>NC_042624.1:100286449-100914574 GCF_901001135.1 Rhinatrema bivittatum | reverse complement strand
TACTTTATGATCTCTTTATTCTGTATTTGAGGGTCTGCTGTGTTCTGCATGTGTGACCAAGGTGGTCTGTGTTCTGCTAGCGTGTAGTTTCTGTGTAGAGATTTATAGCAGCTTGGCTTGTTCTGATTTCCTAATAGGAGGAGCATTGGTATTTTAGGACCTGGTATAATATTTGCAATGTTGCTGTTTCATAAATCGAGTTGTTGTGAGTGCTGGCAGTTAGTAAACTTTCCCTTAATGCATGTGAAAACGCCATAACACGAGTTAGAAAATGACCCCCTTAGTCCTCACCAGTGACAGAAGACAATCTATACATCCCTTTGGTTCTGCAGTACCAGAGCATTTTACATTTCTTTTTGATGGATGAGGCAAAACTAGAATATTCTAAAATAAAATAATTTCTCCCCTTTGTTGCAGAACTTGGTAACTCAAGCGAAAAAGTAGATTTGCAAAAAAAAAAATGGAACATGAAAATATTGCGCTGCCAGGGCTGGGGAAAGAAGAAGCAGGATCCTTGCTTAAAAGATCACTGTCATAGTTTTTATGAAACTTTGTGAACAAAATGTCAAAAGAAGATTAAAACAAAAGCAGATGAGATATTAGCTCAAGCCATATTTGCAATTAGTACACCTCTTTGCATAACTATAAATCAATATTGGAAGAATTATTATTTATGTTATGTATAATATTTTAACCTGCCTATCAATAATTCTTAGATAAGGAACAATTGTGCATACATAAGTAAAACATAAAACACTATTTTCAAGACACATTAAAACAGTATACTACAAAATAAAAAAATATTGTCTAACATGTCTGCACTACTAATCAAATAAAACAGTTCAGCTTCCATATGCCTGTTTAAATTAAAAAAAAAAAAAAAAAACTAGGAGGCTGATATTAAAAAAATACTGAGCTCCTAAATTTAGGCCTCTAAATTCTGTCCCTAAGCTAGACACCTATTTTCAGTTGAACATAGATTCCCATGTTTTCAGCTGAAAATTCACATAAATTTAGGATCATAAAAGTTAGGGTCCTAAATTTAGGACAGCTATTTATTTGCCTAGATTTAGGCACCTAAATTAGGTGCCTAGTTCTGAAAATAGGCACCTAATTTAGGTGCACCCACTTTTTATGCTCCTAAATTTAGAAGCCTATTGAAACTAGGAGTCTAAATTTAGGCACTCAGCCCTAGTAAAATTTCAAAAGGGATAATTTAGGAGCCTAACTCCAAAAGGTAGGAGCCTAAAGCCTTTGAAAATTGACCCCTAAGTTTTTTCCTGAAAGTTTTTGTACATCCCTCAGATCAAAGGGCCTCATGTAAAGAATTCCAAAGCAATGGTCCTCCAGCAACAGCAAACATTTTTTATCTTGTTTCACACAGGCGTTACTGACGGCACTTTTAATAAGTTTCTGCCTTATGATCTTAATAAAAAGGTGGGAACATAAACCTTTAAGGCAGCATTAATGCAGGAAGGAAGTATGCAGTGTAATATCTTGAAGATTAAAAGCAGGATTTTTAACTTAATATGTCAAACAACAGGGAGTCAATGCAAAGACTATAAAATTGGTGTAACATGCTGTCTTGAGGCCCCAATCATAACACAAAATGCCAAAGCCTGCAAAGAACAAGCCAGATGACTAAAAAAGCTGAATTACAGTAATCTAGACCACCAAGCACCATTATCTGTGTCTCTATTCGAAAGCTGTCAAACTAATTTGCTCATCTTATGTTACCATCAAGTTATCGCTTATCACATTCTCTCTTAGAAAATATAAGTTTAAAGAATGGTAATTTAAAGGATTGTCAAGCAGAATCATTGCCTTTGATGTCAGATGAATAGACTGATATGCAAAGAAATCTTTAATTGAACATTATGTTTGCAGCATTATGTTTGCAGCATCTGAACCAATATTCCTAAAAGCAATTTCTACCAAATCTTCTCATCATACAGATGAATGCATAGCCAAATTACTGTGAAGAGGCTGAAAGTGCATTGAACTCTAGGATGCAAGCACTGTAGCAGTGTGCTAACAGTATCCCATATTATTCCCATGAACATTCAGAAGCAGATTCTTGACCATGATGTGTTTTGGTTTTAGGTTCAAGATGCATTCAGTTTGCTACTACCAATTTCAATAGCTATCAAGAAACTTGAAGGAAATGCACCAGACTTTTCAAATGTTCCAGAGTTATACAGCAGGGAACATACATTATTACACATAAAATTCTGAACAATTTAAAAATGTACAGAAAAAGTACAGAAAATGTAATTTAACACTGCACCAAATTACCACCAAAAAATACATGTTTTCTAACTTTGTTGTCTAAAGATTATTTGTATTGTAATCTTTCCTTTTGACTGTCTTCTGAATACTGTCCCTGGTTTTCTTTCCATTTTACTTTTCCTTATGTGTCTCCTCCTTTCTCCTTCCTTCTCTCCTCTTCCACCTCTGTTGCCAACATTTCTTGCTCCCATCTCACTTCTCATTTAGCCCCTCTCCACCTCTTTTCGCTGCCCAATACTGCTTCACCTCTTCCCATCTTTGCAGTTTTTCTTCTTTATTTCACTTCTTTCCACCTTCCCTTTCAATCCCTAACCTCCATCTTCCCCCAACCCTTCTCTTCAGCTCTCAACTGCATCCAAGCCCTCTACTTCCCTGCTTCTGATTTTCAATCCTCCATCTCCCATTCTCAGCAAATCACAGTACTCCATCTTTCCTTTTCAGTCCCTCCCTGCACTCCTGTTTTCCCTTCTCAGTCCCTCTATTTCATCTCCTTCCCTTAGTGCTCCACCCTAGCCTCAATCATTCCTCTCTCAGTGCCATTCGTCTATCATTTCTCCCAGCTGCAAGCAGCAGAATGCGGCTGACAGTGTGCACAGCAGAGATGCTGACAGAGTGTGTGTACTCACACACATTATCCCCATGGGGGGCCTGATGCCCCCCCAGCTCTACTTGCAGTGCCTGTGCTGATTTTCAAAAGCCAGTGCTATAAGTAGTTGCAGAGGCCCAGGACAGTGAGCATAATATTCCTTCGACATCCCTGTAGCGTACACTGTCAGTCACATTCTGCAGTCATCAGCTCCAGGAAATCAAATGATCAGTTTTAGTACCCTGGTGATGCAGGTAACATACAGCCCGTGGGCCATAGTTTGGGGACCTTTGCTCTAAAGGCAATCACTACCACAAGTGATGGAACTAAGAATATGAGTGCAGGATTCCAGTATATGCATGATCAGAACTTTTTTCACATCCAGCACTATAAAAATTGCTCCGTCTTCCCTGATCATGCTGTGTGTATGTGCAGGAGCAAAGAGAACTATGAGAATTCATGTAATTTCCTGCCTTCACCACCCCACCCCCTTCAGATTTATTTCTCTCTTGAAACAAGCCATCTCATTCTATCTAAAGGCATAACGTACAAAGATTGGGGAAATGATAAATAAGCTGATAGCCAACACCTTTTTTGTTTGCTTCTACAGCAAAGGAACTAATACAACAATTAAGAAACCACACACAAGCTTTTCTTTTGGTGGGGGAAGGGAAAGGAACAAAATTGTAGTAATTTAGCATTATATGCAATGCTAATATCCAATAAACAGAATATGATTGTTTCCACTCTATTTTATTGACTGCTTTCTTGCACATTTACTACAAACGTAAAATAAAGCCCTTTTTTCTCTTGTCATACTATTTTTTAATGTCACAAAAGATGAGGCTCAACTTCTCAACTATCAAGCTCATATTGTTGATTGTTGGGTTTAAGATGAAAATTAGCTCAGAACATATGTAAGTAACCGTCCCACTTTCATGTATTTGTGTACTTGTGAACAAACCTGTAACAAAAATTCAAGTCCCTTAAGGAAGCAACTTACGGCATATGACTGGCACAATGTCATCACCATGATCTATTTTTAAATAGGTATCACAAAATTTATTTTTAGTTATTTCATTCAAAAAATGTATATCCTGCACATCTCCAACATTAAGTGAAATGATGGTACATTCTAATGTTTGTGCTTTCAGAGCTACAAATAATTGAGATTGTATTGATACATACAATCTGTATTGTCAACTTATTTAGGGTCAAGTTGATTTCACTTTTATTTATAAAACATAGTGATGGAATAATGGACATTATGAACAGTCATTTTTTTCAAATCTGTTTTCAAGTACCATTTATTATATGGCAAAACCAATTAAAAACATTTATTTTCTTATTACACACAATCTGGGATTCTACAGTAATCCCTTTTCATTTACAAATCCACTGTATAGACACTCTTGATTGTAACAAACAAGAGTTTCTGTTGCCAGGCTACTGCTTCTCCTAAGTAACTCTCATTCAAAATCGGATATTTCATGTTCAGAATGTGCATCAAAAAGCGCTATCTTGGAAAGCCTCAAAGCTTCTAGTTTAGTTTTTAATCACACATTTCTTAATATTCTTAGCCTGTCATTTCTATTTTATTTTTTCCACAGTGACATGAACAGCTATAAAAAAAAAAAAACCATACAGCAAAAGAATTTCCAAATGGGTGAAATTAAGGGGAAAAGAATAGTATCATTACAATGCACAACAAACCTATTTTATTTATTTAAAAATTCTCACAGACCACTTAAAGTGAATTAATCATACTAAGCGGTGTACATAACCATAGTAAAGCAAACCAAAACATATCTAGAAAAGAATTATTCCCCATCCTATAGTAGCAGGCAAAAAAAAAAATCCCCTACTGAAATGAAAGCACAGGATGTTCCTCAGTGATATAAACAGGATGTCAGCCATACCACTTCATAAAGTAAAAACAGCAACATTTTTCAGCCTTTCTGCTTCTAGTCGCACGTGAGAAAGCAACACATCCTTTCTGCTTCTTCCTCATCCTCCCCACACAGATTCACCGTTCTCCCAGCACTTCGTATTTTAAACATACACAGGACCACTTCGCACGGATACCTATCACTCGAACATCTACACATTTTATGGCCACTTTTGTAACCAGGAGGCGAGTAAATACAGAAGACACCAAAAAAAAAAAACCCCCAGCCCCGGTGACTGTTTGCGAAGACCTCGCGAATGGTCCGGTAGCTATGGTTACAACTTTGGCTGGTGCCACAGCTCACAAATTCCAAACGTGAGCTGCTAGTGCTACTCCCGATCCTTTCTGGAGCGCTACTAGACATACACAGCACTGTACTGATGCATGTAGGAGACAGTCCCTGCTCCATAGAGCTCACAGCCCAGTCAAGTTTCGGACAATTCAACTGGGTGTTTTTTTTTTTCTGAAGTGCATGAAAAGCGGAATATAAATCATATCTATATCTATATATATATATATAAATATACACAGACATATTTCTTCATCACGTACCACTTCCGTATGTCACAGGGCAGTCGAAGTCGCTCCAGCCTGAGCCGGGGCACTCCTGGATACTTTGCCACCAGACACTTTTTCCCACCTTCTCCTCGCCCTCCCTATCACGCTGTCCTCCTTCGCCCAGAGCTGAGTTACTTTTTCGGTGAAACCGGCTGGGGCGAGCCTGAGCGCTCGCGGGCCGCTCCTCGCGCTTCCCGTCACCACAGTTTCCCGAGCGCTGCGCCGCCGCCGCCGCTGCTGCTGACGTCACGCAGAGAGCGCGGGAGGGGGGCCGAGAGCGAAGGAGGCTGGAACGTGCCGCGCGCGCCTCGCTGCCCTTAAGGTGGAACTGAACAGCGTTCCTTCCTGGCCAGCCGCTTGCCACGTGACTAATGTCGGCGATCTCCCCAGCCTTCCGCGCGCGCTCGGCGATGTGCTGGAGAAGGGCCTTCCGCTAGTCCCTTCCTAAAGTTTCTAAACTGTTTCAGTGTTTGGAGCGACGCTGGCAAGGAAAGTGGCATCCTCTCCGGTCCTCTCCTTTCTTCTCTGCTAATACATTTTGGGCTTGATTTATCAAAGGTTTATTCTAGAATCTAGATGGTCACAGTCTGGAAGAGAGAACTTTTGAGAACTCAAGCCCTTTATGTTGTATTTTCTGGAATAAAAGTTGTGCGCTTTTCATTCTTGTCATTGACTCTCAATTTAAAATCAGTTTCCCTGAATCTGCCTCTCAGCGGTGTGTGTTACATATTCATGTTCTGCATGTTATTTAGAACATGGAATCATGATTGTTGTAATCTTTTTTTTTAAGTTTTTACATTTGTTATTTATTCATTAAAGATTGTTGTAATAAGATTACAATGATGATTTCTTCATGCTCTAAATAGTATGAGTTTTGGAATCAGTTTATTCTACCTTTCGTGGTGTCCCTAAGTGGATTCCATGCTCAGCATGTGCCAATGTGATAGCTCCATGGGATTCTGCAAAAGATTAGCCATTCTCACCATTTTGATAGTAAAAGCTGCCATACAGGAGACTTTTCCTAAACGTTTGACCATTGGAGCAAGTTGATAGCGAAGTAGCAGTGTTGCACACTGCTCGTGTGAAGGGACATGGGTTCAATTCCTACCTCTAGTCTTTGTTTTAGTGGGTCAGCCAGGGCTGGGAATGCTGCAAACCTACAGGCCGATACAGTACAGTGCACTCTGGCGGAGCGCACTGTTAACCCGCGGTTGGACGCGTGATACAGAAAGTAAAATGTGCAGCCAAGCCACACATTTTACTTTCAGAAATTAGCACTTACCCAAAGGTAGGTGTTAATTTCTCTCGGCACCGGGAAAGTGTACAGAAAAGGTTAAATTGGCTGAAAAGAATTATTACGCTAATAGGCTAGCATTAGCAGAGAATTGACATAAAAATCTTTTTCAGGTTGTGAAGTTATCTAGTTAGCTTGTTTTTATCCAGAAAGATCAGACAATTGTGCCATCATGAGAGCTTTCTTCTGATATGTTTTTCCATTAGACTTGGATATCAAGGCCTTATCAGACAAAAAATGTGGACTTTATTCCAGTGCAAAGAGATTGATGTCTGCTGACATAGGACCACATCAGCTATTTGTTGATTTTAGGGATTTAGCAGAAAAAGATATGTCTATTCTAAAGAATGCCAAGGCAACTACTTGATCTTTGGATTCAGCACCTTCATGGCTCATTAATGCAGCCAGGGCTGGCCTTCTATCTTGGTTAACATTAATCATTAACATAGCTCTGATTGTGCATATTGTATTTATTCTAAGGAAAAAAATAGCTAAGTATTGTTTAGCACAAACTTCTTTAGGGATGCTACAGTGACCCAAATGGCCTCCATGGTAACTTTCCTTGGTCATTCCAGGGACTGAAGACTGCTGTATCTGGGCTTCCATCTGAAGCACCCATACTACCTACAAGAGCAGCTCTCTCTTGGGCTCCCGACAAAGCTTCAGATCGCCGCAGGGTTGACCCCCCTGTCACCTTCCCCAAGACTCCCTCCGAACACTGATCTTTTCCTGAGAGCGGCCTCAGTGCTGCCAAGTTTGCTCCTCCTGGATGAGGAAACGTGAAACTGCAGGTTCACTCACAAGTTCAGACAGTTGGGGGGGCTGGTCGCCGCATCCACTCCTCAGAATGAAGAGACACTTCGTCCAGCTGGAGCTCAATTCCTGAACCCTCAGCAACTGTCCTGTCCAAGGCCATGCCACCAGACCTCTGCACAAAGAAGGGCAAAATAGAGGTGGAGGTCATAGGACAATAAAATCTTGTTTTCCCCTTCTTCTTTCCCATAATAAAAAGTTAAACCTAAGAGCATAGAGGAGATAGATATTTATTCCAAGAAGAGATGAGAGATCAAATAAAGGCATCTACCAACCTAATGTCATCTTGGATTCCCTGTTATTTCTGGCATTCATTTTAGCTATTTGGATTTATTGTTTGTTATGACTGTCGCTGCCCAATGTCTTCACTCCGCCCTCCTTACCTCTTTGGTGACTCCTCCTGCGGTTGACGGACGTTTGGCTGCCGCGGCGTCTGCCTGCCGTCCTCTCCGGCGTCCCCGGACCAGCTTGGGCACTGCCTCCCGCCATACTATTCAGCTGCCTTAGGGCACGTGTGCTGCGCGGCCCTGTTTCAAGTACCTTCAGTGGCGCGAACCTCAGGGGCGTCCCCCAGTGATGACGTCATGCATCCAGGATATAAAAGGCCTACGCGATTGCTAGCCGTCGAGTTAGCAAAGGTTTCCTAATGGATGGGATTCGCTCTCCGTACCTTGCAATTCTGCCTCCTTTGGACCTACTCTGTTTGGGGTACCCGCTCCTCGGGGGCCTCGCTCTCTTTCTTATCTTTTAGGTTGCTGTCTGGAACCGGTACTCGCTCCTCGAGGGCCCATGTTCCTGGACTTGCTACTTGGACTTCACTTCTGCACGGAAGACAATGCTGCCTATAACATCGGTGAGTTGCCATCTCTATCTCTCAGAGCTATTCCCTGGAACCAGGTACTCGCTCCTCGAGGGCCTGCCTTTACTCTAGCTCCTGTGCTCCACACTGAGAGACCACTGTGTGAGTACATTACCAACGAGGCTCTATTCCTGAACCCTGCATATACTGCTGCTACTCACTATATCAGTTGTCTCCATTACAGCACAACCACTGTGGGATCGCAGTTCCAGAGCCTGAGGGACTACAAGCCCAGCCGGGCTACTTTCCAGCTCACTACTGCCACCTCTGTTGGTTCACCAATCCTGTATAATAAAAGAACTAGTGTGTGTGTGTCTCCTAAGCTGAGCCTGACCTGTGGCCCTCACGGGACTTCCCCCCATGGGCGTGGTCATCTGCCACAGGTCCAGGGATCCACCCAAAACCCTTACAAATAATAACATTGTTCATCTGTCTGATAAACATTTTTAAGCTTTTGTGGGGTTCACAGTCAATATTTGCCCTAGAAGGAGTGACTATGTGCATGCAACATTTTTTTGTGTGAGCAACAATTTTTGAGCACCAGTATCAGTGTTGCATTTCTGTATATAGCACAAATAAAAAAGTATGTAAGCAACCATGTAAAACCTGAGAGCAACTCTCCAAAATGTACGTGCAGTCACTCATGTACTCAGCTTACAGGGAACTGTGGTCACAGTGTGCCACACTACGACAAATGGGATAAGGAAGTGATGTGCTCCGACCAGGTAGCAAAATAGTATGGCCAGAGCCAGTGAGAGATGATGCACTGGCTGAGGCATAACGAGCAGAAAAATAAGAGGTGATAATGCCTCTGTATAAGTCACTGATGAGGCCATATCACCAGAAAGATATAGATAGGCTGCAGGCTGTCCAGAGAAAGGCAGCCAAAATGGTGCAGGGTCTGCACCAAAATCCCTGTGAGATGAGACTAAGGACCAAATATGTATACCCTAAAGGAGAAAAGGAAAAAGAGGGAAATGATAGAGAAATGTAAATACCAGAAAGCTGCTAATAATATACAAGTACATCTAATTCAACTGAGAGGAAGTTGTTGAACTAGGGGTCACGATATGAAGCTCCACAGGGAAAGACTCAGGAACAATGTCAGAAAATATTTTTGTTTACAGAAAGGTGGTAGGTGCTTGGTATGCCCTTCTGGAATGGGCTTTGGAGGCTAAAACAGTAACAGACTTCAAAAAGGGCATGGGATAAACATAGAGGATCCTTACTTGCAAAGAGTGAAGGGATAGCGAAAGCAGGCACAGAGCAGCAGGAATGACCTCTAATACGAGTGGTTTGGCTACATCAGGCTTCTAAGAAGGAGTGTGCAGGGTTAAAACCTGTACTTCAATGAACATGGCGAGGCTGGATATTTTGCTGGTTTTCTTGGGCTATGTGAATTGTTAGAAAGCTTGGTGCTGACACATGGGGAGTGCTGGTCTTGTTGGGGGGGGGGGGGGGGGGAAGGGGAATCAAAAAGAAAGATGATAAGACCTGAAGCGCTCTACCAATAGAGGTAGTGGAGCTCATTGATATGGAGGGCAATGGTAGAAAAGGGGTTGAAAGTTCATGAAAAAGACATAGGAGGAGGAAATGATATTGGGTTGTACTGGGTGGATAATGGGTGTTGTCTGCCTATATACCCAAAGTGGAAGAATCTCAAGTGGGCAGATTGGATGGGCCAATGTTGTCGTTTTCTACTGTTGTGTCTGATGGTTGTTTACAGGCATGATGCAATAGCAGCAATAAGCAAAGTGAAGAAACAGGGACTGAGCAACAACTTAGCAGGAACTGGAGACACAGGATGAGTCAGCTTTGTGGTGTTAGCTTTTATGTCATTGGTGCTACATCACAATGGTTAACAAGAGTCAGGGTTTTGTTTTTTTTTTGGGGGGGTTTTAAATTCCCATTTTACCAATGTTGAGAGCCTTGGGAAGTGGCTACTTCATGGTCACACACTTAGGAACGGAGAGGGGAACAGAACTGGGGGAAGCGAGGGGTGTCTCCAAGTTCTCAGCTCAGTATTCTCACCACTGATCCACGCTGTCCATTTATTTTACCCCCATGCATCATGAGCCTTTTCAATTCATAAAATCTTTGCGTCGGCTCCTGTAATGGCTGGCATCCCTCCTCTTTGATCTTCATCCCAGCCATCGTTGCTGGGATCGATCCAATGACAGATTCACAGCTTCAAAGGTGTTAAGCTCTGCAGTGTGACAAAACGTCAGCTTCTCAAGTGTGGTGCCTTGTGCTGGCACAACAGTTCTCTTATAGTTTAAGTATGTGTGGAAAGCTTTTTCATACCCAGGTCAGAGGAACATTGCTGTACAAATACAAATTACGAGATGAACATTGGTGCACACAAGTTTATTGCATCCCTAATGTCTAACATTTTTCTTTTTCCTCTCAGAAGAATTTTGGAGCAGAACAATCTTGGGGCAGTAAATAGAGAGAACCGATATTCTCATCTCAGGCACTATTTTTAGAAAAGAGTAAGTGATTCCTAAGAACATTTTTGCAAGCACTGCAATTGCTTATGAATCCAGCAACTCGAGGGATTACAGGGCATGCACTATCAGCCCATATCACCCCAATATTGAAGAAGCTACATTGGCTCCCGGTCCAATACATGTTATGAAATTAGCCAAATTTCCTGTGGCAGCTTATCTCCAATTATAATTTTTTCTTTAGGAAATGCTTGAAAACTTTCTTTTTTAAAAATATTTTTATGTAAGATGTTGTGGATTGCATTGTTTTTTAATGGCTGTCTGTTATGTTATTGTGCTTTTAAGAAATATTGTATAAATTGATGTACACCGCTGCAAACACTGGAGTAGCAAAGTATCAGTATAGAAATTTTGTAAAATAAATAAATGTTGATAATTTTGAAAAGTCAATAACAATAAAAAAAAGTTAACCTTTTTTTTTTTTTTTTAATTACTGCTAAGGCATACTCCATATAATTTAAACATTTTTTACCAGGTTTTTGTGTCTTAAATGGAAAATCTACATTGAAAAAAAAGTAATTTTAGAAGGGTTGGCTTTTGCCAGATGTGCCCTGCCTGCTTGTCTATCAATACCACACATCTGCTTGCTTTGCAGCACTGGCACAGCTTCCTGTTTCCTGTGCTGCTCAGATGCTCTGCAGGAAGAGGACTTGCCAGCAACTGACAGTTGCCAAAAGTCCAGCAGTAGCTCGTAAGCTAGTGGGTGCTAGCCTCCCTAAAATAATTGCTTTTACATCTTTGTTTTCATATTCAAGGGACCAACACCTGGCATAATAGAAAACACCTATCTTTAAGTTAGCATTTTATATGTTGCCTTAAACCAGGATCTCTATGACAATCTGCATCATTGGTGCAATGAATCCCTGCCTCAGGGACGTAATACGGTGCGCTTAGCTGTGCACACATGTCAACATTCAGTTGTGCAGTTTTGGGCATTTGGCACACTCCTAATTTAACAAAGAGTTTAGCACATAAAAAATGTGTGCACAGAATTGCTCCATTCAAATTCCATGTTAATCAAGATATTAGTTATTTACTTTTGCTTTGTACACACTACTTTTAGGGGCATACATTTTGTGCTTCAAACTTTTATAAGCACAAATTTTATGCTCCAGACATATTTTGCGCACACAGCTTTTACATTCAAATCATGTTTTCTGCAAATGAATGAGAGAATATAAGTATCTTAAGACAAGGTACTGACTATTTTGAAAAATTGTTAAATTATAGTTCCTGTTCTACTCACCTGTCTTAGATCTTTAGTTAATATGCATTAGAACTTCATTAGATTTAGACTAATCCATGCTTATGAATACTACATCCTTAAACTGTCATTAATTGTTGATTTTAGTATGAATGTTACATTTGCAAACCATTGTGATCTTTATATGGAATGACAGTATATAAATTGTCTAAATAAATACATATATTTTTCTCTAAATTGTAATGTTAGGATGTTCCCTGATGTATCCAGGAGAACCCAAAAAAGACAGAATTTGCAGATAGGTGCTTTGTTGTTGTTGTTGTTGTTGGGTTTTGTTTTTTTTTAAATATCTTTGAAAATGTATTGTAAAGTTTCAATCTAACAAATATGTGTTTTTTGTTTATCTTCCCCAGCTTACTATGGGGCTGATTTAATGCCGTACCTTAGCAGCTGAAAATGGTCTAACACACGATTGGACGCGCATTTTGGAAGCACGTCCATAACCCCCGATCCAATCCAGGGATTCAAGCATCCGAAACGCGTATTCAAATCTCCACATAGCTATTAGCGCTCATTACATGGAAATCCATGTAGATGAGGCTATTAGCTAACCCCCACAATCCAATAAATTTTCAGCGTGATCAATGCGCCCTTGCAATGCGGCAAATTTTACGCCAGCCCCAGGTATGCCATGCTCAAGGGTGCATTGAAATAAAAGAAGAAGAATCCTGCTTTCTGAGATTCCTACTAATAGTATCGGAGTGATAAAATATAGGAGGAACCAAATAAAGCAGTATTTATTTTTTTTTTTAAAATTATTTGAAAAAAAAAAAATGTGGACGTCCAATACACACACAAGATACACGGTCCAATTGTGCGTGTATATGCCAGTAGCAGGAGAAAATGGATGCTCGTAGACTGAGCGTCTGTTTTCCAAACAGGCTTGACAGCCTGTTTGACAGTCACCTCTCCTGTGCTCCCGATTCCGAGGAGGCACTAGGGAGGGACCCACATTTGTCCCTAGTGCCTCCTTTTAGCATGACTCCTCATTTTAATATTGGAGAGAGCGCCTGTTTTCTGTGCACATTTATTGCATTGGCCCCTATGTTTCTATAGATGCCACGAAAGATCTGAGACCCCGGTTAGCCGAGTCATCTGTAATAGAACTGGTATGAATATTTATGCCCTAATTTGTTTTAGAGCCTTGGCCTGCATCATCAGCGTGTTGCTTTTTTTTTTCTTCTTGGTTTAATTACAAATTTGCCATGGTCAGCCACGGAATCCTGTATTGTGGACTCGGACTGCAGTGCTCTGTTACTTGGTTTATTTAATTTTGGTTATCTTTGTGTTTCACTGCTTTATTGCATTTCAAGTTTTTGCCTCATGTTATAATCTTTCAAATTATAAATAAAAAGTGAAAGAAAAGTATATTTGTGTGTGCATATTTTTAGGTTGAAATGATTTTTGTTTTACTCCCAATGCATTTGAGACTGTTAGCTTACTACATCGGGAGTTTACTCTTTTTTTTTTTAGTATATAAGTACATAAAACCCTTGCAGAACTTCAGCACACGTTTTTATTCATGTCTTTTTATATCATGGCCTCAGAGAGCTGGCAACAGACACGAAGCAATGAGAAAAAGTGACTTGCCCAAGGTCAGAGCAGCACAAGAACTGAGGGCCCCTGGGCCCCTGGTTTCCCAAAGCTTGGCCACTCCAATTAAATATTTTGTAATCATCATCATCATCGTTTATTGACTGTATATCTCATGCTTTTCCACTTAGAAAGTTCAAAGCATGTTGCAGCATATATAAAGTGCAGTAAATAAAGTCATTTTAAAATACAGTAAATAAAACAGAAGTGGTCAATGACAGGATATAAATTGGCAGATAGATACAGAAACGCACTCTGGTGAATGACCGATTGCAACAAGTTTGGGTTTAACTATAGAAGTCAAATACCATTAAAAAACAAATTTTAGATGTATTTATTTATAGCTTTTCTATACCGACTTTCATGATACAGATCAAATCAAATCGGTTTACATATATATAATACAGAAGTGATAAATGGAAACATCTGTAGTGCAAAGTGCATGGACTTTGATTCTGTAACATGAATGCACTGGAGAGAGAAACATGAGCCCAGCGTACAGTGAGCGGCATAGTGCGGTGTTTGATCTGTTTGGGGTGTGTCCATATCTGCTTAGAGTGATTGTAAAACTGTGTCAGGATGAGGTTTGACAGAGTTTGTTAGCTGAGGTTTGGTGGGGGGGGGGGGGGTCTAAGATGGGAGGGGGGCTTGAAGTTACTGCTGCAGGCAGAAAGCTGCTTCAACTTCTCAAGTTATCAGTCCTTTCTTAAAAGTCTGGAGAAAGCCTGACTTAGAAAATAAATTGTATTCAAAAAAAAATTATTTTAAAACAGTTTATTTTTAGTGGGTACTTTAGGGTTACCAGATGACATGATGACATCATCTCCTCAGCCTTTCCTGATGTTGCCCTGTTCGTGCAAGTTGTAGATATGATTTCTCTAAGAAAAGCAGAAGTACATCTCCACACCTGCAAGTGAATAAATCCAGGACTGGCTCAGCCTGGTGTAGGTGAGATGGAGGCATCTGGAAATTCTGTGGT
Source organism: Rhinatrema bivittatum (assembly GCF_901001135.1). Lineage (NCBI taxonomy): Eukaryota > Metazoa > Chordata > Amphibia > Gymnophiona > Rhinatrematidae > Rhinatrema > Rhinatrema bivittatum. The sequence continues at coordinate 100,899,884 of NC_042624.1, read as the reverse complement.
TGGCCTTTCTGCTTATTTGTTGGACTGCGAGTCCAAGTCAAGTAATCAGAAGCTAGAAAGGCCCAACGCAGAACCTAGTGCTGCAGGAAGAGAGCCGTGTAGTGAGACGGGAACCCCCATTCTTACAGTAACATAGCAATTGTCAGTAGATTATGGCTTCTTTTCCCCTTGCCCCCCTGCCCACTGTGTTCCTGCAGACCCTGCTCAGTTCCCACTCATCTCCCTCTTTTGCCACTAATCTTTGTGTGATGCATGAATTCTATCACCATTTTTGTTTCCAGCACCTTCACTGGATGGCTATTTCAGACATTTACCACACTGTTAGTAAAAAAAAAAGAAAGAAAACAAACACCCCCCCCCCCTCCCCAAACACTAAAAAACTATCCCTCCTCACAATTTTATAACACATATCCTTAAAATAGTGGCTTGGGAATTCAAGGATGGATGCCTGTATGTGGATGTGAGAGAGAGATAGTATTGTGTGTGTGTGTGTGTGTGTGTATGACTCATTCCAGAGATTCTTGATTCTGTAGTCGGGTAGTATGATGTCACATCAAAAGTCCATCATACATACATTAAAAACTCAACTCTTCTCTCGCTCAGCTGGCCTTCCCAATGCCTGCCTAATCTCCTTGGCTTTTTTGTCTTGCTCTTGCTTCACCCAACTCTTCTTTATTCTGCACCTTTATAATTTATTCTTAATGCTGAAAGATGCCCAGGTTAGTGCATCATATAAGAATGGAAAGAGATAAATATTTCCAGCTTTCCCTGTCAGCAGTGTTGCACACAGGGCACCAACAGGGAAGAAACCTAAAACAAATTTTCTTTTGTATCAATGTGCTACATTTGTGCATCAGACCTTAAACACAAAGCGAGCTCTCCAGTGACACTGGGTGAGCCTTGCATCTGGGTCACAAGTTAAGTTGAACGTGACTCGCCTCTTTAGATGTTTATGACACTTTTTTGTTTTTCCCCCACACAGGAGCTGTGTATTGTGACATCCTCTTATCTTTTACTCAATCTTGTCCTGTTCTTGTCTGCTACTTCAGGCAATTGTAAAGAGCTTTGAATTAGGTACCGCGCCACTGAGCAAGTCCATGTCTGATGAGGTATAGGTAGGCACCGTAACAGCAGCTTTGTGCACTAAGGGGGGGCAATTCTGAAACTTCCCAGGGAGCTTACAGAGAGCCCCTAGACTTGCAAGTTCCTTTGCAAAGGAAAACTCCCTGCAGAATTTCCCTTTGAAAAGGTGGTCAGGCAGACCCTGAACCAAAAGATGTGTTTACTTTAGTACAGAATATAGCATTACCAAGGCACTAGGCTATAAGCAATATTTGTTCAGAAGATTTTTTTTTTTATTATTATTATATTTTAAATGCTTGGCCTGTTTCCCCCTAGCTTTTTTTGGGCTTCCAGCCAATAAGAGCTAGCCTCTGCTGGGCTATTGCACCAAGAGCCTTCGTTTGCAGCTGCCAGGTGGGGGTGGGAGAGAGAGAGGAGGTTATCCTGCTTTTATATCCACTTATCAACTCAACACAGCCATTGCAGGGACAGTCCTTGGTTGGGGGCCACAAACCACAGCTTCCTCTGGAATCAAGCAAACATGGACCCTAGGTCTGGCCACTAGGTGTCGCCATTGAGCAATGACTGAGATTCCCCTCCTGCAGCATCCCTAATCCCAGTCAGCCTGGGGTGCAGAGACCCAGCATGAGAATCAAACCCTGGTCTTCTGCATGGCAGCATGCAGTATTTGCCATTGCACCAACCCCATAAATGTACTTCTTCCAAAATAGGAGATGTATAAATACAAACAAAGGGGATCAAATCACCTAATTTGACACCTGTAAAAAGGCCTGCGAAAATGGCAACTTGGGAGGGTCAACCAAATATGTTTTATTTAAACCTTTTTATTAACATTGATGTTATAATACCTGTTACATTAAAGGCAATGATATCAGCTTTAATTGTCTCTTAGCATGTCTCTGTACAGTGCTGTGTATGTCTGATAGTGCTTTAGAAATGATAAGCAGTTGTATTGTCCTCTTAGGACACAAATATTCTGTGTATAAATTTAAATTTAGACTCCTTTAATATAGCATTTCCTACTAACTTATGTAATTGTAATATACACTGGGGCAGATTTTAAAAGCCTTACGCGCGCAGGGGGGTTAAGTGCGCCGAGCCTATTTTGCATAGGCCCGGCAACGCACGCAAGCCCCGGGATGCACGTGTGTCCCTGGGCTTGAAAAAAGAGGTGGGGCAGTCTGGGACGGGGCAGGGGCATGGCCAGAGGCCTTCGTAGGGCTGCTAGGCCGGGGGATCGCTTGCCGGCACTTGGCCGGAGCATGCAACCTATGCCTGCCCAGAGGCAGGCGCAACTTATAAAATAAAGGTATGTTTGGTTTTTTTAGGTAGGGCTGGGGGATGGGTTAGGTAGGGGAAGGGAGGGGAAGGTGGGGGGGGGGGCACAAGGAAAGTTCCCTCCGATTTCAGAGCGGCCTCAGAGGGAACAGAGAAAGCCATCGGGGCTCCCCTAGGGCTCGGCGCGCACCCCCTTGCACGCGCCGACCCAGGATTTTATAACAGGCACGCAGCTGCACTTGCTTGTTATAAAATTGGGCGTAGGTATTAAAAGCTGGCCCACTATTTCTAATCTTATCCACAGAAAATTCCATCTCGAAACCAGCTCATCATTTAACTGTTATAGCCCACTTGCTTCTCACCTGCAAAGTACACAGAGTAAGGAATCCCTAGGGCACCAGACTGCGTCCGGATTTTTAAGGGAAACTCTGTGGGATACAGAGCTACCAGCGGGGACTGAAAATGCCTCCCCATGTCCCTTATACTTATATTAAACCAGGCAAGGCTTCCAGTATAACTCCCTATCAAAGCCCACACTCTTGGAGATTTCATGATTTCTTGCAAATAAGGACTCTGTATAGTGTCTCATCTAGAGAAAGGCATTACAAGGCCTATTAGCAAGATTATATAATCTCCTTAAAAAATTTTTATTTGAACTGTTATTCTCCATTCCATTGATAAAAATTGCTCAAGTGATACTACTCCTGCATTCATCCTGGAGGAAAAAAAAAATCATATTCCCTCTATCTGGAAGATTAACAGATTGAAAGGGAGAAAGCAAAAAAAAATTTCCTAACAGGAGCTGAAGCCAACTGATTGGTTGATGCAGGCTACTAATGACTGCTTTTGTGTTATATATGACAAATAAAGAAATCTCACCAATTACATCTGCAGAGTAAAATCACTTACATTGAGGATCCCCCTACCATTCTCTAGCATGTTTCAAAAAGGCAAGAGATATTATGCACCCTAATATCTAATATAAACTGCTCTGGACTTCGGAGGAGAGCAATATATAAGCCTAAAGAGAGAGAAATATCTGAGAGTGCCAACCATCTCTACTCGCAAACTGGAATTAAAAAAAACAAAAACATAATGCTGAGGTTTTTCTCTCTCTCTGCAAGCTATGATTTAAGTCTGTTAAACTTTTGTGATATCCAGTTTAAAGACTAATATAGGCTAACCATTTGGGAAGAATAATCATTTTAGCAAAAGGAAAAAAAAAAGAAGACATATTCCACCAGCTTGCAAGCAGTCTCTCAGTATCTCTCAGAAGAATCACTCCTAGATATATAATAGTCTCATTTGTCCAAGACAGGGGAAACTGACCAGGCCAAAGTTCTTTCACTCCACCTGTCAGGTCCAGAGCTAGATTAATTTTTAAGCTAGGAAAAGTTTCCATAGCCTTCCAAGACTAACACATTTCAAAAATCTGATCGATTTTTTTTGATTGGGTGACTAGAGAACTGGATCATGGAGGAGCGCTCAATGTGATTTACCTGGATTTTAGTAAAGCTTGTCATATGGTCTTGCATAGGAGACTGGTGGACAATATGAGAAGTTTGGGAGTGGGTGTGGATTGCAAACTGATTGACTGACAGGAGACAGTGTGTAACGGTAAATGGAACCCACTCTGAAGAAAGAACGGTGTTAAGTGGAGTGCCACAGAGATTGGTTTTGGGACCGGTTCTATTCAATATCTTTGTGAGTGACATTGCGAAAGAGATAGAAGGTAAAGTTTGTCTATTTGCGGATGATACTAAGATTTGCAACAGAGTGGACACACCTGAAGGAGTAGAGAGAATGAAAAGTGATTTAAGAAAGCTTGAAGAGTGGTCAAAGATTTGGCAGCCGGGATTCAATGCGAAGAAGTGCAGTCATGCATTTGAGACACAGTAATCCAAAAGAGTGGCGTGAGATGGGCAGTGAAAGACTAATGTTCATGGACTCGGAGATGGAACTTGGAGTGATAGTGTTTGGTGATCTGAAGGCAGCAAAGCAATGTGACAAGGCAATAGATAAAGGCAGAAGAATGCTGGGCTGCATAGAGAGAGGAATAACCAATCAGAAAAAAAAAAAAAGAGGTGATAATTCCCTTCTACAGGTCTTTGGTGAGGCCGCACCTGGAGAATTGGGTTCAGTATTGGTGCCCGTTTCTCAAAAAGGACAGAGACAGGATGGAGGCAGTCCAAAGAAGAGCGACCAAAATGGTGTGGGGTCAATATCGGAAGACATATGAGAAGAGGTTGAAGGACCTAAATATGTATACCCTGGAAGAGAGGAAGTGCAGGGAGATATGATACAGACCTTCAGATATCTGAAAGATTTTAATGATGCACAATCATCAAACCTTTTCCGAAGGAAAGAAATCAATAGAACTAGGGGTCATGAAAAGAAACTCCAGGGAGGACGACTCAGAACCAACGTCAGGAAATATTTCTTCACAGAGAGGGGGTGGTGGATGCCTGGAATGCCGTTCCGGAGGAGGTGGTGAAGACAAAAATGCTGAAAGAATTCAAAAGGGGCATGGGATAAACACTGTGAATCCCTAAAGGCAAAAGGATGGACATGAAGAAATGAGTACATGGGGGTAACTTGCTGGTGTGGTGATTACTACCCTTAACTAATAAGCCTTGATACTGTTGATGCAACTCCATCATTGCTTTCTGCTTCCACGGCAAGGGGTAAAAGAGAATTGGATTCGGACAGCAACCAACGAGGGCTCTGACTTTTATGGTCTGGAAACTGATAAGCATTAGTTTATGAACAGGCCTGGTTTTCAGGATATCCTTAATGAATATGCATTAGATATATTTGCATATAGTGGAGGCAGTGCATGAAAATCTATCTCATGCATGTTAATTATAGACATCCTGAAAACGCAGTAAGGGAAAAGAGAGAAGTGGCACCCATCCAGTGCATAGCCACTGTAACTACCCATCCGGCACCCCGGGACTGCACCCATCCAGTGCATAGCCACTGTAACTACCCATCCGGCACCCCGGGACTGCACCCATCCAGTGCATAGCCACTGTAACTACCCATCCGGCACCCCGGGACTGCACCCATCCAGTGCATGGCCACTGTAACTACCCATCCGGCACCCCGGGACTGCACCCATCCAGTGCATAGCCACTGTAACTACCCGTCCAGCATCCCGGGACTGCACCCATCCAGTGCATGGCCACTGTAACTACCCATCCGGCACCCCGGGACTGCACCCATCCAGTGCATGGCCACTGTAACTACCCATCCGGCACCCCGGGACTGCACCCATCCAGTGCATGGCCACTGTAACTACCTATCCGGCACCCCGGGACTGCACCCATCCAGTGCATGGCCACTGTAACTACCTATCCGGCACCCCGGGACTGCACCCATCCAGTGCATGGCCACTGTAACTACCTATCCGGCACCCCGGGACTGCACCCATCCAGTGCATAGCCACTGTAACTACCCGTCCAGCATCCCGGGACTGCACCCATCCAGTGCATGGCCACTGTAACTACCCATCCGGCACCCCGGGACTGCACCCATCCAGTGCATAGCCACTGTAACTACCCGTCCAGCATCCCGGGACTGCACCCATCCAGTGCATGGCCATTGTAACTACCCATCCGGCACCCCGGGACTGCACCCATCCAGTGCATGGCCACTGTAACTACCTATCCGGCACCCCGGGACTGCACCCATCCAGTGCATGGCCACTGTAACTACCCGTCCAGCATCCCGGGACTGCACCCATCCAGTGCATGGCCACTGTAACTACCTATCCGGCATCCCGGGACTGCACCCATCCAGTGCATAGCCACTGTAACTACCCGTCCAGCATCCCGGGACTGCACCCATCCAGTGCATGGCCACTGTAACTACCCATCCGGCACCCCGGGACTGCACCCATCCAGTGCATAGCCACTGTGACTACCCGTCCAGCATCCCGGGACTGCACCCATCCAGTGCATGGCCACTGTAACTACCCATCCGGCACCCCGGGACTGCACCCATCCAGTGCATGGCCACTGTAACTACCTATCCGGCATCCCGGGACTGCACCCATCCAGTGCATGGCCACTGTAACTACCTATCCGGCATCCCGGGACTGCACCCATCCAGTGCATGGCCACTGTAACTACCTATCCGGCACCCTGGGACTGCACCCATCCAGTGCATGGCCACTGTAACTACTTGTCCAGCATCCCGGGACTGACACCTTTCAGGTACACCAGGATGCACGTGTTGATACCAGTCAAGGTATGGAAAATGGAGTAGTTAACCACCTTTTAACACCCCCGCCAGGAAAGAGCCCCAGCTACCAGCAGAGGAACGGAAGGATCTGTCAGAACACGCATCTGTTTCCAGCCTGATTATTAGCACTGACTATAGTGAAACTGAAGACGACCCCCAGGGCCCAGGAGGCGAAACTCTTCCCTTCCTCCAGAAGAATGCTGCATGTGCTGGGCTTGAAAAGAGAGAGAGAGTGAAGTGTCTGAAAATACTCAGCCCCAAGAGTGCCCCCGTGGACTCCTAGAGAGAATCCCAGTCCGGGGGTTACAAAGACTTTTCAGCAAGACTGGGTTCCCATTAAACAGAATCTTCCACAGCTTCCTGCGAGGGGTCAGCATTTCACTAGTAGAGCAAGAGAATTTGTTTTAATTTTGTTAACAGGAGATTTAGTCTTCCTGCGTTGGTCACAGCTGTAATGCTTTTTGCTTTTTTTTATCCCCCAGGTAGAGCAGAGCTGCCCAACCCTGTACAATACGAAGGACATTAACCCTTCATATTGTACAGGCCCTCAATTGCTATCAAGCAAAAAGGCCAAGAAAGAACCATCCTCAGTTCATGGCGGTGCAGCACTAACTTGACTACAAGCAGGGCCGGCGGAAGCACTAGGCAAAGCAGGCCTGGGCCTAGGGTGCTGACCATTAGGGGGCAGGAGCCATGAGGGGTCGCGGGTGGCGGCAAAGAAGAGTGGAAATTTGGTGGGCTGCTTGCAGCCCAGAAAAAACGAGAACGAGGTAGGAGTCAGGGCCGAGGCCAGGGAGTGGCGGCAGAACCCGGGGGGGGGGGCAGAAGGTGCCTAGGGCACCTAACCCCCTTGCACCGGCCCTGACTACAAGGAAGCGGTGTGTGTGTGGGAATATAGACATAGGAGAGACCAACCAGTGCTACTATAATATTTGTTATAGCCCTGGTACATAGACAAAGCAAAAAAAAATTGTGAACCTACAGTCGGCCAGCTCCACACAGAAATGTCTTTCTGTGCCCAGCTACCGGGTGAACAGGAGTTCTCCCTCACTCAAGCCAGCTGGTTCCTTTCTTTGGCCAGAAGAGAAGGAAATTGGCTAGCGGTGCCCGGTCCCGTCATTCGTGGGCGACTGCTGCTGCAGTACTGGGTGCTTTTAGCTCACACGCACATTCTTATAGCCCCTTGTTGCACGGGCTGCGCTGTGTGTGCTAGGCCAGAGGAGGTTTTTTTTTTTTTTCCCTTTTCTTTGGATACCTTTTGATGCATGAACTGATGCAGAAACTGGTTATCTCGTGCAGAACAGGGGTCAAGAAGCCTCTGCACACATAATGCGGGAGCATCCTCTTTTGCTTGAGAACGCACTCTCCTTGAGTTAATGATGTTGCCTGGTAGCAGGCTGAAGGGAGGATCCTTCTTGCAGGTGAATGTTAGATCTCCATCTTCCATGCAAATGTTCTTGAATTATGCTGGGCATCGTTTTGTTTTCCTTCTGAGGGAAAGTAACTGTGTTTGTGATGTCATCCCGTCTTCTTCATACTGACACAAAGGAGGAAACAGGCTGACAACCTGCACAACTAATGCTAAGCTAATGCTCATGTCCACAGTCCACTTTAATGCCGCGTTATCCCTAACATTAGCTCAGACCTTTGCCAAAAGGCCAAGATGCTTTACTTCCTTTCCATTGCTCTTTGAAATGACCTACTATGGTCGGCAATATCTCTTTATCAGTTTGCATTTTCCAAGTGGAGCTAGTACTTGTGCAGAGTTTCTGCACAATAGTACTAGAGAGGAACTTGGCTGGTTACAGCTACTGTAATAAAAAAAAAAGAAAGAAAGAAAAAGCATATCAAAAGTTTTTCCAAACAAAAGGACAAAAAATGCAGCTACTGTAGAAGTGCGAATGAGATCACAGTTGCATATTAGCATGCCAGAGTGGTCATAATAATATGTGGGAGTGAAGATAGGAGGGCTGGAAAAAGAAGATTAAGGAAAGCACAAAAAGAATATGACCAAACATGAAATGGTCAGTGACTTGTCCATGGTCATGGGCTGTTAGGATCTGGATTTTCGCTGTTTTCTGCTTCATGCCGTATGATTTGCTATATATAGTTGAAACCTTTTCTTGCAGCTCACTGAGAATCAGTGCTGGGATTCTGGAGCCACGAGGGGTTTTTTCACAGCTACTGGGGGTTCTTTCCCTGTTTTAATAGGAACCTCCATTCCCACTTTTCCTATTCTGGTCATTGCAGCAACAATGCAGAAGCTGGGAGCCATGCACTAGATCTCCTTTATCTTTTATTTACATTTATTAATAGCCTAAAAAAAAAAAAACCCCTAGGGAATGTACAGCATAAAAATACCTAAAATAATAAATATACATTACATACATATATCAGTAAATATACTTGAACATGGCAGACAGTAGCCAAATCAGGAGATGCTGTGTCATGGGCTTTAAAAGCAGGCAGCCTGAAGGATGACCCCCTCCCCCCCCAACTTCCTCATCCCCAAGCCCGGGTGTGGGATGGCTCGATCTGAGAATTGAACTGGGGGGACCTTCCGAGTACGAATCAGTACCAAGTACAGCACTGGCAAAGCTACAACAGGCTCCACACCAAGCCTAACTGGTGCAGCCCAGCCACACGCGGAGGGACCATGGTGGTGCCCTTCTGCAGTTGAAGCCTGAAGGACTCATTATTATTATTATTTATATTTCCCTTTTTTGGCACTTCAAAGCAGATTACATTCAGCTACTGTAAATATTTCCCTATCCCCAGAGTGCTTACAATTTTTCTGCATTATGGACTTCCTCTCCGTAAACTTCATCGGAGACCTTCCAATTTCTACCGACTTGCCCCTGGACGCTGACATCTGCAGGATTTTCTAATCCAACTGCGGTGCCATAAACGCAAGCAGATCAGCCAGAGAGAGTGCCGCTTGCACTGGCTTTCCATGCTCATGAGTGTCTGAAGAAGATTTTTTTGGGGGGGGGGGGAAGGGGGAGGGGAATGGCCAAACCAAAACAAAATAGGGAATGTACAAAAACAAGATAATAAAAACAGCTACGAAACAATACAAAACAATTAGTCATTACGTCCCGGAGTGAGAATGACCCCCCCCCCCCCTTCACACACCCCCAACCCACCCCTGTCGGCATCCATGTCCATGCTGTCCTTGGATTCTCTACCGGGGCTGACGATAAGGATAAACTTGTTGATCTGATGATGAATATTGCTTATCAAGAAGTGGAATGAAATCATTCTGGGTTTTTGCTGTTGTTGCCAGAGCTGGATTTAAAGTTTTGGTATCTGGAGATTGGAGGGGCAGGGTGGGGAGGACAGGTTCCCCCCCCCATCTCCCACAGAGATCAGAGAGCACAGCCCCAAATCAGCACAAGCAGACTCCTGTTTAGCCCAGGTATTTGGCACCTTCAAAATTTGAGAATTTGACAACATCTGCTCTAGGTAGTTGTTTGTACCTAAATCTAGGCCTGGTTGTTGTTGATGTTTAACTGGGGGTCAAAACCATCCAAATCATATAAAAAATATATTTTAAAATGATTAAATACCTGTTATTTTTCAGTTTTTAATTTTTATCTTTCCTTACGTGATTCCTCCTCCACTCCCTCTCCCACAGTCATATACTACCTAGGATGGTTTTTGGGAATTAGGAGATTATTGGACTTTGTAATGTGAGGTTGTTTATTAATGGATGGGGTGTGGGGTGGTTTGTGAGGGGGCTATCTTAGTAAATATTAATATAATTATCTTTTAGTATGTACACTGCTGGCCTGAGTGCCAGCTGTGTGATAATAATTATTATTATTAATAAAACACTATTATGTTTAGTTTATATTTTGTCTTATGAAATGTATTTATTTTTTGTAAATGATATTTTATTGGAAGATGTATAACCAATACATAGTCATAGCAGGACATAATTTAACATCTAACAAACCACAAGTTACAATCCACATTGTAGTAACTTACATCTTCAACTTATTCATGTGTATTCGACTATAGTTTTAGGCTAATAACACTTAAATGTTGACATTCTATACAGCTTTCGATACTCGTGACTCAAAGGGTATGCGAGTGGCAGAAGTCTCAAGGAGAGCTGCATCTAACAGCTTACAATGACTCACAAATGTAGCCTGATCTCCATTGTAGATAAATGGACCATATTGAGAAAAAGCGTGGGACAGTCTGATGTTTTCGTGCCGTCAATTTATAAGAGTGCACTCATCTAATTTGGTAATCAGCGTATTTAATGTTGGAGGACTACCCTGTTTCCATTTAGCTGCTATAACACTTCTGGAAGCAATTAAAATCTGGTGTATCAATAGCCAATCCTGTTTGGTGTTATCTGTTGGCATATTTAATAAAGCATTTTCAGGGATTCGCTGAGATTCCACATTTAACATTTGTTGAATTAAGCAAGAAACTGCCCCCCCCCCCCAATGAAATGTATTTATTAATGTATTTTATTAAATGTCATTTTTTTTAAACTGTTGTAAGTCGCTTAGGGCAATCCTTATGGATTAAGCAGGATGTAGTTAAGACGAGAACTGCAATGGAATTCAAAAGAGAAGGGGATAAACATAGAAGATCCCTAGTGGCTAAGGGATGGAAGTGAAGATAAGGTTAACCTGCATTGGGCGAACCTGCAGTTACTTACTACATTAACAAACGGAAAATAAATACGTTAAAAGAATAAATAAAGCTTGCTAGGCAGACTGGATGGACTGCAAGGTCTTCTTCTGCCATCATTTACAATGTTACTATAAATGAAAGAGAACATAGATCAACCTTTCAAAAGTCGTTGTATCCCCTATAAAATAAAAATTAAGACTACGTTGTTCAAGAACTAGAAAGCATGTAGGGGGGCTCTGTGTTTTTTTGTTAATTGTTTTGAAGTAGTAACAATAGTACACTTGTCTTCCTGAAGAAACCGCAAAACAGGAAGGATGTTGCTCGCTTCGGTCTCAAGACCTGTGTGGCTCTCTGCTACCTTTTTTTTTTTTGTGGCACGCAGAGGTGCATTTTGCTCTCAGCCTCTCAAAAGTCAAGCAAGTAAAGAATCACCTGAGCTAAAGGGTTCCAAATTATCCTTATCAACTGAAAAGCAGGTCGTCAATACAAACAAAAAAAACCCACCCCACTTTGAAATGTCCGAATGCCAATGCCAGAAGTCTAAGACCCACTGCATGCATAAGGCTGGCATCTATTCTCGCACAACCATCTTCACTCCCCCCCCCCCCCCCCTTATCCCTTAGGCCACTGGCACAATCGTACTGTCTTCCCCCCCCCCCCCCCCCGCAGCTCCAAACGCAGACGGACGCCTGCAGAGAGGGAGGCGGCGGCGGCAGCAAGGAGCACTGCCTGCCGATTCCTTCTGCTGGCTAGAGGGGATGAATCAGGGGCCAGGAGGCAATGAACAGGGCGACTTTGCCGCCTGCCCCCGCTTCTCTCTGCCAGCTGCAGTCCCGACTTGCCCCCTTCTCTTCTCTGTGGCAGAGGTTGGCTGCTTGGGGGAGGAGGGGGGGCAGGGATTGAGGGAAAGCACCATTTTACCATGAGCAGTGGCGGCACTGGCCTGCCCCCACTTCTCTCCTGCTGAGGGCTCGGCCCTCTCTCGCCTCTGCCGGCGGCGGCTCACCCTGCGCTTCTGTTGCGGACGCAGTACACCAGATGAGAACTGCTGAAATAAACAGAGGATCTCACCTGCTTATCTACCCAAGATGGTGGGGGATGCAGAGGAGAAAGATGACAAAAGTTGCCCTGCATTAGGAGTTATAATCTTAGAAGCAGTCATGTTTTTTTGGCCATCAGCTGGGATATATCCTTGGCAGTGCGGACAGGAATAACTGGGCAGGCCAGATAGGCCATTGGGCTTCATCTTCTGTATTACATAGGACATGACTCATTTTGAGGAGACAGGCAGCCTGCTCTTAGAAGTTTGTTCTATTAAAACTTGACATTTTCTTGTCTTTTTACAATCTTGTGTACTGTAGTCATATTATTTTGGGTGGAGGTTTTTCCCAGCCATGTTTCACATTTGCCCCAGCCAAATAGTACATATCCCCATTATAGTGTCCAGTTTTACAACTGCATATCCCGTGTCCGTTATTTTCCTTAACAATGCCAAAAGAAGGATGGAGGCAGATGAAGGAAAGAGGGGAGGCAGAGGGGAGATAACGCATTAAAAAAAAAAAAAGAAATTAAAATTAATTTTAACTAGGATCTTTAATGCTGCGCTCCCTGCCCTGAAAAATCTTACAGAGAGATGTCCCCCCCACACAGCAACAAATTAGTAAATTCTCCGAGGGGGGAATCTCCAGTTCTAGGCCTGTGGGTGATTTTAAATGCCATGTGGCCAAACGTGTGAAAAGGTTTTGGGAACCTCTGAGGGTGCAGCCTCAGGATAACATAAGGAGGGCTCCAGAGAGCCGATACTACTTGTAATAGATTTCCAGAGATGTTTACAGCCAGTGCCCCTTATAGGCTGGAGCCAAGACCTGGTGTGGTAATGAAGTAATGGGGCCTTTCATTTCATTAAGGCACCATCGCGTGATTGTCTCTCACCACCCCTACCTTTCTCTCTCTCACCTCTGGACCCTCTTGCAGTCATATTTGTTATCTTCCTTTGCTTTTACCTCCCACATACTCTCCCCTGACCTGCCACACACACACACCCACCCCACATTTTCCCTCATCCCATAACGTTCACCTCTCTCTCCTCCATCTCCTGTTAGGCTATTACAGGCAGGGGCCCCCACCTCTCACAAAAGCCAGAACAACTGGAAGAAGCAACGGTTGCAATAGGAAAAATAAGGGTGCAATGCTAGAGGCTTAGAGCAGTGCAAGGCAGGCCAGGAAGCAGAGTGAAAAAGGAAAGGGGCCCAGGTGCCTGAGCAAGGCAAGGACCACCAGAGCCAACTGGTGAGGTATCTGTGAAAAAAAAAAAAAATGAGGTGCATCGCAGGAGCATGAGAACAGGGTAAGAAAGACAAGAAGCAGAATGAAGAGGAAAGGAAACAGGAGACTGAAGAATTGGTGGCTGAGATCCTGGTTTATAGGGACAGGGATATGTATGTATACTGAGGGCCTGAGGAGGGAAAGACTACCTAAGGTAAATCTTGACACCCAAAGTTAAAAGCATAAGATGAACAAGGCCATAATCCATATTAAGGAGCTATCTATTGAGATCACACATATAAATTGGATAAAATATTGTGCAGAAAAAAAAATGAGTTAGAGAATCCTACCAACAAGGTCAGAAGCACATGGGAAACAGATCAACTCCTTCTTGGAAAAAAATGTATAGGAGAGAGAATTAAATCACTGGTAGACACATACTTCAAAGGTATGTGTAATGAGAAAAATCCAAAACATAAGGCTAAGGTATGCTGCACTAAGAGAAGAAGATCTTAGATTTATATCCTTCAATAATAAACTGAAAACAACAACAGAAGCACAAAAGCTGTGATGATACGAAGAAAAGAGCAGGACAGGCACCAAAATAAAACAGGTAGAGAGAACCCAAACAGGTTCCAAGGGGAACACCACCAACGAAAGAAGAGAACAGTTTTGGAGAAATCTGTATGAAAATCCTGTAGAACGTAGCGGAAGCAGAATGGCTGCCCAGCATACGGCTGAACGTAGAAAAGGCAAATGCCAAAACCGTGGCATTGCCTGAAGTCACAATGACTGAGCTGGAAGCCCGGGTTAAAATGAGCCCCAAACTGCAAGTGCCCTGGCCCTGAGGGGAGAGCCCAGCGTTGGGCTGAAATATTCAGCCTCTCTCCATCAAGACCTGGCTAACTGGTATAAACCAATTGATCAGCCAGCCAGAATGAACTCCCCCGATGGCTAATAACAGGAAGAACATGCCTTCTTCCAAAGGGAGAGCCAAATAATACCCCCCCCCCAAAAAAAAAATCAATCGACCAATAACCTCCTTGCCCACAAAGTGCTCCCCTTGAAATGTACAAATGGAACATTGCACTGACTGAGTACATCAAGTTCACAATGAAAATGTGGCATCTGAATTATGAAGATGCTCAGTTTGTCATTCCTAACATTAAGATCCAGGGAGATTCCCTGTCACTGCTTTTGTTTTTCCTGGCATTATATCCACTGAGTGCTCTCATTAACTCCTCGGCTTATGGAATTAGCCTTCTTCCTAGCACTAACCAATCCCCTACCTAAGACATCTCACTTACTATTTGCAGATGACTTGAAAACTGTTCAGCTCCTGTGCTGCTCATTTAGCAGAACGACTCTGAGTAATAAAGTGTTTTGCAGATGACATCAGAATGACCTTTGGCCAGGACAAATGTGCTAAGGCAGCCTTCCTTAGAGGAAAATTAAACTAAACTGAAAATATTTCCGTGACTGAAGATTGCGAGATTAAGGAACTGGAAAAAGAAGGCGTATATACAGCGTATATACATATCTAGGAGTAGAGAAAGCTGGAAAAATGTGGCATACAGTACAGATCAGTAAAGAATACTATGGGAGACTGAAGCTGATATTGAAAAGTGCCTTAGCAGCACAGAAGAGTAAGATGCTATTAATCAGTTTACGATTCTAGCACTCTCTTGCAGCTTTGGAATAGTAGACTGGCCCCATAACTATCTTGGATATAAAAACAAGAAAGCTCCTCCACATCTTATCAAGTAATGTATAAGAACCAGTTGTCATGGCCTGCTCTGCTGGGAACAAAGAGGACATCCTGTGTCTGGCAGGGTTGTATTTCAGAGAAGCCGGGCTTCCTCGGAGCAAGCATTCTTCTGTTCTGAAGCAGAGCAGATCCAGACGATCAAAACTGGACTTCCCTAGAGCTGAAGGTGGCATGGGATCTCATAGAAACTGATTTCACATGTAGAGCTGCCATAATAGGCCTGCAGGCATACTTAATAGTATCAATAGGCCCAAACAGTGCTGAAGTATGAAAGTGAACAAGCATTATCAGTCTCTGTTCTTAAGAGCTGCTAATCGTTCCAGCAAATAGAAGGAATGACCAGAAATCCACCAGCTACAGAATTAGCAAAACAAGAAAAAAAAGCTTTTTAAAGAATCAGACCAACAAACAAGTGGGCCGATACAGTAAAATCGCGGGAGAGCGGGCGAGCACCCGCTCAGGCCACTCTCCTGTGCGCGCAATAGCGTCCAGTTTTCGACCCGCCAGCCGCAGGCCCATTTTAAATTTTTTTTTTTTTGTTTTACTTTTTTAAACTTTTGGGACCTCCGACTTAATATCGCCATGATATTAAGTCAGAGGGTGCACAGAAAAGCAGTTTTTACTGCTTTTCTGTGCACTTTCCTGGTGCCCGGAGAAATTAGCGCCTACCTTTGGGTAGGCGCTAATTTCTGAAAGTAAAATGTGTGGCTTGGCTGCACGTTTTGCTTTCTGAATCGCGCGGGAATACCTAATAAGGTCATCAACATGCATTTGCATGTTGCGGGCGCTATTAGGTTCGGGGGGGGGGGGGGGGTGGATGCGCATTTTGGACGTGCTATTATCCCTTACTGCGTCCAAATGCTGGCTAATAGTGCGCTTTGTCGGAGCGCACTGTACTGGCAAAAGGACAAACACAGTACAGAGTTACTTCAGAAACCCCATGGAGATCAAGATTTGACACAGCAGAGGCTAAGGAGAGGTGAACTCAGGCCTAAGGATGAGAAACCGATGAATGCAAAAGAGGATAGTGGGTTATGGACAAGGTGGTTCACAGCCAGCAAAGAAACTGGTAAAACTGACAAATGCAGATCCTGGAAATGGTTACACATCTCATCCCTGGATGTGATGTGCTGTTATCAGAAGGCCTGTTTGCAGAAAGGCACATCAAGGAACCTAGGCTCATCCATTGGATATTATAACATTGCTTTACCAAAAGAAAACAAAACAAAACCACTGGAATCTCAACCCTAACAGAATTGAAGTGAACAAAGAAGTTGTGATCACCTGGGACATTCCTATTCCCACCAATAGAAAGATCAACGATAGAAAAACAGATATTGTGGTAAAGGAGAGAAACACAAGAACGGCATTGCTAATAGGTGTCAGTACCCAGTGACTATTCTGTGCATTGCATGGAGAAAGCGAAGATCCTTAAGTACCAAGAGGTACAATCAGAGACCAAGAAAATGTGACAGAAAGACACAAAAATAATTCCAGTTATATTGGGTGCCACTGGTCCGATTAAGAAAAATTTTCACGCATGTCTTGATGTGTTGTCCACACATATTACGCCCTGTGAACTGCAAAAGGAGGCTCCCTTTAGCACAATGCAAGGGCATTAGAGATCGAGATGATTCCTAGCATACTCTCTGGTTTATGAGTGAGGTTCATTCCTGTCCAGGTATGTGCAAAACAAACCCATTTGGAGACACAACCCCATTGGTTCTGATGAGCAGAATAAGTCAATTTACTGAAAAAGATGGGGGAAGTAGCAGCAACTCAGAAGAGCTTCCTCCACCCGCTGCTCCGGATAGGCGAGAGAAGGGCAGCACCATCACATTACTCTTCAGGGAGCTGCTCCATCATCCCCAGGTGTCTCCGAGGCTGGGCAGTCAGGGGTCCTGTTTATGACACGTTGGATCCCTGTTCAGAGAA
Source organism: Rhinatrema bivittatum (assembly GCF_901001135.1). NCBI lineage: Eukaryota > Metazoa > Chordata > Amphibia > Gymnophiona > Rhinatrematidae > Rhinatrema > Rhinatrema bivittatum. The sequence continues at coordinate 100,882,657 of NC_042624.1, read as the reverse complement.
TTTGTGCCATTTTTTTGTGTCCCGCAAATCACTGATTTGCGCAGATTGTATGAAAAACATATTTGCATTTCAGTTTTCGCACATACAAGAACTGTGTGTCACGTTGTATCTTGCAGTTTGTTATTTTGTTACGTTTCTATCTTGTCTTTCTGCTACATGATTGCTGTTACTACTCCATAAACCTACCCGTGGCATTTTTAACCGTTGCTGCATGTTTTCAGCAATTCAGCGAGAAATGCAGGAACAGGACCGGCGCTAGGACCCCCCCACACAATGCTGCGTTAAAGCTCTCGTCTGGGGGTGGATCCGAGCTTCAAAGAAACGCTCTGAGCTAGCAGCACGTAACTGCCAGAAACTCTGTGTGGGCTGGGAAGAATCTTATTTACCGAAAGTGGAATCCTCCTGGCTACTTTATAACCTAATTGGCTGGAGTTCCCATAACGTATCGATCCGACACAGATCGATAGATCATATTACAAGCGCGGCAACTTTCTGTTTTGTCAATAGTCTGCAGTTTAAGATCAGTTCCCTGCAGAAACCTTAAAAGAATCCTTGTGAAGGGCTCCAACATATAATGTTATTTAAAGCCATTCTTTTTTTTTTTTTTTCCAAAAGCTCGAACTTCAAACGAATGTACTTTTATGAGGAATTAAATAAATTCGAGCCTATATTCAAGGTTCCATCAGCAGGTCCTTGTGACGTCATAAAGGAGGCGAACCCAGTCCTAATGATCCGAAGCTCGGGGATAGAGCGAGCTAGCGATGGAGTCATTGTTGCAGTTCCGGTATCTAATCAAGCAGAAATGCCCGCAATCCAGCGCATTTCCCGGCTGTGGAGGCTTCGACACGTTGATGAGCTCCAGAGCGGAAGCCTCATCTGCGAATCTTGCGCAGCTTTCTTCGTGACTCGGGATTCTCTCCTTTCTGCTAAAGCAGTGATGGCCAACCTTTTGAGCTCAGTGTGTCAAAATTCATTAAAAAAAAAAACTGAGCATAACTCTGGTTGTGTGTCACTTCTAGAAAAATCCATAATTTTGTGATATTTGTAGCTCTAATTAATAACAAAAAGTTATAATTTTAATATGTACTGTATTTATTAATAAAGCAAAAACAAATAATTCTTTACCTTACCTGCTTAGGGACTATTTTGTTGCTGAATTTCATTGGCTAAATCTTCACGGCATGTGACTGCCTTGAGCGCCGAATCGCAGGGGTCGCACAGGCGCGCATTCATTAACTGCCGGTGGGGGCTGCCGGAGAGGCAGCCCCCACCGGCAGTGAATGAATGCGCGCCTGTGCGGACCCGGCCTAGATTTAACACGCGACCACCCGCCGCCCACCGACCGTCTCGAACTAACACGTGTCCCCCCGCCGCCGCTGCCGCCTGGAACAGGCGCCCACCCGCCCGCGGCCTAGATTTAACACGCGACCACCCGGCTCCCGCCGCCGCCGCCTGGACCCACGTGGCCCTCCGACAGGTATTTAAAAATTTTTATTTTTTTTTCTGACAGGTTTTATGTGTCCCACATCATTACATTTTCTCGATCATCTCTGTATCGCTTTTTTTTTTAATTGTGTTTTATTGTTTTTGAGTGTCTTAAGCGGTGTCGATGGATTTGTTACTAGACTCACAGTCCTAACTCCTACTAGGGGGAGGCGGTAAACTAACACGTTACGGCCACGGCAAAACAGTGCGTTACTAATGAGATAACCTGAGCGCGCATTACGGTATCGGAGGGGAATAGCTAATTCCTTCATTATACAGCTAATTCGTTCATTTACATGCCGGGTGGGGAAGGGTTACGCGTCTGTTTTAAGAAGCACTACGGACGCGCGAAACTGGAGACTGTATCGCTGGTTTGCCTTACGCGTCCGAATTGTGCGCAGCGAGCTCGTTACAGACGAGAAATCTTCAAATGAATGTTACTGTATCGAGCTGATAGTGAGGATTAGGAGGTTATCCTCTCTCTCTCACACATACTCACATGTCTAGTCTCTCTCACACATACACTGTCACATACATACACATTCATGCTCTTATATCCACCATAACCTTTTTTTCTCACTGACACACTCTCAGGCTCTAAGACACTCTCTCCCTCCACCCCCCCACACACAAATTCTTACTCCCTTGGATTTTCTCATACACACTCATGCTCACACTCACTGGCTCCCTCACATACACACAAACACACACACCCAGGCAAGCTCCCAGTCATTCTCTCACACACACACTGACCCCCAGGCAGGCACCGTTGCATTCACACACATACACATCCAGGCAGAGTCCCATTCATACACATGCACACACTACAGGCAGACCCCCCTCTCTTTTGCCAGCAACCTCGGAACCTCTCTCATTCCTCTGCTGCCACTGTCACTGCTGCTACATGGCTATTGGGGAGGTGCCAATTGCTGCTACTGACACTGCCCATTCTGCTGCCTCCTCTGTGCAGGCCCTGTGGGCTTCCAATTTCTCCATGCTGATCTCGTACATTGTGAGATCCGCATAGAGAAAGTGCTATTCTTGCACATTCCCAAAGATTACGTGCCAATCATTAAAAAGTAATTTTTTTTTTTTTTTTACCTTTGCTGTCTGATCTTAGTTTTCTAATTGGTTGGTCACAGGCTTTTTTTTTTTCCACCTTCCCTTTCTTATTTTTTTTGCCAATTCCTTTTATTGTCTTTTTTTCTGTTTCTTTTCTCTCCATCTTCTTCCCTCAAACACACAGTCAGGTTCTCATTCTCACATGCATTTCTCTCTCTCTCTCACACGCACACAGGCTCTCACTGTCACATGCTCTCGCTCATACAATCATTCATACACACAGTCTCTCACTGGCACATGCTCTCTCTCATACAATCATTCATACACACAGTCTCTCACTGGCACATGCTCTCTCTCATACAATCATTCATAGACACAGTCTCTCACTGGCACATGCTCTCTCTCATACAATCATTCATACACACAGTCTCTCACTGGCACATGCTGTCTGACTTTCACACACACAGGCTCTCACGCCCACATGCTGTCTTGCTCAAGCACAAGCTCTCACTGTCACGTGCTGTCTCTCTCACACCCACACAGACACACATGCTGTGTCTGCGAACATTCAGGTCCTCACTCTCACATACAATCTCTCAACTCATCTCATACACGCACACACACACACCCTCTACAGACCCTTAGCCTCTCTCTCACCTCTGGGCCTCCTCTTCGTGGGTCGCCACAGGATGGGCTCTGCAGCGGCCCTGCTACCGGGCCTCTTCCTCTTCTCGGGCCGCTGTGACTTGGGATTCGCGGCGGCCTGTAAGCGCTGCTCCTCCTCATTCCTGCCCACGCGGCTCCAGTAATGTTTACTTCCAGGGTCGCACAGGCAGGAAGGAGGAGCATCAGCACGTTTAAACACAATCTTTTTCTTCGGGACATGGTGACGTGAGCCTCACCATGGCCCTGCCCATCTGCCTGTCGCTTTGCCGCATGAGCCTCCCTGTGCCCGGGGGCATGGGGGGGGGGGGGGAGGGGTCCGGAGGGTGGGGGGAAACTAAAAAACTAATTTTAAAGGGTCGGGCTGTGTTTCTGGGTTATCGGCTCGACGCAACCGATAAAAAAAAAAATTTCCGATAGTCCACGAAACGCTGCGCATGTCAGCAAAAACGTCTTGGCGTGTCACCTCTGACACGCATGTCATAGGTTAGCCATCACTGTTCTAAAGCATGCAGCAGCTGTAGCTCTTCCACCATCACTGCATGAACAGAAATGTAAACACCTGGAGTTTAAGGGATGCGCACATATATATATATATATATATTTATTTTTTTTTTTCTCGTCAATCGTGATATTGTAACAGCCGCAGGGAAGGTCGAGGGCACCTGTTGCTCTGAATTGAGAACACTATATATTATAGATAGAAGCCTCCTCTAAGCACGAAAGAGAAATTATTTCACGCCCACCTCAAAACATTTCGACTCATCCTCATCAGCTCCATAGAACTGATAGAATGGAACTTTTGTGAACCGGTGTGATGTTTCGTCTGATACATTGGTATATAAACCCCAATAAACTAAACTAAACTTTATGAAAATAAATCACACTTAACGGTGATCCTGTTTGCTTTGGTTTTTAAGTTTGTCAGCTCCTTACTGGTGACCACCTCCCCTATCGTTTTTGTTATCCTGCTTGTGGAAAAGCGTTCATGGTGCTCCACTAATATGCTTCTATCCATACCATACATCGCCATCAGCACATTATGCTTAGTAGACTGGGGGCCCACATTCAAGTTTTGGACAAGAAAGAGTAACACAAGGTTTAAAAAAAAAAAAAAGCCTGTCAGCTTTCATGAGTTTAAAGTTGTGCACTGCTTTTTTCTCATTTAGCATAAGAACCTTGGGTACAGCTTTAGGACATGTCTGGGCAACGTGCATTTGGAATTTAATTACTCACCTTTCGAAAGCCATGTTCACAGCAAGTCTATTTATTTATAAAATATTTATAAACAGTTCCATCTAAAATTCTGGGCACTGTACAATAAAAACATACACAATACAACGTCATAGACATTAAAACAATGAAAACACAAGACAACATACTGTTCTGTCCAGTTCAATCCATACAACGCCAAGCCACCTGCTGTGACAAAGTCTCCTTCAGATATTAATAAATGCCTCATTAAACAGATGGGCTTTCAACTTTTTCCTAAAAGGACTGGAGATCCAGAATAGTTCTAACATCATCGAGCAGATCATTCCAAAGCTCTGGACCTGCCACACTAAAAGCTCGACTACATGTCTCCTCCAAGTGAACTAGATGTGCCGACAGGACATCCAATAGATTGCGGCCCGATGGGCTTCGAGCCCATTTTCATTGCCATTTGTCTGGCTAAGTTTGGACAGTTTTGGCACGTTTGAATACCCAGCCATGCTCAGCAGCCAGTAAGTACTTATCTGGCTTAAAAGTTAGCTGAATAAGTCATAGGCATTCCAGAGCAACACAAGCTATTGGACTAAATACTGATGTTCAGCGAACTGCAATCTGGCCTAGAAAGGATTACGGGAGAATGGGCATTCGCTATTGAGCGTCCACTTTCCCAACCACCTTCTCCTGGGCGTGCAATCCCATATTTAAATGAGGGGGTGGCACTAAAAGGAGGCGCTAGGGATGAATATGCGCCCCTAATGCCTCCTTGACCCAGGAGAGGTGGCTCTGGCAGTGGGTTCAGGAAACCAATGCTCGGTTTTACGAGCGTCGGTTTTCCGCACCTGCTGACAGTGATAAGTTAGGAAAACGGATGCCAGTAAAATTAAGTGTCCGTTCTCCTAACCGGCCCGGCCGGCACATTTTATTACATTTTTTTTTTTTTTTTTTACATTTTTGATCCTCCAACTTAATATCGCTAGGATATTAAGTCAGAGGGTGTACAGAAAAGCAGGGGGTTTGGTCGCACATTTCACTTCCAGAATCGCGGGTGACTAATAGCGCTCATCAACATGCATTTGCATGCGATGAGCGCTATTCGTTTTCAGGGGGTTTGGCCGCACGTTTTTGAGGCACTGAACCCCGTAACAAGGGGTAACAGACGCCCCTCGAAAACACGGGGCCAAACCCGTGGTAAACAGTACGCACTGCTGAGCGCCCTTTACAGAATCGGCCCGTTAGGGGAGAACAAGTGACTTGCCCAAGCAGCACTAGTGAGAGGAAAAACATTTGAACCCTGGCTTCCTTAGTACTCAACCCTCTGCTCTAAGCACTAGGCTGCTTTCTATTTGCAGTCTAATATAAATAAATAAAATATTTTTTCACAACAGGAAAAAAAAAAAAAGAGAGAGAGAGAGAGAGAGAGGCAGCACCCTAAACCCTACAATCGAAAGCACTTAACCTGGATTAATTATCAGATAACAGCACTGTAGCGAACTCAGTAGGGGGTTCCAAACTTTTTCATAGATGTCCAAATCATTTCTTTTCTGTGGATATTTTCCTCCTTGAAGTTTCAGGGAATATGGTTCTTGCACAAAAGATGAACTAGTTCAAAACTTAGCACATGAACTGATTTACAGGCTGTTTGCTTTTTTTTTGCCCATGCTTGTGGCCAAAATTTTAAATCTGGCCTTAAGAGTAATTTCTGTAACATCACAAACTAATTTTTTTTTTTTGCCATCTTTAAATTTTATAACTGTTAGCGCAATGATGATAGTGGAGGGTAGTCTTTAATATAAGTATTGACAGTGACTTGCTTGTGGCCTATGTTCATAAAAAATTAATTTTAACTTTGGCACATTTTAATATGTTTGAGCACGCTACAATCAGAAAAAAAATGATCAACCTCAGAAAAAAAATTATAAAATCATTTCTAATCTTTGCCATTACATATGGTGGATTAACAGTAAACCTGCCCTTGAATTTACCTATGTTGAAACTCACTAAATAAAGTGTAAGACTGCTATGGTTTAATTCTCTCTCACCCTGGGATATTAGGCACAGCTAATAGACTTTCTCTTAATTATGATGAGACTTTTAGTTACCAGACTGCAGGCAGAGAGCAGAAGGCAGCCAGCTAGGGCACTAAAGGTAAATATGTATAAAACCGAGCTCATTCAGCTCATTTCAGAACTAGTCTCTCTTTTTAATGAACGTTCATGTTTTTCTGCCAGAATATTTTTGTTGGCATATATCCATCTCTAGTAATTTTAAAACCCTATTACCATTTATAAAATGACACCATATTTGCACTATGGCACACCAGTCTCAAAAAGGAGCAAAACTGTCCCATTACAAAACTGTTTCATCATCTTTAGCTGCTCAAATGTTTGATTGCCTGCAGAAGCCTAAATGCTTGGTTTTCTACAGTTTTAAAATGATCATCTGTTTTTGGCTGAGTTCTGCTTGTAAACTCCTTGAGTGTTTGCATGTTTAGCTGCATAAATATCAGATTATTCATTAAAGCATAAATGTAAGCCACTCGGCCATTTCTCTGTAAAAGAGTGGCTGCAAGAACTATGAAGACTTTATTATTGACAAAAACTGGAATGCTGAACAAGCCACAGCTCTTGTCTGACAGCCCACACGCTGCCACCCTTATTTGACTGAGCTCATGTACAGAACTTGCCAAGGGGCCACAAACAAACTCATGCAAAACCTATTTGATTGCACTGATATACTGTTGCACAAGGTAAACATGAGACTTTTTTTTTTTTTTTTTTTTTTTAAAGAACGAGTTTCTCTTTCCCTCCCAAACTAAAAAAAAATTGATAAAAATTCTTGCTCACTTGTAGTTAAGGGAAGCACTGCATACGTAGTTGCTTCTGGCTAAGATACTGCAATTTCAGATTTGGGAAAACAGTTTTTGTCATTGGAGGAGCAGGGAATATATGACTCATTCTTCCAAAGTAGTGGCTGCAGAAAAATCATGAACGACCTACAGCCACTACACTCCTGGAGGTTGAGTCATTGAAAGAAATATTTTCTTCTCCAGCTGTACTGGCCTTCTGGCAACCAGGCCTGGATTTATGCATAGGCAACATAGACAGTTGCCTTTATGAATCAAATTTTGAAGGTGCTATCTGATCCCTCCCTATCTGGAAACTCTTGTTTACTGCTCTAGCCTCCTCCAGGCAGCCTGCAGGGAGCAAGAGGGAAAGAAGCTGGAAGAAAAAAAAAAAAAAAGCAAAATAATTGTTTTCTCTCTGCAGTGTCTGCTCCAGCCTCACCCCCTCTGCTCTTGTTTCTACAGGAGGGGAGGAGGCGAGCCTGGCGTAGATTGCAGGCAGCATGGCAGAAGAAAACAGGAGAGGAGGGCCTGAAAAGAAAGCACAGCAATTGTTTTCGCTTCTTTGTCAGTTTCAGCTTCACCCCCTCAACTCTTGTGTCAAAGGGCAGCACATGGGGGAGAAACAAGAGAGAAGGGACTGGAGCAGAGAAGCTCAATTGTCTGTGACCCCCATAACTTGGGGAGGAGGCAGGAGACCACCCAGAGCAAAAGTCAGAGGAGCTGAGAGTGATTTATAGGGTAGAAAAACCCCCAAACAAACCAAGAGTACTGGGGTCAGGATAGGGGGAAGGTACTGGGGGTCAGATTTGGGGGAAAGGGGAGAGTGCTTGACCCCTCTATGAATTTGGAGAGAGAGAGAGAGAGAGAGCGTGAGAGCATGTGTGTGTGTGTAATGGGGTTGCAAAGGGAGTCAGTTGGACCTTTACATGATCAAGGGGTAAAAGGGACACTTAGATATAACAAAACCATAGCAGAGAGACTAATTGAATTATTTGCTTTGGTATTCACTAAGGAAGATGTTAGAGATATACCCATGCCAGAAATGATATTGAAAAGGTGATGATTCAGAGGAATTGAAACAAATCTCAGTGAACCTGGAAGATGTAGTAGGGTAAATTGACAAACTAAAATGTAGCAAATCACCTAGACCAGATGGTATACATCCCAGATTGCTGAAAGAAATGAGAAATGAAATTGCAGACCTGCTATTGGAAATTTGTAAACTATCAGTAACATCATCTATAGTACCTGAAGACTAGAGGGTTGCTTCCAAGGCAAGCTTCTTTTCAATTCTCTCTTTGCTTTGCATCTGACTTGTCAGTGTTTATGTTGTTCTCTGTTTCTTCATTTGGATCCCTTTTCCATATTATAGCCTCTCTCATCTCATCTTTTAACAATGCTGGTGGTCCTTTAGAATTCCTTCTACCTTCTCTAATGCGTGGAATACATCTGGTCTGGGCTTCCAAGATTTTTTTAAAATTTATTTTAAAAATTGCATAAATTTTACATGAAATATTTTCTAAATAGAATACGATATATATATTAATACATGTCAGAATATGTAACATATCAATGTTCAGAAATAAAGAACAAACCAGATTATGCACCTAAATATAGGAAATTTAGGAGACAAGGAGATATAGAGCAAAATCAAACATTTAACATTATACAGGAATAAGATAGGTGGAGCTATTTCTTTTAAGTCAATCTCTCTTCGGGAGCATCGCAAGGGTGGCCCAACAGAAACTTTCAATTGCACTGGTTCATAGAAAACATAATTTTTATTTTGGTATCTAACGCAGCATTTGCAGGGATATTTTAACACATATCGGGCTCCCAAACTGAGAACCCTCTCTTTCATAGCAAGGAATTCTTTCCTGTGTTGTTGTGTTGGCTTTACCACATGCAGATAAATCCAGACCTGAGCCCCGTAGAATATGGCTAATCTATTTCTAAGAAACATTTTCAGAATATAATTGTGGTCTGATATAAAAAGTAGGGATGTGAATCGTTTTAGGACGATTAAAATTATCGTCCGATAATTTTAATATCGTCTTAAACCGTTATGGAACACAATACAATAGAGATTCTAACGATTTATCGTTATAAATCGTTAGAATCGTGAGCCGGCACACTAAAACCCCCTAAAACCCACCCCCGACCCTTTAAATTAAATCCCCCACCCTCCCGAACCCCCCCCAAATGAGTTAAATAACCTGCGGGTCCAGCGGCGGTCCGGAACGGCAGCGGTCCGGAACGGGCTCCTGCTCCTGAATCTTGTCGTCTTCAGCCGGCGCCATTTTCCAAAATGGCGCCGAAAAATGGCGGCGGCCATAGACGAACACGATTGGACGGCAGGAGGTCCTTCCGGACCCCCGCTGGACTTTTGGCAAGTCTCGTGGGGGTCAGGAGGCCCCCCACAAGCTGGCCAAAAGTTCCTGGAGGTCCAGCGGGGGTCAGGGAGCGATTTCCCGCCGCGAATCATTTTCGTACGGAAAATGGCGCCGGCAGGAGATCGACTGCAGGAGGTCGTTCAGCGAGGCGCCGGAACCCTCGCTGAACGACCTCCTGCAGTCGATCTCCTGCCGGCGCCATTTTCCGTACGAAAACGATTCGCGGCGGGAAATCGCTCCCTGACCCCCGCTGGACCTCCAGGAACTTTTGGCCAGCTTGTGGGGGGCCTCCTGACCCCCACGAGACTTGCCAAAAGTCCAGCGGGGGTCCGGAAGGACCTCCTGCCGTCCAATCGTGTTCGTCTATGGCCGCCGCCATTTTTCGGCGCCATTTTGGAAAATGGCGCCGGCTGAAGACAACAAGATTCAGGAGCAGGAGCCCGTTCCGGACCGCTGCCATTCCGGACCGCCGCTGGACCCGCAGGTTATTTAACTCATTTGGGGGGGGTTCGGGAGGGTGGGGGATTTAATTTAAAGGGTCGGGGTGGGTTTTAGGGGGTTTTAATGTGCCGGTTTTGCGATTTTTAGATTTTTAGATTTTTCACGATTTTTCACGATATTTTACCCCCCCAAACGGCAACAATACGATTCCCTCCCCCTCCCAGCCGAAATCGATCGTTAAGACGATCGAGGACACGATTCACATCCCTATTGTGATCACTATTGCCAAGTGGCTCCATCACTGTTACCTCTCACACAAAATCGTGGTTCTTGTACCAGCAACTCCATGAAGCAGTCACTTATTTCATCTAGGAACTTTACCTCTCTAGAACGTCTTGTTGTAGCATTCACCCAGTCAATACTGGGGCAATCAAAATCACCCATTTTTACTGTGCTGCTGATTTTGTTAGTTTCCCTAATTTCCTTTACCATTTCATTGTCTGTTAGTTCATTCTGGCCAGGTGGATGGTAATACACTCCCAGTACTATTTTATTTCCCTTTTCACTTGGAATTTCTATCCATAAGGATTCAACATTGCATTTTGTTTCCTGCAGAACTTTTATCCTGTTTGACTCAATGCTCTCTTTAATATATAGTGCAACGCTTCCACCAATTTATTCCATCCTATTATTTTGATATAATTTGTACCCTGGTACCACAGTGTCCCATTGGTTATCCTCCTTCCACCAGGTCTCTGAGATGTCAGTTATATCTATTTCTTCATCCAGTGCTATACACTCTAACTCTCCCATCTTAATTTTTAGACTTGTAGCATTTGTATACAGACATTTCAAGGTAATATTCTGTTTGTATTAACAATCTGCTCATCAGTTGACAGGGATAATTTGGAATCTTTCTGAACTTTACTTAAAGACACCTGGTCCATTTTGGCATTTATTGCAACCTCTGTACTGGGATGCCCTATTTTCCCTGTTCTCTTAGTATCCTTCAAAGATACATCATTCTGAACCATGCGCTTCTGAGCGACTGCCACATCATCTAGTGTAAAAGCTGTGCTATCTCCTTTTTAAAGGTCAGTGCCAGCAGCCTGGTTCCATTCTCATTAAGGTGGAGCCTATGCTTTAGAAAAGGCCCCTCCCCTTCCCCAAAATGGAGCCCAGTTCCTAACAAACCTAAAACTCTCTTCCTTGCACCATCGTCTCATCCATGCATTGAGACTCCGGAGCTCTGCCTGCCTCTGGGGTCCTGCACGTGGAATGGGGAGCATTTCTGAGAATGCTACCCTGGGGGTTCTGGATTTCAGCTTTCTACCTAAAACTCTACATTTGCCTTCCAGAACCTCCCTCCTCCACTTTCTTTTGTCGTTGGTACTCACATACCAAGACAGCCGGCTCCTACCCAGCACCATCTAAAATCCTGTCTATGTGATGCACGAGGTCCACTAGTTCACACAAGGTAGGCAAGTTACCAAACGATCCTCACTTCCACCATACTTTATGGTCTCTTTATTTTTTATTTGTGGAGGATCTGTTGATGTTCTGTATGTGCGAGTGAGGTGAGGTATTCTGCTAGTGTGAAGTTTCTGTAAAGGGATCTATAGCAGCTTGGCTTGTTCTGTTTTCCTAATAGGACAAGTACTGCAGTTTTATTTAATTTACATTCTGCCTTTAAACCACTTTAAAGAAAATTGCATTCAGGTACTTTAGGTGTTTTCCTGTCCCCAGAAGGGCTAACAATTTAAATTTTGTACCTGAGGCAATGGAGGATGAAGTGACTTACCCAAGGTCTCAAGGAACGGTAGTGGGATTTGAACTCTGGTTTCCTTGGTGTAATATTGGCAGTTAGTGCTATTTTGGTATAGGAGGTTTACTATTGTAATTCGGTTTACATATGATTTTCTGAGGGCCAAACCTACACAGAAAATGCATTAAAATAGGTCTAGAACCATATACTTTATTGCAGGCTTCTCTAGTTGCCATAACTGTGCATATAAATATACATGTTGCAAGTATTTTTACCTCAGAAAACTGAACATTGAATGTCTTATTTCATGTAAAATCTGTTACAAATACATACATTTTAATTGTGTGTGGGGAAGCTGGGGGTGTGGTCAGACGCAAGCCAGTAAGGTTCCTAGGGTGCCTAATACCTTTGCACTGGCCCTGGTCATTCCACAGGCCTCCTGACCGTCCTGAGTAGAGATATCACAGGTTTCTCCCTGTGGAGCTTTCTAACAAGTTTGATCTGCTGCCCTTTTGTCAGGATGGAATACAAACTACTACCCTCTGGTGGTCAGCATTCATGAGAAAAAAAGAACAGATAAAACTTGCAGTTTTGCTTGAAAGCTCATGTGCAATATGGAGCAGGGGAGATATAGAAATGTAATATTCATATTTTCATTTCTGCTTTTGAAGCTGGTATTGCACAAAAATTATCTTCTGGTGCATAAGTACCAGATGGAGGTCATAACTTAATGCTCTTGCCTCACCTCCTCTGAACTGATTCAACTCCTCCCTTCTCCCCCATTTATCCACAATTATTTTTTTAAATTGTGTATTCATAATGGCCTCTATTCTGTTCAATTTGAGGAAGGGGAGGGAGGGAGGGAGAATATTTAAAAAGTAATAAAATAAATCAGGTACATGACCACATTTCCATGTGCCAGAATTCAATAGCACCTGGAATGTAATATTCACAAAATGTCCAGCTCTGGATCCACATCCTTTATGATTCTATGCACTGAGAGGTACCATGTGTTAACCCAATAGGAAAGCACTTTCTTGGGTCACTGAAAGGGGCTTCTGAAGAAAAGATTCAGTCCTGATAACCGTGCTGTCTGATGTAAGAATTTATCTTTTTTATTTTTGGCCCAGCTGTTTCCTTCTGGTCCTTTCAGCTTCCAACTCAGATGGGGAACAGCCCTTATTAGAGCTATGATGCCATGAATCTTCATTTGCAAATTCCAGGGGGGGGGGGGGTTTCCCACACTTCTTAACCCTTTCCCCTCCCTTCTAGCCCAGCTATGCCAGTGACGGAGCTCCCTCTGTAATCTGATTAAATCGCAAGAGTCGCATTCTAATCTCCTGCATAGCAACGTGCGGCACCGCTCCTAAGCCGTAAAAATGGACCAACATTTTCAGCTTCAGAAAGGAAGGGCTCCCATGCTTACGTAATGTCTCAGCTGTCTGTCTAACTTAAATTTGTTTTACAATTGGATCGAGGAAGAGCACTCAACGTCATCTCCTTGGATTTCAGTAAAGCTTTTGATACTGTCCCACATAGGAGGCTTGTGAACAAAACGAGAAGCTTGGGAGTGAGCGCCAAGGTACTGGCATGGATTACAAACTGGTTGACTGATAGGAAAAGCATGGTAATGGTAAAAGGAACCTACTCTGAAGAGAGAACCGTGTTAAGTGGAGTGCCATAGGATTTGTATTGGGACGGGTTCTGTTCAATATCTTTGTGGGTGACATTGCAAAAGGGATAGATATTTGCGGATGATACTAAGATCTGCAACAGAGTGGACACACCTGAAGGAGTAGAGAATGAAAAGTGATTTACAAAAGCTTGAAGAGTGGTTGAAGATATGGCAGCTGGGATTCAATGCCAAGAAGTGCAGTCATGCATCTGGGATATGGTAATCGAAAAGAGCTGTATGTGATGGGGGAGGGGGGGAGGCTGATGTGCACAGACCAGAAAGGTATCTTGGGGTGATAAGCCAGAAGAATGCTGGGCTGCGAAGAGAGAGGTATAACCAGTAAGAAAATGGAGGTGGTGATGCCCTTGCATAGGTCCTTGGTAAGGCCTCACCTGGAGTACTGTGTTCAGTTCTGGAGCCCTTATCTCAAAGGCATACAGACAGGATGGAGGGGGTCCAGAGATGGGCGACCAAAATGGTGTGGGGGTCACCATCAGAAAACCTTTGAGGAGTGACTGAAGGATATGACTATTTATACCCTGGAAGAGAGGAGGTGAAGGGGTGATATGATACAGACCTTCAGATACCTGAAAGGTTTTAATGATGTGCAAATGTCAAATCTTTTCCATTGGAAAGAAATCAGCAGAACTAGGAGTCATGAAATGAAACTGCAGGGAGGAGGTCTCAGAACCAACGTCAGGAAATATTTCTTCACGGAGAGGGTGGTGGATGCCTGGAATGCCCTTCCGGAGGAGGTGGTGAAAACCAAAACAGTGAAAGAATTCAAACGGGTATGGGATAAACACTGTGGATCTCTAAAGACTAAAGGATGGAAATGAAGAAAATATTGCATGGAGAACTTGCTAGTGCGGCGGTTACTACCCTTAACCAATAAGCCTTGATGCTGTTGACGCAACTCCCATCATTGCTCCCTGCTTGAACGGCAGGGAGAAGAGGGGAATTCTGTATATTCATATTCATTTTGTAAAAAATGAGACAGGCCTCCAGCAGGACCAGGCCTCAACCTAATACCAACCCTGGGGTCCAGGCCTCAACCTAATTAAATCCCTGGGGCCCAGTCCAGGTCCCAGTAGCTGAGACCTAGGCCTAGACCTGAGATCTAGGCCTGGGTCCAACATCAGGGCCTGCCAAGGCTGGGTCCTGGTCACGTAGGCTCGATGCCAGGGCCTGGCCCAAAGCTGGATCCCAGTCACTGAGGCCCAGGCCTAGCCTGAACCCTTGATGCGGGTCCAACACCAGAGCCCAGCCTACGTCATGTCCTGTTGCTGGGTCTCAGGCCTAGGCCTTCCAGCATCTTCTTTTCTTGGTGCAGTGACTAAAATTTACATCTTCCATCCAGAGTGACATTACTACGATGCCTTCCCTCAAGGCTGGCTGCGCTATACTGTTTTTATGGCCATATAATAAAATGGCACCTGTCTGCCCTGGAGGATGTACATTTTATGGTTTATGTGCACAAATCATGTTTTCAGTGCATAATATGATTTATACATACAAAAAATGCCTTTTGTGCATAAAAGATTTTTTTGTATGTGTAAATCATATTTTAGGCACAGAAAACATGATTTTTGTGCACAAAGCTTGTTTTCTGGGCATAAAATGATATGTGTAGAAGACCTGATTTATGCAGATAATGTTTATTTGCATACTAGATCTTTTCTTGGTGCACATTTTCTGGTTTATACATATTTTTAAACTCCTGATGTATTAGCATATAGGAATTTAAAAAATGAGCTTGTACATTAAGAAACTGTTACAAAATGTAATGCTCAGTTATTTCCATAAAGAGAATTTTAGTAATAGAGGTATGAGGAGATCACACAGGTCTGGATAACAGTGGCAAAGGCAGAAGCCTCGAAAAAGGGATAATTGATAAGAACAGCTTTAGCCACAGGCAGGACCCGAGCCTCAATGAAAACCCAAGCTGAGAACTCGACTGCTCAAGACAAGAGCTGTTCCCTAAAAGAATTACTTTGGATTTTAACTGGCTTGGAAGTTTTTTGCCCAGGCAAAGTAATTCCTTTTTTTTTTTTCTTTTTAGGTTTATTAGAGTGAAACCAACAGAAGACCTTTTCTAGGCATTCATTCAAATTTATGTTGTCAGGATCAGGGCCCAGTTGGACTAATAGCTGAAGATCATCAGTGTAGGGATAATAAATAATATGACAGCCCCTGATGATTTTACTTAGTGAAGATGCATTTATGTTAGACAACATGGGTGACTGAATACAGCCATGTGGTACTCCAAGCAGGTGAGGAGGGGATGACCCAGGTCCCAGGGAAATGGCCTGAGAGCGGTTACACAGAAAAGATTTAAATTACGATAATGCTAAAGCTTTGACACCTAGACCCATCGAGAGGGCAAAGAAGACATTGTGATCTGTGGTAATTTTCTAATTAAAAAAAAAGTTACTGGGTCGGGTCCAGCGGCAGCTTCCACCTTTTCCCAATGGGGAAACCAGTTCAGAAAGGTTCTGGGTTGGTGACCTGGTTTGACCTTGCAGTCAGTGGTGTCAAATGCTGAGGACAGATCAAGGAGCATCTGTCGGGGGGGGCTGCCTGACCACAGCCCATGCACAAACGGAGCTCATCGATCGGGCTTAGCAGAATGGTCTCAGTGCTACAATACCACCTGAAGTCTGACGGACAACAAACAAGGCCATCAGTCTGATACAAGCCGGGCCGTACTCTAAAACAGAACACTCAAAAACCTCAACGTGGCAGAGAGTGAAAGCATAATATGAGTTCACTTGCTAGAAAAATGCACTGAAGTCTGGCGACCTCCGCAGTTTATGCCACGATTGTGTGTCTGAAACTATTGTTCTAAACAGAAAGTGACAGCTCCAGGGTTTGGTCTAAAAAGAATCAAGGTACTTTGGCCCAGTTACAGCTTTAACTGCACAATGTTGCCACACACCAGCCTGCACAGAAAACTGCTATGCAACACCAGCCTGGCTGCAAACTCTGCAATAGATCTGAGACACTAAGAACACCAAAGGACTCCGCTCAACAAATTTACTGCCGCTCTTTAACCTTTCAGGGAACTAATCATTTCAGCCTATATTTTGCAGAATCTGGAGGTTTGCAAAATGTTAACACATAGGAACAAATGTTTTTTTTCTATGGGATGAAGCTATATAGTCATCAAGTTGGCCAAAATGTCTTTTTGTTGTGGCAAGAAAATAAATACCACAAGTGGCTTGCCTTCAGATATCCAACCATTTCACAACTCAAGAATCTGAATTTTGCAAAATAGATGCCTCTAGGCTGCAGTAAATGAAAAGATGAAAAAGACCATCAGGGCTATCCAGTTTGCACAATTACTCTGACCGCACTGCCAGCCCAGAGTGTAACCAACTACAAGGTGTTTGCCTTCCTCTGTACTCTACCATCTTCTGTATAAAAGCATGCAACTTTCTCATGCCTAACCACAAAGCTCTGTAATAATATAAATAGGCAGTAATGCTAACACAGCAGCTGCCCAATCGTTCAGCCTCCTAGGTCCCCCCCTGCATAGCCTGCCAGACAGCCCCAGCTATGTGATTACCTGCATTTCCAATAGGACCAAATTATTACAGAACCTGCAACCTGTCAGCCAGACCCAGCTGCTAGTCTATTCTACAGTCAAAGCCCGTCAGACAAATCCAGCCATGTGGCTCCCTGTGTTACTGCTAGGTCTTCTAGCATTTCATATTAACCACTTTTACTGTACATTATGGTAGCTCCATGCCCATTGCTGAATTAGGCAAGTATGTCGCTGCAAACGCAGAAACACATGCTAAGTTGTGCTTCTAGCTCTTCCCACTGTTAGCATGTAAGGATCCTTTGTGCTTATCCTATGCCCTCTTAAACTCAAAATTACTGTTTTAGCCACTACCATCACCCTGGAAGGGTGTTCCATCACTCTTTCAGTGAAAAAATATATTTCCTGACATTAGTCTGCACTGTACTGCCTCGGAACCTCATGTTATGATCCCTTGTTCTAGAACCTCCTCTTCCCTTGAAACAGGCTTGCTTCTTGTGCCTAATTATCTCGAAGGTATTTGAATGTCTCTATCAACCCTGTCTCACCTCTTCTCTAGGGTATACAGGTTTAGATTTCTAAGTCTTACCTCCCAGAGCTTCTGATGTCTCATCCCTTATTGTGCATCACTTTCTTGGATTTTGGCACTTAATGTATAACTCTATTTTTTTTTTCTCCATTGAGATTTAGCTCATCCAAGAGGAGATGTGAGGATAAGTCTAAAAATCCAAATCAATAGTAATAAATTCAGATGCTTATCTCCAGGTTGAATAATCCATTACAATATAAAAGATATGTTGTTTATTCAGTATTCAATAATACAATTCCATATTATCACTGTCATGTACAAATGTCAGACAATATGGTACCCTAACACAGCCATATACATATGATATAAATCACTGTGGGGTATGCTGGTTTAAGTTTTCTCAGCTTCAGTCCCTCCCAAAGAAGCCATAAGGCCAATTATTTTAAGAATAGTAATAAACTGGGGAGGCTTTTCGCCTGACAGCTTAGAGGGAGGAGAGTTTGCACTCTTGCTCAGAGCATTAAAACGGGATGGGAAGACACCTGAGTCACCATGAGCTATTGCTGAAGCCTTTAAAGAATTTTAGCAAAAATTATATGCAGCCCAAGAGAGTAAGGGAATGGGGGCTATAAGAAACTATAAAATCTGTTCAGCTGCCTGAACTCAGCAAGGCAGATTGTGATAGGTTGGATGGATCTATTACAATAATGGAGGTAATTCAGAGTTTGAATAGTGGAAGGCCTGTGCCAAGGATGGGTTTGGAGCAGATTTCTATGGTGAGATTAGCCCCTGTTCTAGTTGTCAGAATATGCTAGAAGAAGGGATTTTGCCCCAAACTACGTAAGAGGCCAAGATTATGGTAATTCATAAGAAAGGGAAGCCAAGCCTTGATTGGGCCTCATATCATCCTGCGTCACCGTTAAATGTGGATATAAAACATTTTGCTAAAATCCTTGCCATGAGGTTGGCTAAGTATATGGGGGCACCTGATAAACAGAGATCAAACAAGGTTCATTTCCGGGAGGTGGTCTAGTGACAATCTGATGAGGACCGTAGACCTACACTCTGAAGAAGTGGGAGGTGGATGCACTGCTCTGCTGTGTGATCATTAGACATACAGAAAGCCTTCGACACCCTGTGCAAGTCAGATTTTGGGTTTGGGGCTAATTCTAGGAAATGGGTGAAGGCTCTTTATGTTTCACCTAAGGCTGACGTGAGAGCGAATGGAGTGTCATCTATAGGTTTCTCTTTGTATAAAACAAGACGGGGTGTCCCCCCCGTTCACCCTTGGTGTTCGTCTTGGATATAGAACCACTAGCACAATTTATTCATAAATTGAATAAAATGTATGGAATTTTTCTGCATGGACAATGGCATAAAGTAGCACTAGATGCAAATGATGTGCTGAGGGTTTATGGAGAGGTGTCAATGTACATAAATCTGAACTTATGCCTTTGGGTGTGCCTTGGTCTGAAGGTTTGTCCCTTTAGATAGACCAAAACTTGGGGGTTTCTCTCTCTGCTAATGTACAAGACCTCTTCCAACTGAATTACAGACCTTTGCTTGCTAAAGGAAGAAGCAGGGAAGTGTTAAAAGCATAATAAAGATATAATTAAAAAAAAAAAAGGTGCTATTTGGGTGACTTTCAAGATGTGTTCCATTTAGGTTCTTTTGCTTGGTTTGCATTCCTGCAGTTGAGGGATGTGGTTCATAAATCTACAGTGCATGAGGCATTAATCAGGACCCCCATGATGGCAGAAAGAATGAATTTTCATAATAAAGCTCCTAAAGGAAAGCTAAGTAAAACCTATCAGGCTAAAGATTGTAGTTTACAGAGGGATTAAAGCTTGGGAGAAAGAATGGAATCTCAAGTTCTGCAGAATGAGGACTGCGACTGTTGTGGATGAGCTTGTACAAATGCTCATGTTCCTTAGATGTTATGGAACAGCAGTCTAAAATTCTCATGCACGCTTACTTCGTGCCTTCTCATTTAAAAAGCGATGAATAGTGCCAAATCTGATGGGTGCTGGAGGGCTCTGGATAGAGGGACACTCTCTGCCATATTTTGTTTGCTTGCCCCTTTAAGGATTTTGGGGCCCAATTTTGTAAGCCCTAATTTCTATTTTGAGATGGCGATGCCAGATGATCTCTAGATTTATTTATTTATTTTGTACTGGCCCCTTGCATTACGGGAGGGGGAGCACTTCCAGGCTGCTATGGGGCTAGTGGCTTGGGAGAAGAGTGCTTCTCCAGTTTTGGGGTATAACTACTCCTCCTGCACTTAAAGACTGATACGAGAGTGTGGGCAAATGGACAGTGCTTGAATTTTTCTCAGCAAAAGAACTGAATGTCAGGCTTGGCCACTGCGAGAAAAGCAGGCCCTCATGATTGAGCGCCTGCTGTCCTAACGCGCACCCATCCACCTCTCCCGGGCACGCGACGCAGTATGCTAATGAGCTGCTGCATTAAAAAAGGAGGCGCTAGGGGAAATTGGGCATCTCTAGAGCATCCTTGGCATCGGGTGCCCAGGAGAAGTGGCTCAATTTTATGAGCGTCTGTTTTCCTAACCCATGCCCAGCCACAGGTTAGAAAAATGGAAGCTCGTAAATTGAACATGTTTTCCCAATCTGACCGCCGTCGACTTTTTTTTCCCTGTTGCTGCTTTCTGTGGTTCCTCCGACTTAATATCACAATGATATTAAGTCGGAGGAACCCCAGAAAAGTGGTATTTTCGGCTTTTTCTATTAAACTTTTGAGGCTCCTCAAGCCTTAATGCCAGCTCCGGGGCTGGCATGGTGAGGGTTAAAATGTACGTGCCTGGTGCACAGTTATTTTTTTTACATTGGGGGGGGGTACTAGCTAATACCCTCATCAACATGGCATTTACATGTGATGAGCACTATTGCCTACACGCTGGTTTGGACGTGCTGATCAGGTGTTATTGACGCGCATCCAACCGTGGGTTAACCCGTGTGCCAGTCTGAGTGCACGGTAATGATTCATCCTGACAGTGTCCTTTTCTTTCCCTATGGTCCCAGTGCTTATAAGCTTCATGCAAATGTGAGGTAATGACTTTGCTAGTACCATCATGACACTGTCAATATGTGACAGATGATGGAAGTTAGGAACAGAAAGGACCGATTACATTTGGGGCTCAGATGTGATGTAGTGAAGTACTAGACACACACAAGCAGAGATCTGCTGCCTGTATATATATTACAATTTATCAGCTCCAGAAAGCAGATCTCTTTGGCATAATTCTGGATGAGTAACAGGCTGCAAACCAGGGAAGCCAGGGTTCAAATCCTGCTACCACTTCTTGCTACCTTAGGCAAGTCACTTCGCCCTCCATTGCCTCAGCTACAAGTTTAGATCTTGAGCCCTCTGGGGACAGACAAATATCTACCACACCTGAATGTAATCCGCTTTGAAATGCAGGAAAAAGCAGAATATAAAAACCAAACAATGCGAGTACTGAAAAAAAAGCACTAGCCCTAAATCTGAGATCAAACCCACCATACCCTGGCTTCTGTGTGAGATTCATTTTTGTTATGGTCTGTGCAAAACAAAACCAATTTGGGGATACTACCCCAAGCAAAATGGCAGAGAGTAAGAGGCAGAGCTAATGAAATAAATGACAAGAAGCAAATAAAAAAAAAAATAGAACAGCAGAAAGAGTAGATAAACTGGAAGAGGCGAGCTAGAAAACAGAAAAGATAAAACCCAAGGAGAAGAGATTAAAATGTATAAACAAATCAAGAGGAGAAGATAAAGAGTAGGATGGAGTAAGGGCTGATAACTTTGGGGGGGGGGGGGGGGAGAGGAAATGGTGTTAAAAGGCAAGGAAAATGCCTAGCAGTAACATATGGCTGGATGGTATGAAACAGTATCCCTTTGTATAAACTGCTTTGTTATTTCTGATGTGGGTTGGATATTACACTGTCGAGGCAGAAAACATAACATAGCCGCTGTGTATAAATTGGATGGGGGTGAAAGGCTCAAGAATCCTGTGCCTTATTCACTGAAGAATTTCCTGTAGCTAGGCCAATACAAAAGAAGCTTATATGGAAACAAAAAAGAGATAGGGAAGGAAGGCAAATAGGAGAAAGAATTAATTGTACAAAGGGAGACAAGGAGACCGAGGAAGGAGGAGAAATTACGTGCTGGTGGGAAGGGAGAGTAGGAGAGAACGAAAAACACAAAACATGAGGAAGACAAAAGTCAAATGAATTTAATGGTGGGCAGCCGTTAAGAGAGAGGTCATTGTGTCCGCGTTGGGGAATGTTACTTTGATTACAACTCATCTTATCCAAGGACCTCTATGAACCATAAACAAATATTGCTCATGCAGTATACTTTTGTAATGTTGCACATTAAAATAAAAAGTTTAACGCAAATATTAAATTAATGTGAGAAAAGATAAATTAATGGAAGAAAACTTAAAAATGTAGAAAAACCAAGGAAATGTTGGAGGGAGGTGGATAGGATTTAAGGAAGAGAGAAGGTGGAAGGAGATTATAGAAAACAAGGGGAACAGTAAAAGGAGATTTGAGAAAGGGGAAAGGACAAATGTTGTACATGCCAAGTACAAAAAAAAAGGTGAGAGAAAATGTAGCAGAGCAGGAAGATACTGAGCAGATACAGATAAGAGCTCTGAAAACGGCAACAAAGATCAAGGGAAAGGAAAGCCTTTAGGCACTGAGAAGAACTGAGAAAGCAGAACACAGAAATACCACGAGGTTCACGAGGGGTGCATTTTAAAAACAGAAATAATCCTAACAGAACTTTGTCCCCCGTAAAGAAGAGCGAGGAGTAAAGTCAAATAAATGAAGCAAAACAACATAGAACACCTAAAAGGGATAACTTATTAAGCTCAATCTGGCTAACATTAGCTGATCTGGGATATGAAATGGGATAAATGTTCCACTGAAGAGAAATGAATAAAGTTATCTGGGTAAACACAGTCTAAACTGGCTAAGGGGGTTATTTTCTAAAGCTAGCACATGCGAAAAGGGACTTTTTGCATGCAAAAAAGTCCCTTTTCACGTGCGATAGCTAGATCAGGGAGGAGTCGGGGTGGCACTGGGGCGGACGCCACAAAGACAGCGTGGACAGCGAAAAGGTAAGGAGCCTTTTTGCTTCCAATTTCGCACCCAATAGCACCACCTTTTACGATGGCGCTATTGGGCGCGAAAGCCAGCAGCAATCGCATCGCGGAGGTGCAATCCTGCCAGCTATCGCAGGCCTGCCCCCCCCTCCCCGCACCGCGTGATTCATAGAGCTGTGCGTAGTTAGAAAATCCCGGCCTAAGTTTGCATTCCACTGGTACGATTCAGTATTCCGAGAATACGTTCCCGACAACTTAATACAGCTTTGAATACAGCTGGTTAAGAGGCACTGAAATGTTAATAATCCCCCCCCCCCCCCCCCCCGTGAAACCAAGGACAGATGTGTTCACCAATCCCCCCCAAAATGTGTCTTGTGCTACCAGCGTTGCTGTCCAGATCAATGCCGCATGAGCCGGGAAGCAATTGTACCGAGCTCTCACTCGTGGTAAGGTTTAGGGTGCTCCAGGTGGTGCAGACGCCATGGCCTCCTGCTGGGGATCTTGTTACATCATTCATTGACTTTGCAGAGGGAGTGGGAAAGAGATTTTTCAGACCTATAGACTCATAGCTTTAACTACATACATTGGTGGGCTCGGACAGTGAAGGGAATTGGCCAGCAGGGATAGCCTTGGTTTTACTGGAGTGGGGGGAAATCAGGCCAGTGAAACTTACTTAGCTTTTCTTTTTTTTTTACATTTTAGTGCTGCTTAAGCAGCTATAATCTCTGAATTTAGCCAGTTATCCAGGAGTATGCTCCCAGATAACTTTAACCCTCCACTTGCCTACATCTAGAGCTAGCCAAACAAGTTATTCGGCTACCTCAACTCTGCTCTAGAATGCCCCCCCCCCCCCAAACATCTACCAATTATCCAGATAAATAAACACAGATAATCAGAAGTCTCCATTTATTGGCATAACCTGTTATCTGGATAAATGCCTTTCAATATCAGCCTCTATGTGATCTATTTGGTCAGCAATGTAATAGCAGCAATGGCAAACTTTCATGCCGTGATAGATACATCATGGTGAAGCTAGAAAAAAATATGTCAAGTGTTACGCAGGCCTAGAGATACCCACGACTTTTCATGGTCTTTACTCGCCACTGTGTAACCATCCTCTTTAAATACAAACTTCTGAGGACAGGGCAAGTCATATTTTGATGCCCAAGCCCCTTACGCACGTTGTGCTCTGTCAATGGACGGACAGAGCATGAGCAGCAATATTGAAAGTTTTTCCACACTCCAATATCAATCTCCTTCCATTCCATCCCAAAGGGATTATCCTTAGAGGGTGAAAAAATGAATTCAGTTGTGTACACCGATTCAGTCTCTGGGCCTTTCTTTATCCTGCTATTGTCTTGCTTTTTAAATCTTTGTTCTATTCCAACTGCTTCTAGACTACAGAAGATCTGCCAAGGTTTTTCCCTCCAGTTTTATCAATGAAAATATTTCCAATAGGGAAAAAGCTCGTGCAGAACTGGAGCAAATGTTACGGTGAACCAAAAGCACTGGCACATCCTTCGCGTGCACACTCGCTACTGATGTCTCTCCCAGCTTAAGTCCTCTTCAGTCACCAGCCACATGAACTGTATTAGAAAAATAAACTGCTCTTGGATTTTTTTTCACAGCAATTGACCCAATAGTTGGGCTTCCATGTCCAGACAATGGCCCTAAATTTGTTTAAAAAAAAAAATTTCCAAGCAAGGAACAGATAGGGATGGCCAGTCACCTATTGCACTGATATTTGAAACCCTTGTTTTGGCCAGTTGTACTTTCTCATCTATTTTTAAGGAATGGAGAAACAAGGGATTTTTATTTCTCAACTTTAGGAAGATGATATTTTCATGGGTTTTTCTGAGCTCGAACATGAGTTTGAGCTTGATCCAGCTTCATGTGCTTCCTTTTCTCAATTGCGAGGTGCTCTCGACCTTTTTAAATTTGGCTGAGCCCATGTGACAGTTAAGTGGCATAGAGGAGTACTTGAGTGATCGGGTATTCTTGCAGGGAAATATAGTTCAACCACCTCATTTTAATTGAGAAATGGAATGAAGATCTAGGTATAAATTTGGATGTCAGCGCCTGGAAAACATATGGCATTCAGCACCTCATGTTCCGATTTGTACAAGGCAGGTGGAGCTCATTGTTAAATTACTCTATTAAACATATTGCATACCACTATCTTACTCTAGATTTCTTCCCGGGGCTAATCCTTTGTGTTGGCGATAGTGGTGGCTCTGCCCAGTTGTGAGCCAGTTTTGGTTGCACAGGAGATAGCTGATATAGCCCTGTTCACATTAAACCCTTTTTAGGTCTCTTGGGAAGGTGGTCTGGTTCACTAATACCTCAAAAATCTCGTAAACTGGTAGCCCAAATTTTGCTGGCTGCTGGATTCACAATTGCCATCTTTTGCTCAAATGTGAAATGTGGCTGATCTTGAGAGACAATACAGTTTGGGCCATATACCACCAACACTATGGCCAACCTAATCCTTTATCTGTTTAAAGGAGCCATGCAAGGTATAGTTTGTGAGAGGATATCTTTTCTTCACTTGATTTGTGTACCTATCACTAACTGTATAAGAATGATGTGAACCACTGATTGGTTTGCTGATAATGTATTTAAACTATGTATGCCCAAAAAAATTGTTAAAGAATAATAATAATAATACTAAAGTGTCCACGCAGCCAATGGAAATTATTTTTCAGCAAGCTCCTTAGATAAGGTCTAATGCTGCAAGATTTGTTCAAGTCTCCACCAGTTTACTAGTAACCAAGAAACACCAGCATGGATAGTTGTTAAATATATAGATTTTTGTTAATGTATCAGCAGAGCTTTTTCTCCTAGTGCTGCTTAACTTTATGCACCACGAAGCCTAACCTTCGCAGAGGTCAGGCTCATACTGTACACCTGCTGATAATGCTAGACAAGCAGCCATTAGCAAAGGACATAAAATAGAAGGAAATGTGAAATGGAAGACACCATTGGGTGACAACTTATGACAACTAAGTGACAACAGGTTTTCCCATTTTGTGCTCATAGGAAAAATGCTTAGTACGTCAGGCTCTAAAGTTTCTAAGGAGTTTCCTAGCATCTAATTTTTAAAGACAGCTCCAGATTGCTTATTTATTTGTTAGGTACCTTCGATAACACAAGTGCAGCAAAAGGTTTCTCCTCAATCATCAAGCTGCTGGGGACCTGCCACCAGTAACTCATTATTTTAAGCTCTCATTCACACCAGTTATTTCACTTAGTTACTCAAGAGACTGAATTCCAACACTTGACGTGTGCATCTCTCACAAAGAAGAGTCGCGCTGACAACCCCAAGAAGCACGAACATTTCATGATGCCAAAATTCCTTCTTCACTTACTTGCATATGTTATGACTACTGAAAAACTGCTCAGCAGTTTTAAAATCTTCAGTGGTAACAATGTTTTCGGATCTCTCTTTTCTTCTCTAGAGAGGTGACTTGCGCATTGCTATATTTTGAAGTAAGTAATCAAGAAGCTACAGCGACCAAGCATTGGCGGGGCAGGTTTATGACATTACAATGTGCGTTTGCCTCCCTGAGGTTACAATTTAACTGGGCTGTTTCTGTACAGGAAACTGACGTAAACTCCTTCCCATCCCCAACTCCCCCAGCAAGGGGGCAAGGGCACATGGAAGTGTGAGTGGAGGGTTACTGGGTGCTGTGACAGAATGAAACTGGAAGAATGGTTTGAAAGACATCAGAGGGTGGGAGACTGTCAGATATGATGGGTTTATAAGGCCAGAGTCTCCGTAGGAAGCCAGGATAAAAACAAATCCAAACACACAACTCAATTTAGTTTGTGCCAGTTCATATATGTCCCTTTTATATGTGCAAGATTCATACAAATTGTGAGTGAGGACCAATCAAATAGTGTTTAAAATGGGCCCTCTGGTGGTAAAAATTACTTAGGAAAAATTAGAGCATAGGGATGCCTACGCCTGGCTGCATTAGGACTTTCTATTCACCAATTTTTTTTTATTTTTACTGATTTAAATACATAGTTTCACTGTATAGGAAAATATATATTCTAGAGCAGTGACAGAAAACTCCAGTCTTTGAGTGCCACAAACAGACCAGGTTTTCAGGATATCTACAATGAATATGCATGAGAAAGATTTGCATACAATGGAGGCAGTGCGTGCAAATCTATCTCTTGCATATTCATTCGGAATATCCTGAAAGCCTGGCCGGTTTGTGACAAGCGAGGACTGGTGTTTGCCATCACTGTTCTAGAGTCTTCTGTCAGAAGTTGATCAAACAATGAGCTGTGATCATTAGATAATCAGTCTTCTTGCCCAGCATTCTTGGCCTAGAATGTATGAAATCTTGAGCCTCAAATCCCATGGTCACTGCATACTAGTCAGTAATTAAATTAAGAGGATTTTTTTTTTAGAGGTAATAATTTGTATAAAAATAAGTCATAGAGCAGGTACAGAGAAAACACAAAGGTCTTATAGACTTCCCAGCACTACAGGGACCCTTAAATAGGTGAACTTGTATACCAAAACCCATCCAGCATTTGAACAACTTTAGCAAAGACAACCAGATGAACCTTGATTTTTTTTTTTTTTTTTTAATGCACAACGCTAAGCATGGTAAGCCAGATTTACAAAGAGGTTTCTCTCCTTAAGTTCCAATGAGGAAATTCTCTCAATAAATCCGATCTAGTGTCTTATTACAGTTGGCACACAATGCACAGTGGTACGAGAAGTTATGTTAGAAACAAACCACAAGTTCCACTCTATTCTTATTAAAAAAAAAAAAAAGTGCGAAATGATGAGACGTTAGCCCCCATACAGTTCTTCGTTTCTCTTCTTGGATGGTGCAGGTCCTTTGAGGCTAAGATGGCTGCCATCCTTCAGTTATCACAGTACTGTACCTTTACAGTGGACAGCATCAGCACTGTGATAACTGAGCCAGGGCAGCCCGTCATTCATTGCATTCTGGTCCATTTACCGACACTTTCTGCCAGCAGCGCCCAGGCACTCATCTTTTCTTTGTAGACGAATAAGCAGCTTTACAACAAACAGCACAATTTCTAATTTACACTCTCATGGATGAGACAAGGATTTAATACAAAGAATAAGTATATATTTTGAAAATATTAAAAGGAAAATAAAAATTGTAACAACTGCATATTTAAAATCCATAATTCATCTTATGTTCAAAACATTTTAAGGTAGGAAAAAAGTGTGAAAAACGAGCGGCTAACATTTGTTCATGATGACGGTAAATTTTAAACAGGCGTGCGAGCACACGTGTGCTTGCATTTGTTGGACTGCATCCAGGGACACGGCCACTATATAACATACACGCATGTTATAAAATAGACTGGCTGCGCACGTGTGCACAATTTTAAGTGGGCGCATACCTATGCGTGCAAATGCCGTTTCTACTGCGTAAGTGGGAGGATTTTACTAGACACACATGCTGATGCCATTTCCAGTTTTCCCAGGCCACTCGGGTAAGGGCTAAGACTTCCAAACCCCTCCTAGTTTAATAGCCTCCCTTTAAAACCCCGCCACCCAATCTCTTTTTCTTTATTTTATTACTTACACCATCCTCCATAGCAGACGTTATGCAGCCTGGGACGCCGGTGCATGCATAGGTGTTTTGCACATAAATTTGAAGATTAAATCCAGGAGCACCCAAGCACTTTTTCAGAAGGTTTTGTTTGCATGCATAGCGGGAGATGCGCACATTCACTAACATCTTTTAAAACCCGCTTGGCATGCGCAGACCTGACAATTTCATGTATCTCCCCGGTTTTGGTGCACAATGGGCTTTAAAAATTCACCTTAATATGTGCAATTTAATTCGGCTCAAAAATAATAGTACAACAACAACACTCATCAAATCTAAAAGCAAAAAATAAATAAATAAATAAAATTGAAAAATACACTGGTTTAAGATCAGAATCCGGTTGCAAATTACTAATTAGAAAGAAAAACAGTGTGCATTAACAGACTTGTAAACCAACCACCACCTCGTATATAAACAATTCCAAAGATATCAAGTCATCCCTTCCCTACAGCAGAAGATCTCATCGACATGCATGTGTAGGTAAGATTTGAGGGAGATGGATTCCTAGCCCAGAAGCCCCCCCCCCCCCCGAGGAAATGTCAGTGGTAGAGCTTAATAGCACTGGCACGTTCCCTCCATTTGGAGCAACTGAAAAATCATCTATAAGTGACCTTGCGGGGCACACCAGATATTACAGATATGGCTCCCTATTACCCATCGTATTACAGACAAATTCTGTCCATCATTCATAATCTTCTCTACAATCCTGATTCAGTACGGCTTTGCTCTCTGTTACGTATATATAAGCCGTCAAGACAGCTCCGTTCAATGGACAAATGTTTGTTAGAAATCCCATTAGTTAGAATTGTCAGTTTAGCTCTAATACGAAAAAGGGCCTTCTCGGTAGCAGGCCTGATATTAGGGAACAATCTCCCAGAACAAATCCAATTGATCCCAAACCATAAAGAGTTCAAAAAACTTATCTGTTCAACAATGCGTATACAGTATAATAATATCCGATTGACATTATCCCTGACATGATATTATCCCAGACCAATAAGTTTGATTTTAATGTATGTATGTTATTTTTTATCTTTTATTCCAGTTATTAATTTTGTGTTAACCTCGTTTTGTTTGAAAATTTGTTTGTATCTCTGTAAACTGCCTAGATGGAGATAATTGCCTTATTGTGCGGTATATAAAAACTTTAAAATAAATACAGTAAATGCACATCAAGAGTATGGTATACAAAGGATTGTGATGATTTGCTTTTTTACTGTATATCTCCATGTGGCAGGATTCATAAGAAGAAAATACCTCCAGAAGTAGAGAGGCAGCACCGTCATTTCTTTTTTTTTTTTTAATTTACCTGATTGCTTCTTCCTGTTTGCTTGAACTTTCAGCATAGTTGGAGGTGTCCCCAACTAGGGCTACATAGTCATGAATCTGCATTTCTAGCTATCTGGAGGGTTTTCTTCCCTTGCCCTTATCTTCCCTTTACAGGAATATTGGGCGACTGGGGAATTTTACTGTTTATAGGGTTGGTTTTTTTTTGGGGGGGGGGGGGGGTGTTTCTTTTTTTTGTTATTTTATTGCATATTTATTGTATATTTTTATTGTGTATACTGATGTAAGCTACTTTGACATGCCAGGAAAAGGAGGATATTAAGAATTGAAAGCCTGAATCCTACCTACATGTGTCACTATTGCAGAACAGCTGGATTTCTGCCCCGCTGGGGGCTATGAATACCGTCTCTGCAGTATCCTGAGCCACTGCTGGCCCGATTCCACCTTCATTTCATAACGCACTTATTCATGACTGCTGATGCCAACAGGAAGGATCCATTTGCTATGGACTTTGGAAACAGTGCACCTACTGCAAATTCTTCATAAATTTGTCTCAAAAAGTGTTAGGTATATTACATACAAGAGATCAGAGGTACACAATTCTTGTTATTTTACATATAATCAAAATGAAAGCTTCTCTCAAAGTATTCAGCTCAGAACAGACTATGCCAGGAAGAGGCGAGCAGTGACTGCTCCTATTTCCTTGCCAGAGCTGCTCTCCTTACTAATCACCATAACAGCATTTCCCATCCCTTTCCTGGAGGCCACACCTAGGCAATCCGGTTTCCAGGACTGCCACAACGATTATGTAGGAGACAGATTTGCAAACGTTGAAGACCCAAGGTATGCAAATCAATCTCATGCATATTCATTATGGAGATCCTAAAAACCCGACTGTTTAGGTGTGGCCTCCAGGAGAGGGTTGGGAAAAACTGCACTATCACTACATAACAGAGCAGACGAGAGGAGGAAAGACCCACACAATGCACACGCAAATTATACATTCTGTGTTTTGTTTTTTTTAAATGAAAAACACATGCTAACTACCGGTACAGTAACGCTTTTCTGTGACTGGAAAACAAAACAAAGAACAATGGCTCTCACCTGCTGTGCCTTAACACATTCACAGTACAATATTGATGTCACAAAGCAAATCTACAGAGAAGAAATGCTGTAAAACGTGGAAATGAAATAAAATGATAATCAAATTATTTACTTTCCAGGGTTATAAATACAGTCAAGTTTTATATTTTCTGTATTGACAATTCAAAAATCATTTCCACAAAAAATATATATATATAATGCTGGTTTATTATTAGACCATATATCTATATATAAAAAATTAGATGTTTGCACTGTCCTGCATTTTAAGTACAAACTCTAATCTTATTTTGAGAATACAACTAAAACAAATAGAAACAATATTTTCTTATCAGGTACAAAGTAACTAAATGCAATAGTGACAGCTTCAGAGTATTTGCTATTAGGCCCAACTATTGTCACCCACATTCTTAACACAAGAGGGCAGTACAAAAACAAGATGGGGGATGTACAAAAATTATATTCCACTACCTTAAAAGCATACTTTGTTACCATTTTGAAAAATGTGCACTTGGAGGTGAATTTTAAAAGCCCGTGTACATTAATTAGGGGGATGCACGAAGAAGCTGGGCTCACGTGGGCAGAGCAGGTTTTTAAAAGCCGCAGAGACACACTCACATCTCCCGCAGTGCGCACATCTCGAAAGTTTTTGAAAAAAGGGGCAGAGCACAAACCAAAGATGCGCGCGTAAATTCTGACACGACCCGGCGCACGCTGAGGCCCCCCCTGCCACGCAGCTTTATTCTGCTATGGATGACGTGCAAGTTAAAATTTAAAGAAAACTAGGCAGATCTGCGGGATTTTAAGGGCCGGGGGGAGTGAAAGCTATCGAACCAGGGAGTTGGAGGACCTCTCTTAACTGGGCAAACTGGGGACTGGTAAAAGCTGGGAACAGCATCGACCCACGCCCCTTTTAAAGCTCCCTGATTTACACGGCAGAAGTGGGATGTGCGTGCGCGGCCGGGCTATTTTATAACACGCGCACATATGCACACCCGTGTTATAAAATGACAGCGTATCTGGGTGCGGGCCAACATACGCGCACCAGTTTGAAAGTTACAGTCCCCTGTGTAGCAAACGGTTGTAAACTAAAAGTGTAACAATGGTGAGTTATTTGCCCCTCCCCCTCCAGGAAACATAAGTCCAAATGACTATGCCAATAGAGGCTAATGAATATTTGTGACAGATCAGCTGCTGCAAACTATGAAAAGCACTTGAATTTGGAAGGAGAACTCTACAAGGAACAAAGGCAGCACTTAGCTGTGAATTTGTGTTTTGAATTTGAATATTATATAAATCCCAAAGCTATGCATGACTAAAATAGAAAAAGACATAACATAACAAAGAAGGGGGGGGGGGAGGGGAGGGTCGATGTTGACAAATACTAGACAAAGCTATTAAAGACCTATTTTTTTCAATCCTTTGTTTATTCTTATCAACCTAAATCCCATTGTTATTTTTAAGTTGTTTATTGTTATATATAAAAACATAACTTTCATTTACAAATACGTTGGGGAAAATTAAAAAAGGTGAGAAAATTTGCAGCGGCGGAGTATATACAAGCCGCATGGAACAAGTTTCCAGAGAAATGTTATTTAGCCTTTCAAATAGTCCTAGGACTAGAGGTCACGCCATGAAACTAACTGGTAGCAGCTTTAACAATAATAAGAAAGTATTTTTTCAGTCAACTTACAATTAAACTGTGGAATTTATTGCCAGAGGATGTGATTGAGGCTAGAAATAGAGCTGGGTTAAAAAAAAAAAAAAGAGACAAGTTATTAACCACATAGATATGGAATCATCACCTCTTATTCTCGGGAATGGCTAACAGGAAATGGATCTGTACATTAATATCTACTGGGACTTCCAAGTGATCTGGATTGGCCACTGTCCGAGATAGATGCAGGACCCAATGGGCTACTGGTTTAACCCAGCAGGGCACTTCCTCTGTTCTCATAAGAGGAAGGTGTCGGAATACATGATGGCAGCTATTTGGCCCATTTGTATGTTAAACTTGAACCAAACCAACATAATGCACAACTGCATACAAGTTTTTTTTCTCAAAGAGCCTGATTTACTGAGGCTTTTCTCCCATTCTGTCTATGGGGAAAATGCTTTGTAAGTGTGGCCCTAAATAAGTCAGATTGAATCTTGGCAGCTTGGCCGTAAGGTTCCAAAAGTGGAAAGGAAGGTTTTTTTCCAAGACAATTTATAAAAAAAAAAACCAAAAAAAAACTCTTGCAGCTCACAAAATACACTCTGTGAGCATTTAGTGTGACTCAGCAGTGATGGTAGCCGATCTGGATCCAAAATTACCATGATAAGCAGTGGCTTACCTGGGCTAATAATGATTTATAAACAAACCAAAATTGCCTCTTAAGGTGGCCGCATAAGAGAATGATACCAGCAAAAACACTCTCTAGGGGGGTGATTATTTACTTTTAAATGGGGAGGAAACGAAAACAGAGGACTTCGTACCCCGCGACGACCTCGGCGACGGCCATAACTGGTCCGATGGACGCTCGTGGTTGGCGCAGCGATACGGTAACGGGACTACAGCCGCTGGAGAGAGGAGGAGGGGGGAGCTGAGCTCCCCTCTCTCCCTGGCTCAGCATCTTCGTTCAGTTCCGTACAGAGGACCCCCCTCTGGCGAATCCGGCGATCACAAGAGGAGCTTTACAACCGGGGCAAGTAATCAACAACCGAAGCGTTGAGGGATCTTGCCAAGCGGGGACCGGGAGGAGCGGCTGTGATGACTTCAAGCCTGAGAGAGACATCAGGGCAAGCCGGAGTGGTAGCTGGCGAATCGAGGGAAATTGCGGGAGTAACCGGCGGAACACCCACAATAGAAATTCCACCTACGGTAAGACCTTTGACTTTTTCATTGGAAACGTTGTGGGAAGCCATAAATGACATGAGACACTCCGTTCTTCAACAACCGATTCCTGTAACAGCGCAAGTTAAACAGCAAGGAGTTAAAATCGAGACTATTTCAAATGAATGCGTGGAATTGGAAAATCAGGTTTCTGCTATCAGGACTGAATTAAACGGGATCCAACAGAAGCAAGTAATGATGATAAAAGATAAGAACACCACTGCTTTGAAGATTGAAAATTTGGTAAAAGGCAGAAATCTGAGGTTTATGAATTTTCCCCAGATACCCTTAAGACCTCCGAGAGATGTTTTTAAGAATTACTTAAAAGAGGTTCTTAAGATCTCAGACTCTGCACTTCCGCCAATAACTAAGATATTTTATCTTCCTAAGTTCAGAATAACACCAACAGAACAAGGAGGTGATATGGATCCAATAAGATCTATATGTGAACAGTTTCCTCATTTTGATCTTTCTACAATCTTGGAGACATCTGATTCGGAGATGGCCGTCCCTGCAACTCTCATAGTGACTTTAGCACTAGAGACTGATAGGGAATGGCTATTAAAAATGGTGTTGAGAAACAGAAATGAGAGTTATTTGGGATGTAGAATTCGTGCTTTCCCAGACGTTTCATGTGAAACCCAGAAGAGGAGAAAAGCTTTCCTCTTGCCGAGACCACAGGTCTTGTTAACTGGGGGGAAATATTTTTTGAAATTTCCATGTAAATGTACTGTTAAATATTTAGAAAACACATGTTTTCTTTGATCCCCCACAATTAACCCAATTCTTAGTTGGGAAAACTCCAATGACAGCTCTAACTCCTGCAGTACCCTGTTTAGAGAGACTCCTGGTGCCTCTTAGAAATGTATTTGTTGCTGTGTAAATGTCTGGAAATTTATTTAAGAGACAGTATTTTGAAATTCTTTAGGTAGTGATGTATCTGCCCCCTCATTTGAGGACTTGAATTTAGAGAGTTGTTAAATTTGGTATTTCTTAATTACATAACTCAAGACTTAAAAAATTATAGTTTGTGATATACGCTCTAATTTTGCCTGCTCAAGATTTGGATCTTGAAATTATTATAAACTTGCATAAATAAATAAAAAAAACCCAAAACACTCTAGCCCCTGAAGCAGACATCCATTGTCAAAACGCTGGCAGTGTCAGGCAATTAATATCAGGGAAGGCAGGAAATAAAGAGTCTAAAGAGACTGCGGCTTTCTTCAACTTACAATAAGTTCTTACCTATTTACCGATATGTATTTTTCTCAGAGGCAGTTTTCTGTTTGAGAAGCCTTTTGATTTGGAGATTAAAAAGATACATTTGATAAAGCTTTAATTCATATTTTACTTGCATTATAAAAATTAAGAAAATAAAAATAAAAGTAAAATTGACACCTACAAAATTAATCTCAAAATTTGAAATTAAAAACGGTATATCAAGTAACCTAAGGCATAACCACAGTTATGGCATATGCCTGGAAATGAATTAAAGCTAATAAGCTAGTCACACCGCTCTTTTTTTTTTTTTCTTTTAATAATGATTTATGACATTTCCTCCAGGAACTTGTCCAAACCACTTTTAAAACCCAGCTATGCTACTTGCCTTGACCATGTCTTGAAGTAACAAATTCCACAGCATGAATGTGCGCTTATTTTTTCACTCGTTTCTTGGATTTGTTTTAAATCTACTACCTGTTGGTTTCATGGAGCAGTATTTGAAATAACCACCCCCTATTTATCTGTTCCACTCCAATCATAATTTTATAAACTTCTATCACATCTTCTCTCCGTCGTCTTCTCTCCAAACTGAAGAGATCTAAACGGTTTAAAAACTTTCCTCATAAGGGAGCTGTTAAATCCCCTTCATCATTTCTGTTGCCTTTCTCTGTAGCTTTTCTAGTTCCACTTTATCTTTTTTATGAGATGGGGATGACTAGAACTGCACACAATACTCAAGGTGCGATTGCACCATGGATAGATACAGAGGAGTTACGATAGGCTCAGTTTTATTCGCCATTCCTTTCCAAATCATTCCTAATATTCTATTTGCTTTTTTCTTTTTTAACACCGTCACCAAACACTGAGCTTAGGACATCAGTGTGTGACACCAAGCTTTTTTGCCTGGATGGTAACTCCAAATATAAGACTCTTATGTGCATCACTCTGCACCTGGCCACATCAAGTTTCATCTGCTATTTTTTTGCCCCATCCTAACAAGGTCCTTCTGCAGTTCCTCATGGTCCGCACATATTTTAACAACTTTGAATACATTTTGTGTCATCTGCAAATCTGACCACCTCACTCACTGCTTCCTTTTCCAGATCATTTATGAATAATGTTAAACAATGCAGGCCCCTATTGATCCATGCAGCACACCACTATTTACCTCTCCCCATTAGGGAAACTGACAATTTAGTACAACGAGCGAGGTGATCAAATTTGCGGATGACACTAAATTATGCAGAGTAGTTAAGTCTCAAGCGGATTGTGATGAATTGCAGGAGGACCTTGTGAGACTGGAAGATTGGGCATCCAAATGGCAGATGAAATTTAAACATGGACAAGTGCAAGGTGATGCATATAGGGAAAAATAACCCTTGCTGTAGTTACACGATGTTAGGTTCTATCTTAGGAGCTACTACCCAGGAAAGATCTAGGCGTCATACATTGAAATTGTTGGCTCAGTATGCTGTGGTGATCAAAAAAGCAAGCAGAATATTAGGAAGGGATTGGTAAATAAAACGTAGGATGTCATAATGCCTCTGTATCGCTCCATGGTGAGACCGCACCTTGAACACTGGTCACCACATTTCAAAAAGAGATGCACTGGAGAAAGTGCAGAGAAAGGCGACCAAAATGATATGGGGCATAGAACGGCTGCCCTATGAGGAAAGGCTAAAGAAGTTAGAGCTGTTCAGTTTGGAGAAGAGAAGACTGAGGGGAGGTATGATAAATGTCTACAAAATCATGAAAGGACTTGAACAGGTTAATCTAAATCAGTTATTTACTCTCTCAGATAATAGAAGGACTAGGGGGCACTCCATGAAGTTAGCAAGTTGCTATTTAAAACAAATTGAAGAAAGTTATTTTTCACTCAGCATACTGTTAAGCTCTGGAATTCATTGCCAGAGGATGTGGTTATAGCATTTAGCCTAACTAGATTTAAAAAAGGTTTGGATAAGTTCCTAGAGGAAAAATCCATAAACTACTATTACGGTAATTAATAAGCAATAGTAGCTTGTGATTTATCTAATGTTTAGGTACTTGCCAGGTGCATGTGACTTGGATTGGCCACTGTTGGAAAATAGGATACTGGGCTTGATGGACCCTTGGTCTGATCCAGTATAGCATGTTCTTATGTTCTTACCAATCCACTATAAGACACTGTGCTTCCTCTCTCATGATATTTTGATTTCCTACGAAGTCTCTCATGAGGGGTTTTGTCAAATGAATTCTGAAAATAAAGATACAACCTTAGCCACATGTTTATTAACTCCTTCAAAGAAAAATCCAGTACATTGGCAAGGCAAGACTTGCATTTGGAAGATCCATGTTGGCTATTCCCCAGTAGGTCTTGTCTATTTGTAAGTCCATTAAGCTTGTTTGTAAAAATAGCTTCTACAGAGACAAATACATCCCACAGCAGCCTGGATATCTTTTCTGCAGTGTGAGTTTTAGATATTTACATGGCTTAAGAATTTGATAGAATATAAAACATAAGAAAAAACAGGAAATAATAGGCCATCCAGGTAAACAGCTTCAATTCCCCTTTGGGTATTTTCCTTGGGGTGTTTCAACATAGGATGACTCAAGCATGCTGACAAACTAATCTATTTTTGTTTTGTCCTAGCTGTTTCCTCTTGCTATTTTAGGCTTCCAGCTCAAAATCAGAACCAAGGTTGGGATCTGGCGCCAGCAGCCCCTTTCACGACTACCTGGTGAGTTTCCTCCTATTTCATATCCCCCTCCCAACTCACTTGGCTCTGCTATTGCAGTGACTGTCCTTGGAGCCAGGCATGCACCAGGGCTCCTCCTGGAACCCTGGTGCCCAAGCCTGGCCACTAGGTGTCACTGGTGTATACCAACTGTGAATCCTCCTTCCCCCCCCACTCTCCCTCATCTACAGCCCTGACCAGTCCAAGAAGCAGGGTCCCGACTCAGGAATCAAACCCAGATCCTCTGCATGGCAATGTGCAGCAGTGCCACTCAGCCACCAGACCAAATAAATACAAACCCTAGCAAAACTTATCTTTTATGCATTAAAAGGCCGACATAATACTGTGCGCTGGCCACAGGGCAAGCCTCACACAATTGGACGCGTATCCATAACCCTCAATGCAAAACTGAGGTTAGCGCGTTCCGATTGGATGAGTAAATAATAGCTCTCATCACATGTAAATCAACGTTGATGAGGCTATTACCTATTTCTCTAGGGCACAATTCCCCCTAGCACCTCCTTTTTATTGTGGATCAGCGCATGTTAAGGGAGAGGGGTGCTCAATCATGAGCGTCCGTTTAACTCGCACCAATACTGCATTGGCCTGTAGAGGCTGAATCTGCTCGTGTTTTTTTTTTTTTTTTTAAAGTCTGAAGCCCACAGTGAAAGTTCAGTATGGTACGTGCATAAGAGAATTATTTTTCATACAGAGGTACTTACACAATTTTGATTACAGGAGCATTAATTGTGTTTTAAGATACTGTGTGGCCTCAATTCTACAGAACTTCTGAGCACAATCAACGTATAAGTCCACGGAGAGAAAGTGCTATAGGTTAAACTTCCTATGCTGCAAGCATGCTTTCCAGGTTGGCTCAGGAGATACCAGGCTCTGTCCCCAGACATCTACCCCTGTGCAAATCCAGACCAGCACAGGCAAGTTGTGCAGCTGCATTTGTTCATTTATTTACTTAAAAAGATTTCTATACTGCTTAGATACTAGATTCAAGGCGGTTTACAAAGATAAAAAAATATTCATAATAGTTAAAAACCTAACCATTACAAAACAGAAAAACAATGCTAAAACATATCTAGCATCATCTAAAATACACTGTGACAAGGCAACTGCAGATGAAAAAGTGCAACTAAATACAGTTAGGTGTCAGACACCAGATTAAGAAATGCTTTTCCAAAAACTTCTGAAGATTTTTCTGCAGAAAGTGGTTCTTGGGGGGGGAGGGGGGGGCAGTAAAGTGTCAGACTGGACCTACCATTGCCTCTACATAATATCGTATTATATGAATAATATTTCTGTTGCACTTATTATAATTTTTTTTTGTATTTGTTAGCTCTGAACTGTAAACCACTTCAATATGTGAAGTGAAATTGTGGTAAATTAAGGATTGTAACACACTAAAAAGCACACGAGCTGAACACGCTGGATGGAAATGGCGTGTGCAAGAGACGAAACTGCTCTGTCAGAGGAGCTCAGCACTGAGGGTTCCAGGAAAAATGGGACAAAACAAGGCTGGCTCTGGCTTCGTTCCCTGTCAGTCAGTGAGGAAAGACGTACTGGAGCATGAATGTAGCCACTATAGCTCAGACAGATGATCCTGAAGCACTCTGAAAACTCTAGGAAAGCCTCTATGAGTACCACCGTTTTTATTGTCCACCGGCTGGCCCTGCAGTCACTGAATGTTTTTTGTCTGCACGCGCCTCTTATCCAGTCTCATCCATAATATCTGAATGGGAAGCTTTCTTGCTGCAAAAACCTCCATCCATGGCTTCTCTGCTTACCACGGAGCATGAGAAAAATTAATTTAGATCGCGTTGGTCAGCCTGTCCACCTACCTGTTAGCATCAACCAGAAGTAGAGCAAACATTTTGGACAGTTTTCCCAGTACTATTATTATTTGTTACCTTGTTGTATTATTGTCCCTTCTTCTATTTGCCTTGCTTAATCTCCTGTTGCTGGCATTTATCTTCTATTTCTTTAATGTGAATGCAAATTCAGGCCACATAAGCCAACAAAATTGCCTGCAGAAAGCACAACACTGTCCTGTGGATATAACATAACAGCAATACTTTAAAATTACATAATACAAACAAATAAATTTATTGTACATTTCAGATTCCTGGTTTTCTCTTAGTTTCATTATGAAACACCACCACACAACGTGACCGCAGTTCAACCTGGGAGCAGCTGTCTGTCCCAAAGAAATTTTGTCATTGGACCCAGAAGGGAAGCTTGAGAGCACCTACCAGAAAAGAAAGAATACAAAAGATACAGAGGGATGCAGAAGGCCTGGGTGTGATATCTGACTCAGGTCTTCTGCTCCCCAGGTCGGCCAGAGTCCACAGCCCCCTGAGGCTGGGGGAGGGGTGGGGAGACTAGTTAGGCACTGGTGACACCTAATGGCTGAACTTACGGCCCAATATGGCAGGGTTCTGGAAGAAGCCCCGATGCATGGCCCCCAGCTGAGGACCATCACTGCAATGATGGCGGAGTAGTCAGTAGTACGAGAGGGAATATAAAATAGGGAGGATGGTGTGTTGAAGACTCAGAGGAGCAAGAGGAAACTGCCAGGTCATTAAAAAAAAAAAGTATAGGAAATAGATCCATGCAGGAAATAAGTTTTCAATTCCACAGTTTAGGCTCTTGTATCTTAGGCTATCTGAGGCTGGAAGCACAGTGTGAGGGCAAGGAAGCAGAGAGGGAGTCCTCACCGACACTTTCCGACGGCTCAGAGAGCGGCATCGGATGAACTGCAGTGCGAGTTCTCAATCACAGGAGGACCCCTCAAGGCAATTGGGCAGTTAGAATAAAGTTTAGATGTCATCTATTGAAGTAGCTTGAATGTCCAGTCTCTTGTCTTTTGTTCTACCATTTATACGATTTTATGTTTTATTAATTTGTACCCCCACCTTGAACAGTGGATAAGTGCAGGTAACAAGTCTTATAAATAAATAAATAAATAAATAAGGCATGGCATAAAACAAAGGGAACAGCAGCAAAGCATGCCCATAACTGTCCATTTAATGTATTGTGTGCTAACAGAGTAGGTCCTGATTAAGACTGGAAAATACTGAAGTTAAAAAAAAAAAAAAAAAAAGACAATGATCAAATATATATATAGTTTTTACAAAGAACTAAACATAATTTTACAATGCAGTTGAAGAAAAAACGTTTGCTATACATGACAAGCCTGAGATGTTCTATCCCACCGATCTTTAGCAGCTATTCCAGATTATGTTAAATATGAACTGTAGAAGCATTCAGATGCATCCTGGAGTGGAACTGATACTGGCTGCGAGTCAATCACACGAACAATTTAATAAATAACTGTCATTCACCACTCTTTGCACTCAGCTATGTGCCCAGATGCTTCCCTCCTGGAAACAAGGTTCCCCATGAAGACCCATTCTGAAAGACAATGCAAAATCTTCAAAAGGCAGCACCTGCTTTTATACCACAGATATTACTTCCGACTTTG
The DNA here is from genome assembly GCF_901001135.1 of Rhinatrema bivittatum. Taxonomy (NCBI): domain Eukaryota; kingdom Metazoa; phylum Chordata; class Amphibia; order Gymnophiona; family Rhinatrematidae; genus Rhinatrema; species Rhinatrema bivittatum. Next base: position 100,841,630 of record NC_042624.1, on the reverse strand, counting down.
CACTGTATGGTTTACACATGGAGTACACACAGACTGATGCAGTCACTTGGCTGACAGGTATACCACGCAGGGGCTAGACCCGAGTTTGTGAACAAACACCCAGACTGTCATGAAAATTATACTGTAAAAGAGCAAACTCATGCCACATCAAATGATCCTTTGATTCAAACTACAAATGTCAGAATAAGAAGAGAGATGCATATGATTGATTCATTTAGGTTTACATTAAAAAAAATGATATGAATCTCCCTCCACTCACTGTTTTCTGCACAAAGGTACTCTAGCAATCTGTTTTAGTCACACACATTCTCTCATACATGCAAATCACCTATACTTTGAAGGCAAAACCCTGAAACTGGAAAAGAACATTACAACAAGGGTTCTATACCCAGTCCTCGGGACACACCTAGCCAGTCGAGTTTTCAGGATGTACACAATGAATATGCATGAAACCCATCTTCATGCACTGCCTCCACTGTATGCAAATCTCTCATATACATATTTACTGTGGATGTTTTGAAAACCTGACTGGCTACAGGTTGGGAACCACTGCAGTAGAACATACCCACATTTTAAAACATCAGAAGAAAAAAAAAGTATTTTAATGCCTTTTTAATCCTACTGGAAGGGAGCAGCATTAAGACACAATTACATTAGTAGATAAAAAAAAAATAGTGTAAGGATAGGGATAGCTAAAAATTCTTAACGGTGGTTAAAAGATTTCCAGACTCAAAATACTAAACACATTGGCCTAGCTATGACCCTCTGCCCTGCATTACAGTTTTGGGATAGTTAAATGACTCAAGTGCTTGTTTTCTGACATGCCTTACACTCCCTTATCCTGCCCAGAGCTTTCTGGTATCGCAAGCGAAAGCACCTTAGACGGGACCCAGCACGAGGGGGAGGGGGGCACCTTCGGATTAGGTCCGCCTTCGCTCTTCACTGCAGTTCATCTATCCTGATCTCTTTAATGCAGGAGATCAAGGAAATACTGGAAACATGCCCAACTACGTTTATATGGCAATACCTTTTTAATTGGACTAACAATACATCATTAGCCTTCGAGAGCTACCGTAATACTCTCTTCCCCAACCATCATGGCACCGCACAAACAAGCAAAGGAAAACAAGTTCGGCCAGGGGAACCTGCACGTTGGGGGAAATCCGCCGGAAAAGGAGTTTGGCGAGCCGCAGCACCTTGGGACAGCTGTCAGGCGCCGCCAGCCCCTGCTCCAGCTCCTCCTCCTCCTCCAGAATGCCATTCCTCGGCCCAACCTCCCGGGCTCCTCCCCGCTGGATCCTTCATGTAAACAACTTCCAGCTCTATTTACAATCACTTGACTGCAAGGGACCAATGCCAACGTTCTCCGGGAAAATACAGAGTGCGCCACAGCGAGGAAAAAAAAACAAAACACCCCAAACCAAAACAAACCCCCATCCAGCGCTTACAAAAACAGCCCCAAACCGCTTAAAACCCTGTGCCAATACTCGCACAGAGCTCGAAAAAAAAACCAGCTGCTATATCTCCCACTTCCCAAGCAGCAGCAGGGTGGGCAGAGAAAAATAAAAGCAGGCGGAGGGGGAATTCCCGGAGCGTTCGTTGCTGGCTGCCTAGGCACCTTATGCCCGAGGCGCACGCAGCCCTCCCCTCCGCGTGTCAACAAAAGAGCCGAACGCGCCCAGCGAGGAGAAAACACCCCAAACGCTCGCCCAACGCCGTTCCCCCAACGCAACATCAGTAAAACGGGGTCCACCCCCCACCCAACAAAAATAAAACGACGGACAGGTGGCAAGGGGTTTCGCCGGCCACACGCGCTTGAGCTGAAGGTCCCCAGCATCTAACGGCGTTTTGGTTTTACTAGCGCGGATGCCCAGATTCCAACGCCCTGCAGTACATTCGGACACATTTATAATACACACCCACCCTGGGGCAGCAAGAGCCCGCCGCGCGCCACGGGGGCTCTGCCACACGCGCGCGTCTCCTCTCCCGCGCCCGCTATTGTTCTTCTTTCCTGGGTTCCGCCGAGAGACCGGCTCGTGACGCAGAAGCAGCAGCGGCGGCTGCAGCAGTCGTAGCACCGCGGCTAGCGCCATTTTTGTGTTTTTAATAAATCTCTCTGCCATGTGATAGAAATAAAAAAAAAAAAAAAAAAAAAAACTTCCGGGTCTCATGACCGAAATGAGAAAAACAAAGGAGCTGAGGCGTCGCTGCCAAAAAAACAAAACAAAACAGAAAGGGGAAATAAAAGAAATACATCAATTAAAAGCGTACTTGTGTGGGTTTTGTAGAGATGGTGGTCTTTTACTATAGAAGAATAATAGCATTTTTAAAAAAAAATTCCTAATACCGACAGCACTGTGCAGAGATGCAAAGCTAAGTCAAATAATTTGTTTTTGAAACAGAGAATATTAGGGTTGTTGAGTCCCACGGTTTTAATAATAACCTATATTTAATTGGTTATAATAAGAATATCCCTTCATTTCTATTTTCCTGGAGGCTGTCATACAGAGCAGAATTGTAAAGCATGCTATGGCTCCTTATAAACAGAATTGATCACTATTAAAGATCTTCTACTGCCTCAAGCAGAATTTAGACAATGTTTAAATATTTTTCTCCCAGCTTTCAGAAGCAATTACAGAAACTTATTTGAAACCCTAAACCATTACAATTAAGCATTCTGCTTATGTTTTTAGAACAAGATGTTTTCATGCATATATCAGTCAGAAATAATTTGCAGGCACTGGGCTTCATTAAAAACAAACAAACAATTTTTTCCCCCACAGGTTCATATAAAAGGCCTTTTGCTTTTCTAAAAGGCGAAATGCAGTCTTTTAACAGAGTGCCACATTCTTGTATACCACTTTAGACTGTGCAGTAAGTGATTTCTGCCAGTAGAGAGCATAAAGAGACTCCACTCTGTAAGTTTCCAGACTTGTCCAAGGGAGTCTGGGATGAGATATACTGTCAGCCTGTAATTTCTGTGTTGGGATCTGTAGTCGTTTGACTTGTTCTGTTTTCTCAATAAGAGATGTATTTAGTGTTGTCTATTCATTATAGCACGATCGTTGTCTGAGTTCAGTGAGTGAGTTCTATGGTAGTAGAGGTGGCCAACTCTGGTCCTCAAGAGCCACAAACAGACCTTATTTTCAGGATATCTACAATGAATATGCATGAGAAAGATTTGCATACAATGGAGGTAGTGCAGACTCCATAGTCTCAAAGGAGCCCCTGTTCCATCCCCTTGCCACCCCTGGAGGTGGCCGAAATTACCTCAGAAAGATAATATTTTGGGGGGAAACCCCTATTGACTGCCACTTATGTTTAAAGTTACAGAATAATAGTTTGCAACTTCAAGACTGGTGAAGCATGTGATGCCCTCCACATAATCTGAGTTTGGCTTCTGCCCACTCCATAACACTGAATCATTGTTATTGGACAGCTTTGATACATTCGGCTTGGATTGGATAGGGGTTCTTGTTTTCTGCTAATGCTATTAGACATTTCTTCGGCTTTCAACACTATTAACTACAATATCCTTCTGTCTCATTGGGTTGTCTGGGGAGCTCATCTACTGTACTTTCTTGGTTTGCTTCTTTTCTGTCTGACTACTCTTTTAGAGTATGAATTGGAGACAAGTCTTCATTCACTTCCCACTGGACTGCCACAAGGATCCTCTCTCTCCCCTACAATATTCAATATATACTTGGCACCACTTTGCACTGTGTTGGGTTCTCTTGAGGTCTCTTTTAAACTATATGCTGATGATATTCAGTTTTTCTTTCTCATCTCCCTGGACTTTAGCACTGCTTTACAAAAACTCATTCTCCATCTCTTAAAAGTGCAGAGCTGGTTGTCTGACCATAAGCTTGCTTTAAACATCAACAAGACTGAGGTGGTGATTTTGGCAAGGGTGCTTCCAACACGTGTCCTCCTACAACAAGCACATTTCCTTGAAGCTGTGGGGAAAAAGGTGTTCAATTCTGTGTCTCTCATTGCTCATCCAGAAGCCCATCAGCTCCAAATGGTGCAATATATATTTACACCCCTGCACCAGATACAGGATGTCATTGCTCAACTTCCGTAAGCCGTGTTGCCTGAAGAGCACAAACTACTTGCAGATGCTGGGGACTGCACCAAACACCTTACCAGATCGTCCCATGACATCTTTTATACTGCTTCAGGTGCTACAGCTACTGCCATTGCCACTAGATGTTTTGAGTGACTCAAGGCTGTCTCCGCGAAGATGTACACGAGAAATTTGCAGATGCTCCTTGTACTGGTGCCATTCTTTTTGGTGATAAGATCAAGGCAGCGCTAACTCATCTTAAGGATCAGGTTTTGGTGATGCAATCTTTGTCCCTGCTTTTCATATCACAACAGAGGCACAAGCAATCTGCTTACCAATATCATGGTAAGCCTTTCTACTTCTATTAATGTTGTAGTTACCAGCAACACTACTATCAGTATCGTACTCATCAATCTCAGCAGTTTTCTGCTTCTTCCACTGCTCCACGACACCAGCCTCAAAACCATTCTCATTCCCAGGATAACTCTCAGTTGCAGGCATAGCAATCTTCCCTGCCATCACTCCAACCCCTACCCAGCCACCCCAAAAAATAGAACCTTGGTGGTCTAGGAGGGGGCAGGTGGACCCCCAACCCAATCCCCTAAGCCCAGGTACCCCGGTACCTCGAATAGGTCTCTTCGGACCTGGATATATGTGAAACAAATATTCATGAGACCAAAGATGAGACATAAGGTTTACCCTGGATGAAAGTCGAGCAGAATCCTAGGCAGCCCAGATGTGCAATGGTAGTGAGCTTAACAAACAAGCTTCAGAAGACCTGGCTGGACCTGACAGACTTGCATAGGCATGCTGGCATATTATATGTGCATTGCCGTAGGCAAACATAGATGAGATAGTAGAGAAAAAAGTCAGAGATAAGACAGACATTGACATGGAAGAAAACCAGCAGGGAGAAACACAAATGACAAAGATCTATTTCAGTGCCCTGGGGGAAGGCATGCATTGTACTTTCTGTCTTCCAGGATCTTGTTGGCTACAATCTTCAGCATATTAGGATGCCTGTTTCCTGGCATTGTTATTGCCTCTTCTGGGTCTTACTAAGCCTCCTTCCATTTATGTCCAAAAGTATTTTGTATTTTTATAATTTTCACTCTTTATTGCATATACTAACATGATATTGGGGTTAATGAGTTGGTTTGTGATTATGTGTTGAGAGTTGCACGAGGCAGTGGTAGGTTCCTCTGCTCCAATGTTATGGGCCATTGTACCAGTGGGAGAACAGGAGAAAGGATTATAATGCTAAGTCCAGTTGTTTAGTACCAATTCAGCAAGTCTGAGACTACAACAGCGTCATCTTTGGGAGTAGGCTTATTAAATGTAAGATCAGCCAAGAAGGAGTCTTTTATTTCTGACTTGATTTAGGATACAGGGTTAGATGTATCTGGATTCACAGAGGAAGGTGATAATGTTAGTTTGATGGCTGTTTGTCCGTAGGATATCAGGTAGATAGCAAGTTCAGATCCATAGGAAACGGCGGGGGAGTGGCATTTATTTTTCATTTTCTATTCAGGATCAGTATTAGGCACCCTAGGCAAATCTTACAGCTTTGCGCCTGTCCCCCACCCTAGCCTCCTTAAACTCAATTAAAAGTTATGGATTTATAATAGATTTTACAAGAAAGAGGACATTCAAAATACAGTAAGAACATAAGAACATAAGAAATTGCCATGCTGGGTCAGACCAAGGGTCCATCAAGCCCAGCATCCTGTTTCCAACAGAGGCCAAACCAGGCCACAAGAACCTGGCAATTACCCAAACACCTAGAAGTTCCCATGCTACTGATGCAATTAATAGCAGTGACTATTCCCTAAGTAAACTTGATTAATAGCAGTTAATGGACTTCTCTTCCAAGAACTTATCCAAACCTTTTTTGAACCCAGCTACACTAACTGCACTAACCACATCCTCTGGCAACAAATTCCAGAGATTTATTGTGCGTTGAGTGAAAAAGAATTTTCTCCGATTAGTCTTAAATGTGCTACTTGCTAACTTCATGGAATGCCCCCTAGTCCTTCTATTATTCGAAAGTGTAAATAACCGAGTCACATCTACTCGTTCAAGACCTCTCATGATCTTAAAGACCTCTATGATATCCCCCCTCAGCCGTCTCTTCTCCAAGCTGAACAGCCCTAACCTCTTCAGCCTTTCCTCATAGGGGAGCTGTTCCATCCCCTTTATCATTTTGGTTGCCCTTCTCTGTACCTTCTCCATTGCAACTATATCTTTTTTGAGATACGGCGACCAGAATTGTACACAGTATTCAAGGTGTGGTCTCACCATGGAGCGATATAGAGGCATTATGACATTTTCCGTTTTATTAACCATTCCCTTCCTAATAATTCCTAACATTTTATTTGCTTTTTTGACTGCTGCAGCACACTGAGCTGACGATTTCAATGTATTATCTACTATGACGCCTAGATCTCTTTCTTGGGTGGTAGCTCCTAATATGGAACCTAACATTGTGTAACTACAGCTAGGGTTATTTTTCCCTATATGCAACACCTTGCACTTGTCCACATTAAATTTCATCTGCCATTTGGATGCCCAATCTTCCAGTCTTGCAAGGTCCTCCTGTAATGTATCACAGTCTGCTTGTGATTTAACTACTCTGAATAATTTTGTATCATCCGCAAATTTGAGGTACCCACGAAGGAGGTTGTGATACTCGACCTAATGCTCACAAATGGGGATAATAACTCTAATATTTGGGTAGGTGCTCACCTGAGCATCGGTGATCATCAGACAGTATGATTTGATGTAGCAAATAGGATGCAGGGAAGTCATACGAAGATTCGAGTTCTGAAGTTAAAAAATGTGGACTTTGTCAAAATGGGGATGCACCTGGAGGAAGACAATGGGTGAGGTGGAACAACAATGGGCCAGATTAAAAGGAGCTATTGCAAAGGCAATAAATCTCTATCGGGCCGATTCAGTAAAATGCGCGGGAGAGCCGGCGCGCCAAGGCGAGCACCTGCTCTCCTGACGCGCGCCCAGGCCACTCTTCTGGGTGCGCAATTCTGTATGTAAATGAGGGCCCGCGCTAATAAGGAGGCGCTAGGGACACTAGCGTGTCCCTAGCGCCTCCTTATTAGCAGAAGCAGCGGCTGTCAGCGGGTTTGACAGCCGATGCTTAATTTTACCAGCATCGGTTGTCGAACCTGCTGACAGCCACGGGTTCGGAAAACGGACGCTGGCAAAATTGAGCTTCCGTTTTCCAACCCGCGGGCCGATTTTTTTTAATTTTGGGGGCCTCTGACTTAATATCGCTATGATGTTAAGTTGGAGGGTGTACAGAAAAGCAATTTTTTCTGCTTTTCTGTGCACTTTCCTGGTGCCGGCCGAAATTAACGCCTGCCTTTGGGCAGGCGTTAATTTCTGAGAGTAAAATGTGCGGCTTGGCTGCACATTTTACTTTCTGTATCGCGCAGGAATAACTAATAGGCTCATCAACATGCATTTGTATGCTATTAGTTTCGGGGGGGGGGGGGGGGTGGGCGCGCGTCCAAACGGGGGCTAACGGTGCGTTCGGCCTGAGCGCACCGTACTGAATCAGCATGAAAGTTAGAAAAGTAAACAAATTTAAGAGGAGAAAGAAACCGATCTGATTCTCAGAGGAGGTGGCTGACAAAATGAAGGCAAAAAAACCCCCAGCGTTCAAGAAGTACAAAGAATCACATAAAGAGGAAGACAGGGAAGAACGCCTGGTGAAAGTGAGAGAGAGAAAGAAAAAAAAATCAGGAAAGCAAAGGGACAAGCAGGAAAAATGGTTGCTAAAACGCTAACGCAAGGAGACAAAAAAATGTTTCAGAAATATCAGAGAAAGAAGGAAGGCCCAAGGTGCTATAGTGAAACTGAAAGGTGACAAAGAGCACCGTGTGGCGAAAGATAAAGAAATGGCAGAATTATTAAACAAACACTTCGGTCGGGTGTTCACTAAAGAAGACCCTGGAGAACGTTTGGACCTGTAGCATGTGTATGCATGGGCCTCCTCTAATCTGAAGTCTCTTCACATATCGCATAGTCGTCCATCCATCCGTCCCCCGTTCATCAGTCCTTTACAGCTAGAGCCTGTTTCCTGAGAAGCCCCCTCTGTTCTACACAAAGCAACCTCTGCCTCAAGGACTGAGTAACTTTCCTCTCACATCTCTCAGTCCAAACAGCAACGGAAAACAGAATAAAATGCTCACAGTATAAAATGGAAAGATTCCTTCCTCTCTCATGTTGATAGCATAGGCACTGATGCAAATGGGGAAACCCCCGAAGATTTGGGAGATTTCCATACATTCTGATTGAACCTATGGTTTTCAGCTCTGTGTTTTCTTTCCCTGCTAGAGAGCTAACTGCAGGGTCTCCTGATTGTGGCTGCACACCACAGGATCTGGCAGGGGACACGGACGGTCAGATAGTTCCCTCAAGCCCCCGCTGATGCAGTTCTGGAGCATTTCACACTGCCCGCTGGCTCAGATTCCCACTGGTGCTGCTACTGAAGCCTGCGAATTTCTCCCAAAGCAGAAGGCCTGCAAGTACTGGAGAAGGCAGGAACTGGCAAAGAAACCAGATCCTGCCTTTCCCAGCATCTTTTCTCTGCCACCTAGGGGCCACAGAACCGCTCACTGCAATCTGCTTCTAAGATCTGAAAATATGCATGGAGATGGAGATAGACATTGGTCTGTTTTGTTTGGGTTTTTCTTACTTTTTTTTTTTCTGCTTGCTTCATTTAAACTGACACGGCTTTTGGTTTCTTGTTCCACTGCAGATGCAGCATTTATTTTGACAAATACGTTTCCTTACTTTCTACAAAGAAGAAATAGGAGCAGTTTGTTAGCCTGCCAAAATTAAACCGGTTAAAGGAGAGCTGGCAAAGTAATTGGGCAGAGATGCCTCACTGATTAGGCTAAACAAAAAAGTCTCAAGATGCAAGATATCAGGACCGCCACTAATGGCAGTGACTGAGAAAGGATACCTAAGCAGCCCAGATCCCAATCCTGCATCTTCAACTGTTCATTCAGCTAGTAAAGGCATAATCTCTACTCTGTCCAACTCTGTTGTTTGATTATTTCTTTCAATGTGATCATGCCTTTCATTTTTAGGAAGTTCCTAGTCTACTTTCTAATCTGTCTTATTCCACTGTGAAAGACCAAGAATATCTCTGGGCCAGGGTGCAGGTTTTTTTTTTCTGTGATTGTCTCTTGCAGTCACGTTCAGCATTGACTAGTCAGCAGCTGTCTCCAGAGCTCCATCTCAGAAATTTAGCCCAGATGTATTCAGGGGTTTTCTCCGTTTTGTGTCTATGGGAAAAACTGCACATTCAAAACAAATTGGAGAAAATCCTTTTTCACTCAACGCACAATTAAGCTCTGGAATTCATTACCAGAGGATGTGGTTAAGGCAGATAGTGTAGCTGGGTTTAAAAAAGGTTGGACATGCTCCATATACTGTTATTAACCAAAAAGACTTAGGGAATGGCCACTGCTTATCACTGTGCGACAGCAGCGTGGGATCTATTTACTGTTTGGGATCTTGCCAGGTCCTTGTGACCTGGATTGGCCACTACTGGAAAAAGGATACTGGGCTTGATGGACCATCAGTCTGACCCAGTATGGCAAATTCTTATGTTTAGTACATAGCTGAAGGTTCTGTAAGGTAAACAAAGAGAACTTGCCATCACAAACTATAAACTTCCACAGATCTCTGTCTATTTCAGTTTCTTAAAGGTAGTCACCTTTTCTTCAAATGATAACATTAGACAGTGAATGAGGGATAAATTTAAAGGAATCAAAATGTAAATTTAGAGTTGCTAACTGAAAGGCATAGGACTATATGCAAATCTGTTTTGCAGGACAGTGTGCAAAAATTGTTCATTTGTAATAAAACCAAAGGAAGTTACATTCTGCTGTAGATAGGAAGTACTGCTGCTTTAAACTGCAGTGTTCGTGTTAACAAACAAATAATGTCTGCCTTCTGCTTTTAACAGTGCAAGGGGGTCTGTCTGATAGGATCATAAGGCAAAGAGTAGCTGCCATACACTGGGGAAGTGCCACCGTGTGCTCTTCAGAACCATGGATATGTGCAATGGAATTTACTCTCTCTTGCTGCGATCTGGAAGTCAGCAGTGTGACCGCTTGCTGCCGTCAGGCTCCCTGCTGAAGTTACTCAGAAAAGGAAGGTCAGGGCCTGCCAGGCGGCTCGGCGGCAGTGCTGCGCACTACCATGAGAGGAATCTGGGTTCAGTTTACAGGCCAGAGCGCTGATCCCGGGGGGACGTTCTGGAGGCTAAATTCATTGTCCCTGGGGGTGGGATGAGGAGGTGTCCCCATCATCACAATGCAGTGATACGTAGGGCCTACTATGGCAGAGGCCTGGAAGGAGCCACGGGGTACGGCCCCCGTCCAAGAACGGCTCCTGCAGTGACTGCACCAAAGTAAGTGGCAAAGGAATGTAAAAAGAGAGGGACAATCCCTGGTCTTGCAAATGAAGGCTCAGAGTGCTAGATCTTAGCCTCTGTTTCAACTGAGTGGGAGGCTGAAAGGAGCAGGAGAAAACAAGGGGATTAAAAAAAAAAAGGGGCAAGGTCAGAGTCTCAGACCAGAAAGCAGGATTGCATAGTATCAAACAGCCTGAAGATCCGGAAGAACGCCGGCTTGCCCAGAATACAAGTGTGGTTCATAAGAGGCAGGCCAGAGAGCTGGGGATGAGTGGGCAACTTTGATACTGAATTCTCAACTCTCAGACAGAGATGCAGGAAGGCAGGCCCGCCACGGCTGCTGGAGACATGAAGATTCGGGGGGGGGGGGGGGGGGGGGGGCTTACCTGAATTACTGACGACAGCAATGCTGGCAAGGGATGTCAGAAGCAGGAGCACTGAAGTCAGCCACCAGCAAAGCTGCGCTCCAAAGCAGCATGGTCCCGGGAAACTGCTCCCTGGAGCTCAGCTTGACCCCATATATCTTCTCTGGCCCAATCTGCTCCATTGGGGATAGAAGCGCCCAGATGCGGCCATCGGGTTCATGGTTTCGTCAGCAGCAAGCGAAACGGCCTCTCTCCGCACACAGATCCCAGCTATTATAAGGGTATTCTGGAGCTACGTGGCCCACGGACAACTTTGCGGTACTGTGTAGAATATACTAGGATGCCAGTAAAAATATTATTTGTGCTTTCTGGGCTGTTAAAAATATATATGGAAAATATTTCTGTAGGAGTGAATCGCCAGCCTCTTGAAATAACTGGATATTTAGTCATTTCTTTTTTTTTTTTTTTTATGGAGGCTGCGCAGAAATTAAGTTTGACAAGAAAAACAGTCAGAAAGGGATTCCCCTCTCTGAACAAGCACAGAGGGGCAGATACTGAAAGAGCCACCTAGTGGGAAATTTAACCCGTTCATTTTGTCCAGATACTGGGCTGCAGCTAAGCAGCTAAAGTTGCAGCTGAATAACCAGGTAACTCGAACCATGACTGGATTTAAGGCAGCCATTTGTGTGACTGCACTTAGGCAGGCAAACAGAGTACCTGATTCACTAAGGGTTTTTCCCATAGACACAAAATGGGAGAAAAGCCTTAATGAATCTGGCCCATAATTAGTTAGCACTACATATGGCGGTAACCGGCTAAATATAAAAACCCTGCCTTGGGTACACCCCTGCCCAGTCAAATCTGTGCAATTACTTCCCACCCTATATTAGACAGGTTCTCAGTTTCAGCTCACAGATCAGACCCAGCGCGTGGATCCTAACCATGTTACTGTAATGGTTCCCTGCAGCCCAAACAATGCCCAAAGAATACATTTCAGGTCCTGTATGGCTGCGGTGAAAGTGAATGCATTAACTGACCGTTAATATTGGTATGCTATATTAAGACGCAGCTATATTAAGTGGCAGGAGAAGGAGAAAATTATACAGCTCTCTCTCTCTTTGTGATCAAAAGGTGGCGGGCGGGACTATGGTTCTATAACTGTTAAAGAGGATTTCTTAGTGTAGATTGTGGTTGCTGTACCAAACATTGCACAGCCCTTTACTTGGGGGATATGGCTTCATTTTTTTTAAGAACGATAATTTTTCTTGACATACTGCAAAACAAGTATACTGATCTAATCTGCTACCCTGCAGTTAACTTTATTTTTTTTTTCCTAATGTATTTATATATCGGATTTATAGCATGGCTGTTGCATAGATTTCAGGCAGTGATTCATAGCAACAGCACTTTCATTTTTCTGGATCTACAATTCCATATGGTTTGCTAAGGAGGCAGAACATTGTAAATATTTACTTATTTAACATGGGGCATGGTGGTAAAAATACAAAAAGACAACAGCACCATGTGATATTTCTGTGCATGAGTCAGTCAGTCCCTTGTGGCTGTGATCTAGTCCAGCTACTTGTATTATGAGATCTGAGCTGTATATTGAAATATTATTTGAGTCTCCACCAGCAGGTGGCAGACTGGCCTACATTTACTAATCTTCAGGAGACAGAGGTAGGAAGCACTGCTTCTTTCACTGCCTGCTAGATCTGCTCCCCTCAGGAAAAGCCTGGATTGTAGCAGAAACTAGGACATTTTTGCTTCATTCAGGGTAAGCCTCCTTAGTAAAAAGCAGAGTTGTAAGTCTCTTCAAGTGATTTCATTTTTGCTACTTTTAGATTCAAAGAGTGCCAGGATTTGGCCCAGATTCTTGCTGGCAAGGCACACGGGCGAGAGATCTCCACAAGCCAAAGAGGAGACAGGAGGAAGAATCCACCTGGAGCTTAACAGGAAGCCAAAGCTTGGACTGCAGCTTGTCTAAGTAGACACTAAATACAAACGTTTCAGAAGAGAAAAACCATAGGAGTGCAGTATCAGCAATAAATAGTTAAGCAGCATTAATATGTAGTTTTCACTATCTAATTGGTGCAAGAAACATTTTCTTTCCATGTGATTATTTTTTCTATTTAAATGGCCATGTATGTTGATATTGTGCATTAAAGAAGTGCCACAGATTTTTAGCTTCAGTTCTATCTGGAGAGGCTGATGAGATTGTACTGATGTCTGTGTATGTTGCGGTTTGTGTGGTTGTGTGTGCGTGTTCACCCCTTATAAATCAGAAATGGCTTTAGATAGGGATCTGAAATGTTGGGGGGCATAGGAGCAGATGTGAGCTTTGTAGTCTAGACGCTTGGGAATGTAATTACCAAGGGTGGCGTCTAGCAAAGAAATGCACGTGCAGGAGATTGAACGGGAAGCTACTGAGCGACGTGGGCATGCTGTACCCTTTGCAAGGAATGCCCAATCCACCCCACCCTATTCTCCCCTTGCTCCTTTCACCAATAATCACACAATTCCATATGCACACGAAGTTCTTTATTCGGTGGATGACAATGGCCACAGCAGCTCCATTTAGTCATACATGAAAAGCATAATCCAACGTTACACAACAGCTTGTTTTAATCAATTTGGCCCCACCAGAAAAGGGTTGTGACACTGCCCATGCCACTTGATTCTTTCCAACTGGTAAGACGGTTGAACAGCAGCATCTCGCTCCAAGAATGCATCATTAAGGGCATGCGATAGCAGCTGCTCCATGCTTCCCCAGACCACTCCTACCATGGGCTGAGAAAATACTAAAATCATATCATTGTTAATTACCCAGGTCTCCCCCTTCTATTGGAGATCTGGACTCCAGCACTGAAATGGTGCATCTTCCCATTTTCTTGCCCTACTTATATGCCGCCTTGGAACCTCCTGCTACTCCTTCCAGGACTGATCGTCTCTTGCCGCCCTGGACTTTTACCTGTCTATTGCTAAAACCTACCTACTCACCACCACACCCTCCTTTCACTTATGCTCTCGGGTGGCAGCCCATGTTATGTGACCCATGTTCCCTGGGAGGCTGGGCCTTCTTTAATGAGTTTCTCTTTGTTAACATTTGGGCTGCAGGATTCTGTACACCTCACTGTAGAATCAACCATAGGGATATCCCAGAAGACTTCTGGTTAATGCAAACCTTTGCAATAGAGGTTCATAGGAGTTGCAAGGTTTGGTTAATCTCAAGACCAGATATACCCATGCTTCATGAGAACCAGAACTGGCCAGCCTTCGTTTATTTCTATGTTAATAATAAGAGAAGGTCAACAATCAATTAACAAAAAGCAAACAACTTTAGAATTTGGATTTAGAAAATACTTCAGTAGAGAAATGCTTTTGGAGTCATGCATTGACACAATTCGCAAAGGTTTTGATTCAGGCACATCACATGTACTGGTTCTTTTAGATTTATCTGAAGCATTTGATACTGTATATTATCAGGCATTATTAAACAAATTGATAGAGACTGGCAAGACCGGTACTTCCATTAGGCAAACTAGGCGATCACTTAGAGTGCCAAGATTTGGGGGGGGGTGGCAAACACCTGCCAATGTGAGGACCAGAGGGGCGCTGTACCAGAGCTAATACCTTCGAAGAAGGGAATACTGTGCTGGATCCACTGCCACCAGTAGTGAAGTTGGGGGAAGGGTGAGACACCAAAAGTTTGCCTAGGGCGCCAAAAATCTTGCACTGGCCCCGGAGATTGGGCTAACAAGAGCAATCTATTCATGGTTTCCTTCATATTTATGTGATCATAAAGAACAAGTTACAACTAATACTAACTCTTCAGGTTGGTTTCCCCTTGATAATGGTTTCCCACAAGGCTTAGCGTTGTCATCTGTATTATTTAATTTATACCTGACACCATTATGCCAACTACATGCCACACTGGGTGTAACCTATAAAATATATGCTGATAATATGCAATGTTTCATTCCTTTGAGATTTACTTGGAAAGCAATGTATGACTTTCTTCATATGTCGAACACTTGTTATGATCAAGCAATGGTTACACCATCACAGGCTGTTACTTAACTTATACAAGTCAGAATCAACGATTCTTAGTGGATATCCTCTCACTGATGTTCCCTCATTCTTTAATTTTGAGAATACATCAATTGCAAGCACATACAGTCCTACGAGGAGGAAAAATCAATGTAGAGAAAAATAATGAACAATAAACTATACTATGTTGACTATCTTTACAATAAGTATTCCTTCTCAGCATAGTATTTTACAGAGGAGTTTATTGTTCATTATTTTTCTCTACATTGAGAATACATCAATACCATTTGCAAAAGAAGTAAAAATATGGACGTTATTCTAGACCAACAATTCTTTATGTCACCCTAGATTAAATCACAAACGATGTCATCCTTTACTGTTTTCTATTGATGACTTCCATTCAGCTCTACAAATGCTCATTTTCCCAGCTATAGATTATTGTAATGCCCTGAATTTGGGCCTTACAACCAGTACATTTTGTCCCTTGCAGGTGATACAAAAAGGCACAGCACACCTACTGACCGTGACTCGATTGGTAGCATTGGCTACCAGTAAAATGGCTACCAGTAAAATGGAGAACTGAGGTCAAGGTAATTCTGCTTGTTCACAAACTAATGAGAAAGCCCCTTGGATTAACTCCATTCTTCAGTTTATTAGCACTTTCAAGGCCCTTAAGATCTTCCCAACAAGGTTTTCCCCATGTCCCGGTTATTTGTGATGCTCAGCCCGGGAGATTCGAGACAGAGTCATCTTAAAATAATAATTCATCACATAGCTACATTTATTTAAAAAAAAAAAAACCCAACCCTAATATAATTAACAGATCAATACTTAATTAAATGAAAAACCCTCAAAGCAAATTTAGAAATACACTCAATATCTAATTGCATAAACTAAATTCCAAAATGAATTCCACATTTGTATACTAGCAATTACTTCCGCAGAAATTCAAAATGACCAGGGCACTAAGAGTTGAAAAAAGACCCCTACCCAGCCTGTGTTTCACTTAAATAGTGCTTCGTTGGGAGGGCAGGCATGTAGAGCTGGATCTGTTAGGGGGAGGAGGTTG
The DNA here is from genome assembly GCF_901001135.1 of Rhinatrema bivittatum. NCBI lineage: Eukaryota > Metazoa > Chordata > Amphibia > Gymnophiona > Rhinatrematidae > Rhinatrema > Rhinatrema bivittatum. Next base: position 100,825,632 of record NC_042624.1, on the reverse strand, counting down.
GGAATGATTCCCTGTTCTGGGTTCTCCCACCTCGCACACTTAGTTAAAGGAGGGTGGGCTTCAGATTGGTCTAGTTCGTTTGGGTTCTCTCAGGTCCAGTGACTTAATTGTGGAAAGTAAACTGGATTTGCTTTGCGTCGCTAAGACGTGGCTTTTAGATACTGATTTGGTAGTTATTTCTTGGGTTTTATTTTTTTTCACGGGGTAGAGCTGGTGTTATGGTTGTGCATAATTCTTTAGGGATCTCCCAAGTCGAGATTGCACAGCCTTTTGGTTCAGTACATATGTCTCTTACTTTCACTCAGCCTTCTAACTTGCCATTTGTTTTTTTGGTTATGGCATATCTCATGATAACTCTCACTCTCTTCAGGAACTCCCTCAGCAGTTTGTGAATATTCACCAGGAAATGGATCACTTGATTGTTTTGGGTGATTTTAATGTTCAGTTGGATTCTGCCTTAAGTAGTTCTGCTGCTGAATTTGTTAATGTTTATACACTCATGGTGTGCAACAGATGATACATTCATCTACTGTTCTCATGAGAGAGGTCACATTCTTCATGTATTATTTCTTTCTCCTAGTATGCAGGCCAGTTTCAGATTGCGGAGATCACTGTGGTTCCAGTGGTGTGGTTTGACTACTATTTAGTAACTTTTTGTAATGTAGGCCTTCCACCTTCAAGTACTAGACCCGGCTTGAACCAGACATTTAAGCAGAGGAAGGAGATAACTGCATCAAGCCTTTTGACTGTGTTGGCTGATCTTCACCAGTATTCTGATTGACCATAGACGAATAGGTAGATTGTTGCAATTTGAACCTGGGACAACCTGCAGACCAGAAGGCTCCCTTAAAGGAATGGTTTACTTCTGAATTATGTTTAATGAAGAGAACAAAGAGGCAGTTAGAGAGGCACTGGCTGAAAATAGAGAACATGAGTAGCTATAAATTACGTTTAAGTGAATATAACCATCAAATTAAAGAAGCAAAAAAAATCCTTTTTTGATGCTAAGATATCTCAAGCGATGAATTGTCCTAGGGCTTGCTTTGATCTGATCAGCAAAGTTAAGAAACGTTCTGGTCAGTTAGTAAGGATAACATGGGGGATCTTCCTAATTGTGATTCATTTGTTTATTTTAGGGATAAGATCACTACTATTTACAATCAGGTCAATTTTAAAAGCTTGCTCGCGCAAAAATGCCCACATACATACATATCTGGGCTGCCGTGCAAGCAACACAGGTTTTTAAAATGCTGCAAAATACACGTGTACCTGTGCGTGTGGGAAGAATAAGGAGGCAGGGCATGGGTGTCCTGGAGCGGGGCCAAGACTTACACAGGTAACTCTGAATTTTAAAAAACGAAACCCGTGTACACGAGATATCCGCGTGACTATACTGCTGCTCCCTGAGGAGGAGCAACTCCGTGGACCTCTCAAGTTTTAGGTCTTAAAGGACAGGGGGAGGGGTCCGGAACAACTGGGCAACGTGCGGGATGAAGACCCAGTGGGGTCTAAAAGACCTCGCTATTAACTGGACAAGCTGGTGGACTCATTGGAAAACTGGGAATGCGCTTCACATGAGAACGTATTGAAATTCGCTGACATGTGCGCGTAAAAGCCGACAGGGTCCTATTAAAGACACACGCATGCCAGCTGTGCTCGAGTAACCTCTTAAAATTAGGAGCATACTTATGTGCGGTGGGTGCATTTTAAGACATACTCGCGTAAGTGTGCACATGATTAAAAACGTGAGCGTATCCTTGCCCACGCGTAGATATGCGTGTATATTGGTGCATGCACGCTTGTTTTAAAATCATAAATGAGTTTAAGGAATTTGCTGCTTCCTTACCTCCTTTGAGGGCCTGAATATTGGAGTTCCTTGTCCAATAATAGAATCATTTGATGTAGTTAATATAACATACGAACATAAGAGATGCCATGCGGACTTATAAAGTTTTATGGACTTTTTCTCCAGCAACTTGGGCAAACCTCTTTTTCACCTGCTATGCTAGTCGCCTTGACCACGTCCTCTGGCAACAGAGTCCAGAGCTTGATTGTGCACTGATGCAGGAGGACTTTTCTCCTCCTGCGTCAACATGTGGTGGCTCTCGGTGCCATTTGTTTAAACTTTAATTTTCCCGTAAGGGTTTGGTTAACTACAATGGAAACAAATGTGTTTTTTTTAGATCCTTGCAATTAGAATGTTTTCTTCAAGACAAATTGACTGTAAATTTATAAATCTATGTCCTTGGATAAGGTCCCTTTTAAGATGTATTAGGCACTTTTTATTCTTTTGACTGATGTCTGGGTGTTTTCAAGATATTAATCCTGTTTTCTCCTTTCCTCCCTACTACCTCACTTTGTGGACTTGGTTTTATTCTCCTTTTTTAATTAATTTTATACTGTTGTTTGTTGTAGTGCTAAAAAAAAAAAAGTATAAAATTAATTTCTCTTTGCAAACAGGTGTTTTCCTGGAAAAACTAAAACAAACCGTGATTTGTCCACTTCTGAAGACTTTCTTTACACAGATCTTTGAGGGAGATCTACCAGTCAGAGTCACATGATCTGCCATGCCTGGGGACACTTTTAGAGCAGGCTGCGTTTGATAGAATAAATGCATAGGAGGTGAGTTTCTTTCAATAGAAAGGAAACTGGAATGAGGAGTCATGGAATAATGGGGAAAAGGGGTGGACTCAGGAACTGTTTCTTTACAGAAGGGTAGAGGATGCATGTAACACCCTTCCTTTGGAAGTGGTGGAGAAAAGGACAGTGTCAGAATAAAAAAAACCAAACATAAAAACATGGGACAAGCACAGAGGATCTCTGAGAGAGATAAAAGGTCTATAAAGCTGAGCAGGAGATGTGGATGGGCAAATTGGGTGGGCCATATGGTCTTTATCTGTTGTTATAAGCTATGGGAGTAGATATTCAAAAGCTATTTAGATAGATAACTGAAAAGTTATCAGTCTAAATGACTTAGGGCCTTATTTTCTAAGGCTATCGCAGGCCTGCACTACCTACATCGGGGCGGAGTCGGCCCTGGAAGAGGAGGAGTCGGGGCGTCATCAGGGCCGGCTCTGTGAGGACGCTGCCTATTTCATGCCCAATAACTACACCTTCTATGGTGTAGTTATTGGGTGCGATGCCGGCAGCTATCGCACTGTGGTGGTGCGATCGCTGCTGGATAGCGCAGACCCCCCCCCCCATTTTGGCCCCCCCGCCCTTCATTACTGCGATTCTTTAGAAAATGAGGCCCTCAGACGTGATAGTGACTTATATGGCAGAACATCAGAACGCAGCACCTTTATTGTTCAATATGTGTGTTTTATTAAAACAAAATATATATTCCGATAGAGTTATACATGCAATTAAGACTGATAAATGTAGAAAAAGGACAAGATTTATAACACTTTACAAATAGTATTTATTATGAAACTTTGTTACCGGACTTTAATGGCACTTCCTATAGTTAATATTAACTTATACAATTTACCAAAGATGTATTTATGTGCCTCAATGTAAACCGTTGTGATGGTATTCAACTGAACGACAGTATAGAAAATGTTTTTTAAATAAATAAATGAATAAATTCTAAATTCAATGCTGAATATCCTGGTTAAGTTAGCTGGGCAGGTATATCCAGCTAACTTATCTAGCCACTCAGTGAATATAGACCCCTAGCTTTACATGTTTATAAATAAATATTTGGGCTGCAGGATTCTCTACTCCTTGCTATAGAATCTACCAAAGAGATGCCAAAGAAGATTTCTGGACTAATGCAAACCTCTGTAATAGAGGTTCTTAAGGGCTACATAGTCTAGTTAACCAGGTTAACTTGCTCAACAACAGCTCTAATAGCTACTGGCAGAATTTCCATTTCTCTATAGCCTGCAATTGCATGGTTTGCGCACCGGGTAGTGCTGACCCTGAAAATCATGATGGGGGTCTTTAAAAATGTATATATATATAACACTGCAGAAGCCAGAAGACCTTTAACCATTTATCCAGTTCCAGGCTGTGCACGTATTCCGTGATTGTATCCAATTAATTTCTGCTCCTAGCGCTGGTCGTCTTTTTTACTTTTTATTTTTAACAACTACAGCAACTCCCACAGAGGTAATCACATCAAATCAAAACAAAGCGTTATCTCAATTACAACAGTTCATGAAACATTATCATTTTAACAAATGTCTTCAGGCGTTGCTCGTCTTTGTCCTAGCCTCCTAGCTCAGCCAAAAACTATAACTCCCAGGGTGCTCTGCCGTGGGAGGGAGGGGGCGGAGTTTGCGTCTGGGTTACGTAATTCACATTTTGCCCTGCGGGCGTACGAAAGAGCTGCGCCTGCTGCGGTTCGGCGAGTCACAGGACTTTCCCTCTTCTCGGCTGCAGAGCCGCTTGCTTTCTCTTAAAGGCACAGAGGAGGTCGGGGGTTTTCTTTTACTTGAGAAGAGGCTGGGTCAGTGCTTCTCTGGAGTATGTAGGGGAAAAAAAATTACTTGAAGGTTTTAAACGCCATATTGCACAACATTTGCAGGACCCAAAGGCGGTGAGTTGGCTTTTCCCAAACTGAAGGCGTGCAGCAGCGTGGCAGAGGCTGTCGATGCATAGTTTATGCTTCCGTAAACTAGGATTAAAATGCGTTTTCCTTCCAAATCAGCACTGAAATATGTGAAAGCACTGTAATCCTCTGAGGTGTAAAACGTTTGAAGTTTTGAACATCTCTAGGCTGCAATGCAAAATTACAGAACTACTGCACAACTTGCACACGTGTGAGATCACAAATTGTCCATGTTGTGGTGCGGGGTTTCAGGAGATTATAACTCTTACCTCGTATTCAGGCTTAGTTTATGATTTTTTTTTGACTGCTGGCTATCGGGCAACGAAGCCCCTCCTTCTCAGTATCTTTTCACTATGAGTGTGCACGGGTCCAGTTTTCTTAAGGAGTTATATCTGTTTTATTATTGTACGTGTGCCCGTATGCCTTGAGATGCCAGCTCATAGACATTTTCAATTAGCGATGTTGGTTAAAAAAAAAAACCCAGTTAAGGTGGATTGCAAATGTCAGTTTTAACTTTTGCTGTTGCTTGCAGTATTTACAGGAAATACATTTTTTTTTTGCAGCTGGCAGGAACCCGTGAAAGTTAACTTCTTAAAAAGATATATAAGATCGGGATGGCTTCTAAACTACTGCGAGCCGTCATTCTTGGTCCTCCGGGGTCTGGCAAAGGGACGGTGTGCGAGAGAATCGCCAAAACCTTCGGACTTAAGCATCTGTCCAGCGGAGACTTCTTACGAAAGAATATCAAAGCGAACACCGGTAAGTGATTCCGAAGCTCGGCTGAAACGCTGCTTGCCTTGCAGAGCATAAAAGGATTGTTAGTAATCACTGTGACCCAGTGGATCGGTGACGATGTCTTCTGGTCTTCTTATGTGCGCGGAGCAGGTGATAATAACAATATTTCAGAGAATTGGGGGGTGGGGGGGATTTTATTCATCAATTTATTTTAAATTCTCAGCGCGGAGGGTTAGGGCGCAGCTTGAAGAAAAAAAAAACCTAGCGATCGGCTGTGGCTAAAAAGACTCGTTGTATCGAGTGTGTCTGTGCCTGTGTGTTACGCAAGCAAACGATGGGAAAGTAAGGAGCGTGGAAACATTGTAACCGAGTGGGCTGTATCGGTGACTTAGTGGTCATGCTGCTCTCGCTTCCCAGCCCCATGGTGTGGCTTGCCTTTGAATCTAGTGTGCGCTGGCCAATTATGAACGTGACAGCACCCTCCCATCTCACGAGAAAAGTTGCCGTCAACATTATTTTTTTCGTTTTGTCGTCTACAAAATTGGGGGGATTCCTGGAGGCTGGAAACAGTGTGCTTGACGGCCGACATAAAAAAAAAAAAAAAAAAAGAGCGTCTGATCCGGGATGAAGGATGCAGATTTTTTTTTTTCCTTTTAAAGGTGCCCCGTTGTAAAGAAAGAGGCGTTATTAGATAATCCAGGTTCGAGCAACAGTGAAAAATTGCAAAGATTGGAGAAAGGGGGCGGGCTAGGGCGGATCCCGGTGGGCGGGAGGAGGTGAGCATCACAGTTTTTAAAGGGAACTGCCAGACTGTGCCAGAACAGATACATAGCACAGGCCTTTGCGAACAGGACGCACTGTTATCTGTTCTCAGTCCTGTAAAATAGGGATGTTTGCTTTATTTACCGCATCTCCGGTTTTGATACGGGAGGGAAGTGATGCTGTCCAGCAGGTTATCACAGATGTGATAAAGGGAGGTTAATTTGTGAAAGCAAACCACAAACTTTGGTCGTCCCAGTCAAACAGTACCGGGCAACTTGTTTGCAGATCTGTTGCCCCGCAGATGTTGGAGAGCTAGTTTCTGATGTACTAAGCTTTCTTTGCCTTGTATACAAAATAGAAATAGCCTACTTTATTTTGAGCAGAAGGCAGACTTTGATGGTACCCTCTACTGGTACATCATTGCTTTTTTTGTTTACAATTAATACCCCTTAAATATATTTTGAGCACTGTCCAAGATGAGAGAAATTATGCATAAGTAAGGACTTTCATTTTCAGTTTTTATTTTATTTTTTTTCTGGGAATTTCAATATTATAACAAAAAAAACATTTAAAAATTTACTTTGATAAAACACATTGGAGAAAAAGCAGTGGGAAAAGTAATTTTTCCACTGATTTTTTTTTCTAGATATCATTGAAATTCCCAGGAAAAAAATAAAATAAAAACTGAAAGCGAAGGTCTCTACCTATGTTATTTCTAGCATATTGTGCCTTGTCCAAACTATGTGGAGGAACATGTTTGGTTTTGTGTCTTGTTTTTCTTGACATGCATGCCTCAGCACTGGAGCAGCTGCAGGACTTATGTAAGCGGGGGGAGGAACACAAAAAAGCTAGTCATCTTTTTGAATATGTCCTTCACCAAGGCAGCAGAGGTCAGACTAGCAGCTGTAAATGGAGGGCTTGGGGGGGGGGAGGGGGAAGCCAGTGAAGATAGGAGGTTGTGTCATCTTAGGGGGGAGGAACCACTCAGTTAAATAAAAATAGATACATTATACATGTACTGCAGGGCTTCCTGAACCTGTCCTGGTGTTCCGCAGCTAGCTGGGTTTTCAGGATATCCACGATGAATATACACGACAAATTTGCATAACGTTGGTCTCCGTGATTGCAAATCTATCTCATGCATATTCCTTATGGATATCCTGAAAACCAAACTGGCAGTGTGTGATTAACACACGACAGCTTTGGGAACCACCACACTATATAGTACCTGTATAATTGTTTATAGGGTGCTTGGATACTGCCAGTATACAAAGCACTACACAAGATTAATCACATTTTGACCTGGTCCCTGTCATAAAAAGCTTCCAAATCAAGTCTGAGCTTGGAATAATAAGTGATTTGTGAATAGTTACACAGTAGGGGAGGATCTAAAGCAGTGTCTTATGTTTTCAAGTGCTGTAGTGTTACCCTACACTGCCAGCTTTTGTGACATTTGTAACCCATCCTCCACTGTGGCCTTCACCCTGGTTAATCCTTACCTCATGGTGGTCAGTGTTTAGGGTTAATGTCCATAAGCATAAAATAGGAGGTGTGCAAAGTATCTCATGTGCATCTAAAAAAAACCCTCCTAGTTTTCTGCCCAGAATTAAAGCTTAATTTCTGGAGACCTCACGTACCCCTGACAATTTTGGTTTTGGACCAGGGCTGTCTTTAGGGGCCGTGTGACTTGTGTGGCCACACAGGGCATTGCTGCTTCAAGGGTGCTGCCACCCACAGTGCTCCGGATTCTCCCTTCTCTCAGCCATGGAGGGTGCAGCTGTGGCTTCAAAGGGGCATTGACACCTGCAATGCTTGGGGGACAAGGGAGAGTAAAGTAGGCTAGAAACACAAAACCCTCGCTTCATGTACATTTTCAAGGACATAGGAAAATGCTGACTGGTTGCAGGGTCTCTTGCTGTCTCTTCCTCCTAGGATTTATCGTGTTCCCAGCCAGCAATTGCATGCTCTGTGGAGCATCACCTAGCTTGTGGCTGGACACAATGATGAGCAGAGTAAGATAGCCAAAATGACCTGCCTTTAATGCCTGTAGCCTCTCCTTTTTTTTTTTTTCCTGGATCCCAGGAAACTTGTACCAAACACGTTTTGATTTCCTGGCTTTGTGCTTTTAAAAAAGGACCATGCGCGCTGGATTTACCTTCCTACGCTGCAAATTCAGACCTTGCAGTAAGTGGAGGGAACTGCTGCTTTAATAGAATTCTGTTTGTGAAATATATTCATACCCACATTTCTCTGAGGAGAGCACCTATCCAGCTTTTGCTTCATGATGTAGCTGGCTACAAAACCAGCCTCTTTCCCTGAGCTGCCAGCTTTTTGGCATCAAAAAGTCTTTTAAACTATCTTGGCTGCAAGATTAATTTACCTGCAGACTTGTCTTTTGAAGTCGGTGTTCCTTGCTTTTTTTTTTTTTTGTGCTATTTTTACATGTCAAAACGGTGCCAGAACCTCAGTTACTTTTTTAGTTGTTAGTTTGTGGAAGTCAGAGGTCTCCATGTACAAAGTGTCCACAATCCAGCTCTGGGTTATATAATAAACTGTGCCTTGGCTTTCTCTTCTAATGCATGATCCGAGACCTGTGGAGGAAAAGTAAGGCAGCTGATGGATGGGGCACAGAGGGGTAGAGGAGAGAGAGCTTTATCCCATTGTGAATCTTGTTTATGTTACCTTGCCTTCCTCTGACCTGAGTGTCAAGATGACCTTGAGTCAGCAAGCTAAAAGAAACACAAACTCCTATTTTTAAACAAACTGCAGAAGTTGATATTCCGTTGTGACTATTCATTTCTGTTTCTAGGTTACCTCCAAACCCAGAAATGAAGGTTATTTTTTTAAGGTTGATAGTATAACACTCAGTAGTCAGCTGATGAGCAGGCCCTAACCTTCAAGGTCAATAATGGAGAAAAACATTTTAAGTTCTGCTTAAATTGTGAGCTGTCAGTTGACAGGCTCCCCTCTGATGGAGAGCATGTTGTGCATTGGCTTCATGGATTTTACAGTCTTATTCATACCCAAATTCCTGTGTGCAAGATGGCCTTTTGTAGCTTCTGTTGAGCTCTTGGTGGTGCCTGTAGTGCTGAGTGCTGCTGTTGGCGACAGATCGGGCTCCTAGCTAGTTGAATGAGACCGGAAGACAGGCCTGGCAGTGGCTCATTTCTCACTTCGCAAGTTTGTGCTCCAAGAGCTAGATTTTTACATACATGGATTCCAAACAGCAGGCAAGGTCAGAAAGCATTTTCATAGTTATGACCTTTTTACCAGTATCAATGTATCATTATCAGGAGGGAAAAAAATAGCTTTTTCTCTGTTCAGACTTTTCCCAAGTCTTTCTATGAGTTCCATTGCTCTATGTGCATTACATTTTTTTTTATTTTATTAAATTTCAAAATTAATTCCACTAAAAACCTTTTTTTTTTTTTTTAAAGAAAAGTTAATATTTCTTGATAAACAGTAAAAAAAAATACAATAAAAATAATAAAAAAAAAGAAATCCCAACATTAACTACAATCACAAATATTTGGAGAGAAAGAAAGGAAATGAAGGGAGAAACTGATGAAAGGACCATAGTTGCACTGGATCATGAAACACATAGTGTTCCATTACAATTTTTAACAGCCAAAATAACGTTCATTATTATTTAAGATCTCTACTGAAAATACTTCACGTGCTGCTCCAGAGCTTCACTACACTTACTCTTAAGAATGCCGTCCTTGAGACCTAATCAAATCTATCATTCATGAATCGTGTTTTGTGGTTCCTGATTCATCCTGTTTTGTGTACCCGGAGTAATCCCTGAACCACTTTCTAGTAGAGTTCTCTTAAGTACTTCTGCTCTGTTTTATCTTCTAATTCCACAGTTATTCCTTGTGGCTTAAAGACTAGACGTGCCGAGTTAACATGCTCTCGAGGAACCCTTTTTTGATTGATCTCGGTTTTTCTTAACACCTTTGCTTCTCTTGAACTTTGTATTGTAAGAATGGCCATGTCAAAGCCTCAACATCCCGTCATGCCACCCCTACTCTCAGTGCTAAAACTTTGCAGAACTTCTGAAGGCTTCTGTTTGCAGTTTAGAACATTCTTTAGGCTCCCAGGGGAAACTCCGTGCTCCGTACTGAAGGCCAAATTACAGTATGACTTGGCTGATTATAAGGGTTTGGCTTTTTTTTTTTTTAGGCTCAAGTGGATAGAGAGCTACCCAGTTCTTCAAGTGGACTCTTGGAAGTAATGGCAGCAGGGCAACAACATCATAAGGTGCATATTATGGAAAATGGGGGTTCTTTGCCGCAGGTAAACAGGACCTGGACTTTTTAATGCCAAATATATGCAAGAATGTTTTCAAACGAAATAATTAACTAGATGCTTTAAATATTGTAAGATGGAGCGGATGCCTCATCCAGGGCTTTGGTTGCCTCTGGAACCTGCTGTTACTCTTCTCCATTATTCTGGTGCTGCATCTTCCTTGACTCTTGTAAATGTTTCTTCAATGCCTTGCTGCCCTGTAGGAGAGCCCTGTGCCCGCGCATTGCTACAGCACCTCATTCCCTGTCTCTTGAACACGGCAGAGTTTATGCTCTTGCTTATTAAGCAGGGGAGTGGATGTAAATCGCTCACGGTATCAGCACCCTTTATGCTACCTTTTGGAATGCAATTGGTATTTATAAATAGGCAGTAGGTGTGCGTGCGTGAGAAAAAGAGGTGCTGGTAAACCATAACAGAGAGAAGGCGCGCGGTAGAAGCAATCTCTTCTCTCTTCTTAGATGATAGGGGAGTGGAAGACGTGGAGAAAAACCCAGAGAAAAAAAAGAAAATTTGATTACAAGCTGCAGGGAGCAGTTGGAATCCCTGAGAAGGCGAAGAGCAGCACAGGGAAATGATGGGGGGGGGGCTTTAGATTATTGGATGACACCAGGTCCAAGGCCATACGGGACAGGCCTTGTGGTCCTATGTAATTCATGTGTCCAAGACACTAAACATAATAATGAAAAGGCAACTTGTGTCTTATGATGGCCTGGCATGTTTTGCTAACCCTGGGCTGGGGACGCCTTCAGTTTGCCCTTGACTGTGTAAAAAGATACTGTAACAGTCTGAAGTTCCGCACTAAATTTAATTTTTGTATTTTTATTTATTTTCATATTTCAGCTTTGTTTTTTTATTGGTAACTTTTCTGAAAGCAACTTTTAACATAGAAAACAAAGTTGACTGATCTGCACAGTGGCAGGCTGACAGCATTACTGCATATTATTATTATTATTATTATTATTATGAGTGCTATTGTACAGTTCTTTACACCTTTTTTGAGGAAAGGATAGCTAACCTGACAAACTACCAAGCAAGTGAACAGGCTCCAGTTCTTGGATCTGTGTCCTGCTCCACAGGCTAGCTGGGTCCGAGGGTGCTGCTGCAGTATTCAGGGTTGCCAGATACCAACATTTTCTGGAGCCCAATCAATCGCCGAATCTAGCCCAAAAGTAGTCCAAAACTCAAAAGTTGCAAAAACAATTTTTCATTATGCACGATTGTACCCAAATTCCTGCATTACATGCAAATTTATGGGGGAGTGGTCAGACAGTCGGGCAGAGAATGGTCCAGATTGTAGCAGGAATGGTAATGATGTGGTTGGGCAAATGGTCCCAATTTGGGGGTGGGAGCAGCAGTAGGGCAGTGAGTGATCTGGTTCATATGGGTAGGGGGCAGGGGGATTGCGTTAGGCGGTCGGCCAGCGAGTGGTCCGTTTCTTGGATATGAGAGGCACGAGGTGGTCGGGGAGGAAATGATCTGTTGGGGGAATGGGGGCAAGGTGATCCGGCAGCCAGCGGTTGGTGGCTTGTGAGGGGTGGGCTAGGCAGTCGTGCAGTGAGTGAGTGGTCCATTTCTTGAATTTGGGGGAGGTGCAAAGAGGTTGGGCAGCAGGTGGTTTGGTTCGTGGCGGGGGATTGGCGAGGCGATTGGGCAGGGAGTGGTCTGGACATGTCGAATAAGTGCGCTGGTTCAAGAGGAGGGAGGTGCTCGGAGAGTGAGTGTGCCGGATTGCAGGGAGGGGGGAGGCAGTTGGACAGTGAGTGGTCTGGATCACACAGAGGGAGGCGGTCGGGGAGTGAGTGCTCACTATATGGAGGAGGGAGCCAGGCAGTGGCTCTCTGTGCGTGCGTGCCCGTGATGTCGCGCCTCCATTTGTGAGGATTGGTGGTGGTAGTGGTGAGGGGTATTATTGCGAGAATGGCGGCAGAGGTGGGGGGAGTCATCCCTTGCTGACCAGCCCCCCCCCACCCTTCATATACTTTTTGCTCCCACACCCATGTAAAAATACAAGCAAGAGGGCGGAAGACACCAGCGCTCAAGCTTGTTCTCACTTGTTTCACATCATGCTGTCACCACCTGTCCGTCCATGTCCCGTCCCGCCCCCCCCCCCCCCCCCCATATCCACGTGCAGTAGGCTGTGACACATTAGTGAAAGGCAAGCGCTTCCGGCTTTAAAGCTGCATCCCCTGCCTGCTCTGCTCCCCTTTTATCAAAACGCCCCAAAAAATGCACACACCAAAAAAAAAAAAAAAGCTGAAAATCCTGCACCCAAAAAAGCAAAAAAAAAAAAAAATGTCCTGCCTTCCTGCCCATGCTCACAAAAATTAGCCCAATTGGGCGTGAAAACTGCCCATCTGGGAACCCTGGCAGATTTACTCGTGCACTCCGGGGAAGACGGGTTTGAGTTGCCGCTTGGTTGGAATGCCACAGATGGTGGCTCTGCAAAGTGCTGCGCTCTACAGCCTCAGCCACAGGAGGCCGTGACGATGCGCCACAGAATGTGGGAGAACATGGGGGGCTGTGAATGATTAGATCGCTGATGAACAAAGGTTCCTGCCACCGGACCTGGGAGCGCAAGGCACGAGTTCCAGTCCTCTGATGGGGGTCTCAGTATATACATCAGGATCTCACTAAATGTATGTTCTGCTCATGATTTATTTATTTATTTATTTATTTATTTATTAAGGCTTTTATATACCGACTTTCTTGATACAAATCAAATCAATTCGGTTTACAATGAACTAAGTAGAATATACAATTAACCAATCAACAAGAGATACAGAGCATACAGTTACATTATAACAAGGAAGCCTTAACTTGGAGTAGGAAAAAAAGAAGGGGTGAGCGGAGCAATAAATATATAAAGTGCAATAAAATAGAATAAATACTATATACAGAGGAGGGGGCAAGGAGCCAACCTCTCTTTAATGGATATTATGCATGAAAATTTGGAAAGTTTTGATCACAGTACACTCAGTTGATTTCACAGTATTTACCTTCCCTTGCATTTAAATCCAGTTCATTTAATTTTCCTTTTTTTCATGGATAGTTTTGGAAGAATAGATTTACAGGCTGCAAGCAGAAAGGGGATGAAGAATTGCAATCTTGCATTACAGTCCAGAACTCTGCTCATCTAGAGTTTTTTTTTTTCCTGTTGGGTGGAGGTACTGGGGCGTGAACTCAGTTTGATTAAAGACAAGCCAGAACAATCCGAGAATAAGTAACAAAGTTCCTACAGCAGGGTTATTTATCTTCCACTTCTGCTGAGTCATTTTAACTGGATCTGAGATGCAAAAAAATGATTTATCTGATTGCAACTGTAAATGTGGTTGAAAGGTAGAGCCTGGATTGTGATCCCAAATCACTTTTATCGGCTTACCTCTTGACAGTATGCATCTAATTAGAATTTGTGACTGTATAACTGTGGAAATATTACAGTCCTGTTTCTTGGGAGAGGGGGTTTGTACCTGTTTGAAAATTTTCATGAGATGAAGGATGGGATAAGAGTTAGTTGGCAAATCATTGGATGCAATTAGTATTTTAATTGTTGCTGTAAGTAGATAGCAGATAATTGTAGATAATTCTAACACAGTAAAAGATAAAATATGCCCATTATCTGCTGATGTTTATTTAGGAAAAACTTGTTAACATACCATTACATGGTACAAATAATACATGTAACAAAACTAATTGGATCTTGAATCAGCAGACCATTTAATGTATACAAAAATGGCATATCTATCTATATAGGTTCATTCTTAGTTCCTTAGTAACATTTAAGACATGTAGGATCTGATGTATGAAAGGATTTTTCTCATTTTTGGGTATGTTGGGAAAAATGCTTAGTACGTCGTGCCCTAAATTAGAAAACAGGAAACCTACATTAACAGAGTAACATGATAGAGGTCTTTAAAATCATGAGAGGTCTAGAATGGGTAAATGTGAATCAGTTATTTACTCTTTCGGATAATAGGACTAGAGGGCACTCCATGAAGTTAGCATGTGGCACATTTAAAACTAATCGGAGAAGGTTCTTTTTCACTCAATGCACAATTAAGCTCAGGAATTTGTTGCCAGAGGATGTGGTTAGTGCAGTTAGTGTAGCTTGGTTTAAAAAAAAGGTTTGAATAAGTTCTTGGAGGAGAAGTCCATTAATGGCTATTAATCAAGTTAACTTAGAAACTAGCCATTGCTATTATTAGCATCAGTAGCATGGGATCTACTTAGTTTTTGGGTACTTGCCAGGTTCTTATGGCCTGGATTGGCCACTGTTGGAGACAGGATGCTGGGCTTGATGGACCCTTGGTCTGACCCAGTATGGCTCCACTGACTCCGCCCAGCAAGTTTCTTATGGTAGTAACTGCTCATGGTACGTTACCCCAAAGCCTTATATTAAGGGTAGTAATATTTAGGCAAACTGACAGACCCGTTACAAAATTACTGCTAGCAACATTTTTACAGGGTGAACAGCCTTCTTAATAATTCAGACAATGGAGCTTGAACATGCTCTGCTTTTGGGCTTGGCCATAGAAGCAATCGTGTACTTTCCCTTATCAGTACCCCGGACTGTAAAAGTCAGTGCCCAGCACTGGCTGTCATCTGAAGCCAATTCCCCTTTTTGTCCCCACTGGCGCAGTTGTGTCAAAGCCATCCTGGCTAATATGGTTAAGTGTAGTAATTCCATGCCTTCTGTTAAGGGTAGTAACTGCTGCTCTGTACACGTTACCCCCATGCACGCTCTTCTTCATTTCCAACCTCTAGCCTTTAGAGATTCACATTGTTTATCCCATGCCTTTTTGAATTCGTTTACTGTTTTCATCCTCATCACCTCTTCCAGAAGGGCATTCCAGGCATCCACCACCCTCTCCGTGAAGAAATATTTTCTGATATTGGTTCTGAGTCATCCCCCCTGCCCTGAAGCTTCAATCTCGTGACCCCCTAGTTTTACCGTTTCCTTTCCAATGGAAAAGGTTCGTAATTCATGCATCATTAAAACCTTTCATGTATCTGAAGGTCTGTATCATATCTCCCCTGCACCTCCTCTGTTCCAGGGAATACATATTTAGATCGTTCAATCTCTCCTCATAGATATTCCGATACAGATCCCACACCATTTTGATTGCCCTTCTCTGGTCCACCTCTATCCTGTCTTTAACCTTTTTGAGATACGGGCACCGGTACTGAACACAGTACTCCAGGTGAGGCCTCCCCAAGTACCTGTACAAGGGCATTATCACTGTTTTTTTTCTTGCTGATTATTCTTCTCTCTATGCAGCCCAGCATCCTACTGGCTTTAGCTGTCACCTTGTCACATTGCTTCGCTGCCTTCAGATCGCCAGACACTATCACACAAAGGTCCCTTTCCCAGTCGGTGCACATTAGTCTTTCACCCCCAGCACATACAGCAATTTTGGATTAATGCACCCCAGATGCAAGATTCTGCACTTCTTGGCATTGAATCCCAATTGCTAAATCTTCGACCACCAAGCCTCAGGATGCACCCAAACTGCACTGCTTCTGTATATAAGGCTGTCCTGGAGTGGGTGGGGTATGGGGGGGGGCCCCTGGGCTTTGGGGGACCCTGCGCTGCCATGGTAACCCTACTTTCTTGTTGGTGCCTGGGCTGCACCACCTGAAGTGCAACATTACTTCCTGTTCCTCCTGTCCCCCCTCCACCATTGCTGCCGCAGGGGCCGGTGGAAGGAGTGAGGTCATCCTTTCTGCCCCGCCCTGCACCTGTGCAGGTGAGATAGGAGCTGCTGCGAAGACACCAGCGGTGGGCCAGGAGCTACAGGGTCAGACAGGCCCTGCTCTCCCCATTTTTCAGTGTCCGGATAGGGGTGGGGCTCTTTTCTGCTCTTCAATCTCGGTGAATTTGTGCTGCCAATAGGAGGAAAACAGTAGAGTTTTTTTTTTGGAACTGAAAAGTGAGGACTTGGGGGGGCCTTTTATCAATTTCAGAGAGAAATAGCGACTGCTGGGGATTTAGCCAAGCCTTGAGAAGATGGCTAGTGGGCTCTCTGTTTACCCCTTCCTGGTCCTTATCCTCTGGTATTCAGAAGCATGACAAGAGGGTGAGGAGGAGTTCCTAGTTGATTTAGCCCAAACAGTCTCTTTATCTGAAGCAGGAGGGTTTTAGAGAGAGAGAATGAACCTCTATCCCCTATTCCCCCCCCCCCCCTTCCCCAGGCCAAGATTTAGGAATAAACAACATAGGCAACTGCTTAGGATGCAAAAGTCTGAAGCCACCAAATACCCGGGCTGAAGAGGAGGCTGATCCCTCTTGCTCTAGGGATGTGCGCGGATGCCGTTTCAAAGGGGCACCATCCCCTCTAGTCCTGCACATGGGTGCCAGAATCTTAAATCTGGCACTGGTGCCCCCTCCACTTTCCTCTGCTTTTTGTGTCGTGAGAGCCGGCCTTCTCTTTGCAGCAGGTCTGAGTTGCAGTGGATGCATTCTTTCCTAATCTGTACATTTCATGCAGCCCACGTACTTTGGATAACCACCGGTACATTGAAAATCTATTTGCAGCTTTGCGCCTGTTTAATTATTGAACCTTTTAAGCCAGAAAGGAGAAGTTTTGTGGGAGCCCCTGACTAGACAATGGTTCTGTTTCCTCCAGTTGCTCAGTAACGTTTCTCCCTGCTCAGACATGCAGCCCCATTCAGATATGGGGAGATTTTGCCGAGAAATGCATTACTCTGCAGAATCACAAGAATCCACTCTGGAGCCTTTTACCTGTCTGTTGTTCTCTGAAAAATCTTTTTTTTTTTTTTGTTGACTTCGAGGCTGTGGTCCGACTACACACTTCCTACTAATGTTAAAGGGAGATCTTTATTCAGACCAGTTAAGAGATCCAGGAATGCTGACTGTATTAAATTCAGTTAGCAACTCATTGAAAAGGCAAAGTCAGTAGAAGATTGCAAATGACCAAGGTATAAACTGTATAATGGGAGTATCAGCAAGCAGTGTCTCGGGCGGTTAAGGTTAAACTGCCACCCGACTACTCAATCATTTACCCCAATCCAAGGAAAAAAAAATGTAATTGTTGTTAACAAGTAAAATAAGAAACATAAATCTTGAACTTAAAAGACAGTTAGAACATGTATTTATCCAGGCCAAGGTGAAAACCTTAAACAGAATGAATCTTTCGTTATGTCTGGAAAGGAGTAATAATTATATATTTTCTTTCTTTTATACATCAGTTTAGGGATTAAAAACATTTAATTTTTTTAAACAATGTTTTTTTTATGTCCAAATAAGAGATGGCCAGGGCTTAGGAAGTGGACTGGTGGAGCGGAGGTGGGAGTGGGAGGGAGCAGAGCTGGGCCAGGTGTGACCTGGGTGAGGGGGAGGGGTCAGGTGTGAACTCTGCTTGTACCACATGCACACTCACATGTATGCAAACACACGGAATGGCAGTGGGGCAGAGAGGCATTTACGTCGCGTCTTTTCGCTCTTTCTCATCCTCTCTCATGGCTTTTCAATTGTGCCAGGAAATTGCACAAAAATCAAAGCCATGTGGCTGCTCTGATCTCAGGATAAGCAACTCCCAACACTCGCTGCTCTGCTTTTTCTAGGGCTGGTGGGGGGGGGGGACACAGAACCGATCCTGCCACCTCTAGCTCTGCCCTGTTTCTGCGGGAATTAATTATAGCCCTCAACTTCCAATACGATTATTCTGGAAGATCTGGAAACAATGTGTACGCTATCGGCTCCACTCCGTTTCCGTAGGGGGAACCCAGAACGGATTTATACCACCGGCTCTATTCTCTCTCCTCGGGTTCTGGGAAAAAAAAGGTGGCAGGACAGCATTCTGGGTTCCACCAGAAATTGAGTCCAGGGTGCCGGACACAAAAGGGCGTCAATTAGCTTAAGAATGCTTATCAAGGCCAGGGTTGGAGCCTTCACAGCTGGCACTATTGCTCGTAAATTTCACACTTGTGCTAATTCTACCCCTTTTTCGTGTGTCTGTTTTGCTCTGCAGCTTCTGCTTCAGTACCACCTCTTCCCTGCAGGCTGCCCTTAGGAGAGGGTCTGGAGCAGAATCACCCCTCTTATAAGTCTAAAAGAAGTGGTAGAACTGCGTTCTACCCCATTCCCCCCCCCCCCCCCCCACACACACACAAATTAAGCCCTGGAGGTGGCCAGCAAAATCTTAAATCCTTCCTCTCTCATACCTTGCTGGTACTGCGTGTTTGTATCCTTTTTTTAAGTAAAGGGGCACTTTCCCATATATTTTGTTTGTTCGAATGGTGCACGCTATCCATATTCACCCGATGTCTTTTATTCATTTCTGAGTATGAAACCCTCCCCAGCCCTATCCTAAAGAATCTACAAAGAAGCAAATTGGTGTCCTCTGTGCACATATTTGGATCCCCGAGAGAGCTTCCCAAATCTACTTTACAAAAAAAAAAAAAAAAAGCAAAGTAAATAAATATTATTCAGTATGGTCAAAACTGTCCTATGCGTTCCCAAAAAAGGTGAGCTGGTGTGGAAAGTAGCTGCAGAAGTAGGAGGGCATGTGCGATGGGCACTCTTCCCTCAGCAGAGGGCACACCTCCGGGCCCAGTGTTTGGTCCCCGGGAAATCAGGTACAGCGACGCCCCACGATCCAGGGAGCTGCTTCATCTGTGTGCATGCACTAGAGAGCACCTTGTTTGACTCGTGCGATGAGCGGGCGGTACAGGACTCTGTTTTGAAGCGTTGTTACATTTGCCATGAAGTTGTGGTGTTTACACTCCAGGATGACTGAGGCTGATGTCATGCGAGTGGAATGAAAAAAGTGGCCGAAGGTAAACGGCGCTTCATCTAGGAGAGAGTCTTGTGCATACTTGCCTTTTTGGAGAGATTTCAACATTTTTTTGAATGAATAGGGGTTATTGGTGCTGAGCACAGCAAGAATGTTTAACTTTGGAACAGCTTCTTAAAGCAACAGTAGTAGCGAAGTGGTCCAAAATACGTGCACCTACTTCTTGGCTCTGTTGCTGCTGCTTTTGGTCTTATTCCTATGAAGCCTTACTTTCCATTTGAATAAAGATATTCCCCTCTCCCCTTTTTATTTTAAAATAAATTGATTTGTATTTTTGGCTCGGCAGTTTCCTCCAGCAACGTTTGGTCTTCCAGCTCGATCAGAACAGGCCATGAACCTTCATTTGTAAATGCTGAGGGTGCTTCTTTCCTCCCTAGCTTTATAACCTCCCACCTAGCCCAGCCACTGCAGTGAGAAGACTTTGGCCAGGGGCCACAGACCATGGCTGCCTCCCAGAGCTAGGCACATGTGCACCCTATCTCTGACCAGTAGGTGTCATTGTTGAGCGGTGGTGGAGGTTCCCCCCTCTTACCCTCTAGGCGCTGTGAACACTGTTTCCTGGCAAGCCTGGAGTACGAGATATTCCCTTTTTATAATAGCCTCATAGACTTTTTGGGGTAGATTTTAAAAGGAGCGCATGCACACACATATACACTTGATAGGATAGGTAAGGGAAGGTGGGGGGAAGCGGAAGGAAATTTCCTTCCGAGGCCACTCTGATTTTGGAGCGGCCTCCGAGGGAACGGAAGCAGCCTGCGCGGCTCGGCGCGCGCAGGCTGCCGATTTTGGCGCAGCCTTGCGCGCGCCGACCCCGGATTTTATAAGATAGGCGTGGCTACGCACCTATCTTATAAAATCCGGCGTACTTTTTAAAGATCCTACCTCTAAGTGTGTTGTAGGGAATATTATTGTAGAAAATTCCACGTAAACAGTAGCGTTGACCTTCTCTAAAGGGAAAAATCTATGTGCTCCCAGATCCTCCACTTGAATGGTCTGCTTGAGCCTGTCGGATGTTACCCAGCCCACGTGGCTTTCCTGTAGGGAATGACAGACTGGCACACGTGTCAAGGCAAAATGAGAAACTGATGAATCGTCCTGGAGCATGCATTGGCAATTACTCTGAAAACCAGATCTGGCTGCTGCCCTCAAGGACTGGAGGTGGATAACCTTGTCCTATTTCATCAGACGTGCAAGGCCAAGACTGCCCCCTGCCTTCTCCCATCTCCCGCTCATGTGGCGAAATGAGTGTCAGGGAGGGGCACCTAACCACCTTGCACAGTTTTAAACATGTTAGAGTCTGATTTCAGCAAATATTTAATCTCATTTAATGCTGAATCAGGCACTTGATATTTGCATCCATCAGGGGGAAAGAATTGCAGAACATAGGGAATGAGCCTTTGTCAGATGCTGAGCTGGAAAATAGGATGCCAAGAGCTTTAGGAACGAATGAACATGCCCTTGAGCTGGAATCTGTGCCTTGTTGGAGTCCTCACCTGCGAGGGCCAGATTTAAGGATGAAGTCTGTAAGTTGGCTTGCTGGCGGTGTTGAAATCAAGCATCGTTTACCTTAAAGTTTTTAATTTCCTGAAGCTTCTGGAAGGTGAAAAAAATTCCACTGGAAAACTGTGAGCAAATGTAGCCCTTGCTCCGAACTGGACACAGGCACAGGTGCTTACTGGGAAGGTCATGGGCTACGGCAATATCCATGCCTTATGGGTCTTTCCAGTCACTCTTTCAAGACCCTTAGGGTTTTCTCTCTCTTCTCTGGGTTTCTTCTGTACACCAGTCCACTCACAGCCGCCAAAACATCCTACTGACACCAAAGCTGCTCTTCAAAAAATGTCTTTACTGGTTTTTGATGGCAGGAAAAAAATAAATCCAAGCGGCACACTAATGTCCAGTGCACCAAACAGTTCAGTAAATGAAGTCCAAAAAATAACTTTCTCGATAGCGAAATTCTGCCCACACTTGGGGTACATTTTTAAAGGGACGTGCCAATTTTATAACATGCGCCCGTCACCCCGCGCATGCTATAAAATCGGCTACTCCCGCGCACATGCCTGCCCGATCTTATATCGGTGCACACGGGTTCCGACTCGCGTGTGCAAGGCGGGGTGTTTTATTTAAAAAAAAAAAAATGCAGCGACGCGATCAGACGTTTGCCCAGTTCCCAATAAAGCAGCGAACTGGAGGGAGCTTCCCTATCCCCCTAACTGACCTTCCTTCCTTCCTTTTCCCCTCTCCTCCCCAACCCCTAATCCCCACCTAGCTAATCAATTTTTTTTTGTTTTCCTACTTCCGCTCAGCAGCTGAAGTCTTTTTTTTTTTTTTTTTGTGCTATAAAAATGCGCTCGGCCTACGTGCGACCCGGCCACGTGTGAATCTGCCGGTATGGGCGCGCACCAGCTTTTTAAAATCCCGTTAGCAGGTAAGCTCCCTAGGGAAGGAACCCTTCTTTTTTTGGGTTCTCCCATCGAGCCTATGTGGTTCTGTATCATGTTGCTGTTTCAATCATTTACTTTATATTTTATTTACAGATTGCATTCTATATTTTTAAAGTCTGCCTTTGTCCCTCCCGATGCAGCTCTGCGAAACGCGGTCCCATGTCAGGGGACTGAATTCGTTAACATTTTCTAGACCACTGTTTTGTACATTTAATTAGATTTGGAAAGAAATATTCTTAATTAAAACTATTTCAACTTTAAGTTTGCTGTATGTCGAATTATATTCACTTTGTTAATACTTTGTGACTTATTGTCCTCACCAACAGCCCACTGCAAGTGTTATCAAGGCACACAATTGCTTTCTTGATCTAGAAATGCCCCTTTTTTTTTTATAAACCCAAAAGCCATTCCCATATTTTGATTCTCATGGCTAAGAACACCTGTTGAAGAAAGAGGGACCTCTGCCAAAGTTTTGGTGTAGGGGACAGTATCAATAATCAAGGTATGCCGTAACAGCCAACTTGAGTGACATTTTTTGCTCATTCTGTTGGCAATTATGATTGTAAAATGGCACAAAACTCCAGCAGTATGATGCAAAAATTACACTGGACATAGTTGCCTCTGGCCAATCTCAGATCAACTGATTACTTGATGATACTAGAAAGCAATTGCACTTAAATCTAATAGAAACCTTTTCAGACTTAAACTGTTGAACATACAGTGAAAACAGTATTTAAAAAAGTTAATAAATTAGCATTTGGTTTAATGTTGTTCCTATACATTCAATTTATTATTAAGTAGCTGCATGATGATTTAACTTCATGGAGACTTTTTTTTTTTTTTTGGTCTTCTGCCTGTACTTTTGCAGTAGTTTCTACAAGTGAGCTTGATGCACAAATGACCTTGTAAAGCACATGGTCGTTGTCCTCTTAATTCGGGTCTGTTCTATGAAAGTCCTCATGCTTTCGGCAGTAGATTGCATTGCATTCATCTCTTATCGTAGTTTGAGTCTCAGCCTGCACCTCATCTCCTTCAAGTGCATGCAGGAAAAGCTTAGTGAAAACGTCACAAACCATTCCACCTTCACTTATAAATGTCTTACTGCATGGATGCCAGTTTATATGGAAGACATTTTCATGGACTCTGAACATGTAAGATGATTGATTAGAAAGAGAATATTGTTAGGGTCTTTTGTTTTCAGTTTAAACCGATTTTTCACCCATGAATTCCTGGATTTTTCCCAAAGGTGACAATCAGCTTAATCTGATATTCATCCTAATTTTAGGCCGATTAAAAAGCTGCTGCAGATGCAGCATTCCAAGGCCTCCAGCCAGTGTGGGCCAATGTGTATGCCGTGTTTCAAGTCCCACTCCCCACCAGTGAAAGCATTCGCCCTCCAGTTGCCACCCAGTCTGTGTGCTGCTTCCTCGCCTCCCGAGCAGCCAAAGTGCCAGCTGTCCAGTGCCATGGATGTGTTTGAGCACTTCCCGGCAGGCTTCCTAGCCCTGCACAAAAGCAGAAGTGTAGAGCGCAGGAGCCTCGGTGTAAGTGTGTGCTGATGAAGGAGGAAGGGAGCCTGGAACCAACCACTGCTAAGGATGAATGCAGTTGTAGTGTGGGGCTGGAAGGAAAGGGGGATTCTTGGTGGTCGGGGGAGGGGTTTAGAGGGACATGCGAGGCAGGGATGGGGAAGAGATAGGGATGCTGCTGAGTGGGTGTTTGGAAGAATATGTTTAATATTTCATTGTCCTGGCTTTTATCCACTGAAATAAACTCCAATATTTACTGGGAAAAATGTCATCTTTTTCAACCGATTTTTAGCCTGTTTTTGTTCTTATCATAATAAACCCTGATAGAAAAATTAAAAACTGAAAATGAAGGTCCTAAATATTGTAATGCTTTCTATAAAAACATAACAGTCCTGTTTTGTGTGTTGTTTTTTTCTCTTTGCTAGAGGTGGGTGTCTTGGCAGAACAGTACATAGAACAAGGCCTGCTGGTACCAGATCATGTGATCACACGTGTGATGCTTACAGAGCTAGAAAAAATGCAGGGTCAACATTGGCTGCTGGATGGTAAGGAAATCTATATTGTCTTAAGAGAGATAACACTGTTGTGATCCCTGTGGCACTCACCTGTTGGTATCTTCCACTAGAGCCATCTTTGCTTTAAATAGGATTGGTATGGAAATAGTAAGGGGTGGCAGAGGTAACTGAGTGCAGGGGAGTTTAAAAAATGCCCTTTAAATTCTACTCGTTTAGATGCATGGCAAACATAATGGGAAATTTTGAGAGGATTCAGTGCTAGAGCCATGTCCTGCCTTATATGAGCACTCAGATCATTGAGGAGTAATAGTACTTTTTACCGCTCTTGACTGGATTGAGCAGTGCTCCGTTAGAGGTCCATATTCAGCAAGCTGGTGAGTGGGTAAGTTATCTGTCTCTACCAGGGGCACACAAAACAAGAGTCCTGATGCTGGGGTTGTCTGTTCTGGTACCAGTGCAATGGCCTCACAAAAAAAAAAATATGGTCAGATAAGATGTTAGAGGACAATAAAGTTTTCCTCTGCAGGACAACAAAGAAAAAAAACCAACCTTCCACCCTTTAGCTGCCTCCTCAGTGGAACTCTTGCCAGTGTCTGTCGCCTTTTCCTTATTGAACTCAACAAAGGAAATCTCATATAATAGCTTCGTGGTTCCAGCTTATCAAACATTTACTTACTCATCTGGGGTACCAGCAGTATCAACAATGGATGAGGCACAGGCTACCAAATGCAGAAATCTTCAGAAAGCCTTGTATGTACAGATTCTAGTCCTTTATGGCGGCAAAACCCATTAGAGTCTCATTAACTCCAGGACCATACAAGAAAAAAAAACCCCCAAACACTTCCAGTTCTGACCCAAGTGATGAACCAGGTAGTACTCACTAGTAGTCACGAGTCCATCAGCAAAAAGGGTCCTCTTAGCAGGAAATCGTAGATAGCTGTGCCTGTAATCCCCCCCCTCCCTCAGGGCTCTTGATAAGAGGCTAGTCCATATGTGCCTAGGAGCAGCTTTTAGGCACAGCAGCATCCAAAGCAATCTTAGAGGCCCCGTTGCACTGGTAGAAGCATCAGTCCTAGAACTCTGGATGTGTCCTGCCCACTTGGACTCCAAACTCCTCCTCTCCAGAATCTCAGTCTAACAGAACTTGGGCTTATATACTAGGCCGAGAGACTCTCTCATTAAAGAAGGCTACAGGTTATCCCTGTCTAGAGAACCATCCACCAGATCTGATTAATGTAGTAGTTAAGCAGTACAGATGAAGTACTGTTCCAGATAAACTCGTGGGTCCAAAGTTAGGCTACATGTGGATAACGTTACACCTACTGTTTGTGCAAACCAGCTTGTCTGCACAAATTTAGCCAGAGAGTGTTCAGCATGGCGCTGTCTTCCTAAATATGTTAGCCTCACTTCATCACGCCTTCAGTCTCGCCCCTTTTCATTCGGATAACTTTGTCGACATAACATTTTCATGCAGGCAAAGTTACCCAAACAAAAGGGGGAAGCTCTGTAAAGGACCAGATTTATGTGGGTAAAAGCCGATTTTACTCGCATAAATCTTTTGAATATGGACCTCTTGGTGCTTTAACCTGGGAATGACGGACAGAGGAAGAAGCCTGCGTTTTCTGAGTTCACTGTAACGTTATTTCCTGAACTGGAGCTCTGGTTTTAAATTGCCTAGTCTGTTTTAGTAAGCAGACTGGAAGTTCTCCCGCCTTCACCTACATGACTGCAGATTTAAAGTTTGCAGTCAGTTTAAGAGGCTTATCTCTATGCCACTTTATCTAAAGGCTCTTTAGAAAAACCTCATAGCCAGTGCATGTGAAAGGAAAATCACCAGAATTATTTCTTTCAGCCTGTGCTCAGTAAAGAGCGGCACTTTAATTGATTAGATACTTTTTGAATAACGAATGTTTCACAAGTTGCCTGGGGATCAAGTATTTTTAGTAGGTAGCGGAGGACTACATAAGATACGATCCTTTTGCTGCTTTTACAGTGAGCCCAGATGATCTGGGTACAGACTGTTTTATTAATGCCCGAGTGCTGAGAATTGCTTCTCTCTCTAGGGGGCAAGCCCATCATTTAGTTTCTGATTTATAGAAGTAGTGTCAGCATATAAAGTAGGTGGAAAATATTTAGTGTAGATTAGACATTTTGTTGAGAAGACATCCAGACGAGATGGAGAATTCCAGTTTCACTGGGGATTCAGGTTGCCAGGTTAGATCAGGGAATCAGAGACCATATGAGCAAGTTGTTAGCTTTGATTGTATTCTGGATGAGGAACTCTGCTAGGTGGTGTCTTTATAGGGGGAGGGGAGTCCTCCATGATAGTTGTGGTAATTATGTCTTATGTATGCCACAGTAGACTGTGCTGATGGGGGTGGGAGTGGGAAATAGCACTGCTGATCACCACAGGAAAAAGTTGTTTTCATACAATTTTTCATAATTCTTAGGCACAACCAACTTATTAATGGACACTGAAGGCAGTATTCAAAAGACCTGGGCACCTAACAAGGGTGCCTAGATCTGGTAAACAGGGAAAATCTATCTAGGTACCTAAAAGTAGGGTGTGGCCTAAGGGAGGGGTCAGATCAAGGAGAATGGCGTTAGGAGTTTGTGCTAGGCACCTAACTCATGCATCTAAAGTTAGGAGAGTGAAGAGTAGGCTGGCCTACATTTAGGAGGTTCAGTTTTAGGTGTCTATTTTCAACAAACTTAAGAACCTGAATTGGGATGAAATTAGGTGCCTTACTTAGGCATCCAGCTTTTTATTTTTACCTCATTTATCAGCAAACCCCAATCAGTTTATAGTTTTGTTTTTATTCCCTGCTAGGAAATCTTGTCTTCTACTGCTAGAAAGTTCAAAGTCCCTCAAATTCAATGACTGAGAAATGTGCACTGAATTAAATTTTACAAATCTTTTGAAGAATAGCTTTTAAAATGTTAAATTGTCTGAATAGGATTCATCAAACAAGTTAGATGATATTTAGGGTTAAATGTGTTCTTGCTTTCTCTGTTATGTTGAGGTTTCTATATTAATAGTTTAGTATTTACAATGGAGCTGAAGTTCTACCAGGAGGAGCAGTCCTAGCTGTAAATAGTGGTGTTAGAGCCCCTGAATGCATGTGATTAATCAGAGCTGTTGCTAACAATTTACTATTATAAAGCTTTGGCCTCTGGGATAGATTTTCATCCTGGCAAAGGACCATGAATGGTTTTCGGCAGTTGATGTTGGCAGGTTCACATGAAACATTCTGTTTGGTTGATGACTTGCCTTGACTGGGCAGAGCTTTTGATGATCCTAATGCAGATGGTAGAGTTCCGAAGTCTACCTTCTTCTGTGTCTAATTATGCACAGAATCCTCATGGTGTAGAAACCAAGACTAATCTGCCTGCAAATGTTCTCCAGAAATGAGGAGGAAATTGGCTTTTCCTAATTTGAAGCTTGGTTGCCCTAGCATGTCAAGAAGGAACCTGTGGGGTCTCAAAAGCTCAGGTTCAATGTTTTTTGTGCGATTCATCTGTTGGTCCACTAAAATATCCATGCCTTGTAAAGAATGCAGTTTTCTTCAGGACGGGTATGTTGTCTTCTAGATCCCTGCATGACAGAATCATCTAAACTGGTTCAAAGTCTATTGATGCCCTGTACAAGAACTTTACATCCTAACTCGCTTTTTCCTTCCTTCACTAGCTAGCCCAGGGGTGACTAAACTCCAGTCCTTGAGTGCCACTACGGCCAGGTTTTTAGGAGATCTACAATGAATATTTATGAGATAGATATGTATGCACTGCCTTCTTATATATGCAAATCTATCTCAAGCATATTCATTAAGGATATCCTGAAAACCAGGCCCGTTTGTGGCACTCGAGGACCAGAGTTGACCACCCCCTGAGCTAGCCTCTCTGCTCCTTATTTATTGTTGTCTGGTCATTGTTTATAAATCAATATCAAACCAGCACAAGAATAAAACATTAAGTAAATTCAGGTTAGTTGGAAATTGGGCAGGCTCAGTAACAGCACTGTGCACTGCCATATGGGAGATCTAAGTTTGACCGTCAAGCTTAGCTTTTGCTTCCTGGGTCTGCTAGGTCTGAGGAAGCTGCAGAGGCCGTGTTCACGGCCCACACCAAACAGTACAGCTGGTGGTCAGAGTCTGTTGCAGAGGGAGCCACGGTCTGTAGCCTCTGGTCAAGGATTGACGCCTTAATGTCTGGGCTAGAAAGGAACTGGGTGTAGAAGCCCAAAGGAGCAAGAGGAAACTGGGTAGAAATTGATTTCACATGCATGATGGAGAAAGTTAAAGTGGTGGCCCTGCATAATTGCTCAACTTTGAGCAAGGTGCACCATGATCTTCTATCCCCCTCTGGCCAGTTCTCTCACTTTCATGCTCATCAGAATTAGTAGGCACTTGATTATATTAGATCTTACAAAAATATTTTTAAAAAGCTATGCCTTCGGTTGTGCTTGCGTGGAGCCGTTCAGCACTTCCTCCTTTATGATGGGACAGAGGAGATACTGATTTCAGTGCAGCAACATCTTTTAGAAGATGTTTTCCTGGGCTCATCATCTTTTGATTTTCACAATCCCATTACATGTCAGGATATCCAGCACTGCTTAAAATAATAGTTTGGTTTACAGAAACAGTTAATCATAAACCAATGTGCTACATCCGAACAGAGGCACAATTTATGGCTTTATTGTCCTATTCCAATTATATTGCAGGCTCTGTCAGAAAGGTGTTAAACATGAAACAATATCTTACTTTAATTGGGGTCTGCTTTCTTTCCCCAGTTCTTTTGATTTTTTTTTCAGAATTTCTACTCTGTTTTCATAGTATTGAATAGACCACTTGGAATTTTTTTCACACACACTCTTAAGTTTGTTTTTTTTTCTTCTGCTTTGAATGTGGTCTCCAGTGGTCTTTTTGTTTTGCTTGCCAGCCACAGAAGCTAACTGGGCCAGTTTTTTGTTGGCATGAAAACAAACTCTGTGTTCGGAGTCTTCTGTTAATGTTCTGCGTTGGGACATCGTCCGTGGTTATTGTATTAAAGGAAATGAATGACTCATCTCATTTGGTGCTGTATTGCCAGAAAAATAAAAGCAGACTCTCTTAGCTCTGGACATTTCTTCAAAGCCACAAACAAATCTTTTTTTTTTTTTTTCCCCTTTGTAATTGGGTCTTGGAAATTTCAGTCTCGACCACCCACTTTCTTAGTTTTGCTTCTTTTATATTTCAATCGCAGTCTTTTCACATTCTGTATGGTACATCTTTTTCACATGAATATTCATGCCAGTCAGGGTAGAGGCAGTGGCAACCATAGAAAATGAACTGCTTTGGCTATGCGCCAGGCACTACAGATTGCAGGGGAACAAAATTCCACTTTATTTTGGCAGCTCCTGTCTTCTGCTTTCCAGGGCTTTGGCTTAACTCTTGTGGCGGTCTTTCGATGTTTGTGGTAAAACTCATTTGTTGGAAATGAAGCTCTAAATTTTTAGATACTGCACCCAATAATCAAATTGCAGAAATGTTTTCTCACGTACAGTAATATATTTTTTATATTGTATACCTTGTCATCCGATGGAGCAAATGTCAGGTAGCACACATTTACCAGCAACGGTTTAAGTAATCAGAGAGTAGTTTAATAAGGCAGATAGCTTAAATCAGTCAGATATATTCACGTGGATCAGACTCCCTTATTGCCGTAAGAGGCTTCAGTGCAAAGCTAATGAAATCACAACTGTGGAAAAGGAAGGGTAAGGGTGTGTGTGTCACTTAAAATTTAAGAAATACCTGGGACAGCACCATCTCCAGGATGAGGTCCTCCTGGCCAGACTTTGCAAATCTGTTCTCTTTAGGACCTGATGAAATCCTTGAAGGCAGGGATGCACTACGCTGTGCTCCAAGGCCCACGGCCAGGCCATATGGTCTTTTGCTGCTGTCTCCTTTCTCCGTTGCTATATTTCTCTGAGCTATCTTTGTATACATTTAGTGGACAACACAAACTGCTTACTCCATGGACAGTTTTTGTTGGGTTTTTTTTGTTTTGTTTTGTTTTTTTTTAACTTGTGGAGTTTGCAACACTAATCAAAACAAAATGGTGGTGTTTTGCTTCGATTATTGCCCCTAGAAAAAAATACCCCCAGAGATTCGTGCCTGCTCTTTCCGCATGTACGTTTTCCATCAAAACATGCAGTTTTGAAAATTCAAAACTGTGTACTGCTGCCTCTCCTGACCCCAGGAGCCTCTTGGAATAAAAACAGATTACTTGAAAAAAACAAGGACCTGGTTTGTGACCCTTGAGGACCAAAGTCGTGCTCTCGTGGCAGCTCTAGCTTTCTTTTTTTTTTCAGGACTTTGGAGAACTCTTCCTCCCTTTGGCCCTGATTCCTTTTAGGTGAGAGGTAAGAAGGGAGTTCAATTTTCCCATGTCCCTTCCTGCAGGCTGGGTCACAGGCCTGCAGTGGTGAAGGAGAAGGCCACGCCTCCCTGGCCCAATTTCAGTAATCAATCTAAGCCCCCCACAAACTCACGGGCAGAAGCTTATTCACCTCCCCCCACCCCAACCCTTCTCCCCCAAGATTAAATCACCTTCATGTACTTTTTTTCCTATAACTTTTTATTTAAAGAAATACACAGACGGCCATGCCTAACCAACCAGAAGGATACAGAAATAAGCCTAACATCTAAGAGACGTGACACAGGTGAAAGAATAGCACTGAAGATATACACACTCTGTACAGGAGATAAGGGTGACAGCATCAAAATAAAAAAACCCACAAACATAATACAGCATGTACCCTCTAGTGATTTTGATTCCTCCACCTCCAATAGGGTTCCCTGCCTAACTTCTAGGTTTCAAGTTTATCCCTAAGCAAAAAAAGTTATTTTAGCCATCAATGTGATTTTAGCCAAAGAATACCAGTGCGAGGTCAAAGGGGAGCTTTCCAGAAGAAAGCAGCATGTAAACTTAATTCTGCTAACCTGGTGCCTTCCTTTCAAGGTTAACATCTTGCCAAAGTCTCGACAGACAAATTTCAGAGGCAATTCTAAAGATATCCCTGTAATGTCTTCTTACCCCATGTACCTCCTGCCAAAAAAGTTGTACTTCCCTACAGTGCTACCACATATGTATATAGGCTCCTATTACCTCACAACCTCTCCACCAAAGTGGGCTGGATGCACGGAACTTGGAAAACTGGGTACCTATAGAGCCTATGGAGTAGTGTGTATGATAATTCTTGGCTTTAGTTAGATCGATATCTTAGCAATCAAAGCCCACATATCCTACCAGTTGTTAGAGTCCAAGTTCACCTGGAGGTCCTGATTCCAGTGCTCAGTGACAGACTCATGTTGGCATTCCCATCCCTAAAAGCCAGATAGTGTTAGATTTTTTTTTTTATACCCTTGGAGGCTGGATTAGGTTGTATTGAAAGTTTTTCAATTAAGTTCCTCAGCTGCAGATACAGATGACGAGTGTGAGCTGTTGTTTTAAATTGAGTCCTTAGTTCTTCGAAAGAACAAAAAAGGCGAACCCTGGCAAATCTGATTGAAAAAACAGAGACTGCTATTATACCATATTTCCATGTCTGGGGGAAAAGTGTCCAGGAAAAACTGAACATTCATAAATTGGGGGGGGGGGGGGGGGGTGTTAATAGGAGAAAAGGACTCATTCATCCTCTCCAGACATTTGCCGGTCTGCCTCTGTAACAAAGGGCTGGCCAACTCACCCCAGAATGCCGTGAAATCCGACGGCAGCAAGGATGCCACCACGACTCTCCTGCCAGGCCCACCTGTGCCATCTTTAGGTGCATGCGCGAGCCACCATGCTAGGTATCGAGCCCACGCTGGAAAAGCTGTCACCCTCTGATGTTGGCACAGGCTGGGTATTTAAACTTAGCCTGTGCTTCCAGCCGGCACCTCAACAACAGGTCCTCCTGCTCTGCAGTGCATGTCGCTACTTCTCGTGTTCCTGGATCCTGCCTGTGCCTCCAGTCCCCCCCCCCCCCTTCTTCCGTGCCTTGGGGCTGATCCTGCTTTGCCTTGTTTTCCCCTTCTCTTGCCCATTCCTACTCTTGATCCTTGCCATGCTCTCTCTTGCTTCTTCCATATCCTTGGTACCCTTGGCTCTCACTTCCCTTGAACTGATCTCTTGTGCTTGACCTCTGCCTGGTATCCATCTCTGCTTGAACGGCCCCCCCCCCTCCCCCCTGCCTAGACCACCTCCTGGAACTTGACATTGCTCGCTCAGACCCTTGCCCTTCCCTAGGACTTCCTTCGCTCTTTGGGACCTTCTCTAAAAGTCTTGCTGGCCCCTGAACCCAAGGGCTCAACCTGCGAGGGGAAAAAGTTGTATGGGTGCAGACATGACCAACTCCCTCCCCTGAGCACATGTGTCTGACAGTGTGGGCTAGGCTGAGTCAAGCACGCCTCAGTCCAAGGGGTCACCGATCGTGACAGCCTCCATATCTTAAGGGTGTGTGTGATAATAAAATGTAACCTACCGATTCCAATCAGTGGAACTTTGTTATATAAAATTTGAAAGATATCCACAAAGTTGTGCAAAAAATGTGTTTGGGATATTGCAAGGAATCTGCTGAAATAAAGGAGATACCAATGTGTATCTTTTGAAGGTTTTTTTTTTCCTGCTGCTGCTTCTGCAACCTATGAACTCATTTACTTCCACCAGTAGCAGGACCAACTGTGGTAAGTCCACAATGCTGTTATGTTTGACAGCTAACAGGACTGCCCTTCGAGCTGTTGCACCCCCCGCTGACCATGCCGCCATTACCGTATGCTGCAGACTGCCACCAGGCCGCTCCTTTCCCTTAGATATGAGCGGATTACTGTAGGCCCCCAAAGCAGGAAACAATGAGCGGCGCCTCCTGATGACGTCGGCCCAAGCGGGCTACTTAAGCAAGGGACCTGCAACATTACCTCAACTCGGCAAAGGTCTCCTACCTCGAGGCAGTGCGTGTTGCTTCTGAATTCTTGGTTGTTCCTCTGTTCCTGTACTCAAGCCTAGCCTTGCCCAACCTGCCTCTTCCCTTGTCTCCTGTGTGTTTTTGTCTGTCCTGAGCCTGATCTCCTGGACCTGATCTGTTGCACTGGACCTGACTATGCTTACCTGCCGCCTGCATCTGACCTCTTGCATTGTATCCTATCTATTCATGCCTGCCACCTGCCCCAATCATTGGCCTGCGCCTCATCTCTCCAGTCTGCTGCCTGTCCTAACTCCACCGTGCCTGACTCTTGTTCACTCCATCACTCTAGGGACCCATCTAAGTCCTGCCATCCACTAAAACCCAAGGGCCCAACTTGTGGGGGGAGGTGGCTGGTATAGGCGAAACTCCAGTCTTGTCCTGCATCAGGGTGCATTCGCCAGCTGTTGGTGTAGGCCTCATAGGCTCACCAATGAGGCTGCATCACCTATGCCACAGCAACAAGGGCTCACTTTCACACAGCTCATCACAAGTTTGCTAAGGCCATGAGCTTGGTGGACTTGTCCCAGGCTTCTGCAATTGCCAGGTTAGCTCACCAGCTGCAATAGCAGCAAGACTAACTGAATGAGATGGCTACTTATCTTCAGGGTATGGCTGTATAGGTGAAGCTCCAGTCTGTTCCGCATCGGAGTGGGTTCACCAACTGTTAGCGTAGGCCTTGAAGTTCACCGCTGAGGCTGTGTTAACTACACCACAGGAACAAGAGCTCACTCACACTGCTCATCACAACTGCATAGGTCCTGACACTCAACCCTAAGCAGTGGTCAGCTAGTCATCACAGAACCTGTTGCTAAGCACCTCCTTATCTGCCAGTACCCGCATACACCTCTTACTCCTGGGAGCATTCTGTGCTACTGCGGAATGCAGAATTTGCACAGAATTCCTCCTTCGCACAGATTTCCTCCCTCACCGCAGTTCCCGCAGATTTCAGCGCCGTCGTGCAGATCCTCCCTCGCCGGAAATGGCTAAAAAAGAACCTGAAGCATGCCGCACAGGGACAGCAGCCAATCCGGGACAGCGACGTCAGGTGGCGCACAGAGAGTGGGGGCATCGCATCGCAGCACGGCACTGGCGGCTCGAGGAACAAGCAGCAAGGAGGAGAAGAGGGTGAGAGAGAAGGGAGGGGGAAAGAGAAAGGGAGAAGAGGAGGAGAAGAGGGAGAGATAAGGAAGGGGAAAAAGGAGGAGGAGAAGAGGGAGGGAGAGAGAGAAGGGAGGGGAAGTCAGGCGGTGCACGGAGAATGGGGGCATCGCAGCATGGCACCAGCGGCTTGAGGTAAGCAAGCAAGAAGAGGGAGGGAGAGAGAGAAGGGAGGGGAGAGAGAGAGAGAGAGAGAGAGAGAAGGGGGGAGGGGGAAAGAGATGGGCTAAAGAAGAGGCCCTGGCCCTGTGAGTGTATGTTTGAGCCCTTGTGTTTGTTGTGAGCCAGTGGGTAGGTGTCTACCTGGGGGGGGGGGAGAGAGATGTATGTGGGGAGACAGAACATGTGTGTGACAGATGGCATGAGAGAGAAAGCATATGTCTGATATCATGTAAGAGACAGTGAGCAGGGATACTCAGGTGGAGAGGTTAGCAACAACTGCAGCAGTCCCTGCCAGCTTGACTCATCTGCCAGTAGCAGCAATTGACTCATTTGCCAGCAGTGTCAAGTTGCCAGGGACTGGATTGCACTGAAATGCAGAAGAATTTGCAAAAAATATTGTTTTATTTTGAAAAATAAATGTGCAGAATTTTACAGAATTCAGAAAGTGTGCGCAGAATTTTCAATTTTTTGTTGTAGAATTTTCAGTTTTTTTGCGCAGAATCCCCCCAGGAGCAACCTCTATCTTTTTAGCTTCACTGGACTTATTGAACTGCTGCCAGTCTTGTAGTCCTGGATCCAGCTTCATATGCTATTACCACCATCTAGCATTTTCCTACCCCTAACCCTACCTCACAAACTATCTGCCATTGATGTCCCCAGCACCATATCTCCACAGTATGGAGTCTGGCTCTTATCTTGCACCTGCTCCTCCCCAGAATGCATCCTGGCTCTCTGCCCAACCTGTACCAGAGCTACAACTCTGCAACCTACACAAGGGTGAGCCTACTCTTGATCCCTAGTTGACTTTTGCTTAGGGTTGATCAGCTTAAGGGTAGAGGAGGCCTCTGTCTTTGTGGCCTAGGCCACCCAAAATTTGGGCACTCTGCAGTCACCCACTTCTACAACTGGAGGATTCACTACAGATATCACAGCTGGCGGTCCTTGGGGGGAAGGACTTTATCCAGTGCTGTGGGCTAGGATTCATATAAGTAGAATAGGAAACCTTGTGTGGTGTTTGGCATATGGTCTTCTTGGCACCACCATGTCGTCTTTTTCTGGATTTCACACAAGCGCAGAAGACACCTCTGTTTCTTTCAGATGATTGCCCCCCACATAAATTCAGGCTGTTGTTCTGGCTGGTTATTGAGGTTTTAAGGAGAAACTCCACTTCATTCAGAATTTGAACCACATTCTAGAAAGGGATGAAATCCCTTAGGTCGATTTAATTTGACCTTGTAAAGAAAATGCATTATTATTGACAATAACTCACTTGCCTGCATTGTCTTTGTCTCAAGGAGCTTATAATTCCCTAGACCAAGAGCTCCTGTATTTGTGCAGAATATAAATAAGTTTGGGTAGAGGGAGGGCAAGTGACCTGCTCTAGGTCATAGGAGGAGTGTATACAGGGGGCTAAAACAGACTTTTCAGCTCTGTTCTAAACATGGCTTTAGAATGTATTTCTAGGTGTTAGGAGATTTAAAGGTAGACAAGCTGAGGGATTATACAAACAATTAACTTTTAAAGAAGCAAGAACTGTGCTTAGTTTTAAATAATTTTCCGTTCCCATGTGCAAAATTCAAACAAGCAATCCTGTTCTACTTTCTTTCATGTATTTTTGGTCTGACAGTTTCCTCCCGCTGCTTTAGGCTTCTGGCTCAGTCTGAGTTGACCTCTGCTGGGCACAGCATCACGAACCTAAATTCACAATTATTTGCGGTACTTCCCATGTATTCATAACCCACCCCTTAGCTCAAGCAGTATAGTGACAATCCTTGACCAGGAACCCCAAAGCATGAATCCCTCTGAAACCTGACGTGCATGTGTCCAGCCAGTGGGTGTCCTCACTGAGTAATGGTTGGAACTCCCAGCTGGGGGCTGTGAACAGTGGCCCTGTGGCATCTCCAGCCCCAGCTGGCATGAGGAGTAAAAACCCGGCACCAGAATTTCCAGCTCTGCTCTATTCTAAGCAATTATTGAGGATGAAGGAGAGTTTGCTGCCATTTTATGACAATGTATAAATATAATACAAAAATTGATGCATGTAGACTACTGTAATTCCCAGGGCTCATGCAGGTTGCAAGAAAGAGTAATATTTTAGCACTTGACTAAGAACGAATTGGAGACCATATTCTTTTAATTGGAAGCAACTCTTGGTAAAATTTAGAGGTTACATTGGGTTACAGTGAATCCTTCACATTTTTTGAGAGATTGTATAAGGAGTTATATACAGGATGCTGTACATTATAAAGCATCTGGGGGATAGCCGAGTAACTATCTTAACCTGGAGGCATATAACACTACTTTACTATAAACAACAATCACAACGTAGCATGTAGACTGCTTACCTTGTACTTCCACCAATATCTTACCACAGAGTGAATTCAGGAGTTGCCTTCTAGAGACACAGGGCCTCCTGTTCCCAGCTGCGCTTCACCTCTTGTCCTGCCTACAGAGCTCTCTTCCTCCATGGGTTTCAAGGTGGCCCAGGCATTTAGACTGGTCCTACATAGGTTAAGGAGGGGTAGTAGGGCCACTCCTTTTACAGCATCATTTTAACAAGGAGAGTTTGGGAAATTTGCATTAAAATCAAGAAGTGAAAAATACTGAGTTTATTGGACTGTAGGTACAATGTGGTATAAGCAGAGCCTCTGGTTTCCTGCAGCAGATTTTTTAAGATTCTGTTGCAAAAGTTATCAAAATCCGTGGCAGATTTTTAAAAATTGTGGCAATTATGTTGCAAATTTGCATAATTTTGCATAAAGATTCACATCTGTCTATTTTACAGTCATTTTTAAATTGAAACTATTCCTAGTTTTGTTTTTTAACAATTTGTATGATATATACAAATTTAAAAAAAAAAGTACCAAGTACAAAAGTCAACTTATCAAGACCTATGTTAAACTTTTTAAAACTGTGAAATGTCACTTTTGTTTTAAAATAGTGCAGCCATACTTTTTATATTTTTAGAGAAATTCCTTGTCATTTTTCCGAGTAATGAGCTTCTGTATGCTAAAACTGCCCTCAGCATCAGCAGTTTGTCAGGCAGTTAATTGCACAGAAAGATAGGTGCAAATATACTGGACCTTTGACAACAGATACCAAAAGGGCTTGAATTAATGCCATTTGAAATTTGTCAGCAGTACTATCAGTTATCAAGTCTTCTATGAATTAAAAGTAATGCCTTCTCTGCCAGCTGTGCGACATTAGCAGTTGCAGACTTCCAAAACACATCCAGATCTTTGTGCATGGTGTATGATTGACCACATGTGTGCAAGTGCAAGGACCTTTGTATTAAGATGAAATTCTTCTACAGAAATATCATTCCATTCAGGAATTATATCAAAATCATCTTTGGTTTGATAAGGGTTTAAGAGATCTTAGAGGTATCAAACATTCTTACTTGCTTGCTCTACAACTTTACCTCCTTCCCTTCACTTCCCACAAGAGGAAGAGGTGGGTGAACAACAGAAGAAGACTGTTTATAAGGGGAGGGGTTGGAGCAGAGAGAGAGAGAGCTGAGACTGAAGGCAGGCACTTTGCAGATTTCTTCAAAAGATTGGATGAAGAAGTGTGAAAGCTTTCAGGATTGTCGATTCTGTGGCAGACTGTAACTGATGCGGCAACAAGCTAATTATGCATTTTTTTCCCATGGCCGCATAATCATGGGAGGCTAGAGACACGGATAAGCATTAAACCTAATAAAACTGCATAGTGTTTGTTTTCTTTAGCTACCTGTGTTTATTCAAGTGCACGAGCTGATTTATGAATGCTATGACAGTGTATTTGCTTAATGGAGTTGTTCAGCTTCCTGGCAGCTGAGGGATGGTTACCGCCAAAGGCAGTTATGCAATCATTATGGCACTAAATAAAATGGAACTTTATTTTGCATGCACCACTTCTAATTTGTGTTCACATGGAGTGCTTGTGTGCATAAGCTGCATTTCTTACTATAACCTTCTCTTTCCTGTGTGCCTTGGTCATTGCTTCATTTTGGAACCTGTTCTTGAACTGCCTACCACTACGTTGATGGTCAGCATTAGAACACAGTGGGCCTTCCTTCAGACATTTGGCATCTTTTTTTTTTTCCTTTTCCTTTCCTATAGTTCTCTACTCTCTTGCAGCTGGTCGAGGCAGTGCAACAGGAAGAGTTTTGAGCCCCCTCTGGAACCCCGGCTCCCATTCACGCTGATGTTGGTCATGGCTTGACACTTGCAGTCTGGTCCCAGGCCTGTGAACGTGGCCTCTACACACTTCCCAGAAACAACTAATGGGGAGAGAAGGTGCATAGTCTGGGAAATGAACCCTGGCTTGCTTGGATGGCATCATGGAATACCGCTCTGGGATCACTAGGCTGATATTTTCCATTATAGGCTTTATGATGAATGTAGATTGCTGCAAATTTTAGTATGAAGCAGTTTGAGTTTTGTAGCTGCTTAAAAATATTGATTTTAAATTTTAAATAATTATTTGATATTTAAAGAAACCTGACTTTCTGGCTCCTATATTTTTCCATCTTTAGGCTTTCCTAGAACATTAGGTCAAGCAGAAGCACTTGACAAAATCTGTGAACTGGATCTAGTGATCAGCTTAAACATTCCTTTTGAGACACTCAAAGATCGTCTGAATACCCGCTGGATTCACCCACCTAGTGGAAGAGTCTATAATCTGGAATTCAACCCACCTCATGTGCATGTAAGAAGAACTTCCAAAGTTACAGCCAGTGCTTCTATAAAAGGGCAGCTCCTTCAGTGGGGGATGTGGTTATTACATGTACAGTGGATGAGCTGTTGGAACCTCCCTATATGTGCCATGGGGGAAACTCACACTGCAAAACAATTTTGACAGACGTCACAATGCGAGTGCTTTATTATTGTGAAATCCTTAGGTGCTTTAGCACTGCTTATAAAATCTGTGTCTTGCTCCTCTTATTGTGTAAGAGTGTTACTACTTACAGAATGAATGTGCATAATAAGGCTTATACAACAAGAGGTCCTTGGTGAAAAGTGTTAAAAGTAATAGTAATGTGAAAGCTAAATGATTAGATGAAACTAGAATTCATTACAAGATACAGGCAACCAAATACACTCAGAAACCTATCGCCTTTGACCCTTTAAGATTCCTAGACATACAGTTTGCGATTTAGATTTTAGCTATTTTTTTTTTCTGTAATTTAAAAGAAAAGAAAAAGGCACTTGGCAGGATTACAGGGGCACATTTTTCAGGTTCCCACTTTGTATCCACAGGCCTGCAAGGTGATTTTCAAAGGGAAACCATTCCCCGCCCCACTTCCCTGTGAAGTTTCCCTTTTTTGAAAATACACCTGCAAGGTCCATGGCTACAGCACTGCCTACGGACTTCATGCCTGCTGCTATTTGTGTGAAGCGGGGCTATGGAGAAAGGAATATGCGGAGGTTTGAAAAATCAAATCTCCATGAATGGTTTCACTCTTGCGCCTTCCTCCCAGCCCCAGGGATGCTTTTTTCCCCCTGTGGGTGAATGTACACAGGCTGTGAAACCTGAGGCTGGGCAATTTTCAAAACCCTGTTTAATGCGCATGAAAGGGCTTAGCTGAAACACATCTCCCCCCCACTAAAAATGACCCTCATGGTGAAATTTCCACGAAGCTTATTGTCTCATTTTACACAGGATTCTCATGGTGCCTATGTAATGTCATTTTTTTTTTTTAAATATATGTTTGGATTTGATGATAAAAACAAGTGCTTGTAGCCACATTACTTGTAACTGCCCCCAGAGCTAGTGACTTGCAGGTCAAAAAGCCGTTAGTGATGCCAACTGTCCAAACCAAATCAAAGCTGGAATTTGTAAGCAAATTGGGGTTCGCATGGGCATTTGTAAGCCAGGCCCCACCGATCGGAAGGTCAGATGATCTGGGCTTGGAGGGGGGGGGGGGAGCACAGACAAGGGGAGGGATTTATATGGTCTTGGTCATCCCATAAATAGTTAGGTAACTTTAATATGAGATGTGTAAGGACAGTACAGCGGTGTGTGTGTGTGTTACATGACTGCCAAAATCATTGGGTTTCTCTGTGTGCGCTTTTAGGGCATTGATGACATTACCGGTGAACCACTCGTTCAACGCGAAGATGACAAACCCGATGCTCTGGCTGCCAGACTTAGGCAATATAAAGATGTTGCAAAGCCAGTAATGGAACTATACAAGTAGGTTATGACCCTTTTCAATATTTTTTTCCTTAACTCCAGAGGTGGATACGTTTAAAGAATACAAAATACAATTTAGTGAAAAATCAGTGAATGCCCTTCCACTCTTATTTATAAAGTTCGACCCAGAACTAGCTGGAGCTGAACTTTAGAAACATTGCCTCCTGACGTCTTGGGAGATGGATTTTTAAGTAGTAAAAAAGAAAAAATTTCATGCAGGTGTGTGTTGGGACACACGGTACACACAAAAGATTTAAAACTTGTGAGTAGTAACACCAGTCGTCAGGGCTTCAATCCTAGTTACTATAGAGTCGCAGATCTCTCATTAAATAGTCATAAGTCAGTTACCTTAAAGTGCCCAAAAAGAATTCTCTTAAGTAAATCTTCCAAAGTTGTTAATTTAATCTCTTTGTTTATAATAATAGTTTATACATATGGCACATAAAGGAGGCAATTATCTATTCATGGGC
This sequence comes from Rhinatrema bivittatum, assembly GCF_901001135.1. Classification (NCBI taxonomy): domain Eukaryota; kingdom Metazoa; phylum Chordata; class Amphibia; order Gymnophiona; family Rhinatrematidae; genus Rhinatrema; species Rhinatrema bivittatum. The sequence continues at coordinate 100,785,018 of NC_042624.1, read as the reverse complement.
TATACAGGGAGCCGTGCTAGCAGGGAAATCTGTTAGTGCAGGTATTTTAGCACCTAGTCCAGGGCAGGAGTTAAGTGAAAGTGCCTGTCTGGAGGCCCTTTTACTCCATTGCTGACATTAATTCTCATTAGATTTGTGGAGCTACTTTAAACTCCATTCATTTCCTGAATAGTTTTCTGATCCCAGGTTGTGTATTCATTTAACATTTTCCTCGCTGGGCGCCCAGGGCTTGCTGATCACCATAGTTCATATTGCTTTGGCGGCTTTTGGTCCTGGCAATGATGAGGCCCCGGGTGGGGTCTGTATTTGGCCGTAGCCCCTGGAGATTATCACTCCATCTGTCCCAGATCCTGCTCTTTCCTGGTGGGGCTGAGCCATGCTGAGCAGTCTCGGCACGGAGAAAGCTGCATGGACACTAATACCAGCAATGGAGCAAAAGGGCCGGTAGGAGCTGAAACAATTTATTTTAAAAAAAGTAGTAACTTAAGTCATTAGAAATGATCTGCAACATTTCTCCATTAGTGCTTATTTTAGTGCCTGTTTTCCCCCACTCCTGTGGCTTTCTGCATTGGAATTTTATGTGGGTATTGGTGCATGTATTTGGTCGTTCAATGTAATGATCACAATGGTTTACAAAAAAATTCATAACTAGAATCAGCAAATAATGAAAGGTTAGAGGTATTATTAATAAACAGGCATTAACATAAACTGAAATGTTCCAATACATATTAACTAAAGATGTAGGCCATATGGTGTGAATTATAAAGATAAATGAAAATAAATGTACGTATTAGTCTGTAGTTTGGGTTTTTACAATCTCTCATTAAATTTGTTCCTCATGCATAGATCATTCTCTCTTGTCTTATTGTAGATCTCTATTTTATATTTTAAGTTTAGGTTGTATGCATTTTTGAATAGCCATGTTTTTAGCTCACATTTAAATCTTTCTATCTGGTATCAAACATATCATCTCAGGTAGGGAGTTCCAAAGTTTTGGACCTGCTATGGAAAACACACGATCCTCTTACATGCGTCAGGTGTGTACTCCAAATTGTGGGGACAGTCAGTAGACCTTTACTTTGAGATCTTAGTGTTTGCTGCAGCGTGTACGGTTGTAATGTCATACCTATCGTGTGTGTTACTTGAATGGATGATTTTAAATATTAATGTTACTAGTACTTTAGAATAGATTCGGGATTGTACTGGGAGCCAGTGTAGTGAAATCAGCAAGGGAGTGATGTGATCAAATATCCTAGTTCCTAACAAAAGTCTTGCTGAGGCATTTTGTAGTTCTTGTAATGGTTTTAAGAGGCATATGGGAAGTCCGAGAAATAAGGAGTTACAGTATACCATACTGTGTCAGACCAAGGGTCCATCAAGCCCAGCATCCTGTGTCCAACAGTGGCCAATCCAAGTCACAAGTACCCAGCAAGCACCCAAACATCCTCCATTTTATTTTCCATTCCCTTCCTAATAATTCCTAACATTGTTTGCTTTTTATGACCATCACAGCACAATGAGCCAATGATTTCAATGTATTATGCACTATGACACCTAGATCTCTTTCCTGGGTGTTAGCTCCTAAGATGGAACCCAATATTTAACATGCATCACCTTCCACTTGTCCACATTAAATTTCATCTGCCATTTGGAAGCCTAATGTTCCAGTCTCACAAGGACCTCCTGCAATTTATCACAATCCACTTGAGATTTTACTACTCTGCGCATAACAGAAAATTATGCCAACATGATCACTTTACTCGTCATACCTCTGCCCAGATCATTTATAAATATATAAACCTGATACTTCACGCATATCCAGCATAGCTCTCTGCTTCAACGGCAGGGGAGAAAGACCGATACTTCACGCATATCCAGCATAACTCTCTGCTTCAACGGAAGGGGGAATGAAAAAAAGTGGATCTATATACAGAGAACAACCAACAAGGAATGAATAAGTCTGGGTAAACAAATAAGCATGGGTGTAGCTTGCTTATTGCGGCGGTTACTACCCCTAACTAATTAAGCTAGATATTTCACTTAGATGCAGTTCCAACACTGCTCTCTACATTAATGGTGGGGGTAGAAGGGAAATAGAACCAAAAGGTTACTAAGAGCCAAGAGAAACACATAAGTATGAGAAAAAAAAAGTGCGAACCTTGCTGGGCAGACTGGATGGGCCATTTGGTCTTCTTCTACTTCATTTCTATGTTTAAAAGCACCAGTCCAAGTACAGATCCCTGAGGCACTTCACTGTTTACCTTTTTCCCCCCACTGTGAAAACAGACCATTTAATCCTACTCTTTGTTTCTTAGCTTTCAACTAGTCCTCAATGCACAAAAGGACTTCACTCCTAAACTCTAACGTAAGCTAGAGAAGTAGAAAAATTTCCAGGCCCAAAGAAGAGTGTAAATTATAAAAAGTAAATAGGGTTCAGCTGTTGAAGCATGGTTTTCAATGGCCAAACTGTAAGAAAGAACTGACCCAAATCCTCATGCAGAATGAGCCCCTGCATATCAGATCTGTCAGAGACAGTAGCCAAGGCTGGCCATCAGAAGACTTTGGACATCGCCGTACCATGGTCTTCAAGCCCAATCCGGAGCCACTAAAAAGACTGTTGGTTTGACTTGCAATCTTCTGTATCAGGCTGCCTATCAAGGCCAAAGCAGGAACACATACAGCAGGGTGCCATGTGGCCAGTTCTGAACAAAAGCGTCTATGCCAGTCACTTTTGGGTCTCTCCTGTGACTGAAGAAACATGGAACTTTCATGTTGTTGAAGGTCGCCAACTGGTTTAGATCTGGTAGGCCCTAGCAGTCCACTAGGAGCTGAAAGGCCTTGTCCGCCAGCTCCATTCTCCTGGGTCAAAGCTTCTCCTGCTGAGGTAATCAACTCAGATATTGTCTTTTCCGGCAACATGAGAGGCGGATATGCTTAGGAGATGCTGCTTCGCCTATACCATGAGTGTATCTATCTCCTCTGACACCTCTTAGTTCCACCTTGATTGATTGATGTAAGCCACTGTTGTCACATTGTCGGACATTATTTGGACCACCTGATCCTCTAGCTGCCTGGCGAGCTGCAGGCACGCTAACTGAACTGCTCGTGCCTCCAGTCTGTTGCTCTACTGCCATGCCACTGCATTCTAGTGCCCTTGCACCACCAACTCCCGACAGTGAGCCCCACAGCCTCAGGGCTCACATCTGTCATGAGTACCAACCAATCTGGCGTCATCAGGGAAATTCCCTTCCGAGATGGTCTGCGTGTAGCCACCGGTTCAACTGGGATTTCACCTCTAACAGAAGGAGCAGCCTCACTGCAAAGTTCTGCGACTGTGGACTCCATTGAGAAAGCAAGGCGTACTGAAAATGGCGCATATGTGCCCTCGCCCAGGGAGCCACTTCTAATGTAGCAGCTATCAATCCCAGACCTGTAGATAAGTCCATACGGTCGGACAAACAGAGTTCTGCAGTGATCGTACTCTCAGCATCAGAGAGTGGATCTGAGACTCCAGCAGAAACACTCTTGACCCTGTCTTGTATCAAATCGAACCCCGAGGAACTCCAGGGTCTGAGATGGCTGCAAATTGCTCTTGGCCAGATTTATCACCCAGCCTAGCTCCTGTAGCAAGGAAACCACCCTGCGGGAAATGCAAAGACTCTCTTCCAGTGTCTTGGCTCGAATCAACCAGTCATTCAGATAGGGGTGAGGCAAAGGCCCGCCGCTACCACTGCCATGACCTTGGAAAAAGTCCTGGGTGCTGTGGCTAGTCTGAAAGGCAAGGCCTGAAACTGGTAATGACGATCCAGGATGGCAAATCTGAGGAACAGCTGATGTTTCTGCCAGATGAGAATATGCAGATACTCTTTCCATCAGATCCAAAGATGTGAGGTACTACCCTGCTTCAAGCGCCATTATGTCAGAGTGCACCGTGACTCGTAGATGTCTGATGCCCTTGAGATCTAGTATGGGCTGAAACGACCCTTCCTTCTTGGGCATGACAAAATAAATGGAATATTGGCCCGTATTTCACTGTGATTCGGGAACGAGGATCACCACTTTCAGAATCAACAGCCATTGTAATGTCGCTTCCACTTCTACTTGCTTCTGGAGGAGAGAGTTACATGAAGCGATCATGAAGGCATCTGGAGGAATGCAAAAAGATTCTAGAGCAGTGGTTCTCAACCCTGTCCTGGGGACCCCCCCAGCCAGTCGGGTTTTCATGATATCCACATTGAATATGCATGAGATAAAATTTGCATACACTGCCTCCATAACATGCAAATTTTCTCTCATGCATATTCATTGTGGATATCATGAAAACCCGACTGGCTGGAGGGGGGGGGTCCCCAGGACAGGGTTGAGAACCACTGTTCTAGAGCATAGCTGTTCTGAACCACTGAGAACCCATTGATCCGAAGTAATGTGGGCCCATCTGTGATAAGAGCAGGGTAGATGGCCACCTATCTCCTGTACCACCACATGCGCCCAGAAACCTTCAATGGGAAGACCAAGGGGCTCCGCCTCTGGAGCCCGGATCCTTTCAAGGACCTCAGGGCGAAAGGACTGAGATCTGTGGAAGGGATGGGGTCTCTGGGAAGAATCTCCCCATAAGGCCAAAAACGCTGGTAGTCTTGAGAGCAGCCATTCAATACCTGAGAATTCTGGGAAACTGCTTTTTATCCTCCAGCAAACGTGGGGGACCTGGGTCTCTTCCCATTTACTGGCCATTTTTTCTAATTCACTGCCAAACAAAAATGAGCCTTTGAAAGGCAGCTTAGTCTGTATGCACAAGATGTGCATCCAGAAGGAAGAACGTCCAACTGCATGCACAAACGAGAATGGGAGCACAGCCGGATATGCAAGCGAGCGCTGACTGTCTACAGCAAAAGAGCGCATGAAAGTACCCCGCGGCCTACCGGGTGCCAAAATGGGAGAAGCCTGGAAGCAGGGTCTAGCCAAACGACTGCTCAACTTGCAGTGCCTGAACTCTCTCCTCACAGAACTCCCCAGAGACATGAGTGGGACAGCCAAATGCAGAGGAAACAGACCCTTCTCCTGCCGTCTTCCTGTCGCTGACTTTTTTTTTTTTTTTTTTTTTTACAGTTAAACGTTTACCTGAGCTCAGCTCTCCCTGGCTGAGAGTAGTAACAGGTCCTGGTTATGGGGGGAGGGGTGTGTGTGTGTGTGTGCATATGGGAGAGAGAGCTTAAAGCCTTCACTGTCAAGCCTTACTCGGCCTGCAACAGCTAATTGGAATTTAGATCAGTGTCAATCAAGGCTACCAGACTGAGGCAGGGACTGCTCAGTATCACCTCAGGAGGCAAGCAGCGCTACATTAACATCTGCTTTCCAACTTTTTTTTTTCCCCCACTCACAGGCAATCACCTGAAGGGAAATGCATGTCCACCATCTGCTGGAGATGGAGAATACTGGTGGGCTGATAACAGGGTGGAACTATATAGTCGTGATGTCAGCTTTTGCTCCGTCTCCATCTGCTTGCAGAGATGCATAACCCATTCATTGGTATTGACCTACCCAAATGCTAAAGGAAGGTGTATTTTAACAATGTCTATGCCTATTGCACACTCTTAATCTTTGTAGCTGCATCTTTCAGTGGTTTTTTTTAACTATTTTTCTCATTTTATCAAAGTTCCCCTTTTGAAAGTTTAGTGCTAGAGTTATGGATTTACTTACTGTTCCCCTTCCAGTCATTAATTCAAATTTGATCATATGATGATCACTATTGCCAAGCAGCCCCCACCTCAGTTACCTCTCTCACCAAGTCCTGCACACCACTGAGAATTAGGTCTAAAATTGATCCCTCTATCACCGGTTCCTGAACCAGTTGCTCCATAAAACTGTCATTTATTCCATACAGGAACTTTATCTCTCTAGCAGGTCCTGATGTTACACTTAGTTAATATTCGTCAATGGTTTAAGGTTGCCTACATGAGTAAGGAACTTAGTAACTAAAATGGCATTCTATCCAAAATGTTTTAGTTTAAGCTGCTGGTCTCTGGGCTTGCCCATTGCCAGTAGTGGCTCACATGCTAGTAGTTCCTGACCGCTGCTGTCAGATGGTAAAAATAGATTGCCTTTATCTTTAATAACTTTCTTCTCTTTACACTGTACAGATAAATCATTCCCTTTATTTGCCTTTTCTTGTATATTGCACTGTTTTTGTGATAAGCTTGCTTTGGATTGGTGAACTGTGTATTCTGAAAGGATTGCTTGCACAGGCAGATGAGTTATTAAAAACATTTTATTGCCTTCTCTGGATTTCTCAGCATATGCTAATGCAAATGGAATCAGAGCACTGAATAGATTAGTCTTATCCTACCATAATCCTCCAGTTCATAGTATTTTGTAAATGGACATATGTTAATGGTGACTCAGTGTCATCTTATGATTTGTAGAATCTTTTTTTTTATTTTCAAATGGTTAGGTATACTCTGCTATCATTTATTTCCCAGACAACTCTATTGTAGCACCTGGAAAAGTGGATAGGAGACTTTGGAGCTGAATCTATCAAGGCTGCTTCATTGATTGAACAGAAGTTGCTCTTGGTGCCTGCCACTGATAGGGTTGCCAGCTGGCTCCAGAGTTTCAGGGCAGGTTGTTTAATCCTGGTTTTATTCCATTTCATGCAAACATTCATAGCTTTACTTTTCTAAGGAACTGCAATAGGGAAATCAGAACTGCAATTCCCTGCATGTGATGGGGACAAACCTAGAATGGATCATTCTGTCCTGAAAATCTGAAGCCAGTTGGCAACCCTAGCCACTGACCATTCACTGTTAAGTCCCTATGTACCAGCTTTGTGACTTGTTTGGATCCCAATAGCCAAAGAAATAGACACATTTGTTCCTTAAATCACTGTAGCAGCCCTTATTTGGACTTAGTACCATGCATTTATTACATCAACAGATCTTTCAATAGTGCAGGCTTCTTTATACATTTAGGATCCTAAAAGGTAGGTAGCAAAGAGAACATGGTGAGATGACTAGTGCTGGACACCTAACTTAGGAGCTTAAATTTAGGCACCTGAGTTCAGCCGCAAATTCTAAATTTTGGTGTCTAAAGGGAACTTACACAGGCTGTTGAAAATTGGGCTAAGTTACCAAATGTGTATTATAAGAGGCATTGTGGAGATTTATACTAGTGTTTTATAAACTCTGTGGTGGGAGCTTCAGAATTCATAAAATACTACATATTTCTACCCCCCACAATTCATAGAGAGAGAGAGAGAGAGAGAGAGAGAGAGAGAGAGAGAGATAGATAGAGATAGATATATCTAGAGAGAGAGAGAGAAACACATATGGGTAGATTTTAAAAAAGAGCGCGATCGCGTACTTTTGTTCGCGCACCAGGTGCAAACAAAAGTACGCTGGATTTTATAAGCTACTTGCGTAGCTTATAAAATCTGGGATCGGTGCGCGCAAGGCTGCCGATTTTGGGCAGCCTGCGTGCGCCGAGCCGCGCAGCCTGCCTCCGTTCCCTCCGAGGCCGCTCCGAAATCGGAGCGGCCTCGGAGGGAACTTTCTTTCATCCTCCCCTCACCTTCCCCTCCCTTCCCCTATCTAACCCACCCCCCGGCCCTATCTAAACCCCCCCCCCTACCTTTATCCATGGATTTACGCCTACCGGAGGCAGATGTAAATCTGCGCGCGCCAGCGGGCTGCTGGCGCGCCAAGACCAGACCCAGAGGCTGTTCCGGAGGGCGCCGCCACGCCCCCGGGCTGGCGCCACGCCCCCGGGCCCGCCCCCCAAACGCCGCGTCATTTGGCGACACCCCCGACATGCCCCTTTTTAAAAGCCCTGGGACTTATGCGCGTCCCGGGGCTCTGCGCGCGCCGGCGGCCTATGCAAAATAGGCCGCCGGCGCGCGAGGGCCCTGCTCGTGTAAATCCGGCCGGATTTACACGGGCATGGCATTTAAAATCCGCCCGAGTCTCTCTCTCCCCCTTTTATAAGATTGTGCATGTAGATTTTATGCACATAACACTGAGTTATAGGTGGAGGCGTGTATTTTATAGAGACTGTGCGTACTCTGTTTCTGAAAATATTTGTGTGTACTTGTGATCACTAGTTTGCCCAGATGCACAAGACTGGAAATGTATGAGCATATACTACTTACAAAATAGCAACTTATGGTGTACTTCCCCCTAAACTGACAGGTTTGTTTTTCCTTTTACACCCGTACTTTGATGTTTTCCAAACTAGCACATACAAGTATACACTCTACTTACTTGTGTAGATGTTGATTTTATGTGGAAATCTTTTGAAAATTAGACACCTAAATTCTCTTTGGGGTTGAACCATCCAGTGGTTCAGCATCTTGAGTGGACTCATTCCTTTCTTACCATCTTCCCCCCTCTCCCCTACCTCCTCATTGCTCTTCTCCATTCTACTTTTCATCCTCCTCCAGTAGCTTCTCTATAACCTGGCAGCACTGTCTACAAGTGGCTTTGATGGGCAAGCTTTTGCCTGGCGTTTCCTAGGATATGTTGTGAGTGTTGCTTGTTTAAAATACCATGTGGTTTTATTTGTACCTGGCAATACAGATTTTTTTGCATGTTAAAGTAGGTTATCACCTGATAATCTGGTAAAAATGAACATGATTTTACATCTCATTAGCTTAGTATATAATACGATATCAGCTGTGTTTTTTCATTCAATAATTTTGGTAAGTTGCCTTCAATAACCTCCCAGAATTGTCACACTTTAGGACATCTACCCTCTGTCTATTTTCACAGCAAAAAAAAAAAGTGACAAATGTCAAAACATTTTCTTTAATTATGTTGGTATTCCAGATATACTGTGAATACTCTTTTTTTTTTTTTCCAAGTTGACAATAAAAATTACTACAAATTAGTGTAGGCACCACATCAATCAAATACTGTACTCTTGTTATCAGCTAAAGAAAAGTATCCTGAACTTATCTTTTAGAGTGAAATGATAAGAGGATTTCAATAACTTGCTTTGAAAAAGCATACAGCATATTTTATACAAACAAAACACTTTTGAAAAATATAAAAAGAAAAATTGATACTGGTGAAGGAAAGACAGATTATTAAAGATGATCCCGTAAGCAGTTTAAGCAAGGAGCAGAGATGCCCAAAAAAACCACGGGGTGGTATGAAGGTCTATAATAATCATACCCTGTACACAGGTGAAGGGTTCTTGCTTTGAAAATTGAAATGTTTGAAATAATTAAATATTTGATTGTTGACGTGGTATTCCAGATATAACATTTTGGAGCTCCAGAGAGGTAGAGAGAAGAAACTCTACAGTCTTGAGATTTATTTTTCTTGTTAACATTAGAAATGTGTTGTCTTTTGAAATGAAAAAGGAAGTTAACAAAATATCCTATTTCATTAAATTTTGAAAACAAAAGAAAAACTACCAAAATTTGAGTTCATTTTTCCTTTTTCAAAATGCAGCCACCAGCCCTGCCCCCCACCCCCACGGAAAAAATTCAAACATCCATGTTGCCCAAATAAAACTCCTATCCCTCTTACCCTGTCTGTGGAGCTTAGCTGTCCATATGGGGCAGGCACAGACGCCAGGTGCCCCTGCCTCAGTATTTAAAAGTGAGACCAACCGGCTCTGTGTCTTTTGGACAGCTAAGATCCATGGATGGGGTTAGATGGGTCTGGGGGAACCTTCATTTTTAAAGTTTTGGTGATGCCAATGCTGGGTTGAGGCAGCAGGGAAAGAGGGAACATAGCCATTTCCCCTTCCTTTTGTTTTATATAGTTTTGACTACTACTCAATGTTAGGTCAATTTTTAAAATGCTTGACATAACTTTTTATCTCCCTAAGAACAACCCTGCTTCCCTATAGAAAAGAAAAAGGAATTCTAAGTGTCGGGGGTGTTGAGGACACATGAAGCGTGTGAACCAGAGGTCACGGGGTGCCCTACTGGGGCAGAAAGTTTGAAAGAAAGTAGAGGGGACAGTCGGAGGCATCCTACAGGAAATGGAACCTTTAATTGTAGAACATAAAATTAGGATTTGCTTTAAAAAAAAAAACAAAACAGCTTTTCAAAATTCAAACAACTACCGCTGAAGGATTTCAATTGTATTTGTCTTTCATTCCCTTAGAGTAGAGGATGGGGTTGCTTAACATAAGTAAATGATGGCAGAAAAAGACCCAATAGACCATTCATTCTCCGCTCTGTGCAGGTTACCCCCCTACCTTCTGATTTCTAATTATTACTTTATTATGCTATATTGAAATATTATATTATGCTGTATCTTATTCTTCTTCTAATTTAACCCATTTTGGGTCTAGGCCAACTGGCACCCCATACAAAAACTGAAATCGGTGCTCCCTCTCTGCACCAGTGAAGAATCCCAGCTTCACTATGCCACTGCCTGCAACCTCGCTCTTGCCTTCCATTCCTACTTCCTATTTTTGTATACCCCTTACATCCCTCTTACCTTCTTGTCCCTGTGTACCGCCCCCCTTCCATTCTTTCATCCTCCTCTCCTCGCTCTTACCTTCCATTCCTGCCCTGGCAGCAAGGAAGCAAGGCTGGGGGCCCACCAGTTCTAAATGCGGAGGAGGTTTATGCAGCAGGCATAATTATTTAGAAGGGCCAGGGGCCCTATTGCTCCTCTCTTGAAGGCAGAGGGTGGGGGAGCAGCAGCACTGCACCCGCATGGGCTGCAGGGGAAGAAGGGGCAGCACTTGGAAGTAACTTTTCTTCATCCCATGGATGGGGAATAGAGGGCAGAGGGAAGTAGCAGCCCTTCTTGTATCCCACAGGCCCTATCAGTCGAGCGACTGTGCTGGTTCTTCAGGCCAGTGGCTGCATGAGGTGATCACACAGATTGCATACCCCACAAGCTGGGTCTGTTTAGACCCCCTTTTTTTGGGGGGGGGGGGGGAGGAAGGTGGTATATAAAGCACGGCAGTAAATACAGCACCAGCTAAAAAGTCTGAGATTACTGTGAGAAGCTGTCTGTTGTCATAGGGAGTAGCTGTGGAAATCTGCAACCTACTGTCTGCTAGGGTAACTCTCTAGAGTTGGTCAACACCATGGCGACTTGGTATCTGTATTTCACGGTTCATGGAGGGGGAGATTTGAAGAGCAGCTGCTCCGATTAACTTATACTTAACACTGTAGCTGCTTTTAGTGCGGCACATGGCTGTATTCAGGACTGTTTCCTAGGTGCAAAAAGATCATTCACAACTGGCAGTTAATACCTTCTCCAAGACAAAACGGGAGTGGATTATTGCTATTGGAAGACCGTACTTTGTGTACGTTTTTGAACTTTTATGCCTCTGAACAATTAAGGTCATTCAAATTGAGCCTCTCCCCTGAAATGCTTTCCTGTGTTCAACCAATCATATTGGGGGGAAATGAAACCATGTTCTGCTTAGATATCCTTTCCGACCGGATTTACTTGTTTTGCCTCAGATACAAAATGATAGAAAAGCCTTAATAAAGCTGGCCCTTAATCACTTACAAGCTAAGGGCCTAATGATTTACTAAAGCTTTTCTCCCATTCTGTGTCTATTGGAAAAATGCTTAGTAAAAATCAGGTCCCAAGTCAGGAATGTTTCATCCTTGTACTGTCTGTGCTGTTTTTCAGAAATCGAGGTATCCTGCACACGTATTCTGGGACAGAGACAAACAAAATCTGGCCTTACATTTATACACAGCTGAGCACCAAAATTCCTCCTATTCATTCAGAAGATGCTGGCCAAGCAGTGCGTGCTGGGGAGAACTAGGCCATGCGTTCATTTGTTGGCATTAATGTATTATATTGTGGGTCTGTGCATAAACTAAATGCTATTAATTTTTTTTTTTTTTAAGCAATTGATTTGTCATGAAAAAAAGAATCCTCTCTTTCTAAAAGGATCAAATCTATTTTTGAAGACAGTATTTTAATTCCTTGCTTTCAGGGTAAAGTTATTTCTGCATCTGCTTTATTACTTTCAAGTACTGTTGTAGGTATATAGTTCAGATGTGTATCAATTAAAATCCCTGCTGTCTCTAGAGACTTGTCCATATGCACTCTAGCACACCGTGGCTTTGAAATAATACTTCCGCTGTCTCGTTTGTTCCCTTGGAAAAGTGAAACTGTGATTGGAGAGTTTTACCTCTGTGGAGCTACTGAGTCACATGGGAGATATTTGCTTTAGACATTCCTGAGATGTCTCAATTCCAAATTACAACATGAGCAAAAAGAATCCATGTGAGTGAATGTGAAGTATCAAGCTTGTTAGACGAATGGAAAAAAAAAATTAAACACAAAAGACGGCAGAGACTGTTTGCTGCTTCCCGTAGCATTGAATCGTGCACTACAACTTTTTTTTTTTTTTTTTTTTTTTTTTAAGAAATGGCCATCTCTGCTCTGGAATAAAATATTGCGGCCATGTGTATTAATATTGACACTTCTGTTTTTATTGCTCACTGTAAACAAATGAGCCCCAGAAGGCGAGTGATGTGTAATAGAGGCTCTATTATGTGCTGGCCTAATTTAGTAGACCACTGAGGGAATAAAATTAACTGCTGGAATGCAAAGCTCAGGAGTTCTGACATGCAGATGTCACCTCCTGAAAAATAACATCTTGGTACTGATTCATTTTTACTGTATGGCAACTGAATTTGTGAAAATAGATGTTTACCTAGTAAACTGAGCAGATAAGGGAGTGTTGTAGAATGGTTGCACATGGATAACATGTTTTTGTTTTTTTAAATACAAAATGACATCACTTGGAAAAATGTTTTAAACATGAAATGGTGTTAGACTTGCCTTTAATATATTATTTTTAAGCTTTTAGCAGATGTATGAATCTCCATGTATTAGGAGATGATGGGATTTCTGTGCAACAAAGGGAGAAACTGGTCATAGTGTACAGGCTGCTCTCCTTAGGGGGCAAAGCTGGCTGAGCTTATTACATTGTTGAGAAATTGCCTGTGAAGTCTAGCAGTGCTGCTAGGTGAATGGTGGTGGTATTTTGCTAAATTATATATTTTCCAGTTTCTCAGCAGGTGCAGCCAGCAGCAGTAATGCTATTTCATGAAAACTCTGCAGTGGGAAAAACACCTTTTCTTAGAAAATGTGGATACTTATTAATTACCTCCTACATCTTTTCTGTGGACACAAGACAACCTAAAGCCAGCCCCGCTTCACTGCTATTCCCCGAGCTGTCTCAGAAGTGACCAAAATTGGTCCTTTTTATTGCTGATCCTGAGATATCCTAGAGATGGCTTTTGCTTGCTAAAATAAAGATGCCAAATCAAGTCCATATTTATGGACTCATTTGGTTCATAAACGTTTTTATCTGCGCCATTTTGAAGACAGATTCCTACCTTTCCCAACTGTTTATTGGAAAAGCACTGGCAGTATTACTTTTACCTACAGAAATATTAATGTTTCAAAGTCAAAAGGCTACAAGAGAATCTGCCCAGCAAGGCTCCTATTAGACCTTTTTCCATCCTTACTCATCTTCTGTCAAACAGCCCTGCTGTGGTTCAGACAATCATAAAGAATAGTGGGTAAGCGGGTTAAAAGATCCAGTGGATGAACATACTTAATCTTTGGAGATTGCAGGATATGCTGGGCCCTGTGTACTCAGAATTTTGTGTCTGTTTTCTTTTGATCTGTTGCATTTTTGCCTTACACTACGCCATTAGATTTCCATCTCATATATGCAGTGGGAAAGTAGTTTTAAATAAAAATAATTAAACTGGGACTACTCTAAACTCTTCAGCTTGCCTTCAGTGGGATCACTTGTTGTATGTGACTGTATAATTCTATGGCCCTCAAGGCAAAGTACAACTGCTTGAACAGTACAGTAGTGCTCAAATCGCTCCTTGGGTCCCTGTTAACCAGTTGGGTTTTCAGGATATCCCTAATACATATGCATAGGATGTATTAACATACACTGGAGGCATTGCATTAAGAATATCCTGAAAATCCAACTGGCTGGGGGAGCAGGTGAAGGGTGGCCTGTGGACTGGAATAGAGCACAAGGGATTCACATTCAGCCAGGACAGTGGTTCTCAATCCTATCCAAGGGACACATCTAACAGATCTGGTTTACAGGACACCCATAATGAATATGCATGACAAATTTTCATATACCAGATCTCCAATGTATGCAAATCTCTCATGTACATTTGTGTTTATCCTGAAAACCAGACTAAGTAGGTCTTCTCCAGGGCAGTGGTAAGAACCAGGATATTTTTATGTTGCTAAAGGGGTAATTTTTAAAAGGGATTTAAATGCGTAAAAACATACAGGCCGATGCAATACACTGCACGTAAAAAAAAAAAAAGTGTGTCCAAACTGGGTGCCAGGTTTTTTTTTTTTTTGGTTTTTTTTTTTTAACACATGCGCACATCCAGCTCTCCTGGGCACCTGATGCAATATGTAAATGAGCTGCCACACTAAAACAGATGTGCTAGGGATAAATTGTGTGCCTCTAGCGTGTACTTGGCATCAGGAGCCCAGAAGTGGCTGTGTGCAGGTTACCAAAATGGACGCTCAATTTCCAAGAGTCTGATTTATCTCGCAGCAGCAAATTTACCAGCACAATATATATGGTCTGCAGCGTGTGCATTGTGCGCCCAGAAATGGTTTTTTCTCGCCAGAAAGCTGCTTTCTGTAGGTTCCTCCTACTTTAACAATCCTAGGTAGGAGGAACCATAGAAAAGCATTTTTTGTTTTTAAGTAGACCCCTTGTTGCGGGACGAGCGTAAAATTTGAAGAGTTAAAAAGTGTGCCTCGAGCGCACGGCAATTTTTTGCCAATAGCCTCATCTAAATGGTATTTACATATGATGAGCGCTATTACTTACGCCTTTGTTTGGACACAGGTTTTGGGAGATGCTGATCCCCTTATTATTACATTCGGGGTTATGGACGCGCGTTTTGTACGCACTTTATTGCACCGTCCTCACTGCGTAGCATTTTTCAAAAACCCCTTTACGCACTTAAAGTGCACTTATGTGCGTAATACCCAGTTTTAAGCACAGAAATCTTTTTAAAAATTACCCCCTTAATATTTAATTCACCAAAACTGACTGCATGCTTCTCTCCTGACAGGAGTTTGAACATCATAGCCCTTCTGGCAGTATTTAAACCAGCCTCTAGCAGGTCCTGGGAAATCTGTCTTCTTAAATAGTGTAAATGGAAAAAGAATGCTCTGTCTGGTCACCTCTGGACCAGGGGTAGGCTACTCTGGACCTTGAGAGCTTCAAACAGGGTTTTGCTTTGGGATATTCACAATGAATAGTCTTCAGGTGTATTTGCATACTAATCAATCTCAGAATCGTGCTAACTTGCATAGCTATGCCTGGAAAACCAGAGCTGTTTGTAAGTTGGAAGGATTGCAGTTGGCAACCTCTGTCCTGGGCCTCTCTTTGTCAGGAAAAAAAAAAATTCTACTGATTAATGTGGATAATTTAAGTCTACCAGCATGTAGCTAATCTGTTCCCAGTATTTATCCAATAAATCACAGCTTACTGGCTGAAAAAAAAAATATATACAAATTATATATTTATTAATAGTTCAATCTAATTAAATATTTTAAAAGTAAATGTTTTAGAATTTCAACAAAACCTGTTCTCATGTCTGTGTGCTTTACTGTAATGTTACATTAAGGTATGGGCAAGAGCTGTAAATAAAGTGTGATTTCTGAAGTTTTTCAATATTAGTAATCTTGATCTGTATTTAAAGCAATCCAGCTAGCCAGATAAGTCTTATCTTGGTAATTTACATGGGATATTCAGCAGAATGGCTATGATCCTGAATATCCCTGTATTTGGTGCTACTTAGCCAGGTAAGTTAAATCAGATAAATTAGACCTGCCATAGAGCAGGTCTAACTTAGCTGGTTAAGTATGAATATCACTACTTATCTGGCTAAGTTATCAGTATAAGTAGTGCCGTACTGATCTACCCACCCACCCACAATTTATCTGGCTAGCTACTTTTCCGACTAAGTGGTGACCCCTGAACATAGGCTGATATTCATCAGCCACCATTTAAACCAGGTAAATCCAACTTATTTGGCTAAGTATTGTTTGGGTATTGGGCTCCTTAGGCATCCATCTTAAAATGGAAAGCCTAGAACTGCATTTATGAGGCTTTATTCAAAACGGAAAACTTGTGAACTGTTCACCACCTTCCATCATTGTAAAAATGTCCAGTCAGTTCTATAGGGATTTCCTGCTGAGTAGCTTGGTTGCCTTTTAAAAATATTTAAATGACTATAATGTTAATAGGCCATTACATTTCTTTAAAATTCTTTTCATCCAATACTAATAAGCCAAATGCACTCAGTAACTTGGTCACGGGGAGGTATGTTACATTTATTTAATAAATTTATATACTGCATAAACAGTAAAAATACAATGAATGCAGTTTCAACATAGTAACATATATAGTAACAAAGACTAAAATGGTCCATCTAGTATGCTCAGCAAGTTGTTTAGGGTAGTAGTAACTGCACCTTCGTGCAGGTCACCCCCAAGCCTTCTGTTAAGGGTAGTGTTAGTAACTTGTTCTGTACAAATTACCCCCAAGCAGAAATGTAAACTTTAGGTATAACAGAAACCTTACCCAATTTCTTTATTTCCATTCTTTTGCCAGTAGGGATCCTCTGTGTTTGTCCCATGCCCTTTTGAATTCCAATATCGTTCTTGTTTTCACATAATGTTCACAATTTAACACAACAAAATAAAGACAGATTAAAATACAAAAATAGCATAAAAATAAAATAAAACTAAACTCTAAAATAACTATATAACTCCTAAACAAAAACCCTTCATCACCTTCAAAGGAGTCTACACTTCTACTATACCCAGGTATAAATCTTCTCCCCTTAGGAAACAAAAAAGTGTCTTCACTAGATTCCAAAATTTCAGAAGATTTAATTGTGCTCTAACATTCAAAGCCTGTGAAGCTACCTAGGGAAAGGCTTGCGCTGCATGCTGTTTCAGCCGTAAATTTGGGCCAATGCTACCATCAAAAAACACACCTTATAAGCCTATCCCATAGGCTTTTAGGACCATTACCCTTCAATAGCTTAGATTTAGTTGTCTTAACAATAGGTAGCCAGTGGAGTTCTGCAAGCAGAAAAGAAGCTCTTTCAAACAATTTCCCCACAATTGAGTTGCCGTATCTGTGGGGCAAGTTATCAAAGATAAAATGTAATGGCCCAGTCGGAAGAGTGATCATTACATACCGATGAAGAGATATTGGGCAGTCATTTTATCTATGCAGCTGGTCATACTTTAGCAACTATGTGAAAATCTCCCCTTGTAGAACACTGGCACAAACACATCCATGAGATAGCTATGATTGAAAAAGGATGAAACATCACATTGAAAAAGCCGGGGTAGTTCTGGCAATATAACAAGAGCACTGAAAGGCAAGCAGTGGTTCTTCATCGATGTAAAGTCAAACAGGATTAGAAAAGCTTATAAGTATTCAATGATTATAAGACATTGAGAGGGATGATTTTTTGGACCAGTGAAGAAATATATGATGTATTAAGGTTTATGTAATGCTGACTTGTAACGAAATAAAAAAAAAAAACAAGGAGTGGAATGGAGTCTATGAGCTAATGGTAGTGCTGTGTCGTTGCCATATGGGGGATCTGGATTTGATTTCTGTACCTGGCTGGCAGGGGATGGAGCACCATTCTGAGTCTCCCAGGAGAGAGAATCTAGCCATTGCATAACAGCAACACGTACAGGTGTGACTGAGGGTGTATGTATGCCGGGTTCCGTGTGCTGTAGCTCCCCTACTAAGGACAGTCACTGTGTTGGCGTAATAAAAACAAAATTCCTAAGAAGTTAAGAATGGAGGCTTATAGCGCTATAGGACTTTTTAGAATAGGTTCCATTTAAGCTGGAAGGCCAACAGAGCAGAAAGAAGCTGCTGGGCAAAGAAGCAAAAGGCAGTAGTAGTGTTGCTTTATAGGTAGATTTAGCTATCTACAAAATACTTTGCCTAAGCTATAAAGCATAGCTAGATGAGGAAGAGGTGTTGCTCCTTACCCAAATCATAAGAGTCAGATCTGGTAATATGTTCTCTTTTGGGGCAAGAGATCAACTTAAGGTATTTGCACATTAATTACAAAATACTTCTGTCCAAGCTCTCGTTGAACTGTCTAGGGGTATGCATTCGTTCCCTACGAATTGGTAATCCGCAACGTATAGGGCCATATTCGTTGTATTTGTGGAGAAGCGAAATGTATTGCGATTCCCCACGAATGCAACGAATCTTCGCGGAATTATTCAGCCGTCTAAAGGAGCCAATTTAAACAAACCCCCCACCCTCCTGACCCCTCCAAGACTTACCAAAACTCCCTGGTGGTCCAGCGGCACCATTTTGAATACTAGCAGCCGATAGCCTTCATCCTCACTATGTCACAGGGGCCGACGGTCATGGTGCCGGCCATCCATTGCTCCTATCATGTGACAGGGGTTGACCAATGGCACTGGAAGCCCCTGTGACATAGTAGGTCAAAGTCTATCAGCGCCATTTTGAATACCGGCAGCCGAGGGTGTGAGTGCAGGAGATGGCTCCCGGACCCCCCGCTGGACCACCAGGGAGTTTTGGTAAGTCTTGGGGGGGGGGGGGGGGGTCAGGAGGGTGGGGGGTTGTAGTTAATTTAATTTTAGCTGGGGAACGAATAAGAATTAACGTATAAACGTATTGGGGGGCCCCCTTGCCGAATGTAATGTATCTGCCCCCGACGAATCCGAATCCAGAATGCAACGTATGGTGTCCCTCTGCACATCCCTAGAACTGTCCCATTTCACATAATGATCTGTAATTGGGACTTTATTGGGGGTGCAAAGCACAGGTTTATTTATTTATTTAAAATCTTATTTTGCTACTTCCAATTACTTTTTCAGAGTGGATTGCAATGTACAGATATATCGAATCAAACATCACAATAACAAAATCAGTAGATAAAATACTCAAAACATGTAAATGCTACAGTAAAGTAGAAAGTCAAGCATTCACCTTGGCCTGTTTTTTCCAAAGGCTGTGGTCTGGTAGAGAAGAGAGTCACATAGATAAAATAACACTGGTTGCAGCAATTCTTCAGCTTTGTGTGCGACATTGCTTGGGCAACAAATTAGGCCAAGCTTCATGGATCTTGCATTCAGCAAAAACCTCTTGAGTTGTTCGACCTCTTCTGAATTGGAAGAAAGCTCCTTTTTTTCCTCCTCATTTCAGTACATATTTGGGGGTGGGGGTAGGCATTACTAAACTCTTCCTAGCAGAGGGAATAAAGTTATTCTGTAAGGGGTAGGGGTAAACATAACAAAACTCCCGAGGTACCACAAAATCAAATAATGAGCTGGTTACTGTTAAAGGTGGGCTTGGGTCTTCTGAAGTTAATTTGCGCTAAAAGAAAAAAAAAAAAAAAGGATCCCTGCCTCTTTAGTCAGGAAGGATAGTGTAAAGGAAATTACATAAAAGGCATAGTGAATTCCAGTTCTAAAGAACCATCTAAGTTCTTGAGATAAAATGGTAGGCCTGGTCTCAAAGCAATGAGCAGAAGGAAGATGAACTTTTGTCTCATAGTTCACTACTCTAGAGTTCTTCATAAACTCTCATTTTTGTTCCTTGTGTCATAGTTTTAACTACTTACAGCATGCAAATTTTGTTCTGATGGAAACAGGAAGTTTTAGTGGGACTGTCTCACCCATTCCGAATTTATATAATGGCAATTTTAGGAAGGATACCTGTTTTTTTTTTCTTGTAGACCTACAACTGTCTACCAAATCTTAAAAGAAAACCTGAAAGCAGGCATCACGCCTCAATGACTGTAATGTCGTTGAGGATTCAAAGGGATCTCTTTACCTGACTGATAGTCAATAGGTGAGGTTTCTGAAAATAAAACTTGCAATAGCCACAGGTTAAACAAATATTAAGTAGCTTGCATTATGCAGACACATATATAAGCTATTTATTATATATATATATATATATATATATATATATATATATATATATATATATATATATATATATATATATATTCGCTTTTGGAGACAATAGTCCATTTTGAAATGCACCATGGAGCACAAACTGTATGTTTTAAACTAAATACATAGGCAAAGATTTCATACGCCCACAAATACATTTTGTAGTTTCAATTTTCTTCAGGATAAATTATCCTTTATCTATTCATGAAATGTATATGTAAGTTCTCAACATGGGGTGCTATGTTCCATCTGATAAAAAATGCATATTTTAAAAAAAAAACTTCTATCCTGCTCAATCACCAATTCTTGGCAGGGTGACAAAATGAATACTCGATTGTCTGTGCTTTGCACCCCCAATAGAAAGTCTCACTTCCAGACCTTCATATGAAAGGAACAGTTCAATGCCAGCTTAGACAGCAGTATTTTACAATAAAGGTACAAATTAGTCATTTATTTACATCATCTAATTAAGAAGGATGTGACTGTCGTTTGCTGTTTCATTTTCCTGAGCTGCCTTAAAAAAAAAATTGTATGTGTAGTCCCCCCCCTTCCAGGTATAACCTTAAGCTGGGGTACACTCGACACCAAGGTATAGTCCTGACTCAGTCCGGTAAAACCCTGGTATGGATCCTTTAACAGGGGAAAGGGGGGGGGGGGGGGGATTACATTCCAGGCCCAAGGTGATCTAATGGAGTTCTAAAAAGAAGTCTTTACTAAAACAGTACAAGTTAGGATAACTGCAATTTACCAGTATTGAAAGATTGGTCATTTTACAGAAGGGTTGCCAGTCCTTGCTGATATGTCTCCTTACTTGCTTTCCTCCTTCAGACATGCTGGGATCCCTGTCTCCCAAGGAACTTTTCTGGTACTGACTATCCAATGTTTTCAATCTCTCTTATTTACAATCTTTTCCTTCTCTCTTTGCACTCCTGAATTAGAGTACTAGATGGGCAGTACTCCTTTTTTTCTTTTTTCTCCTCCTATACTGCTGGTTAGCTATGACTAGGTACATGACACTTGCTTCTTGTTCCTCCTGTGATGGTATCTCTTCAAATACAGACCACCACCCTCTAGGTCTTCTTTCCCCTACAGAAAGACAAACCCAGGGTGAAAGGTTGAGACCCTCAGAGCGGGGGATATTCACCACCCTGCTGCTAGACCCCTCAGGAATAGCTACTTCAATGAAGTATCAGAAGCATCACCACAGGATTATGGAGAACTGGGGACAGAAGGCAAGCTTTCCCCAAACTCCTCCAGAGAGATGAGAAATTGGACTTCCTCTGATAAAAATATTCTTGGACATCTCTGATCAACATTCTAGACTGCACTATTGTGGCCACTCCTAGAGAGGACTACTCTGACAATCTCAATATGTCCTCCATTGGGAAAGGCAAAGGCCTTAGTGAAGAGACCATAGGCCCTTTAGAATACATCTATAGGTGCCTACAATATCTATCTATCTATATCTATATCTATCTATATATATAGTGAGAGAGAGAGATCTGTTTCTATATACATATTTGTCTCCTTTAGCATTTGGGTGTTGGATATTTTTAGAGCATATCCATTTGCTGGTAATGGGAGATAATGCAACTATGAATGGCAAGGTGGTAAAAAATAATGTGAAATTTTAATAAGCTTTTAAATAGCCCTCCCTTGAAGGAAGCATCTGCAATGGAAAGCTTTACATGCCTCAGTCAGGAGATGGTGACAGCTGGGATGTGCATTTATTTGAAATGAAAATGGCACAAATTAGCTCAGTTTCAATTTGTATCACACGAAACAAATTTAACCCCCAAAATCGCAAAATTTCATTCTGATTTGTTTTTGGCAAATATGCACAGTTCGCCAAAAACAAAATTAGAAACCCCTCCCTCCCAAAAAAATATTTAAACATATGTAATGTTAAAAAAAACAACCCATAAGGTTCAATTAGGTTCTCACCTGCTAAATGGCCTTCCTAGAGTCCTGACAGACCAGTCTGTGCAAGTGGGCTTTTCCTCCAGCCAGCAGATGGAGGCAGAGACCAAAAGCTCATCATTAAGCCCCTTCTCCATATAAGGGTCCAGTGCTGCCTCAGTACCCTATGCCAGAGCTAAAAACATCCAAAGACAATTGTTAGTTTTGGTTTCCAAATCCCTGTCATAAGCAAAACCTGATACCATCACCAACGTTCATGTCCTGGTTACTAGCCCATGAGCAAGAATTCCTACTCCATACTCATGAGAAGGATTGTTTCTTTCCATGTGGACAACAACATACTCACTGTTGGATTTCTGAGGATAAGGATCCACTTGAACTCAAAGGTATTAGACACAAACATCCTTTTACTCATTTCTACGTTAACCTATATACCTGCATACATACATATATATATATATGCACACACAGCTCTTTCTTAAAACCCCTGTTCTATTCCCAGGGTGGGGCTATAGATTAGTCTGTCAGGACTTCAGAAAAGCCAATTAGCAGACAAGAACCTAACTAAACCTTCCTTATCATCCTGCCAGACTAATCTGTACCTGTCCCGAGTGGGAATAATTTAGATCTGCTTCCAGGACTCCTGAGGTAATGCTGTGTCCTCCTCCTGGAGGTTCAGCCTCAAATGTTCTGTAAATGCATGCAGAAATACCCCTATATCTGCCCTGCAGATTTCTGCTAGGGCCACTATTTTATACTATGCCCAGGATGATGCCTGGGCCTATGCAGAGAGTTCTTTAGGCCCTCAGGGCATCCGCTTTGCCTTCAATAAACCTGTTCCCACAATTGCTTCAGCAGAGGTCCCTTGCCCTCCATGGGCTCCTGTGGCTGACACCCAAGTCTGTCTGCTTTCTTGTGCTCCTTACTATCACCCAAGAGCCTTGTGCATTTACTGGTCTGAGTTCCCTCTTCTGACTTTGACTTTCTGTTTTCCTAAAGCCCAGTAATGAAATCTCTTGATTTTCGAGCAAACACTATTCTTGAAACAAAGCTTTCACATTTGGCACCCTGATACCTTTTAACTTTAAAATTTTCTAAGGCATCATGGAGGCAGATTTCCACAATCATCTCCCAGATGTTACTCTGCAACATTTATAAAGAGCGTGATTGCCGATCCCCTACCTAAGTGAGTCCACCTCCAAGATGAGGTGGCCTGATTTTGACTCCTTGAAAGAAAGTAATTTGAAAGAGTGTTCATGCCTATATCTTTTTTGGAATCCAGACTAAGCCTGCCCTTGTAAGCCTTGTGCATCACGCTTTCCTACCAATCTTCTTTGGTGGAAGAGCCTGGAATCTTTGACCGGAAATATTCTCTCTTGTAAGCTGACCTCACAGAGGCTCTGAACTCTATGCTTTTCTAGGTTGTCCGCCTTCACACTACCAGTGGCCTTGACATCTGTTACTGCTATCCTCCTTATATAGTCCGTTTCTCTTAACTGAGAAGTCATAGATCTTCTAGGAAAGAATTATTTGGCTTCGTTGAAAAATGCACTCTTCCGTGCACCTCCCAAACCAAGTCCAGGGAGTATACGGGCTTCTGGCTGCTCCATTCTCCGAAGGTTTGATGCCAGTTATGGTCTTCCCAGGATATTTGAACGCCTTGTTCCTGTTTTTTCGACCTAAGACCTTGCTCATCTAAGACTTAATAAGGTTAACCCAAAATCCCTATGAGAGTGCATTACCTGACCCTTAGCAGGGCAAAGGCTACTTCTGCCAGACCTTACGCTTCTGGATCTGCTACATGTCAGCTGCAGGCAGAGGCATAAAAAAAAAAAAAAAAGAAGGGCTGTCATCCTCTTCAGCAGTGGCAGCTTATGATTCTACCAGCCCCTTTAAGGAGCCTCTGTCAATTGGCACACTGCCGACTTTTCCCTCAATCACTCCTCAGCTGAGAGGGTAGGTGAGCCCCAACAGACTACAAAAGGGATAAGAGATAAGGCAATCAAGCTACATGCTCTAATATAAAATAACTATTTACCACTATCTATAAATCTATATCTATTTATATCTATAGCTATGATCCTCTCATAAAGTTAGTTTCCCCACGGTTGTGACCATTAATGGGTTTTAGAACCTGCAAATCTACCTTTTTTTCTCCAGCTCTATAGCCACAAAAAGGAACTCTAACTTCTTCTATAAGGAAAACTGCATTTTGCTATATGTGGAGGCATACACCACTGGAATTTGAACCGAGGATCTCCCAAAATATGAATCTAAAGAAACAGGAGACGAATTGCCTCGTTCAATGTCAGAAGGAACTGCTTTGTAACAAGCTGGTTAGAGCCTAGGTTTTCCTGCTTACAAGTCATTTATCTTAGTCACTTCCTCTCCTACTTACCGGAGGCTGGCTCGCCAGGTTAACTGATTGTGCCCGCCCAAGCAAGGCACAGCTCTCTCCCAAAAGGGTTCCATGCCTGAACAGGTGAGCACATCCAATCCCGATTATGGTATCCCAAAATCAGTTCTACTATACTCCTATTAACAGTGAGGCATGTTCCTACTGTGCTCGTGTTGCCCTCCTGCTATTTCACAGCAGTGGTTGTGAGCTGGAGATTTGCTACCATGTAGGAGACCCAGGTTGGATTCCCAAGCCCTATTTCTGCTAGTTAGGCCACAGGCTTATGAATTACCTGTGGTGTTTCCGTTTCTCCATCTATGCATCAGTAGCCACTGCTATTAATTGCATCAGTAGCATGGGCTCTTCTTGGTGTTTGGGTAATTGCCAGGTTCTTGTGGCCTGGTTTTGGCCTCTGTTGGAAACAGGAAGCTGGGCTTGATGGAGCCTTGATCTGACCCAGCATGGCAATTTCTTATGTTCCCTACCAGGCCTGTTGCCGTAGGAGCCCAGTCCTCAGCTCCTGCTGCCAGACCCACCAAAAAGCCACAGGAAAATCTTGCTCCTTGGTACTGGAACTTAAACTCCATTGAGTAAGTTCTCGAGAAGGGGGGAGGGGGGGGGGGGGTTCGCTCAAAATAATCTTTTTTCAGTGAATGGCTACTTCTATTTATTTATTTAAAAGTTTTTATGTACAGTCATTAAGTTATTCACCATCATAACGGTTTATAATAGGGCACCTATATTAAAGGAAAATATATCTCATAATTTACATGGGTGGTGCCATTAGAATTCGGTAACAAACAAGCACCTCGGGGAAACCCAACAGACCAAACACCTGGTTCCCCTGGGGAAGGGAAGATCAGCCCTTAGGACTGTCAGCCCACATAATATGCTAGGGAAAGCAATTCTAAGGAGGGCTGTTGCCCTGGAGCTCCTCCATTCTGTTCCATATATCCGCAACACCAGACCAAAGTGAGGAACTGAGGCAGCACCGGACACTTGTATGGAGAAGGGGGTTCAATGACAAGCTTTGGTCTCTGCCTCCATCTGCTGGCCTAAGGATAATCTCACTTGTACAGACTGGTCTGGCAGGTCGATCAGGAAATACATCCCTAGTGACACCAGAGGCAAACTTTGTCTAGAGATGTCAGTACTTGGAAAGGATTATAGTGAGCTCTTAATAGGTATTTATTGTGTAACAGAATTAACAAAAGTGATTTTTAATCTTGTCCCATAGAAACAAAAAACGTATTTAGATAAAATGACTTATCTCCAAGGGCCAGCTTTACAAAGATGGATTTTACAGAACAGATGAAATATTTCAGCCATTCTTTAGGTCATACCTAGGGTTGCCAACTTTTCCATGAAGCAGGACCAGACACTTGGGGGGGGGGGGGGGAAGGGGAGGGGCTGCAGCCACCCACCCACCCTGCCTTTAGGGCTCGGGTTCGACTCTCCTCTTCTTCCGTGACTCCCAGAAGGACAGTGTGAAGTAGCAACAAGTGCGGCACAGCTGTGGGAGGCAGAGGAGGAGGAGAGTCAAACCTAGCCCTGAAAACAGGCATGTGATTGGATGCTGCCAGGCTGCCCCCCGATTGGCCTCTGGCCTTGCCTGACTGGGTTTTACAGTTTCCGGTTACCCTTGTAACCGGAAACTATAAAGCAGGCTGGAAAACCGGGCTGTCCAGTCCAAAACCGGGCAGTTGGTCACCCTATACCATACCATTTAATATGGATAACTGAAGTAGCTCCTAGCTTCAGCTGTTGAAATGATCACTTAGGGGATATTGTACTAAAGTGCCTTAATGCTAATGAAAATGTTAATGTGCATTAAATGTGATAACACTTGCATTAATGCAGTTAAATAAATACAAAAATTATTAATGAGCTGCACTGCATGCAAATGCATACAAAGCACATTATGAAGAGAGGCAAATGGACATTGCATAAAATAACTTGACTTGCATTAATCCATCTGTTAATGCTAATAACTGAACTATGCTTTGGTGGGGGGCAGAAAGTAATATAGTTGTAGCATTAACCTTGGGAAGTTAACGCAAGGTCAGATGTGGGCCATGAGCATCCTCAGCCTGGACTGTAGAATGAAGGGCAGTCTAAGGTCCAGTCTTCCCCTGTACACACCGCCCTCCCCCACTGAGTTTTAAAAAAATATATATATAGCTGCCTCAGCTCCTCACCTACCTCCCCCTACTTCTTTGAATGGTTTCAGAATTAAGTGGAGGGTAAGTGGGATTGCTCCTGTGTGTTCTCCTGCCAGTGCCAAGATGAAGGTTGGCACCTAATGACCTCATATACTCCTTTGGGCCTCCCAACACATTTTTTTTCAACTTTTGAAGGGGGAGGGGTTCAAACAGTCATTTTTTTTCATCAGAGGGATCATTACCCCCATAGGGGCTGGTGCTATCAGCTTTGGTAAAACCCTATGTAATGCCCATGTACAGAAGGTTTTACACCCTTTAATAAATCAGGCATTAAACTGAAATCTCCCATATTAAAAATGGACCAGTTTTAATACATCTTAGTACACTGGCCCATTAATTAGCATGGTGCAATGCCCTTTGTTATTGGGAATTCATCCACATTTTTGTATAATGTCCTTCTGAAGTCCAGTTAAATGACAGTTTTCCCAGCATTCCTTATTATTGCTATCCTCTAACCATGCACAAATGGTTTAGCTGGTAAAAAAAAAAAAAAAAAAAGACATTTGTATATTTCCATTTGACACCAGTCAAGAATCGGAAGAGAAAAGTTCTTCCCTTGTATCATTTTCCAATATCCAGTTAGCTTTATTTATTTTTACACTTATTGACTAACAGTCTTGAAAAAAGGCTCTACTCAGTGTACACAAAATTTAATAATATAAAATATACAAAAACTGATGTGAAAAAGTGCGGCCCAGTATGGAGAAAGTTCTATCGTGTGTGTCACTTAAGCATGCATATCGCAATATACGTCTAAGAGCCTGCAATTTGCAGAATGTAGTGAATGGGTAGGGTGGTAAATATGTAAAGTAGAGTTTAACATGGTTGCAGAACAGGCATTTATAATTTTATGGATTAAAGTAGTAGTTTTGAAATTCACTCTCCACTATACGGTTTACAGGGGAACTTGTTCACTCAACACCAAAGTCCTCTTTTCTCAACCAATCTTTTTCCAAACCCTACCAAACCTTTGCATAAACAAAATCTAGGAAGGCCAGTACCTGTTCCCACACCTATTCACAAACCATCAGGGCTGTTTTTCCATAGACAAATGCTGCAGCCACCAGGTTCTGCTACTTTAAAAGTGACCAGAGATGACTTCATACCTGTCTTCCTAGCTTCTCTTTCCTGGGATTTTGCGCCAAATCCATTCCAGTGAAATCAGAGTAAAAAGAAGTTGTGCAGTACAGCTGGATCTTATGATTTTCTATGTAAAGAAAATATTTTTTCCTCCCATTGGAAGTTATGGGAGATTTCTGGACAAAGAGACTCTTCTGCTTGGAACTAGACTAAATATATTTGGGATGGAGGCCTCGGGGATATGAATAAAAGCCACATATTTAGGTGAGTGAACAGTCATTTGTAGGTGAAAGTGAAAGCAGAGGAGTCTAATAATGGAGAGTATAGGAGGACTCTGCCTCAGGCATGCCTCAAATATCCTTTCCTTTTTGAGGATTTGAAGGCTCACATATTAGCGACCTAACATCACTTTTCATGACAGGAGATATGATGGTAAAACCCAATATTTGGCCACTATCCACCAGCTGGAGACCACAACTTCCAAGAGTTAATCAATTCCTTAGTTTTTAATCTATGAATATTTATCTTCAGAAAAAAAAAAGTACTGTAGTGTTACATATTGATCAAAAAAAGTAAACGTACAAGAAATAACGGAAAGTCCTTGTGCTCATGTATAAGAGCAGGTACAGTGGCCCTCAAGTATTGCTAAGAGACTTTGTACCTTTCATTAAAGATGGCAAGTTAGAAATAAATCTATAATTCTGTCACAATAAGGTCCAAGCTTGGCTTCTTGACAGTCAGTTGAATTCTGGCAGCCTTAGGTTAGGATGGCAAGAGAACTTGTTTAAGGATGATGTTAATAAATACTAACAATGAAAGAAGCCAGTTCCAGAGCCAACATCTTTACGAAGCTTAAACAGTAAAGGGTCTACGCTTGAAGAAGAAAAACTTTCATCTTCAAGAGTAGCAGCAGACTATTACGCGAGGGTAAATTAAAAGCAGAAAGTTTACCACAAGGAGCTAAAGTACAACTTGAGTCTGCCAAATCAAAGGACTCACCAGAGGAGACAGTTCCAAAGTCCGTTCAAATAGCCTCTACTTTCCAAATAAAGGGCAAAGCAAAGTCCTTAGCCATTAAGGTATCTAGAATGATTGTGGATGACTGCAACCCAGAAAACTGTGACAATAAACTGAAAAGACTTTTTAGCAGATTATACTGGTAAACACATTTCTGGGAACATTTTGTTTCCTCCACAACCTTTGGTGAAACAAGTAGATTTTAACAAGCTGAACACAAATATGCATTTATGTCTGTATCACGTACTGTTTGCCAGAAAAGTGAGATATACATTAAGCATTGTTATATTGCCATTTTAGCTTATGCTGCTATAGACATATTGGCACCAGAAAACTAAACTAAAAATGTTTTGCCGCAGATTTTCGTTTGTAATCACTGTCCGACGCTTCGCAGATGAGAGTGCAACAATAGTCATCCAGCATGGAGGGGTTCCACTTGCCTTGATACCATTTCTCCATTTTGACAATGTCTTGATGAAACCTTTCACCATGTTCATCACTCACAGCGCCAAGGTTGTCTGGGAAGAAGTCCAAGTGGAAATGAAGAAAATGCATCTTCAATGACATGTTGCACTTCATCAATTTGTATGCCTGAAGCAGATTTTCAACCTGTTCGACCTAGTCTGCTGCCTTATAGTTGCCTAGAAAGTTACAAATGACATTCTTGAAGGCTGTTCACGCAACACGTTCTGTACCTTACAGAAGACCTTCAAAGTGGCTGTCCTTCATCATGGCTCAGATTTGTGGGCCAACGAAAACACCTTCTTTTATTTTGGCGTCACTTATGCGTGGAAACATTTGCCGCAAATAATCAAAGGCTTTACTTTGCTTGTTCACTGCCTTAAAGTTTTTCATCAGCCCAAGTTTGATGTGCAAAGGTGGAAGAAATATCTTACTTGGATCCACCAATGGGTCATGTGCAACATTCTTCTGCCTTGGAACAAACTTCTTGCAGTGAGGCCAGACTTTTCTGACGTAATGCAAATCTCTTGCTCGACTGTCCCACTCACAAAGGAAGCAACAATACTTGGTGTAACCAAGCTGCAGACCCAGTAGAATTGCAACTACCTTGAGATCACCACACAAATTCCAGTTGTACCTAGAGTACTCAATGTGGTTCAGCAGCAGCTGCATGTTCTCATACGTTTTTTTCATATGAACGGCATGTCCGACAGGTACTGATGGGTAGATATTGACGTTGTGCAGTAAAACAGCCTTCAAACTTAAGACTGATGAATCAATAAACAGTCGCCATTCTGTTGGGTCATGGTCACATCCGAGAGCACAAAACAATCCATTGATGTCACAGCAAAAAGTCAGACTGTCTACTTGGCTGAAATATTTTGTCAAACCTTCATGACGGCTGCAAAATACTAAAATTTTTGTATCAGATGACAAACGATTCCATCCTTGCAGCCTTGACCCAAGCAGCTCCGCCTGACTCTTCGATAAAGTCAAATCTCTGACCAGATTGTTGAGCTCTGACTGAGATATTAAATGAGGATTGCTGGATTTTGATGGCACAAAATCAGGATCAGCCGCAGCTTCCATCTGTGACGGCTTGCCATCATCACCTATCTCCTCATCATCAAGTGTCCACACCTCTAGCAGTTTTGGAACAGGAAGACTGCTGCATGCAACACTGGTCTCATTGCTGATGCAAGGTTAGGGTACTCAAACTTCCTGTTCTTTAATGAGTATCCTGACACATTTGTCATGCAGAAGTAACAGTCAGTTATATGATCTTTCTGTTCCCTCCATATCACTGGGATGGCAAATGGCATGGATGGTCGCACACCTTTCAGCCAAGCTCGCAGACTACTGGTGCAAGATATGCAACATATTTGAGGAGCCCATGCTCTGTCCTGGTCACCAATTTTGCACCCGAAGTATAACTCGTATGCCTTCTTAATGAGTGCAGTCATGCTCCTTTTCTGTGCTTTCAGAGTAAACTCACCACAGATGTAACAAAATGTGTCACGGCTATTATGACATTGGTGCGACATTTCATAATGTATATGAAATTAAATCCACAAGTTTTAAACAACAGTTTTAGCGATACGATTTGCTCATTCACACAGACGTTACATAGGAGACTACTCATTGCTGCTGCTTATATAAGGTTGCATCGTCATGGAAACAAGTTGGAATCTTGCAGCCGAGCTGGGGCTTGCCCAAGCAAGTTCTGGCATGATCAGGCAGTGTTTCTTGATGCATTTTTTAAAAAGTTTGTCTCCGTTACATGTTATGTTGTTTATGGCCATCAAAAATACGACATGAATTTTAAAAATAATAAAAACTTCTGTCCAGCAAGAAAATATATGTATACGAGATTATGTTTTAAAATGTCACAATTGTAACACAAAATTGGCCGTTTCTCAAAAACCTTACGTGATGTACAAATTTCGAAGTAATATCTGTGATCAGCATCAAAAAATCTATTTGGAACACCAAAAAGCCTGAAGGAAACAAAAACTGTTTACCAGTGTTATCTGCCTTACTTAGCTTCCTAGTAAAGAAGGCTTCTTTAGCTTTTTAAGTTTCACTTAAATAATGTTTAATGTTATTTTTATGAGCTTGTTCTATCAGATGCTGACTGCCAGCGGGCAGACTAGATAAAACTACATTTTTTTTTTTGCCTTCATGTTTCTATTTAGCAAATTTCTCAGATAAAACTCTATGCAGCAGAAATAATGCTGAATGTTGAGAATTAAGTGTTATGCAGACTAATCTGGAAAATGCACTAATTTCTACATGAGTCATAATGAATCAGTCCTCAGCTGCAGGCTTCAATTCATTATCCTGGCTCCCTTTAATGTTTGCCAAATACAGTTCATGTGTAACAGCAATCCTAATTCTTCACCAGATCAAGCAGATTTCACATCCCACTTCATACTTTGCCACCTCCAGCTGAGTCAAACAATTTATCTAATTATCACTTAGAAGCAGGAAAAGGGGAGTATGAAAGCTAGTTAATTCACTTAAAACTACATTTTTGCTAAAGCAGAAATGTTTTAGAGAAAAAGATCCCAGTGATATTCTTTTCAATATCTAAATAATACTCATGCTGTTAACTTCTGGTCTACTTTAACTCTGAGGAAAAAAAAAAGAGGCACTGCTGGTTAGACATACAGGCCGATACAGTAAAAATTGCAGGAGAGGGGGCGAGCACCCGCTCTCCTGTGCGCACGATTCAGAAAAAAAATTATTCAAATTAGGGCCCATGGTAAAAAGAGGCGCTAGGGACATGCATCCCTAGCGCCTCTTTTTTTGACAGGAGCGGCGGCTGTCAGTGAGTTTGACAGCCGACACTCAATTTTGCCGGCATCGGTTCTCAAACCAGCTGACAGCCATGGGTTCGGAAACCGGACGCCGGCAAAATTGAGCGTCCGGTTTTCAACCCACGAGCCGATAGTGCACAGAAAAGCAGTGGGTGAAAGCCCAGCCACTGAGGAACATATGCACATAGCTCAAAACAGACGCCAACTTATATGTGTAGGTCGGAGACTGAGAGCATACGCTTTGCTGTGAGACTCCAGTAGCTATGAGGGCTGTTGGCAGGGCAAGAGAGGGACAGACAGCCTGAAAGAGAAAGCTGTGGGATGGAAGAAATGCAGGCAGATGTGTAGGAGGGGCAATAGAGTAACAGCAAGATTGCATGGATCAGGTTGGGCGGGGGGTAGGAGGACAATGTTGGGTTCAGGTCGAGGGGTGGCAAATATCTAGGACAGAAGCCATTGGGGGTTGGAAGAAATATGTGTGCCAGGCCCAGATTTAGGTATGTGCCTTGGGTGCCAAATTTTGAACGTACCCACAAACTGGACCTCCTCCTGCAGCTCTTTGATTTCCATGGGCAAAACACCCCATGCCCAGTCCTCTGCCTTTGCCCGCCATACTCAAATACGGCCCTATTCTGAGGTCAGGCTGGGGAGGGGTCAGAATGTGCTAGAACTGGGCTGGCAGGGGAACAAGAATACTGAGGCTCTGCTAGGGAGAGGGTGGAAGAGAGTGCTGGGATCTGCTGAGGAAGAGGTTCTTCGCATTTACAATCTGCCATCCTCTTGAATTTTCAACAGGCGTCAGCTGGTAAAATCATAAAAGAGAACGAATTAAGGCCATTTGCTGCACTAATTAAAGTCTTGAGAAAGACTGTGGTTTTCTCAGAACGTTTGACTCCACCTACCACAAGTCCCCTCTCTCTTTACGTATGTGCAAACAACCCAGTCATGGAAAATTGACTGACCTAAAGTTCCTGACCTACAGAAGGGCTGTTTCCAAGGCAAACAACCAGAAATATCTCTGGAATTGGTATTCACAGCCACAAAATACTTTGAAGTATCAAGCGGGCTCGCTCTTCCTCTTCCTCTGGCTCCCAGAAACGCATAGAAAAACCTTTTTTTTTTTTTTCTCTCCTTACAACCTTTTCAGTGCCTTCAAACAGTCCGTGACCCTCCCCACTCACGATTGCCAACAGGAGACGAAGGAGCCTCCCTGGCCCCAGGCCCAAGCCGAAACCTTCCTCCCAGAATGCACCGCGCGCGGTCTGCGGTCCGCCTCCTCCCTCTGCCGCTGGAGGAACGTAAACAGTGTAGCGGCCGGAAGTGAGGGACAGCAGCTGGGATTTAAAAAACAAAACAAAACCCCAATCCAATTGACTTTGTATTAAAAGCTCCAAAATGGAGTGAGGGGCGGGCTGCAATCAGGTGGAGAAAGGTTATTTTCAGAATTCGAAATAATCGGAGTCTCCGATTCTTTAATGCGCGATGGCCGGACAGAGTTTTCGTTCCGTATTTGGTAGTCACGGATCTCTTTATTATTTTTTTCCCCCTTTGTACCGGGTATATGTTGCCCCTTGTCAAGCACCGTACAGCACTTACAAAGGTAAAAGATAATGGGACATGAATTTGGAGAAATATAATGAACTGAGCATGAAGAACCCTACTTAAGTAGCAGCGACCGGTTTTGAATGCCTGCCGTGAGATGTTCATTGTTTTGTTAGTTTTGCATCCAATCTGCTTCCCTTACTGGCCAACAGTTGCACAGTATTAAATAGGAGTTATTTGGCCCACATCAGCTCAGTCTGAAACCTCTAGCTCTACACGACTACAGAAGGGACTCAGGTTCTAGAGGTCCCCATTACTTGGTGGGGAGCACACTGGATGGGAAGCTTCTTTGGGAAGGGGTGGCAGAGGAGCTGGAGGCTCAGCCTCATCTGTACAACCTTGGCTGCAGTTTCCAGGTGCATCATCGTGTAGTGTCACTATGTATTTATAAAATAGCTTGCTTACAGAGGATTATAATTTAAACTTTGCTACTCTTCCAATTGATGCTATGCTGAGTCACGCGCTTCCTCCCTCCTGTTTATAGGCGGGTGAATTCAGACCAAATCATTTTGAAGAGAACATCAAAACATTGACGCAGCTCTGTTCTAACGGTAAATTGTCTACTGAGCAAGCAGTGTGATGTGCCCTTTAGGCGATTACCTGATTGAACGTAGTTGTGGATTGTTTTGGAGGTTTGAGAGAGGGCAAGTGGAGCAGAAATAAGAACATCATCAGACTGTTTAGACCAGCATTGGGATACTTATGCTGCAGCGTCTGGCACACACGGTGCTAAGATCCCTCTAGTGGGAAAATGGAAGAACTACAGCTAAGAAAAGATGACAGATTGTCTTGGTTGGTCTGTGCCATGTCCCTTGGTAGATCTGGAGAGCAGATGCCTTTTGTAGAATATCCTGAAGGAAAAAATACCAGAGGCCTCAAAATGAATTAAGGCTCTGAAGAAAGAAGAAGAAGCTATGGTGAACTATGGCCTAGTTCTGCAAAGCAACATATGAACTATGGCCTAGTTTTGCAAAGCAAAACACACATTAGCAGAATCCAGGTGAAACGTCAACAAGTGAAGTCACAGGATGAGCATAAGATAAGAAGATGACAGGTCTGAGAAAGGGTATCTGTGAAGATAACAGATCTGAAAAAGGGTATCTGTGAAGAAAGTTTGTACATATGAAGTAAGATAAGATCAAACAGGAACAAAGAACAGCTGTATTTGCAGCAAGGTTAACTGAAATCTTGTGGTTTGGAGTAAATAGTAGTTATCAATTAGCTTACTGAAAATGTATATAAAAAGAGCTTGCAAAAAGAAAAAATTAAGCAAATGTTCCAGACCATAGATGTGCTATGTACATTGTTGTGAGTATACCTTTGCTTCCTGCGTATACCATTGCTTATACTCAGTATAATAAATATATTATTGTGTGATTTAAGACTTGGTCAGAGTTGTTTATTTGCAAACAATCAGAGTTGTTATTACAAACAATTGGTGGAGAATGCCGGCATTCGTCACATGTTTGTGGAAGCAGCTCTGATTGTTTCTTGGGAAGAGTAGAAGATTTACGTTCTCCTGGTGTGATCCCCTAGGGCCCAGCTTGATCAACTGGTCCAGGAGTGATCGGTAATTAAAGCCAGGAGTCCTGTGTAAATCGTGGTGATAGTTTTGAGAAAAGGCGCCTGAGGTTTTAACGCTGCAGCAATTGTTGTTTTTCTTGTATTTACTGTGTGGGTTGATATTAGTGTGTATATATTTTGTGTTCTTATTTTGTTTTGGTTACTATATACAGTTATATGTGCGTAGCCTAAGTAAACGACAGTTTAAAATGATTAACACACACCCAACCCCTAAAAGGGTCCCAGAAGGACAATTAGGAAAACCTAACACGGTACGTACATTATATGTTAACAGTGATGATACATGTACGGCTGTCCAGCATGTAATTAATTTATTTCCATTTGAGAAAGACCTTATTAAGAAAACAAATGACAAATGGGGTAAATACTCTGCTAAAGATTCCTTTTCCTGGCCCATGGAAGGATCTTTGAAACTTAGTTATTTATTGCCATTGTTAACATTCCTACAAGATAATAAAAAGAAAAATAGTCTAAAGAAACACCTGCATGTCTGGAATTTATTTTCAGTGACAGGTGACTTATATACAGCTGATAAAGAAATAAAAAAGAAAAATAAGGTTATAGGTGAGATAGGATCAAAATCTCTAAATCCGCCCCCATATGTGACTACATGTCCCCTGCTGGAAGACAGTGATCAAGAAATTTTAATGCCTATACCAGCAGGCTATGGTCCGTTGAAAGGTCCTGTACAAAAGCCTAAACCCTTATATCCGGACTTAGAACAAGCAGCTAAATTTGAACGGGAAGCTGCTGAGCTTTTCCCTGGAACAGATAACTTTAAAATTAAGGGATTAGTGCACCTGACACCTGCCGATGGCAAGGACTGTCAGCAATTACGGGTTAATGTGTTATCAGAAACCCCACAGAGTCGGTCAACAGAAACGGCTCAAGGGTCATCCTTGACACCAGAGATGATTAAAGAAAGGATTAAAACGAATGAGGAAGGTTCATATGGGGCTCCATGGTGGACCACTGTTAAGACAGAATTAGGCAATGCAAATATAAACACTCCTTGCCACCCGGAAGGGCCAGTAACTGAAGCACAGCTTTCAGAAATAAGGGAATTAGTCAACAAATATTGCAAGGAGTCAGAAGATTTGGAATTTATCCAAAAAGGTTTAGACATATGGTTAAAATGTATACAAGATTTAAACTCGCCACCTGCTAAGGGAGTAAGAAACAAGAAAGATAATGTGGAATTGAAAGAATTTCCTATCTTCTTAAGAGATAATGGGCAACAGCCACCCATTGCAGCTTATAAACCATATACACCAGTAGATATTAGTACGATTATACAAAAATTGCCTAGTATACATAAAGGAGCAAGGCTCTGGCTCGAGGCAATAGATACTAATACGGCCGGAACACATTTAGCCATAGGGGATTTTAAGGCGCTATGTGCAGCTTCCGGCATTAGTTTACCACAACTCTCAGCAGTAAGCGCACGTCCAAGGTTTCTCACCCATATTGCCGACGGAATTCCTTTCCAAGGCCAAGATAGGATAGATTTGGTAAATGCTTTAAATGTCCTGTATCCTACAAGTATAGATTTTACGGCCATCACTGCAACCAAATGGGATGGCTTAACTGATTTTGCAATGCACTTGACAAAATGTATGGACATGTATAAGGCACAAACTGGGCAGGATGCTGATATACAGCCAAACATCCCTGTATTTTTACATTTATTTTATGCTACTTTGCCTGCAAATATGCAGACTAATTTGAATAATGTTGTGGCACTTTCAACAAAAACATGGCCAGAGGTGAGAAACACTTTAATGCATTTCGCCTCAGTGCATTGCAAAATGATAAGAACTTCTAATAAAGAGCAACAGAAAATGGCTAGCAAATTAATGACATTACAGATAGCGGACTTAGAAGAGAAAAAGAATATGAAAACACAAAGAAATCAGGATACAGTAAACCTACAAGGCAGTGATATACAGGATTGTTATGTGATACAGGGTCCTCCGCGTACCCCGTATGAAGGAATATATCAGGGAGCATATCCCTCCTATATCCCCCGAGGTCGAGGGATGAGAAGGGGAAGGGGAGGAAGAGGTTTTGCACAAGGGATAATGAATAGACCGTCCCCTGATAGAAGAGCTCATGTGCAGTGCTGGAATTGCCAGTCATTTGGACACTATGCAACTGAATGCAGGCGATCAGGAGTCCCTGATCAACAAACATTTTTACAGACACCGCCGCCGCTTAACCAAACATTGCAGACATCGCCGTTATCTGCACCAGATCAGTTACAGGCTGGCCAACAGCCCTCACAATTCCCTGTGTGGGACCAAGGTAATTATTGACAGACTGCAGGGAATAGAGGAATGATCCAGGGAGATACTGTATTCTTACATAATTCAGAGCCATTTATTCAATTATTAGTAGGTCCTCAGCAGGTTCCAATGCAATTTTTGATTGATACAGGCGCTACATCATCTGTTATTTGTGTTAAACCAAGCGCTGTAAAAAGATCCATTGAAACAAACACCACTATTGGCTTTGATGGCAAGCCCAGTAAAAAACATTTAACTGAATTAACCCCAGTAGTAATTAACACTACACAAGGTAAAAGAGAAGCTTCAGTTAAATTCTTAATTGCTGAACATTGCCCTGTAAATTTACTAGGACGAGACTTACTTACTCAATTTGGATTAACTCTCACCTTTAAAATCCCAACAAACTGCTATAGTATAGACGCCAGCACATACTGGACATATGAGCTTTGAGGCACAAGGAAATGACCTAGCAGATAAAGCTGCTACAGAAGTGCTTACCGTGAAACTAATGACTATGCAAACACGGTTTAGCTCAGAATTAATGCATACTCCATATCCCATGCCACTTGACATACTCCATGAACAACCTAGTGGTGAGGAATTACAGAAATGGGTGACAATTGGATGTTATAAAAAAGGGAAAGAATGGCTCCACCCTAATGGAAAAAAATGTTTGACAACATCAGAAGTGTTGCGATACTTCTTGGCATGGCATGCAACCATGCATCTGTCTGCCACTGCACTATTAGCAGGCATACAAAGTAACCATTGGAACCAGAATCTTTATGCTTTAGCTGTACAGATAATTCATAACTGTTTAGTCTGTTCTACTCATATAGCTCGTCGAGGCCCAGCTGTGAGTCCTGGTAACTTGCCTATCCCCCAGGGACCAGGTTTGGAATGGCACATTGATTACACTGATATGATTGAAGCAGTTAAAGGAAAACGGTATGTATTGGTATGGGTGGATAGCTTTTCACATTGGATAGAAGCTTTCCCATGTACAAAAGAAACAGCTCATGTAGTTATTGATACCTTTTTACATAGAATTTTACCAGCCCATGGATGTCCAATCAAAATTGTATCTGATAATGGGACACACTTTAATAATCAAATTATGAATGAATTACAAGAGATCTGTAATATTATCCATCGACGTGTGTCAGTCTATAAGCCAACCTCGAATGGTTTGGTAGAACGATATAACGGAATATTGAAAACCAATTGAGGGTATTACTAGCAGCATTAAATAAAAACAAAACAAACAAATTATATACCTGGTTGGATGTATTACCATTGGCCTTAATGAATATACGGAATACGCCAGGTACAATCCATGAGATTACTCCATTTCAATTACAGACAGGACGGATTATGAATCCGGTGAGAATAAGACAAACTGATACTCAAGTAGAGTATTGGAAAAAAGTTCAGCCCCTAGTAGCCATGGCAGCAGATCTAATACAGACTGAATCGAAAAAGGTTCCTAAACAATCTTTTTGCGCTTCCTTTTCAGTAGGTGATCAAGTACTACGAAAGAATTACACCCACAAGACTTGGAAGGATCCGATATACGTTGGACCTTTCACTATCACAGACCTCAGCCATACTGCTGCTAAACTATCTGAACATTCCACTTGGGTACATTTGTCGGATATACGAACATTTAATCCGATACTATAATTGGACTGTTGCATTATCTTTTCTCTCTGAAGTAGACTGACGACTGCAGGAAAAGAAAATGTTATGTTTACTAACCTGTTTATATGTACTAACGTATACATGGCCACTTGTTATTTCTTTCCCTCTCCAACAGGCCCCTGTTTCAGGTTTAACAAATTTGTGGGTACAGACAATACAAGAATTAGTAAAGACTCTTCCAGCAGATGTTACTGATTGTATTGTCTGTACTCCACATCAAAAAGCCCATTCACATGTCCCAGCCATTTCCTTTCCAGTTCCATTACACCATATTTTAGGATTTAAAGATAATGGACCACACAATATGACCATAGATCCATTAGCAGGACAAACATGGACACAATATTTGGGTAATGCCAAACCTCCCCCACTTACAGCTGATTTACCAAAAAATGGTTTTCTTTGCCTTAGTAATGTTACTTCCCCGAACCCTATTCCTTGCAACTATACTTACTCCACATACAATACAACATGGATTATTCGTAAGGGAACCATCTTACCCAGCACCCCTTTCACTGACATTGTAATAAGCTGTAATTGCACATTTTCACATATTACTGCATCTCCTCCACCAGGTTGCCTCCCATGTATAGCAAATCTGTCTAAGATTGTACATGTAGCCACCGACACCCAATACATACGCACTTTCAATTCTACATACACTGTCTGTCCACGTCTGTGTGACCTCTTCAACATAGCAGACAATAACTGTTCATCTGAAATGACTTATCTTTGGTTCCTTGTAGTGTATTAGGAAAATATAAATCTCCTTTTGTTTATGGCCCTTATGACAATAGCAATGATACCGTAATACAAAACTTTGCAAATCTTTATGTTGGACATTATTGGTTGTGTGATGGAATAGTTTTCCTCAAACTCCCTGCATACTATGAATTTTGTGTGTTAGTTACATTTAACTATTTTTCTCGAATTATTCCATTAAATCATCCTATGCATACCCGCTCCCGAAGGAGTGTTCCCTCAGCTGTCCCTGAAGATCAAGCAATCCAACTCTCATTGGATTATATTAATTCCACCTACCCTTTAACTAAAACTAGATTAGATGCATTAAGCTATACCTCATGGTTACCATTTGCCCAACCTGCAGTTGCAGCTGAATTGGGAATGGCCATTCGGCGACTACAATCTGTTCTCCATGTAGTCACGCATGAATTAGAAATCGCCCTTAAAGCCCTTCAAGACACGGTAGATGAATTAACTACTGTTTCTACATATAATCGACATGGTCTGGACTATATATTGGCTGCCCAAGGAGGATTGTGTACGGTACTTAATAGCTCTGAATGTTGTACAGTAGTGGTCAATCGCTCTCATATAGTTTACAACGCTATGCAAAAGATACAAGAACTGGCTAGACTTCAAGTTAGCGATTTTGAGGGAGGAATCTCAGTAACTTGGTGGGATTCCATAACCTCCTGGTTTTCTAACTTATCTAGTCATTTGAAGGGGATAGTAGGAGTTTTTCTTGGATTACTAGTTTTAGGTATAATGTTATGTTTTTGTATTCCATGTATTTGTTCAGTATTACAATATTGTCGACCAAAGATGCCAACACCAAAACCAGTAACCAATATGATAGCGTATAGCAATATAAACTTGAGAACTACTAGAATGGTCCAAACCACAATCAGTACAGATGATAGCTGGGAAACGGAAAGTGAGAGCAGTTAAAAAAGGGAGGTCCTAGGGAGGTGTCCACAGATACAAAGAAGAAAACCCTAGTCTCTATGCTGTTCCCCTGTGTGAAGAATGAAGACACCTAATGTGAGCCAGAGTCAATCTGGCTCAAGGGAGGATTGTAGAATATCCTGAAGGAAAAAATACCAGAGGCCTCAAAATGAATTAAGGCTCTGAAGAAAGAAGAAGAAGCTATGGTGAACTATGGCCTAGTTCTGCAAAGCAACATATGAACTATGGCCTAGTTTTGCAAAGCAAAACACACATTAGCAGAATCCAGGTGAAACGTCAACAAGTGAAGTCACAGGATGAGCATAAGATAAGAAGATGACAGGTCTGAGAAAGGGTATCTGTGAAGATAACAGATCTGAAAAAGGGTATCTGTGAAGAAAGTTTGTACATATGAAGTAAGATAAGATCAAACAGGAACAAAGAACAGCTGTATTTGCAGCAAGGTTAACTGAAATCTTGTGGTTTGGAGTAAATAGTAGTTATCAATTAGCTTACTGAAAATGTATATAAAAAGAGCTTGCAAAAAGAAAAAATTAAGCAAATGTTCCAGACCATAGATGTGCTATGTACATTGTTGTGAGTATACCTTTGCTTCCTGCGTATACCATTGCTTATACTCAGTATAATAAATATATTATTGTGTGATTTAAGACTTGGTCAGAGTTGTTTATTTGCAAACAATCAGAGTTGTTATTACAAACACTTTGCACCTTTTGTATCCTTTTTAATGCAGCAGCTCATCTACATATTGCATCGGGCGCCCAGGGATGTGCGCGCTTTAGGAAAACAGGCGCTCAACACGAGTGCCCATTTGCATCGGCCTCATAATTAGGCACTGCAATTAGGAAACGTGTCCTGGTAAGAACTACCATCACCAATGTTCTGGTGCAAAGGCATCTGCTCTCCAGATCTACCAAGGGACATGGCCCAGGGAAGCTGTGGCTGTGCACCTGTTAAGAAAATGGGTGCTCAATATGAACATCCGTTTTCTTGCCCTGCAATAAGCAATGCAGATCTGGAACTCTGCTTTCACGCCGTCCCTTTCCAGCCCATTCCTCTCTCATGTCTCCCAAGTGGCAGTGACATCATCGCGACAAAAAAAAAATATGGGTAAACATTGTTACATAGTATTGAGAATACGTAGGAGTGTTTAAATTGAGCCAGACAATTGGCTAACACAGTAAGGCTGGCCAGAAAAAACAAAAACACAACTAAAAATAATGCTCCCTTGACTCTTGGTAAGACAACGCCAGTTCTGGAGCTGGCATTAAATCTTCCGCATTAAAAAGGGTGAGTTTGCTGAGCGGAGATTTACTGCATCAGGGGTAATAGCTAATAGCTTCATCTACATGGCATTTACTTGTAGTGAGCACTATTAGCTCATAGGAAACTCACTCCAAGATGATATTTGTGCAAGGTTCTTTCAACCTAGCTTGATGGACACTCTACCTGGGTAACATCAAGCTAGGTGGAGAGAACATTGCACAGATCTCATCTTTGAGTGAGTTTCCTCTCTCCGTAGGTCATCAAATCTTCACAAGAGACCACTGTTTTGTTCGTACGTCTCATGTTGAATGTCAAAGTGGCCCCTAACACCCTACACTAATACCTAAACCTCACCTCCAGTTACTAGGTGGGCCTCCCATAGGGATACAAATACCTATCTAGGGAGAGGACATTTGGCTAGTCTCTCTCTCTCTCTCTCTCTTGACAGCACCTTAGTGTGTTTTGATAAATGACCCCCTTAGGTTGTAAGCCCTCTGGGGACAGGGAAATACCTACAGTAGCTGAATATAATCCACTTTGAAGCACTGAAAAAAGTGTGAAAAGCAGAATATAAATCTAAATCACTCTTAGAACAATCCTGTAACACCCATATCTTTAAATATTAAACATGGTATAATACATATGTTTCAGAAATCATGTTACAGTACCTGATGAATGTCATCTCGGATTTTTAGATGTAGAGGTCAAAAATAAAATATCTAAATCTATAAATTATTGCATACTGAAATAGATGCCTGGGCTGAAGTAAGATGTTTCCCCTTAGTACTCACTATAGGAAGAAAAATTCAGATTCTGTTGTCACCTTGCTAATGATGACACAAACTAACAACCACCACCTGTGAAGTTACATAAAACCCTGCAAAAATGTCACTCAGAACCTATATAGAAAACCTGGTACATCAAAACATCATGACTCTCAGAACTCTAACATCAACACCCCTATACTACTAAAAATACTACTACTAATTTTTATAGCATTTCTAGTACTGTGCAAATACACAAAAGAGACAATCCCTTCTCAACAGAGCTTACGATTTATTGAAGAGAGACAAACAGGATAAATAAGAGAGTAAGGGGGAGACTTACTAAGCAGCAGTATTGTCTGCAGTGAAAATTATTATGGGATTTACTAACCTGTTGCACCAAATATTGCAGGTTAGTAAATCCCACAATAATTTTCCTTATGTTCTCAGCATGGCCACACACAATGGTGGCCCCCACATCCCAGGGCTTCTGTTGTTTAAAGGGCCCCCTGGCCCCATAAACGCCCCCTCAGTGCAGAGTAAAAGTTACTCCTGGTGGTCTAATGGGACCCCTTTCTTCTACGTACTTCGAACTGAGTTAAAAAAATACAAGTAAATTCAAGGCTCCCTTAGGCTATGCCCCCCTGAAAAATCCCTGCCCTTGCACAAAAATCCCTCCCCTGCTCTGGACCCTCCACCCTACTCTAGCACCTGACAAGGCATCATTTTAGGGGCATTGCTTCTATCCCCCCATATCCCTGGGAGTAGAGGTAAACGTTTTGAGGGGTTCATGGGAGATGGCTAAGGTGGGCTGAGGGATTTGTGTAAGAAAAAGGGCTTTTTCAGGAGGCAGAGCATAAGGGGGCCTTCATTTTACCTGTATTTTTTAATGGGTTGAGGTGTGGGGCTAGGGAACGGGGGTGGGCCTATTAGATTACCAGGGATAACTTTTACTTGGCTTTTTTCAGGCAGGCCCTTTAAGTTGCAGCCCAGGGAGCATTGGAATATGTGTTAGCATGCTGATGGTCCTGGGGGAAGTTAACGGCACCTTTTGAGACGTAGTTAAGTTTCATCAAATAATGTGGTTTTCTAACTAAGGAAAGAAGCACTATTTGATTCCATATTTATCTGATTTGCATACTTTGCCTGCAAATCAGCTCATTAACATACCCATGTAGGTCCAGTTTGTTTAGTTGCAGATATACATGGAATTTGAAATTCCACACATTCTGAGCAGAACTGCATTTTACACATGGAAAAGACTATTTACTCTACATTAACGCTTTACCGCAGT
The DNA here is from genome assembly GCF_901001135.1 of Rhinatrema bivittatum. Lineage (NCBI taxonomy): Eukaryota > Metazoa > Chordata > Amphibia > Gymnophiona > Rhinatrematidae > Rhinatrema > Rhinatrema bivittatum. The sequence continues at coordinate 100,740,915 of NC_042624.1, read as the reverse complement.
TTAGTGAATGACTCCCTTAGGCAGTTTTATCTATTATGGAAAATGGTCAAAACCAACAAAGGCATGGTCAGGCAACATTGCAAATATTCCACCAAGTTGTAAAACATCAATTTACCTCCAATTGAGTAAAAAGAACAAGCTGGACTGCTACAGATCCCTACGCAACTAACAGAATATCTCACCATGGTCACACTTGCAAAATACAGACACTTACCAAATACAGAACATAAGAACATAGGATATGCCACACTGGGTTAGAGCAAGGGTACATCAAGCCCAGCATCCAGTGGCCAAGAGTGGCCAATCCAGGTTACAAGTACCTGGCAAGTACCCACACATTAAATAGATCCCAAGCTACTATTCCTTACTGATTAACAGTTTATGGACTTTTCCTCTAGGAACTTATCCAAACCTTTTTTTAAACCCAGTCACACTAACTGCCATAACCACATCCTCTGGCAGTGAATTTCAGAGCTTAACTATGCGCTGAGTGAAAAAGAATTTTCTCAAGAGTTGTTTTGAATGAGCTACTGTGGTCACTTACAGAATAAGTAACCCCGAATAAAAGATAGAAATATGCAGACAAAATACATTCTTTGTTCTTCTCTCCATTCCAGCTTCACCCTTCCCCTCCTGTTCCTTGCAGACAAGAGATGGGGGAGAGGTGGGGAAGGGAGCAAAAGGACAGGAGCAGAGTGGCTATTCTTTTCTGCTTTGCGTTCCTGTCTGCTCTAGGCGCACCCTCTCCTCCCCTGTTCCGTGCAAGCTTCCTGGGAGGGGAAATGCTGTTGCTGGAAGTGGAAGGCACTGCCCATTAGAGTCGTTGGAGCAGTGCTCAGAGGTGAAAGTGGACCTGCCCTCCGCTGCATGTACTTCTCAAAGGTCTATGCAAAACAGGAACATTTGAAACTTTTCTTCTAACCGGAAATCCAGATGAAACATCAGCAGCTGTTGTTACTTAAAAAGATCTTGAAGCAGTGACTCTGAGTCAGATGATTACTCATTAGGAATTGGGTTTGGGGAAATGTGCACTACACCATGCATTTTCACATGCCAGGACTTCTTCCCCTCAGAAAGTACTTGCTGGATCAGTGAGTATTCCTCCTTTAGATGAGCAAGTTTAGGATCTTCCCTTACTCTCGCCACCAGTTTTTGATATACCCATTCATCGCAGTTCCTCTCAATCGCTTCTATGGTCCACTTTGGAACATAGGGCTACTTGCAATCCCCAAAGTTCTTTAACCATGTTCCTCGCCTCTTGTTCTGCTCTCCAGCGTCACTCCAGAATGTAGGTGTATGGTTTACCAGAACATAAGAACATGCCATACTGGGTCAGACCAAGGGACCATCAAGCCCAGTATCCTGTTTCCAAAGGTGGCCAATCCAGGCTACAGGTACCTGGCAAGTACCCAGGTTCCAGCCATAGATCTTCCAGGGTATCCTGATAGTGTGGATGATAGGAGACCAGAGTTCATGTATCAGAGGGTGTCTTCCTTTCTGCTTCCATAGATGGGTCATCACTAGCCATCTCTTCAGTTTCCTTTGTGGCCTCAAATCTTAGTCCATTCTGCCTTCAGTAGTGGTGTCAGGAGTATGACCAGGGATTCTTATCCTTCTCCAAGGAACATTTCCCTTTCTTACACTCTCATTCTCACACTTGCTGAAGTCTAAAGATGATCCACAGCCCAAACCATGACATACCTTGGTCCCGGAAATTGTACTGCTTGCCATGGTTCCTGTGGCATCCAGTTCCAAGCCAATCACTCTCGCAGGGGCCGCTGATATGGATAGCTCCACTACTGGAGAAGTAGTTTCTTTCCCGCTAGGCTGTTTTAATATCACTACAGTTGTTTCCCTAACTTTGCTTAATTCTTCCTGACTGGCAGCTCCTGCTCGATCATTAATTCCGCACCACTTATTACAGCACTGGCATGCTAAGCTCCAGGGATGTACTAACAGTCTCAAGCAGCTCAGCCTTCACCTGACTCAAGGCTTCTTACAACACCTGATGCACACCGCTCACCACTTCCCAGGCTGTAGGTGGAATTAACTTTATCTTGTGCAGAGAATCCAAGGTGCTCAAGTTTGCAGCTGCTAGCTCTTGTTCTATCTCCTGTTCTTCTGGCTGCTTTTCATTGATTTTTCCTTCAGTTAAAGTGAACATGATAATCAAGGTCCCATTCAATTGTTACTTCTTTTCCATGAATTTACTTCTTGCTCAGCACAAAGTGCACATTCAAAGAGATATTTGCATATCCTTGGTGGAAATATATTTTATTTATTTTATTTTATTTTAAAACATTTATATGCTGCACAGTGCTATGTGCTAGGCATCTTACAAATAAAAACATCCATATTGACATAAAACAAAATAAAAACACATCACAAATGAACCTGCTATAAAATCCCTGACTATTTAGGCTACTGTTCATTAAGAAATTACTGAACAAGGCAATACTGTAAGTCCCATGCTCACAAAGGGCACAGCCATTATAGGTGCATCACAATTACAGCCTAAAGGCCTCCTTTAAAAAGGAAAGTTTTTAATTGCTCTTTAAAAGTTGAAAAAACCCAATATTCTTTCCAAAGATTTGCTGGCTTAGAGTTCCACACTAGAGATTTGACTGCTGCAAACATTTTTTCGCGATATTCGGCTAATCAGATTGAGCAGACAATGGCCGACTGATCTTGAGTTCCTAGCAGGCCTGTAAGACCTTCAGAAGCTCACTGATACACTGTGGTGTGTCCTCGCTTAATGCGTTGTGAATCAGTGCAAGAATTTTCTACTTTATTCTCCACTGGATTGGTAGCCAGAACAGGGGAAATGTATTCGTTACAGGTAGTACTGGTTGAAAATCTTGCTGCTGAATTTTGAATCATCTGTAATACTTTCTTCATTGAATCGGATGGACCAGTAATTTGAGTTTTGTCAAAACCAGCAATTGTAACATCGTATGAAAATTGCCACCATTCAAATAAGGCTTGGGCTTACACAACTGCCTCAACCTAAAAAAATGCCTCAACCTAAAAAAAATGCACTTCTCACAATAGGTTTTATTTGTGTAAAGATTGTGTAAAGATTGGATTTGAGTGTGATTCCCAGACTTTTAACTCATTTAGTAATTGGACTTTTCAAATTGTCAAACTGGAAATTAGCAGGGACATCTATTTAGAATGATGATTTCTGTTTTGATGAGCTTCAGAAAGAGTTTATTACTTCTTAGCCAACACTTAATGGCGTTGAGATATACTGGCAAGGAGGCTAGTGCATTTAATGTTGTTGTTGTAATGGGGAAAAAGAACTGGCTGTCATCCGTGTAAATTCTGTAATGCGAGCCTAATTATGCTAAGAGTTTACAGCTTGGACTGATATAAATGTTGAAAAGGGTAGCTCAAAGGGGTGATCCTTGGAGAGCACCAGTAGATAAGGAGTACCAGGTCTGAGAACCACATCAAACTTGTTGAACCCGTTCAGACAGATACAACGTGAACCACTTCCACACAGTGCCAGCGATACCTAATTGAGATAAACGTAACACTAAGGTGCTGTGTGGTTCAGAGTGTCAAAGCATGCAGAACATCAAGAAGTACTTACACATAATTAGTTCCGCTGTCAAAACCTTGCTGAATAATATTTAGATTAGATAGAAACAGTGCCTTAGTACTATGTTTTGGATGAAAACCAAATTGATGACTATCTAGAAATTCATGATCATCTTGGAACTCCTGGAGCTGTTTCTGTACAACCAATTCAATAACATAAGAACATAAGAACATGCCATACTGGGTCAGACCAAGGGTCCATCAAGCCCAGCATCCTGTTTCCAACAGTGGCCAATCCAAGTCACAAGCAACTGGCAAGTACCCAAAAACTAAGTCTATTCCATGTTACCATTGCTAGTAATAGCAGTGGCTATTTTCTAAGTCAACTTAATTAATAGCAGGTAATGGACTTTTCCTCCAAGAACTTATCCAATCCCTTTTTAAACACAGCTACACTAACTGCCAAAAAAGGTTGTGGAAAATATTTATAGATGATATTTGTTGCAAGCGTGGACCCTTGGGCCAAGGCAGAGTGACGCTACCTGCAGGGCGGAACCCTGCAGGATCCCACCGTCGTCAGGCGGATGCAGGCGAGGCAGAAGCTCAACTTGAACTTCGCCTTTTCCAGCTTACGTTCCCCTCGGGTTGAGCCTTTGGGTACCTGGGTCGGCAGGCCTTAGGCTTGTGGCAAAATCTGTGGATGTAGCAGGGTTGGAACAGGGGAAGACAAGAAGTAACCGGTGGCAAACTATGGCAGGTCCAGGAGTCAGGCCGGAGTCAATATTATCCGTCCGTAGGGTAAAGGAGGGACAGACAGACAGGCAGGGCAGGCAGGCAAGGAGTGGAACAAGCAGAAGAACACACTGAAAAATTGAAGAGGCAACCAGAAGGACTGACAAGAAGAAAGGACCACAGAGGCTGGAGACGAAGACTGTCAGGGCTAAAGACTGAAGACACAAGATAAGAGCCAAAGACAGGAAGTGGAACAGAGACAAGCTGGAACTGGAGACAAAAACAAGCTGGCAACTCACACTACTGAAAATAGGTTGATCTGTTGCCAAGGCAAGGACTGAAGGCAGGCATGGGCCTTTGTAGGCCAGAACTCCTGACGTCATTCTCAGGGGCTTGCGGGACTTTTCCTGCCACGATCCCTTTGAATTTCTGAGTGACATGCATGTCTCAGGATGGTAGCCGGGAAGAGTACAGCAGCGGGGCTGTTCCCATGGCCTGCCGATTGCAACAATATTCTTCTTTCCTGGCATAAGACAGAACAGAAATTACAGGTTTTTCATTAGTGTTTGAATGAACAAGATCATCATTTGAAATTTATGTTGACATTACATGGCTCACAGATTTCTTCTTTTTTTTTTTTTATTATGAAGGACAAAGGGAGGTTAAAAATTACAACACGAAGGAAACCAATGGATTGTTGAGATATGAGAGCTGTCACCCAAGAGCGTTATGCAAAGAGCTTTCTGTTGGCCAGGTTTTTGAGAATTAGACACAGTAGAGATGTAAGGGAGTTTAAATTTCAGGCCAAAATTCTAGCGAGCAAATTAATAGAGTGAGGTTACCATCGAGCAAACTTATTTACATGCTTTATATGCTAATAGAGGTGTGATATTACAGGATAAAAAAAATGACTGCTGATAGATTAACTTGTGTGCTTAGATTTACAGATAAACCTTGGCCTGTTTTAACTTTGCACTCTGTTTTTGCAGAACCACCTTGCATTGCTTATTCTCGGGCTAAGAACATTAAGAATATGGTGCATTTGGTGCAGGCTTTACTTCCATAAGAAGTAGTTGGAAATCAAAAGAAGGGGCATTACCCTTGTAGCACGTATTACTTTCATTTACAGACAATGCAAGGGGATACATTTCAACATCCCATTACTCGATAATTGTTTTCTTTGAATCAATTCACTAATTATGATATGCATAATGGTATGCCCTTATCCCTTACTTTGTGTGGGCCTTACAAAGAAGATGACAAAGATGCGCTTTACAGAATATTGGAATTACCTCAACAAGCGGCATATAGAGGAACTCGGGCTTAAGCATTGTTGAGTACATCACTATCATTTTGAGCATCTGCATTAGTTTTTTGTAGAAGAAGTGAAGAATCATTGGCAAAGTGGAGACATTTAAACACTTTTGAATTATAAAGGGCAATTATGGATTTTCAAATTAAAATCCATAGAACCATATGGAATGAATCAAGAATTAGGGTGATACACCTTAATTTAGAAGATGGTATTGCTGGTGCACCTTTTCACTTGTAGTGCCTTCTTATATGACATAAACTTTGATTGGCTAATATTGTTGGGAAAAATTAAAAGACGGGTATGAATAATGATTGGATCAGTTGTAAGCTGTAGCTGTGTTTAAAACCCTGTGTATTTGCCTCCATTTTTATGGAAATGTTGAGAAAGAGCACGTTTGTTTGGGCCAGTATGACAGACCTAGCATACATTTCATACAGCCCTGAAGCAGGATAATAAAATAAACATTATGACGGATGTGGTCACACAGGATTTTCAAATAAGGAAAGTTTTATTTTGGATATTTAAATGTGCACTTTATTTTGAGCAACAAGAAAATACATGAGGTATGATCACACAGGATTTTCAAATAAAGAAAGTGTTAGTTTGGGACATTTACATGTGCATTTTATTTTGAGCAACAAGAAAATTGCAAAGAGTTAGTGTGGAATAAATAAGGATCACACAAAAGAGCACATAGCAGGGAGAAGGGTGTGAAACCAGTCAGTAGTGCTGTTCCAAGTAGAATAAATAAAAACAATGCATAGGTTTTCTCGGGACAACAGCTTTATATGATGAACTTCAAAGGAGTATCAAGAGTACAGCCCCCTTTGCATTGTTATTTTATTCTACTTGGAGCAACAAGAAAATACATTGAAATGAAATAACATAATTTAACGGGGCTATGATTATTCCTGGTATACTGCTAAACAGCCCTAAATATTACTTCCAAATGGCAGATGAAATTTACTTTATTATTTTAATATATTACTCATTTTGTTTCTATTTTTGTTAAAATCTATTACTGGATCTCCGGATCACCCAAAAACACCGTACTCAAGTTCCACAATGGAGCAGTCCTTTATAAAAGACTATATTTTCAGAGAGAGCAAATTCAAACGCCAAACTTAACGTTCCAATCATCACCGCACTGGCATGCTTTTGATTTTTGGTAACTTTAAGTGACTAAACCTAGAAAAGAAAAAAAAGGCACAAATTGCAGCAAATGGGGGTAACACAACTTTCCCGGACTTACGAAAAAAGAGTGTCCATTAGTTTAAATTCACAAATAAGTTTGAAAATTGTTTACAGCATATATAAACTGTGCCTTGGTGAGAAATAAAAGGAAATGGTGAAGATCAGTCAAAGAATTACCGGATTTTTAATAAAACACGTTTGTATTTTTTTTTTATTATAGGTTCATTTTAAGACAGTTAAGTTCTCTTATGCCCACAGGTTTATGCTACTCTTTCTGAAACTTAATTTATAAAGCTAAAAGAATAATTTATTTGGGCTTTATTTATAATAATTTTTCCAAATGGGCACGGTATGAAATGGGATTTGGGGGCCGGGTAATGTTAATTTTGTGTATACCTTGACAGGAATGAATGGCCCTTGAAATGCTCTCAGATTTACTGCTAATGCCCTTGTTAATGTTTGCATTGTACCAAAGAGATCCTCCTTCTGGAGTTCATAAGATGTTACATGCACAGGCAGCATGTCTAGACGCGCTTGGAAGTTCTTTTTAATCAGACGAGTGGCAACCAGTACAATTGGGACAATTTCTGTATCTTTCTGCCCCATTTTCTTGAGCTCTGATTGCATCATCTGGTATTTAAGAATCTTCTCTGTATCCATGGGGTGCTCAGAATGGTCCCAAGGTGCTAAATAAATAATACTTCTGGCAGCAATGCTGTTCTTGTGCTTGTCCCCTTTACCACACTATCTCTGTTATTTTGCATGGTGTTTTTATCAGTTGGAATAGGAGCGACCCAGGAGATCACAACTTCTTCATTCTCTACAATTCTCTTAGGGTTGTGATCCCAGTGTTTTACTGGTTATAGTGATGTTATAGAGCTGAATTTTCTAAAGGATGTTTGTGTATAAAACTGTGGTTTACATGTGTAAATGGATTTTATGGACGTAAATGGGCTTTTGAAAATTACTACATTTATCTCATAATTCCTTTGAAAATTCACTCCATAGGGTTGAATTTTAAAAATGTTTTATGGGTGTAACTAGATTGGAGGAGTAGCCTAGTGGTTAGAGTGGTGGGGGCTATGATCCAAAGAGACCAGTGTTCAAGTCCTCCTTGTGACCTTGAGCAAGTCACTTTACCCTGTTGCCTCAGGTACAACCTTAAGCCTAGTTTTATAGCTGAAATAGCACCTGTGATAAAAAAAAAAAAGGGGTATGGTTAGGGTAATTTTCCAGGTACCACAATGCACATTAAATTTATCTCCCCCATGATATTTTCACATCGCAAGCTAAGAAGTGCCTGAACAGGCTTTTATCACATTTTGGGCTGCTGCTGGCAAGAGAGATAGACAGACAGACTCTGTAGAGGTTCACAAAAAAGTGAACTATTTATACCACGGTAAGAGGGGACATTAGTAACTCAAGGTGAGGTTTGTGGGACTGGGTCGGGTTCTGGGGGGGCAGTTTTACATATACAGTCATACATACGACCAGGACAGTTACCATCAGTGTTCTCTCTACTTTGCTTGATTGCAGCCAGGTAGATAGTGCATCAAGCTAGTAGAGAGAACATGGTACCAATCTACTCTTCTTTCACCTTTCATCCCTCCAAATCACATTAAATCTTCATTGACGGTAACTGTGCTGTTCTCCTATGTGTGTTACGTTATCACACACAACGTTAAGCAGCTCTCATTTCCATTTGCTCCACCCACTAGAATGACATTTTCAAATTGACATATGCATTTCTCAATGCAGTATTTATTACGTGCCATTATGGCGTTATCGTGGGCGTTAGGGTCCTAATACCCTAACGCATTTTGATGAATGATCCCCTTAGATTGTAAGCCCTCTGGGGATAGGGAAATACCTACAGTACCTGAATGTAATCTGCTTTGAAGTGCCGAAAAGTAGAATATTAAAAAAATCTAAAACAAATAAATATGCTACTTTTACGCATGTAACTCCTTTGCAAATTCCCTTCAGAGCATTTACATAGTTTCCAGCAGATGAGCCGTGCCACCTTATTATTATGTCTCTCTGTATGCAGGCTTTCTGACATCAGCTCTTGACATCCAGCGATGAGGCGTATGACCGTTTCTAGTTCTTTTTTCACAGAATCTGCATCTATCTCTTTACTTTTCTATGCTGGATGTGAAGCATCTTGTCCATAACCCACTATCCTGTGCTGCAATTATCAATCTCTCATCTTTAGGTTTAAGCTCACCTCTCTTTAGCCATTCCTGAGTCAGATTTTGTTTCACATGGGGTTTCTGAAGTAACTCTGTATTTCCCATTATATTTGCACTTTTTTTGCTAATTGATTTTTCCTTCTTTGCTGGTCAGATTTCTTAAAGAGATTTTTCTCTTGTTTTGCAAATTCCGTTGCTTCTTTCCCCTCATGTGTTGGTAAATTCTTACTCATTCCTTCCGCTCGTTGAAATGATCATCTGAGTTTAAGGGTGGGACCAATATAGGCCATTCACTTTTGTAGTTTTTGAGTATTGGGATTCAGTGATGCTGACAGATATGCAGTTCTATACTTATAATCTATTTCTCTAAGGCCCATACCTTCTTTAGCTCTTGGTAGATACAATCTCAGCAGATACAAATTCTTATAGATTACTTGATGGACATTGAGTTTTCTTGTTCTTACTTTTAGCTGTTTAAGGTCTTTATCTGGCCAGTCTAGAATTCCAAAACTATAGGGGAGAGTGGGAATTGCAAGTTGATTGGCAGCTTGTATCTTATTTTGTGCTGTTAAAGCACTTTTTAAAATTAGTTTCAGTCTCCTATAGTATTTACTGTTCATTCAGATACTTGAAAGGTTTTAATGATCTAAAGACAATGACAAATCTTTTCCGTTGGAAAAAAATCAGCAGAACCAGAGGTCACGATTTGAAACTCCAGGGAGGAAGACTCAGAACCAATGGCAGGAAGTATTTCTTCACGGAGAGGGTGGTGGATGCCTGGAATGCTCTTTCGGAGGAAGTGGTGAAGACCAAAACTGTGAAGGACTTCAAAGGGGCGTGGGATAAATACTGTGGATCCATAAAGTCTAGAGGATGTGAATGAAGAGAAGAGGCATGGGGGTAGCTTGCAGGAATGACAGCTACTACCTGGAGATTAATACCCTTATTCAATAAACATACTCACTGTCAATGCGACTCCAACATTGCTCTATGCTTCAACGGCATGAGGAAATGTGGTAAAAAGGATTTGCATTCACAAAAAACTGGGGAGTAGCTTGCTTGTTGCGGCGGTTTCTACCCCAAACCAAATAAGTCTGATACTTCACTTTCAATGCATATCCAGCATAGTTTTCTTCTTCAACGGCAGGGGGGAAAGAGGAAAAGAGGATTTATATTCAGGCAACAACCAACAAGGACTGAATTACATAGTCTGGCTAAACAAATAATTATGAGTGTAGCTTGCTTGTTACAGCGGTTACTACCCCAAATCAATTAAGCCTGATACTTCACTTGTAAATATCCAGCACAACTCACTGCTTCAATGGCAGGGGGGAATAAAGAAAAGAGGAATTATATTCAGACAACAATCAACAAGGACTGAATGGCTTAGACTGGGTAAACAAATAAGCGTGGGAGTAGCTTGCTTATTGCAGCAATTACTACCCCTAATCAATTAAACTAGATACTTCACTTAGATGCAGCTCCAGCACTGCTCTCTACATCAATGGTGGGGGTGGAAAGTAACTAGAACCAAAAAGTTACTAATAAGGGCCAAGAGTAACAGATAAGTATGAGAAAAAAAAAGCTTGCTCTTCTTCTGCTGTCATTTCTGTTTTCTCTTAGAAGCTTGTGTTGAATTGTTGCATCTTTCTCCACCTTTAGATATTTATATTCACTTTCCTGCTCAAGTGTTTTTTTTATGCTACAGTCCACCATCAGAGAGATGTTTTCAGTTTTGCTTAATTTTCCTTTACAGAAAGTCACCTTAGCAGTTTTGTCCAACGGGGTCAGTCATGGGGCTGAGATAAAGCTGGTAGTGTTTAGTGTGCAGTTTCATAAGAGGGAGAGTGGTCTGCTGGTTTCAGCACGGGATTGTGCTCCAGAAGTCCTGCAATAGGAGTTCAGGACTCTCCTATGTGACCTGAGGCACTTTACTTAATTCCTTTTGCTTTTGGGAGATAGTTGAAAACAAGGTGTTTATGTTTGTGTATCTTTCTCAATCAACAGAGGGGAGCAATTTTTTTTTTTTTTTTTTTTTGCTGTCTGTAACTGCATAACACCTTTTGGAAGTAGGGTACCTAATTACTGTAGATTGGAAACCAGGTATTTTGCAAGACCAAGTTGTCATGGAGGGTTTTTGGTGATCAATCAATCCAACAGAAGCTAAATATCCTCACCTACCAATTCACTCAATACAAAAAAGGAGGATGTATTATGTTCTTTTTATAATTTTTAAAGTGCTAAATAAATTATCGTTATAAACTAATTGCATAGGAACGGATACCATCAGTATTAGTGCAAATGGAATTTAATCCATCGCCTCTCGCCACGCAATGGGCCTCAGGCAAATTCAGCGTTTATTCAAGCACTAGGTGTATAATCATTTGGTATCATTCCTCTATTTATTCAAAAGCATTTTTTAATTTTAATCCACTAAAAATTTTTTTTATATTATTTTCAAAATTCGTTTTATCCCAAAACCCAAAAACTCATTTATTTGTGTATTTCTAAAATCTCTTATACTTATTTTATCCTTACACAATTTAAATGTCCACCGTCATTTAATTTGTTTAATCATTGAAATCCTAGAATGAAATCCTAGAATAAATTATACTTAGCCCCACTGTAGATGTATTATTTTTGGTGATGTCATAGTGTTAGATTTATAAGGGTTCCCCCCATTCTTTGCCTATGAGAAACCCCCCCAACAAACTTTGATCTAAATCATATTTATACTATTCCAACACATCAGTTCATGGCTTCATATTATTAGCACAGATCCCAGGCAATTGGTGTTTAGATATCAGAATTGCTGAATGACACTTCCCCCTTAGCTATCTGAATCCTAAGCAGCCATTTATTTGTATTTTAAGTTTTGAAGAAGAAGCTGTATTAAAATCAGATGCTGTTGTATCCTTAGGGAATGGACTAGGCTGGCATCTGTGATCTATTTAAACCTGTGCATTTTAAAGAAACTTTTCTAAATAATGAAAATACCATTACGTTAAACTTTTGTATTGGTATTGTGAATAATTGATTCTGAGCTGATTGGTGACTATTGCTTTGTTGGTACTAAATTGCAGCAGCTAAATCATTTCTATCTTATTTGTAATAAAAATGTCTATTCACCATTCAACCAGTTTCTCATCTTGACTATAAATATAGACAAACATCGGAATGCCCATGGGACTCAGCATCTATTGAGTTCCATGTACTTTGCCTGGCAGAACAGAGATTGCTAAAATGACATTTGAAGAAAACCAAATGCACTACGCCAGCAACTTCCTTAGCTCAATTTTTGTTTTTAATTGTATTTTAGATGGTCATTAAAAAAAAAAGATGGCCAGGTGGTTCAGCCTTGGGTGCTGGGAAGAACGACTCAGCCTCTGCTCCTCTTCAACTCCCTCCCCCTCCTTTGGGTGTGAATCAGAGGCTTGCGTGCATGGGAATGATGTGGCTGAAAAGCTCCTTCCTTGGAAATCACAGGGAAAAAAAAGATTGAGCTCCTCCTCGCTTGAACTTAAATTCTCCTGGAGGGATTCTCTTATGATTTAGGTACAGAGTTCCTGCTGAAAAGGGGATCCTCTTATAGGGTGGGAGGCAAAGAGTATCAGGCTTTTTTTTTTTTTTTACATCCAAATCTTCATTCTTAATGTTTAATTACTGTTCTTAATATTTATGAAAATAAATACATTGTCCACCTGTGCGCAAAGCTGGGATTTCGGATGCCATTCTGCAAAGTAAATGACAAAAACAGAGCTGATACGTTTGCATTTTTTTTTTATCAGTTCAAAACTAATATTTTCATTAATACCTAAATATGACACCTGCTAGGGTTGCATTAAAATCAGCAAATTCCAGAGATTAATCCTTATCTTATGCCCCATTTCACTTATGCCCCAAGAATGTACAGAAATAGATACTAAAAGGATGAGCCCAGGGGTGGGAAACCCGACTCCTGATCCATCTCCAGGCCCGGTTTTACAGGCTGCATCCATCTCAGCCTACACTCAGCCTTCCCCCGAGCCCACACCAACCCAACCGGAGTCCAGAACGCAGGTGCCTGGAACTGTCGCCCCTCCGTGGCCCCGAGCCTTGTGACGGTCACACAGCCTCGGTGACCTTTGACTGGCTGTGAATGACAAATCAAAAGTCGGCATCGCGCAAAGCCAGCCGGGCTTCTTCTCCCCGATCTGCGGCAGGAGCCAGGAAGGAGCATGCGAGACTCTGCGGACAGAGGTAAGGCGAGGCTATTAATAGAACTCTGCGCACTGGGGTGGAGGGGGGGCTTTGCGCCGATCCGCGTCGGAGCCATTCGGCGGGCAGTTTAGCGTCGCCTTTCCTATGCAGTCATCCTTGCACGCTTCTCGGTGGCTCAATAACCGGGGAGATTTCAAGGGAAACGGGAGGATCAAGGACGACGATTCCGCCTCGGCGGCCACCACGGGGTCCGGATGCCGTGATCCCATTAGACGGGCAGATGTTGAGGAGGTGTTGCTGGAAGGTTGGCCGTGCAGTCAGCATCTGGCTGCCGTAAACCCCACAGCAGATTCAGTCATGGGCGATGTACTTAGCAAAGGCACTTGACAACGAAAGTTGGAGGTCAGCGATAGTAGATGAGAACTGAAACGCAACCTTGCTATTTTTAATTCTAAAAAAAAAAAAAAAATGTGAACAAGCAAATTTGCCCTGTATACAAGCTCAGAAATTATGTCAAGTAAAAACAAGCACGGAGACCATATCGAATCATTTAGGACCATGGACCAATGTCAGAACTGGAAATTCATATTTTCGATTTACAAAACAGAGAGATGAAATATCCCTGCAAAATAAATGGCTTATTTATCCTTTCTGATGACGAACATGATTCAGTTAAATCAAATCAGAGCTGATGCAAGTGGCCGGAAGAAAAAGACCTGCCAGGCTCTAGGGAGGAAATTAGAACTATATTTAGTAATCGAACAGCTCGGTAACAGGAGTTTCATTTATTTCATTTACCCAGTAATGCATAGGGAAAATATCAGTGCTTTACTAAGATGAAATCTTTGGGGATTTTTCCAAGTGCTGGCTTTTTTCGGTTTCTGATACATAAAACAATATATGCTATCTCTTTTTGCATCTCTTTTTTGGTTTCTTGTTCGGCTTTGCGTTTTTCTAGGATGTATTACTATGATCTGTGTTCTGGAAGCCATATATACAAGAGTCTAGCAAATAAGGCAGGATATAATGCAAGGCCTCCACCCGTCCATCCACCTTACATAATTAATTGTGGGTTACAGACTTATGTATGAAGCAATTAGAGTAGTTTTGGTGGCCTATTAAATATGGCTAGGTGTGATATGTTCCAGTCAGCAGCTAATCTAATTAAATCCTAATAGATTCACTTGCACTATATCCAGTAGCTGGAGCATGTATTCTGTTAAAGGATAATCTCTATTTTGCTCTTGAGCTCTGCTTTGCTGCATTTCGTGGTTGCATTCTGTAAGGTTCAATCGGTTTCACCTACAGTTTTACCTGATGTATCCTTCATGCAGCCTAATACTACAGGCCCCACTCCTGACCAGCCACTGGCTGTCACTTTGGTTTCATAAAACATTTTTTCTGTATTTCTTTCTATTACTTTTATACACCCAAATAAACTCTGTGTGTATGTCACTAGCCCCATGTGAAATGGAAGCATTTAGAGAAACTTCTAACAATTGGTTTTCTAGACAGTTACATGCATGACATTGAATTATATAATGACTAGTGAAAACTGCTTAGCATTGCTCAGGTTGTCTGGTCCATAACAGCTACACATTTTAAAATCAAACAAAAGTGAAAATGATAAATATTGTTTTATTTTGTTAAGTAATTAACAGCAATCATATAGAAACTTAGTTTAGAATCTGTCATTGCACAACTCAAGAAAGTGCTAAATAGTGATTGTTATAAGATTAAAAAGTACCAGTTCCAGTTCCAATCCCTGGGATACTTCACTGTTTACCAACCTCCATTGAGAGAACTGGCCCATTAGTTTTACTCTCTGTTTCCTGTCATTTAACCAATTCACAATCCATAATAGTGGCGTAGCCACAGGTGGGCCATGGTCCACACACTTAGGGCTAGACTTACACAATCAGGGCTGTCCAACATCAGAAGAAGAGGCCTGTAGGATGGCCACCACGGTTTCATTCTCGCAGTGGCCACAGAATGTGAGGCCACTGTGGATTCCATCCTGAGGCAGTCGAAGAAAGGTCTGGCGATGTCTAAAGAAGTGCGTGTGTGTATATGTGTGTCATGGTCAGGCAGGCTGGATTCAGGAATTCCCCTAGCAGGAGTGGTACACGCTTTAAAGCAGAGCAAGACAAGGTCTTCCACCTGGCCAGCCCTCTACCCCGTAGGTTGAGCCTGCAGGTCTCTAGAGACTGGCAGGACTTTCCTGGCATAAAACATGATGGTAGACAGGACAGGAACTGGAGATAAGGCTGGAATGGAAGGCAGGGCTGGAACTGGAGACAGGCAGGAGCTGGAGACGACTGGAGACAGGTACTGGTCTGTCAGGCAGGAGCTGGAGTCAGGCAGGAGCTGGAGACATGGGCTGGAATAGGAGACAAGGCCTGCAACTGGGGACTGGACCTGGAGGCAAGGCAGTAATGGGAGACAAGGGCTAGAACTGAAGTCCCACAGGGAGCACCAGGCAGGACAAGACCAGAGCAAGACAAAACCAGGACAGCACAAGATTAGTCCTAGACAGGACAAGACTAGGACTAGACAGGACAGGACACGAGAACAAGGCAAAGAATGTACAAACATAGGGAAAACAGAAACTAATGCAGAACAAGGTACATACAAGACAAGCAAGCAACAGACAGGGAGGCCTAAGCAGGCCGCAAGACAAGGCCCGTCTAGAAGGTCCAAAGGCCACAAGGAGGCCCCAGGACAAGGTAAGGAGGCCACAAGACAACGTTAAAAAAAAGAAGGCCACAAGGGCCGCACAGTAGCAAAGCAAGGCAAGGTGGACCAATGCAAGGAGCCAAAGTGACTCGATGAAGAGGCACTGAGGTGTGGGAGAAGCTGGCCTTGCTGCGCCATGGAAGTATCAAGGAGGTGGCTAGAGCAGGGGAGAGCGTGACACCGTGAGGACCTCGGCTAGCGGCGGGGCGGGGGGCCTGCTTAGCAGCCAGGATTGTTACAGTGTGAATGCATGAGTGGGAGCCTGTGTGTATCTATGTGTGTTTGGGGGAGCCTGGGTATGTGTATATGGGGGGACCCTGTGTGCATGTATATGTGCATGTATGTGTGTGTGGCAGCCTGTGTGTGTGAACCTGTGTATGTATATTTGGGGAAGCCTGTGTGTATGTGGCAGCCTATGTGTGTATTTGGAACCTGTGTGCACAGGGAAGCCTGTGTGTGTATGTGCATGTATGTGTACATATGTGAATGTAGCAGCTTGTGTGTGTGAGCCTGTTTATGTGTATATGTGTATGGGGGTGTGTGAGCTTGTATGTGTGTATGTGTATTTGGGGTAGCCTATTTGTGTTTGTGTGCGAGCTTGTGTGTTTGTGTGTGAGTGAGAGTGTGCATGTGAGTGTGTGCCTGCCTGGGCCTGTGTGTGCATGAGCCTTAGAGTCAGGGCTTTGTAGACAGAGCATATTAGCGAAACATACTCGGCTTTGCTCAGGTTGTCTGGCTTGCAACTGATGTAAATTTTCAAAACCAAACAAAAATGATGTATTGATCTATGGTGTGACCATATCTTGAGTATTGTGTGCAGTTCTGGTCACCGCATCTCAAAAAAGACATAGCAGAATTAGAAAAGGTACAGAGAAGGGTGACCAAAATGATTAAAGGGATGGAACAATTCCCCTATGAGGAAAGGCTAAAGAGGTTAGGGCTCTTCAGTTTAGAAAAGAGACAAGCGAGGGGAGAAATGATAAGAGGTCTATAAAATAATGAGTGGAGTGGAATGGGTAAACGCAAATCAGTTGTTTACTCTTTCAGGAAGTACAAAGACTACGGGACATTAAATGAAGTTAGGTGATGCATTTAAGAGAAATAGGAAAAAATATTTTTTTATTCATAATTAAATTCTGGAATTTGTTGTCAGAGGATGTGGTGAAAGCAGTTAGTGAAGTTGGGTTTAAAAAAGATTTGGCAAAGTTCTTGAAGGAGAAGTCCATAAACTATTAACCACAAAGCATTAGTAGCATGGGATCTATTTACAGTTGGGTTCCTGCCAGATACCTGTGATCTGGATTGGCACTGTTGAAACAATGTTGAGCTTGATGGACCCACAGTCTGACCTAGTATGGCAATTTCTTATGTTCAGAATAAGGAATGAATGTGTGAAGGAAGGTAAAACCTGTTCACTCCTTAAATGTTCAGATCTCAAGCTACTATTGCTTATTAATTAGATTTTTCATCTAGAAAGTTATCCAAACCTTTTTAAAACCCAGTTACACTAACTGCCATAATCATATTCTTTGGCAATGAATTCTAGAGCGTAACTATGTGCTGAGTAAAAAATAATTTTCTTCAATTTGTTTTAAATGAGCTACTTGCTAACTTCATGGAGTGCCCCCTAGTCCTTCTATTATCTAAGAGTGTTGCGATCCCCCCTGCTGCTGCGCTGCAGGAGGTCTCTTACCTTCCTCCAGAGGCCGCCTTGAAGCCAGGGCCTCGCCTGTGTTCCATCTGGGACTTGTTCCAGGGCCTGAGAGGCCTAGCTGTGCCTGTGGCTTGCATGCCTCGGTGTTTGGACTTCCTGCTTCCAGCCACGCCCGTTTCTCTAGGGGCTGGCCCGCAGCTCTCTACCCTAGTTATAGGACCAGCGGTGGGCGGTCCTGGCAAGCTCCTCCCAGGGAGTTGCCTTCTACCTCCAGTATTTAAGGACTTTCTGTTCACTGTGTCTTTGCCTTCGGATTGGGTTACACAGTTGCCTGTGGCCTCTCCCGATCCTCCGTGACTCCGACTCCTGCTTGTCGTCAGCCTGCCTTGACTCTGGTCCGTGACTCCGACTCCTGCTTGTCTTCAGCCTGCCTTGACTCCGGTCCGTGACTCCGACTCCTGCTTGTCTTCAGCCTGCCTTGACTCCGGTCCGTGACTCCGACTCCTGCTTGTCTTCAGCCTGCCTTGACTCCGGTCCGTGACTCCGACTCCTGCTTGTCTTTGGCCTGCAGATTGAGCATTACAGTCGTCTGTAACCTTGCCAGTCCAGGTCCTCCATGTTTCCTGATGTCTGCCTAGACGTGTTTCCTGATGTCTGCCTTGACGTGTGCCTGTTGTCTGCTCCTGTTCCTGCCAGCCGAAAGGGCTTCGGATGTGAGTATCCCAGCATCGGAGTTCCTGTTCGCCTGGGTCTTCCCCGCGCCCTCCTTCTCAGCGTGGTCCGCGACCAGCCTTCCTAGGCTGTGTAGGGCGCGTCTGGGACAGGGTGGTCCGCGACTCAGTCCCACGGGCGGGCTGAGTAGGGCGCCCTGATGGACAGTGCAATGTTCCCGTCCAGCCTTGTCTTCAGTGTCTGCTTCAGCCCTTGTCCGGATGTCTACCTGTCTCTGCCTTGACCTGGTTCCTGAGCCTTCTGTCCTGTTGGGCCCTGGAGTGGCCAACAGGAGGGATTCGTCCCACGGGCTCTTGAGCTTCTGCCAGCCGAGGGGGCTTCGGATGTGAGTATCCCAGCATCGGAGTTCCTGCTCGCCTGGGCCTTTCCTGTGTCTCGCTTCAGCCCTTGACCTGATGTCTCCGTCTTGCTTCAGCCTGCTTCTGCCCCGTTTGATGTCTTCTGTTTAAGGACTCTGTCTGCCCTCGCCTCTGTCCGGCCTGCTGCCCATTGCCGTTCCCTGCGGCGGGTCCGAAAGGGCCGGGAACAGTCGGAGGACCGTTCATTAGTCAACTTCCCCGTGTTGGCTACCATGGGCATGCAGGTCCGGCTGAGGGTCGGACTCCCTGCTTCTGTTCCTGCCTGCCTGGCTCACCATGCCTGCTCAGCTCACCTCCCACGGTGTGGGCTTGGGCTCCTCCTGGGGTCCTGCCGTGGCCCAAGGGCTCACCACCCGCCCGAGACGACCGCGCCCACGCGCGCTCGTAACAAAGAGAGTAAATAATCATTACATTAACCTGTTCAAGTCCTTCCATGATTTTGTAGACTTCTATCATATTCCCCCTTAGTCGTCTCTTCTCCAAACTGAACAGCCCTAACTTTTTCAGCCTTTTCTCATAGGGGAGCCGTTCCATGCCCCTTATCATTTTGGTCGCCCTTCTTTGCACTTTTCTCCAGTGCAACTATATCTTTTCTGAGATGTGGTGACCAGAACTGCATACAGTATTCAAGGAGCGGTCTCACCATAGAGCGACATAGAGGCAATATGTCATCCACTGTTTTATTTGCCATTCCCTTCCTAATAATTCCTAACATTCTGTTTGCTTTTTTGACTACCGCAGCACACTGAGCCAATGATTTAAATATATTATCCACTATGATGCCTAGATCTTTTTCCTGAGTGGTATCTTCTAATATGGAACCTAACATCGTGTAACTATAGCATGGGTTATTTTTCCCTATATGCATCACCTTGCACTTATTATCTGCCATTTGGAAGCCCAATCTTCCAGTTTCACAAGGTCCTCCTGCAATTTATCACAATCCGCTTGAGATTTAACTAGTATGCATAATTTTGTGTCATCTGCAAATTTGACCACCTCACTTGTCATAACCCTTTCCAGATCATTTATAAATATATTAAAAAGCAAGTACAGAGCACTGAGGCACTTCACTGTTTACCTTTTTCCACTGTGAAAAGTAATCCTACTCTCTGTTTCCTGTCTTTTAACCAGTTTGCAGTCCACAAAAGGACACTGCCCCCTAACCAATAAATTTTTAGGTTTTTTAGAAACCTCTCAGGGAGGACTTTGTCGAACGCCTTCTGAAAGTCCAAATACACCACATCTACCGGTTCACCTTTGTCCACATGTTTATTCATCCCTTCAAACAAATGTAGGAGATTTGTCAGGCAAGACTTCCCTTAGGTAAATCCATGCTGACTGTGGCCCATTAAACCATGTCTAGCTAAATGTTTTGTGATTTTATTCTTTATAACAGTTTCCACAATTTTTCCCCCAATTACTTATGTTCTTAACAAATTAACAGGGTCATTCTTTATTGTGCAATGTGCCGGTATTATGGCGGTATTATTACATTTAGGGGAAGGGGAGGAGCGTGGGCGGGGTTTGGGCAGAGTTATCGCTGGCAGCACCGTGGGAAAAAAAGACACCTTTTCCCATGGTGCTATGGGGGCGATAGTGTGTGGTGCAACCACACCATGGCGGGTGAAACCGCACCGCCGCGATGCGCCCGGTTGCCCACTATCGCCCCCATCCCTTTTTTTTTTTTTTGCGTCACATCATTCTGCTATAAATATATATAAATATAGCAGAATGATGAATCTAGGGGTAAGAGAGGAGTTGTTGTATGTGTGTGGGCGCCTGAGAGACAGAGTTTTTAAGACAGAGCATATTACCTTTGCCAAGTGCACTCAGGGCGTCACCTGGTGACCAGACAGACATGACAGTGTGACTGACTGACACAAGCCTTATATATATATATATATATATATATACTATATATATAGATAGATAGATAGATATGAATTCATAGGTAGTTTGGACATGAACAGGAAATGGAGCTAAAAAGTGATTATTAGGTCAGAGTGGGATGGGGCAGGGTAGGGATGGAAATTGGGGGGGGGGGGGGGGGGGGGGAGAGGAGGAGAATAGATTTCAAATCTTTTTTGTCTTTAATTCCATTTTACATTCTTGGTTTCTTCCATGGCAACGGTTTCTGTGGTTACTAATTTGCATATGATGAAACAAAATAGTTTAACTTACATAAGAGTTTCAATAGCACTTTTCTATTGAAAAGTGAAAAGAACCAGAACACTGTTATAAAGAACTGGAGCTCCATTCCAGGCCATTCCACCACAATTCCTGACTAAATGTATCTTAGTCCAATATTATTTGCTGCTATTATTTCCTTTTGAGTCCCGTGTAAATTCCTCCCCTTTGGAAACCCTTTCACTCCATGAAAGGGTTTCCTTTCATGGAGTGAAAGATGGGAACAGCATTAGCTGTTCCCATCTTTCTCAGAGGGTTATTGAATTCATGCCCTGTCCTTTGAGATCCGGCACTGATTTGGTATCCCTGGACACCTGTATGGTTTATAACCACTAGCATTAGCAAAATTCTGTTTTCTGACAAAATTGATCTGATTGTACTGGGGCAGTCACATTTCCACATGGCTTTTGTCAACAGTTTCTCAGTGTAAACCACAATGATGCCTCAGCACTTTGTGTGGAATTATTGAGGGCTGCATCTTTTATATATGAATGTACTCATTTTTCTGAACAGGCATAGATCTCAGGCAAATTTGAAAATATACTGAAAATCTACAAATATACATATCTATTAAGTATGCCTCACAAATTATACATAGCCATTTTAGAATATAGAATGTGCAGTATCAAACAGGTTTCCAATTAAGAACATAAGAAATGCCAATGACCGAAAGTATATCTAGCCCAGCATTATGTTTCTGACAGTGGCCATGTCAGGTTACAAGTACCCAGTAGGGTCCCAAAGAACAGGTCCAATCCTTCTTGCTTATAACTAGGATAAGGAGTGGCTTCCCCAAGTCTAGAAGGCTAATAGTAGATTATGAACTTTTCCTCCAGGAACTTGTCCAAATCCTTTAAAACCCTACCTACTGTTACCACATTCTTTGGCAACAAATTCCACAGTTTAATTGAATATCGAGTGGAAAAAATACTTTCTCCGATTTGTTTTATATGTGCTACCTATAAACTTCAGGGAGTATCCCCTAGTGCTAGTACTATTGTACCAGTTAAATACACATTCCCTATTTATCTATTCTACCCCCACACATGATTTTATAGACTTTTATCATTATCGCTTCTTATCTATTTTTTCTCCAGGTTGAAGAGCCCTAACTTGTTTAGCCTTTCCTCACAGGGTAACTATTCCATCCCCTTTATCATTTTGGTAGCCTTTTATAGTTCTGCTATATCTTTTTGAGATGAGGCAACGAGAACTGCACACAATACTCGCACTATGGATCAATACAGAGGCATTATGATATCTTCCATTTTATCTAGCATTCGTTTCCACTAAGTTTTATTTGTTTGACTTCTGCCATACACTGAGTCGAGGATTTCCAAGTATTGTCCACAGTGACTTGAAGATCTTTTTCCTGGGGGCCTAAAACTGAACCCTGAAGCATGTACTTATAGCTTAAACTGTTCCGTATATACATCACCTTGAACCTAATGTCCATATTAAATTAAAATTTCATCTGCCATTTAGATGCCTAGTCCCCCAGTCTTGCAAGATCCTTTTGCAATTCCTCACAATCAACTTAAGATTTGTCCAATAATTTAGTGTCATCTGCAAATCTGATTTCCTCATGAATGGCTCCCTTTTCCAGATCATTTATCAATTTTATTAAAAAGCACCAGTCTCAGTACAGATCTCTGGGGCATTCTACTATTTCTCTTTCTCCACTGAGAGAACTGACCATTTCAGGCCTACTGTCTGTTTCCTACCTTTTAGCCAGTTACCAATCCACAATAGAACGCTGCCGCCT
Organism: Rhinatrema bivittatum; assembly: GCF_901001135.1. Classification (NCBI taxonomy): domain Eukaryota; kingdom Metazoa; phylum Chordata; class Amphibia; order Gymnophiona; family Rhinatrematidae; genus Rhinatrema; species Rhinatrema bivittatum. Next base: position 100,718,303 of record NC_042624.1, on the reverse strand, counting down.
ATCCCACAACCCTTTAATTTCTAGATGAACTTCTCATGAGGGACTTTATCAAACACCTTTTGAACATCAAGATACACTCTATCAGTCGACTCATCCTTGTCCACATGTTTACTAACCCTTTCAAAAAAAAAAATCTAACCGATTTGTAAAACAAGCCTTCCTTTTACTCAAGCCGTGTTGGGTCTGCCCCATTAATCTGTGTCTATCTAGGTGGCCAGTAATTTTGTTCTGCAGAATAGCTTCTACCATTTTGCTGGTACAGATGTAAAGCTCATCTGTCTGTGGTTTCCTGGATCACCTCTGGAAGTAATTTCCTGGATTACCCCGGAACCCTTTTTAAAACTGGGCATTATGTTGGCCACTTCCCAATCCTCAGATATCGTAGCTGATATAAATGAGAAGTTAGGTGTGGTTTAGGTGGGGAGCAGTTCCCCCTCAAGTGCTCTAGGTGTTGGTATAAATCAATCGCCATCACCTCTGCCAGTATGAACCTTCTTATCCATTGCCCTCCCCCCCCCCCCCCCAATCTAAGCAGGCAAACTACATCTATTACTGTACCCGCTAATTCTGTACAGGTTATCCCCCTCCAAGTTCTTAACTCCCTGTTTAATGTACTTTCGCTGTTTAGTTCCATGTAAACCGATATGATGTTTCGACGAATACCGGTCTATAAAAGTGTTTAAATAAATAAATCTATGAATTAAAGATGACTAGTAACAATCTGCAATTTCATGTTTTAGTTCTTTCAGAATTCTAGGGTGTAGGCCATTCTTTAGTCTGTCAGTTTTCTCTATTGCATCTTTCCAGTTCACTGCGATTTACTTCAGTTCCTCTGAATCATGACCCTCAAAGAATATTTCCAGCTCCATGGTGAGACCGCACCTTGAATACTGTGTACAATTCTAGTTGCCACATCTTAAAAAAGATATAATTGCGATGGAGAAGGCACAGAGAAGGGCAACCAAAATGATAAAGGGGATGGAACAGCTCTCCTATGAGGAAAGGCTGAAGAGGTCAGGGCTGTTCAGCTTGGAGAAGAGACAGCTGAGGGGGGGATATGATAGAGATGTTTAAAATCATGAGAGGTCTAGAATGGGTAGATGTGAATCGGTTATTTACGCTTTCGGATAATAGAAAGACTAGCATGGGGCACATTTAAAACTAATAGGAGAAAGTTGTTTTTCACTCAACGCACAATTAAACTCTGGAATTTGTTGCCAGGGGTTGTGGTTAGTGCAGTTAGTACAGCTGTGTTTAAAAAGGATTGGATAAGTTCTTGGAGGAGAAGTCCATTACCTGTTATTAATTAAGTTGACTTAGAAAATAGCCACTGCTATTACTAGCAACAGTAGCATGGAATAGACTTAGTGTTTGGGTACTTGCCAGGTTCTTATGGCCTGGATTGGCCACTGTTGGAAACAGGATGCTGGGCTTGATGGACCCTTGGTCTGACCCAGTATGGCATGATCTTATGTTCTTAAAGTTTCTCCCTGATAAAGAGTCTTCCTCAGTAAAGCAAAGAATTTAGTTTTTCTGCTTTGGCCTTGTCTTCCCTGAGCACCCTTTTTACTCCTCAGTCATCTCGTTGCAGACTTCTTGTTTCAAATATATTTGAAAAAGTTTATATTTTGGGCTTTTGCCTCTCTGGCAAGCTTGTTTTCCAATTCTCTTTTGGCCTGTCTTATTAATGCTTACATTTAACTTGCCAGTGCCTATGCTCTTTCCTATTCTCTTCATTTGGATTCACTTTCCAGTTGTAAGAAGTACCCTAGAGCATGAAAAATAAATATATTTTATTAATGCTGTATCATATTTTCTGGAAATCTCTGTGCCTTTCTAGATTCATCTTGCACTGTAAGCACACACTTGAACAGATAAAGCTGTGCACTATGCTGTACTTCAAAAGTGGAGAATCTTTTGTTGAAATATTTCCTTTTGTTTGCAATTTTTATAGGGGTTTTCTGCCAGGAACACCCACATTATGCTCTTATGTATTGAAATAATTGGAATTAATAGAATACTTCAAAAGTGCACATGGCAAGTAGTTATAGCTACCTTGTGCCAGCTAAAAATGTGTTGTTAACTCATCTTTGAGCTGCTACCCTGCAGTTATTCCTCAGAATGACCATGTTGCACACATTGCCTCTCACTAAGCAGATTGGTCAGTATCGCCAATAACATGATGAAATGACAACGCACACTGTGTCTGCATGAGCTAACTGCTGGATATCGGTTTAGGTAAGGTAATTTGTAAGCCTGTTCTGACTATGGATTCTTCAAGGACTTCAGGAGAGGTGATCTACAAGGAAACTGCTGAAAGTGCTTACATTGATACAGGGTGCTTATTATTACTTATTGTCATTGTTTATTTTTTTAGTGTGCCAAAAACTTATGATGTGCCATGCCAAGTAAACACAGATAAGTCAATACATAGGCAAATTAAAAACGTTAACACAAGTTAAACAGCCTCCAATATAAATGGAAAGAGAGGACGGTATCTACAAAATATGTGGATACAGGGGCAGCTGCAGGAATAGCACAGCGGAAGTTCACAGAGAAGGTAGTAGGTTTTAGTGCATCAAGTAGCATGCCACTCTGAAGAAGAGCACCGTCAGGTGGAAGAGGAAGATGCTGGTGGGTGCAGGGACTGGCATATTGCAAAGGGGAGAAAACACAAAAGGAAGAGAAAAAAAAAAAGGAATGAAGATGAGGCGCCAAAGTGGACGAGTACCTGAAAGCTGACAGAGAGATCACAGTGAGAAAGGAGGGCCGAGAGATAAGAGGCAGAAGCTTGGAGTGCTTGTGGACAAGGATGAAGAGCGAGGGGAGGAGTTTAAGGAAGGATAGATTAAGCACAGAGAGATTTATGGGAGCGGAATGTGGATCTTGCTTCTGCATTTTGAATGGATTGCATGGGGACAAGGTGAGGGATGGGAGATTGCAGTAGCTATAGTGAGATATGTTTAGAGCATTGATCAGGGCTTGGGCTGTGGAATGAGTGGATTTGGGCTATTCTAGGGCTAGGGGCTCTGTACCAGTGTCTCTTAACCACTGGTTCATGGAGCAGCACTGATCCCCGGCAGCATCTTTGCTGCTCCACAGAGGAACAACGAATGCAGGAGAATGAGGAGGAAGCAGATCCTGCCCAGCAGCTGCACAGCACCCCTGCAATACAGCCAGCAGAGACTTTTCCTAATCCTCCCCCTCTGCCCTGCCCACCTTATTTTCCAGTTAGGACCAGTTTTGCGGGCCAATCTCTGGGAGGAAAGCAGCTGCAGCTGAATGTTAATAAGCTAGTGTGAGACTGAGTCAGCGCCTGTTCTGCACTCAGAAGCCAGGAGGGAGCAGAGCCACAGGTGATGGGGCCAGCTTTCTCTGTACCCGGGGCAGAGATTCTGAATTGTCCGTCCCCCCCCGTCCCCCCCTTGATTTATCAGTAGCCGCCCTGGGATAGCACTGTGCCCTTTGTTGGCAAAGAAACCGCTATCCTTCTGGTGACAGGAGTTCCAGCAAAGCGCATCCCACTCTTTCTCTTCCTCCATCCCCTCCCCACAATTCAATCTGTGCCCTGCATCTCCTACTCCTCCCCCTGCATCCTGCTTTGACCCCCACCCAATCCTTAATCTGCATTCCCCTCTCTCTTCCCCACCTACTCCTTGCCCTGCATTCTCTTCTTTCTCCCCCATTCACTCCTTCCACCTCCCCTTTCTCCTCTGCTCACTCCATGTCCCTTCTCTCTCTCACACCAGCCCTGGCCCCCCCTGTCTACCACCTGTCCCTTGCCTAGCAGCTTTCCTTTCTCCTCCTCATCCCCTGCCCAGAAGCAGACCCTCTCCCCCACCCCTATCCAGCAGCCCCTCTCTCCCAATTGTCTGCTCAGCAGCAGAAGCCTTCTCTCCCCTAGAAAGCTTTACTCAGCAGCAGCCGCCCCTTATTTGGCTCCCCCCTTCCCACCCTGCCCATCAGTAACTCCCTCCCCCCTTTCTTTTCCTCTCTCCTATGCTCTTTGGGCTGCAACGCCAGCAGCAATAGCTGCAGAAACTCAGAATAGAATCAGCGCAGGGCCTGTGAGCCATCATGTGCCCAAAAGTCCTGAGGCAGCCTGACCCTCCTCTCACACAGCATCCTGAAAGCCCGAGTAGCTAGAAGACCCCAGGATAGGCTTGGGAAACCCTTCCCTAAGTTCTTCAGCCTTTAGCTTTATGCCCCCTCCCCAATTAATTTTCAGGCCTATAGACACCCCTGAAATTTTGATAATTAAACTCAATCGTTATGCTCCCTCCACAGCCCTTCCCAGAACAATGCTATAAAATCACATAATTGGTCATCCTACTTTTAAACTTTGTTTTGTATGTGTGTATATATATATCATATATAAATAAAGTTCAGAAGTCATATCACAATATCTGATGAATGTGTCATTTGTGAGTTTTAGAGATAGACTGCAAAATAAAAAAAAAATCCTAAAGTTATCAATTAAAATAATTCATACTACATTGGTTGAAGTTAATCTCAGAAAGGGCTGGTTGGACCGAACTGGAATTTTTTTTCCCCTTTACTACTCACCATAGGAAAAACATTCAAATGATGTTGTTGCTTCAGTAACAGAGACACAAGGTCCCCAATTACCAGGCACTTTGTGAAGTAACACAAAACTCTGTAAAAAGTCACTCAGGACCTATGTAGCAAATCTCCCGGAACTCAAACAGCAACAAACCTGCATGAAAAGGCAGCCTTGCAAATATTCTACCTGGCCCTGAAAAACCATTAGACTGTCTATTAGGGAAATAGAACAAGTTGGACTGCAACAATCCCTACATAGAGCCTACACGCTAGCAGAATACTTCACTTCTGTCACACATACAGAACACAGACCTTCACCAAATACAGAATAAAGCATGTAAGGAACTCCCTCAGAATACTTTAAAGGACTGGGTATAGCTATCTGTACCGGTCCTCCTTAATTCCCAACCCAGCAAGGGATTCTGGGATAGAGTGGATCACTGCAAGCTGGGATAAGAGTCCAGGGCCCAGGGAGAGAGACAGTAGCCTCGAGAATATGAACTGTAAGTTACAATTATTTTGTTGAAGTGCACATACCAGCTAACTTGTTTTGTTTACTTTTGTTTAACAATAAAGAAACGTAGAAAGATTGTTGCCAGAGTTCAGTCTGGAGTCTGTTGTCTGGCTAATCCTAAACGCTTGGCATCAAATATGGTGGCAGCAGTGGGATAGCTTGCCTAAGCAGGAAGCCCACAACCGCGGCAGAAAAAAAAGAAAAAAAACCATACAAAGTTTGTTTTTTTTCTCTTTCTCCTGAGACCTCCCAGTTTCACTCTCCCAACTGAAGCTACAACAGGCTAATGGGGTGTAGCCCTGCCTGTGCAGTCAGGGGTCAAGCAGTGAGTTGGGGCTGAACAGGTCAGCAGGTTTTCTTTGTTTTTTTTCCTCACCCTCCTGTCCGGACAGATACCCAGTGGAGAAATGGCTCAGAAAGCAGGGAAAATGGAGTAAGTGATCCAGATCCTTGCTACAGGGCAGCAGCAGTTGCAGAACACCACACAAACTCAAACTGTCCAGCTGCAGGCCCTGCGAGAACAACTTGTGCAGCAAAATACAGTATTAACTCAGGTAGCACAGGCCATGCAGATCGCTGTGTCCAGTTTAATCCAGTCAAATCCATTGCCTCACATCCAGTTTAAAATGAAGGCAGGTGAGGACTCAGAGGTCTTCCTGAGAAACTTGAGAGGACCGCCCACCTTTTGGCTTGGCCCGAAGTCAATTGGTATATGTACTTGGCTAACTTATGGCTTTCCAAGCAGCCAGCTCGGACAGGACAGCTGCCTATGCGGAAGTCAGGGCCACTGTCCTGGATAGAGCTGTGTTTACCTCAGAAACCTACCAGCAGCAGTTCCGGCAGGGATTCCTGCAGCCTGGGGAGAGCCCCCGAAGTCTGTTTCGTCGCCTGAGGAATGCCAGCAAAGTGGCTACAACCGGAGGCAAAGAATGGCCTCGAATTAGCCCAACAGGTGCTTCTGGATCAATTGTTAGATGGGCTTGACCAGCCTGTGCAAAATTGGGTCTGCTGACACACCGGGCTCATGTTAGAAAGAGCTCTAAAGTGAGGGACACCTTCCACCAGGCGCAGTTAATGCTTGATGTGGTAATAAGGCTAAAACCACAGCCCACACAAACTTCCTGGTGAAGCACAGGGAGTAAAGCTTCCTGGCACTGACCCTCAGAAGCGGAGAGCTCGCCTTCTGTACCGCGAACCCAGGCCACAGTCTCTTCCACGTGCTTTAACTGTGGTTGAAGAGGTCATATAGTAAGGAAGCGCCAAGTTGAGGGGCCTGAAGTTATGGACACCAGCTTAATGATCCAACCTACACTAAACTAGAAAGTCTCTGAGGATAAAGGAAAAACTCCAAAGCAAGAAAAATCCTCACCCTGGAAGAAGAAAAGTACTTCATGGAGTTCAAATCAGCCCGGGAACGAAATTGCGGACAAGTTTTCCTTCCGTGCCCTTTGTGCGGGGAATGGTCATCAGGAGGACCGCTGCCCATTTAGAAAGGCCTAAAATAAAGAGCCTTCAATGAGAATGACTAAAGGCAAAGACGAACCAACACAGAGGGCATGGTCTTTCTGTAAAGCGCTGGACCATAATGTCAAAGAGTGCCCACGGTTAGACGACCTGGAGTGTGAAAGCAAGCTGGAGGAACAGCGCAGGAAAAGAGAAGGGGGGCAACAACTGAACTCCAAAATGGGGAGAGGGGTGGGCGAACACTTTCGCAAAGCTACTAAGTTGTAGTTTAGCGGACATCCCTCATCGGCGACGCAAGGAGTTTGTGATCCAGGTGGAACCGGACGATCCCCGCCCAAGCATTGGGGGGATTCAGGGTCTGGCAGGACTCTCGTTCGTGAGGACCGCCTCCAAAAAGAGTGCATCAATCACAAGAAAAAAAGCGACACTGTGCACATAGGGACAAATCGGAATAGCCAACCAGTCGGGTTCTGCTGACGACCACGGCAGGTCAAGCCATTACGGAAGCAGGAGACTTTCCTGCGCTCCTGTACCCAGTTATTCTGGGACACGATTGCCCCCAGTGTACGACCCTGTGGGTTCAGCTCACAGGGAATCAGGGGTGGGTCACCAGGGAAGGAAGAGCCGGGAATTAGGCAGGGCACAGCTGAATGCCCGGCCTGACAAGGCCAAGCTAAGGGGGGAGGCTTTGTGAGGGAGCATGTAAGGAACTCCCTCAGAACACCTTAAAGGATCGGGTACAGCTATCTGTACTGGTCTTCCAGTATCTGTACTGGTCTTCCAGCTATCTGTACTGGTCCTTAAGTTCCAACCCAGCAAGGGATTCAGGGATAGGGTGGGGAGAAGAGACCAGGGCCAGAGGGATGAGGGAGGCCCAGGGAAGAGAAACAGAAGCCTTGACATTATGAACTGTAAATTAAAATGATTTTGTTGACTTGCACAAACCAGCTAACTTGTTTTGTTTATTATTGCTTAACAATAAAGAAACTTACAAAGATTGTTGCCAGCCTGGGCTCTGTTCTCTGGCTAGTCCTGACCACTGGGCATCGCAAAGGGATCACAAATTAGAAAGGGAAATATTCAGACAAATACTGAATTCTTCTGTCATCTGCCAGACACTCCAGTTTAACTCCTTCTGCTCCGCCCCATTCCTGTTCCTTGCAGACAGGAGGGGAAGGGGGGAGCAAGAGAAGAAGAGTTGCTGGATTAGGAAGCAGAAGGTTCTTCTTTGGAGTGTACCCTGTTTGCTCCATCTCCTCCACCTTGAATACTGTGTACAATTCTGGTCGCCGCATCTCAAAAAAGATATAATTGTGATGGAGAAGTTACAGAGTAGGGCAACCAAAATGATAATGGGGAAGGAACAGTTCCCCTATGAGGAAAGGCTGAAAAGGTTATGGCTGTTCAGCTTGGAGAAGAGATGGCTGAGGTGGGATATGATAGAGGTCTTTAAGATCATGAGAGGTCTTGAACGAGTAGATGTGAATCGGTTATTTACACTTTCGAATAATAGAAGGACTAGGGGGCATTCCATGAAGTTAGCAAGTAGCACATTTAAGACTAATCGGAGAAAATTCTTTTTCACTCAACGCACAATAAAGCTCTGGAATTTGTTGCCAGAGGATGTGGTTAGTGCAGTTAGTGTAGATGGGTTCAAAAAAGGTTTGGATAAGTTCTTGGAGAAGAAGTCCATTAACGGCTATTAATCAAGTTTACTTAGGGAATAGCCACAGCTATTAATTGCATCAGTAGCATGGGATCTTCTTAGTGTTTGGGTAATTGACAGGTTCTTGTGGCCTGGTTTTGGCCTCTATTGGAAACAGGATGCTGGGCTTGATGGACCCTTGGTCTGACCCAGCATAGCAATTTCTTATGTCCTTATGTTCTTGCATGATACCTGAGTGGGGAGAGTCACTGTGGCAGAGCCTTGTGTGTGCTTCTGCCCATAGGTAATACCAGCCCTGCTGACCATTGTCTTGACACCCTGGGCAGCTTCCCCTCTCACCTCCTCCCCCCCCCCCCCAAACCCAGCTCTGAGGGCCACCATGGTGGGGCCTGAGAACGGAGCAGATGCTGACTCGGTGCCACACCAGCTCCTTAACAATCAGCTGCAGTTGCTTCTCTCCCAGAGATTGGGCCTCAGGACTGGCTCCCAAATAGAAAGAAGTATCTATGGGGCAAAGGTATTAATTGTAGAAGTGTTGCTGGCTGGCAGGGGGAGGGAGAGTGAGGGATTTCTTATTTTTTTTTTAATGATGGACTGCTGGCTGGCTGGGAGGGAGCAAAAGAGAGAGAGAGAGAGAGAGATTTCTTTTCTGAGGGAGGTACTTTTGGCTAATTGGGAAGTGAAGAAGGAAGAGAGAGAAAAGGAGGACTTTTTTTTTTTTTAAATAAAAGCAACATTTCTTGCAAAACAATTTTCTTAAATTGGCTAAGTTACCTTCCTAAAATAACACAGACCTGCTGCAGGGCTGACCCATGAGATTATAGACTGGGTGGGGGAGGGAGTATATGCTCCCTGCTCTTTAATGTTCTGGGTCCCCCCTCCCCCTTGGCTTATCAGTGCTGCAACCAGCCCACATAATTTAAGGAAGGTGGCTAGCTGGTCCCTGGCATGCAAATGGTTGAAAAACACTGCTCTAGGCAAATTTCAATCTTATACCCTCCCCAGCGACTCTTGCAGAGCAGTATCCACCCCAACTCACCTCTCACCCTCTGCCAAGTCCTGCATCCTCTGCCTCTGCTCCCACTGCCTACAGTGCCCAGCATCCCTTCTCTCTAGCCCTGTCCAGCATCTCTTCAAGCCCCAGCATCCTTCTTCTTTCTGCTCCTCGCTCCCTTCTCCTCAGCATCATTCCCACCCCACCCCCAGCATCATCTCAAGCTCTTTACCGCCTTTCCACAGCGCTCAGCATCTTCTCTCTCGCTAACCCCTGCCCATCCAGAATCCTCTCTTCCCTCCCGACTCTCACCTGCTCCCCACCTTCTCTCTCTCTCCACCCACCCAGCACCCTCTTTCCCCAAGTCCCCCCACTGACCCAGCTCCCTCTCTGTCTCCACCCTCTACATCTCTCAGCATCCATTCCCTTCACTCTTGTATTGCCATGCCTTAAAAGTGGGTAGGTGGCTCCCAGAGGTTTCCCTGGTTTTTGACGCCCCCAAAAATGTTGGTGCCCTAGGTTACCGCCTAGTTTGCCTAATAGATGAACCAGCCCTGCTAGAAAAAAATGTAAACAATTGACAAGGAGATGGAAGAGTCAAAATGGTGGATCTGGGAGGCTGGCTGGATAACTATGGGCCAATGTAAAAAGGTGCGCTCAAGAGAGCACATAGTTTTACCCTCAGATGGGCGCACATTGTTTCTGCACAAACTGTAATCCTGAGGCAGCAAAGAGCTTTGCGCACAAAAACTGTTCCCATAAAGCCTTGCATGCTGCTACGCACCCTCTCGTGGAAATTCCATGCAAATGAAGGCATTAGCTATTCTTCTCCAACACAGTGAGGTGCACTGGCTTAATTCAGGTTTTCTTGGTGCTGGAAACGTTTACTCCTGCTCAGAGGTAGAATAAAGTTTCTAGCGTTAGTATTAGTCTATGGGTGGAAATGGGAGTTCTGGTACCAAGACCTGTGGTCAGGATTTTATGCACAGAAAACATTTTTTTTTTGTGAGCATAAATCATATTTTATGTATTAAAAAACATGGTTTATGTGCACTAATCATGTTTCTGTGCAGAAAATATGATTTAAAACCATGCTTTTTGTGCATAAAATCTGATTTCTGCACGGAATTCATGTTTTTCTGTGTGCTAAGCCTTTTCTTTGTGCATGTTTTCCAGTTTGTGCCCATTTTTAAATTACAGATGCCTTAGCAAAATGAGTCATGGATGATGAGGTCTCAGTATACCAGGTGATCTCAGCCTGCATTTCACCATAAGGGCTTGTTTTCAAAGCTGTACAGATCTGTAAAGCGACATTTCTCAAACTATGACCAAATTTTACCCAGCCTATGGAGACAGGAGGAAACATAGAAATGATGGCAGAAAAAGACCAAATGGCCCATCCAGTCTGCCCAGCAAACTCCCATACTTATTTTCCCATACTTATCTGTTTCACCAACCACCAAATTCAGGGCCCTTGTTGGTAACTGTTTGATTTGAATTTCATAGAAACATAGAAATGACGGCAGAAGAACACCAAATGGTCCATCTAGTCTGCCCAGCAAGCTTTCACACTTATTTTTTCATACTTTTCTTTTACTCTTGTCCCTTTTAAGTAACATTTTGGTTATATATCCCTTCCACCCCCGCCATCGATGTAGATAGCAGTGCTGGAGCTGCATCAAAGTGAAGTATCTAGCTAATTGGTTTGGGATAGTAACCGCCATAAAAGCAAGCTACTACCATGCTTGTTTACCCAGCCTGTGCAATTCAGTCTTTTTTGGTAGTTGTCTGAATATAAATCATCTTTTCTTCATTCCGCCTGCCGTTGAAGCAGAGAGCTATGCTGGATATGCATTGAAAGTGAAGTATCAGGCTTATTTGGTTTGGGGTAGTAACTGCCGTAACAAGCAAGCTACTCCCCTGCTGTTTTGTGAATGCAAATCCTTTTTTCCACATTTCCTCTTGCCGTTTTTCCACATTTCCTGCCAGCCCCTGCTGTTGATGCAGAGAGTATTGTTGGAGTTGCATCAAAAGTGAAGCATAAGGCTTAATGGTTAAGGGTAGTAACCACCACATCAAGCAAGTTACCCCAATGCTTGTTTACCCAGACTGCACAGATCAATGCCTTTTTGGAAGTTGTTTGAAGGTAAATCCTCTTTTCCACATTTCACCCTGTGGTTGAAGCAGAGAGCAATGCTGGATATGCATTCAAAGTGAAGTATCAGGCTTAATTGGTTTAGGGTAGCAACTGCCGCAATAAGCAAGCTACCCCCACGCTTATTTGTTTACCCAGACTATGTAGTTCAGTCCTTGTTGGTTGTTGTCTGAATGCAAATCCTCCTTTCCACATTTCCCCTTGCCGTTGAAGCAGAGAGCAATGTTGGAGTTGCATTAACTGTGTGAAGGCTTTTTGAGTAAGGGTAGTAATCACCAGGTAGTAGCCACCATTCCAGCAAGCCACCCCCATGGCTCTTCTCTTCATTCCCATCCTCTAGCCTTTATGGATCCACAGTGTTTATCCCATGCCCCTTTGAAATCCTTCACAGTTTTAGTCTTCACCACTTCCTCTGGAAGGGCATTCCAGGCATCCACCACCCTCTCCGTGAAGAAATACTTCCTGACATTTGTTCAGAGTCTTCCTCCCTGGAGTTTCAAATCGTGACCCCTAGTTCTACTTATTTTTTTCCAACGGAAAAGGTTTGTTGTTGACCATGGATCATTAAAATCTTTCAAGTATCTGAAAGTCTGCATCATATCACCCCTACTCCTCGTCTCCTCCAGGGTGTGTACATATTTAGGTTCTTCAATCTCGCCTCATAAGTCATTTTATGAAGACCATCCATCTTTTTGGTCGCCCTTCTCTGGACCGCCTCCGTCCCTTTGGAGATACAGTCTCCAGAACTGAACACAGTACTCCAGGTGAGGCCTCACCAAAGCCCTGTACAAGGGGATCATCACTTCCTTTCTCTTACTAGATATTTCTCTCTCTATGCAGGCCCAGCATTCTTCTGGCTTTAGCTATCGCCTTGTCACATTGTTTTACCGACTTCAGATCGTTAGACACTATCACCCCAAGGTCTCTCTCCTGCTCTGTGCACATCAGCCCTTCACCCGCTATCAAAGGATTTACCTGCGTAAGTGCACTTTACATGCATAAATGGCTTTAGAAAATTGCTACGATAATATATTACATTTATGCATGTAACTTCTTTTAAAATTTACCTGCATGCATGCAAGTCTCTTAGAAAATAGCAACTTGTGTGTGTGTACCTTGCACACATAAATGTGTGTGCAGACTGAAAATATGCACATACTTTTGATGTTTATAAAACAGCATGTACGCATATATGCTAGTTTTATGCATGTAAATGTTTTGAAAATTCACCCCATGTGTTATCACCAGTAAACAAAATGGACTGTATATTAGAGTACAGCACTCAGGTTTGAAAAATGGAACATATTTTTAGTTTGACTGCATAATTAAATGACTCTTCTCTATTGCAACACATTACAGTCTGCGCAGATGGTTGGTTTCCTTTAAATATCCCATGGCATTTTTTGTAATATCAGGGATGTTTTCCTGCTATGGTAACAAATTTCCAACACTTTTGCATAATGGAGTCTGAGAACATCCTTTCATTTCTCTCCCCATAAACAAGGAACTTAAACAGTTGCAATCCCTTAACATTAAAAAAAAAATAAATCCGATTTGTATATTTTTAATGTGCAGGGCAGGCGGAGCCATGTCTCTGGATATCCACGATAATGTGAGCACCAGGCGTGGCTCCTCCTGAGTGAGGCTTGGATCCTTGCTGCGCTGGGGTTTTGAATCATGCAGGTCACTGGTGTGTCCTGAATAGTTGAGCCCCAGTGCACCAGGGGAGTAAACAGGGTCTCTAGGGGCTGGTTACCTTGTGTTGCCACCCTTTCCCCTTCCAGCGTGGCTCTTCGCGTCCCTCCCTCCCACCCCTCTTAATTGCTTTGTGGGGTTGTCGCAGTTTTGGGGCGGTGGCATTACCAGAGCTTTTTTTGTGTTGGGGTTACTGTTGAAGAATCTGCTTGGTGGCGGCTTTCTACCACACTGTGTACTCTGAGTAAATGCATGTGATTGGGTTCAGTCATATGGTGTGGGACTCCTTGCTGGGCTGTGGTGGTGGGGGGGGGGGGGGGGTCCTTGTGAGTGGCAGGATGCTGCTGGTGTTTACAGGCCGGGTGGCCTGGGGGGGACGGACATCTTGCTGGGGCAAGGCGGATATACTCTGGGGTTTGTTGTATTTGGCAGCTTTGGTGAATTATTGTTACGTTACTAAAGCTGTGGCCTTGTTGACATTCCAATCAGTTGTTTGGTGTATTATTGCTGAATGTGGGAGTATCTTGTGAAGGGAGCCGGGGCCAGGGAGGCCAAGAGTCTTGGTTGCTCAGATTATTATGTAGTGAGTGTCTTGTAAAAGTGATACGCTACTACTGGTATGTTACTCTCTTGTACGTGTTTCACATTCTGCTGTCTAAACAGTACAAATCAAAATGCATTGATGTAGGAGTTTGTTTCATTGATCCACATAACACGCTCTACACTTTCATCTTAAAAGAACAATTACAAAAATAGAAAAAAAGACTTGACTGCAAAAGTATTCACATCCTTTTGTCGTAGCAAACCAAAGTTAGCTCTGGTTCAAACAGTTCCCTTAATAAGGTCCATAATGAGTTACACAGAGCTCACCTGTGTCCGGGCACAGTGGCTGAGCTGATCAGAATACTCCTGGATGAAGAATCAAAGCTATTTCTGTTGCATGAAGTGAAGTTGAAGCAAAGATCAAAACATGCCAAAAAAACAGAAGCTGCCAAAAGAACCATAAGTATTACCAGCAGAATATATAGGGCATGCTTCGAAAATATGACCTTGGCCACAGGTGCCACTGCTGAAGGGTGCTGTGCTGCTGGCCCCAGCGCATGAAATTGTTCGTGGTAGGACCTGCGGCGCAGAAGGACTGTGTGCTTATAGTCCTGGCAATCCTCCCGACGCTTTCGTTTCCTCCGGCCCCTGACTCACAACAGAGGTGCTGGTGGTCCCTCCTTTGCCACCCCGGTCTACCCCCTCTTTTCCCTCGTGGCAGCACCGAGGCTGGGGAGGAGGAACAGTGCCCTTCTGGTAAAGGCAGGCACCGCAGCTGAAGCAGGAGAAACAAAGAGAGCCAATGCAGGAACTCCTCGTCTCTGAGCCGGCACGAGGTCTGGCCCTGCTGTGGCGCCGTCCCCGCACAGGTTCCCTCGGTAACAGGGGGTCGGTGTGGAAGAAGGGGGGTGGGGTCCGTGGCAGGAGCTGACAGCGCCCCCTCTGAAAGAGAGAGAGAGAGAGGCCCCGCGTTCACTCTCGTTTTCTCTCCTATGGGGAGGGATGTGGGAAGGGGCGTCTGCCGGTGCCTCCTCTGCCCCAGAGTGATGTCGCATTGCAGTGCAGGCACCGGAACCCAAACAAAAGGATTCCTGTCCCACGGGTGTCCCGGGTGGGCCCAGAGATGCAGCCAGAACACAAGGAGGACGCGACGACTGGCAGCCCAGGAGACGAGAAGTGAGTTCCTGGAGCCACCAGCAGTGCACAACTGGTGGGGAGGGGATGGTCCGTGAGGAAAGAAAGAGGGGAGATAAATGACTAGGACTGGGGGGGAGAGAGAGAAAGCTCTGCTGGGGCTTAGGGGGATGGGTGGGAAAGAGGGGCTGCAGGCCCTGAATGGGAAGAGAGAAAGGGGGCTGCTGGGACTTGGAAAGAGGAGTTGCCAGGTTTGGGAAGAGACAGAATGGGCTACTGGGGATATGGGAGTGGGTGGGAAAGGTAAGCTGCTGGGAATAGGGGATTTGAGAGATGGGGTCTGCCGAGGATGGAGGTGGGAAAGATGGGGAGCTGGGAAAGGTCTAAGCTGAGGGGAGGAAAAGGAGGAGTGGCTGGGAATGGGGGGGCTGGGAGGAAGAGAGAGGGGGGCAAGGAAAGACAAGGTTTGCTGGTTCTAGGTGGGGAAAGAGAGAGAGGGGGGGCTGCTGGGGCTAGTGGGAGAGAGGGGGGGGGGAGCTGCTAGGGTTCAGGGGTGGGGAGGAGGGCACTGTGTCAGAGCCTATGCTCATACATAGGTGTATAATGGAGGTAGACGTGGCGGATGGGAGCAAACTAAAGGTTTTCCGAGGGCACCTAATGCCCTCGCCTCAGCCCTGGGTGGATGACTCCTGACCCAAAACTTTTAGGGCAATGAACAGACTGGGTATATTGGGAGGAATCTAAAATGGGAGAAACATCCCCAGGTAGTTGTCGTGTGGTGTACAGGCTGAGGGCGCACTTTTTCACTTGGCCATAGGTGCCAAATTGCCCGCTATGACTCTGATGGTACCAGATTATGTCCCTGATAAATGAGGCTCATTTTTCGAAATAAGTGTGAATGGAAATTTGGAGTCCTCTTCAGTCATAAATTAGGGATTGCTGGTCCTTGCATTTTCAGCATCACCCTTACTGCAGTTTAATATTTACTTCATTCTTTTAAACATTAGTATGTCTCTTTTGGAGCTGTTCTGGGCAAATTCTTAGGTCTTCTTTCTTTGCTATCCTATTATATTTTATTTCTAGTTTTACACTTTATTGAATAAAACATGTGCATCTTCTATTAGGACCATTCCAGTTGTTTTCAGAAATGTTCTTCCTTGAGTGCATTATTTTCATATTTTTGCTGTTTGTGCTTTACATGTATGAGTATTGTTGCACCGGAGGTGGACCTTTGGGCCGAGGTGGGGGTTGACGCTACCCATAGGAGGGATCCTTCGGGTCCCCACCATCGGCAGGGAGGGAGGGCTGACGGACGGAGGCCGGCTGGCGCTTCACCAATACCAGCCCTCGTTCCCCGCGGGTTGAGCCTTGGCTGCCGGGAAGGCTGGACTTATGTCCTCGTCAGTGGTCGTCGATGGGTGGATCGAGGTCAGCCCAGAGGCAGCAACTAGTGTAGGTATCAGTCTGTACTGGACGAGGCGGAGTCCTGGAGACCCGGGCGCCAATAGGAACACAGTCTGACAGAGGGCGCCCGAGCAAGAGCAGGCCGAAGCCTGAATGAACCAGGACCAAGGCTGAAGAGGCGTCTTTAAGCAAGCTGGGATCAGGACTGGTGGCAGTCTGGAAGCAGTGGCAAGCAAGGCTGAGGTCTAGACGAGGAGAGAGTCAAAAGGATGGTCAGCCGAAGCAGAAGTCCAGGGCTGGAGAGAAGCAACAGCATAGTCAAGCAATGCAGAGGTCCAGGGCTGGAGAGAGGCAACGGAGTAGTCAGGTGATGCAGAGGTCCGGGGCTGGAGAGAGGCAACAGTAGTCAGGTAATGCAGAGGTCAAACCAGGTTAGCAGTCCGAAGGGGAGACGAAGGAACAGGAACATAGGAACAAGGAAACAGGAACGAAGGCAATCAGGATCGGGAACCAGGAACCAAAGAGGCAACGAGTACTTGACTAGCGAGGGGACCTGTTGCAAAGGCAATTTGAGAGAGAGCGGAGCCTAGGGAGGGGCGCGGCGCTGGTCGGGACGGCGTCTCTCCGCGGGCCACGCGGAGAGGCCCGAAGCAGAACATCAGGAGCTGCAGCAGAACCGGAGGCCCCAGGGGCAGCCTGAGCATGGAGCCGGCGGTCCACAGCTGCCAGAGACGAGGGACCAGATGCTGAATCACTTTGAAAGAGATGAGGGGGCCGAGCTGCGAGTCTGCCGCGGCCGGTGCGCGTAACAAGTATAATACCTACCTGGAGGTCTGATGAGGATCAGCACAGCAGTGATTTGCTTAGATTTATAAGGGGAGGAGTTTGTTTATTATGAAGAGCTTTCAGAGACTTTAGGACCTATGCAATAAAACTAGTGGTAAAACAAAAATGTATTGTGCAAGTCAGTAAAAATGTAACATGCATGGTAAAACACCACTTAACATGGTATGCAAAAAGATTTACAGTTTTGCCACACTAGCATTGCCATGATATTAGAATGCACAGAAATTAAAAAAACACAAAAAACTACACTGTGTATGTTTGGTCCATTTAAAACTCTCCATGCTAAACAGCTCTTTTACTTTTGACCAGTCAGCACATGGTATTTCTTCTCTCCCTGAATCCCCCAACATGAAAGGTCCAGCCCCCATCCCAGGTGCAGACACTGCCCTCCCCATCAAAGTGCCTACCCCCCCCCCCCATCAAAAGCCCCCTCAGGGGACAAGCTTCTCCTTTCCAATCCCACACCCAAGAGCCCCTTGGGTAATCCTCTCTTACCACGTCAAGAAGCAGCAGGCCCTTCCAGGGCAACAGTCTCTCCCCCCCCCCCCCCCCCCCACTTCCAGCCCCTCAAAACCCCTTCCGCACCCTATCCCAGACTCCATCACCCACCATTCATCCCTCCAAACTGGGACCCATTCTGGAAGTTCCAGATATCTTCAGCAGCAGGGTGGACTGCGGAGCCCTCCTGCCGTCCATGCCACCCAACTCTGACTCTGCCTGGCAGTGCATCACTACGCATCGCTGCATGTGACGTGCCACTAGGTGGTGTTAGCTGGAGTTCAGTGCCTGGACGGCAGGAGGGTCTGCAGTCTCCTGCCACTTAAGATAGGAGGAATCCATTCCAGAGAGGGGGGTAGTGTGGTCTAAGCTGGGCCGTGGAGGAGCCTCCTAGCTCTTGGGTGAGGGGGAAAGGGTGGGTGGGCATGTCAGCTTCCTCGCAGTTGGGGGTGCTTTGGAGGAAGAAGGTTTCCATAGAGGGGGCATTTAATGTATTATTATATTTCGCCTAGAGCCACGTTCTCAAAATAGGTGACTAATAAATCTAAATCAATGAGAGGACTGCCCAGGTTTTGGGGCTCTTGATTGAAAGATCTGAACTTTGAGTGGTGGTGGAAGTGGGGGCGAGTCTTTTGTGTTAGAGGGGGGAGGAAGCTCCTGTGCGAACAGTCTGAAAGTGAGAGAGACAACTAGCATGGGAATTTCAGGCTGTGGTGGACCCAGTGAACATTTAACAACTGGTCCAAGGCTTTACTGAGCCCACGGAAAATAGAGGGTGTGGAGCAGATCTCACGTTATTTCATTTGGGTCTGCTAAAAGCCTCATTGTCATGCACTGTGATGCTCATTCATTTCCATATGGAAAAGCACTAATTTTAGTGTTTGCAAGTTAATGTGATGATACATTGTCTTAACATGCACATTACGACTATTTTTAGCATGGACAAAAGATCCTTAACCTGTATGTTAAATTTACTGTGTAGGCCCCTTTAATCACTAATAGCTGTTCAGGAGTTAAATTTACATCAGAATAAAAGGTGATCTTAATGATTTTGTATCCCGTCATATGCATTAGTTTGTAATATGTGTTGTTATGTTTGTGTTTTAGGAATAGTGTTCTATTAATAATTTTGTAATTTTATGTTGAATTTTTTGTACCCTGCTTTAGGCTAATGATAAAGTGAAAATTGGAATACATAAATTGTAATATAAGATACATAGATTATGCTAGGTTCCCTGTTTTGTTTAATATAGCAACATTGGAAGGTCAGCAAAGCAGCTTTACAACAAAAGCCATTCTCCAGGTACAGTTCATTTTAGTGTCTCCCTTTAGCACCATTACTGAATGCTGCCTGGGAAGGGGTATAAAACCTAGGGCTGAGACCAGGGCTGTGCTGAAAGGTGGGCTGGGTAATGTTGCACAAAGAATACAGACTAGAGTAGACTTGGCGTGCAGAAGGGGGTCCTGTGGGCTGCTCTGGCGCGCGGGGAGGCGGGAGAGGCAGAGCCAACCTACCTATTGCTTCCGGGCACCGGCGGAGGAAGCTGCTGGCTGCCGGCCAGGAGGAAGCCCCGGAAAAAAAAAGGAGCCAGCCCCCTCGGCAGCCGAAGCCGCCGGGCGATGCGGTGCCACCCGCTGTAAACCGGCACCCGGGCTGGAGGGGAGGGGGGGAGGGGTGTGGGAAGCGGGCGCCGAGGCCCGGCCATGAGCTGCTGAGGCGGCCGCCCTGGGCCGGCAGCGGGGGGCGCCCCCCAATGAGCCTGCTGGGGAGCTACCGCAAAAAGACCAACAATGATGGTTATGAATCTTTGCAGCTGGTGGACAGCAACGGTGAGCAGGCGAGCGAGGAGCGGCGGAGCAGCGGCGGCGGGGCGGGGCTGAGCACGGCGGCCCCGGCTCCGGCGGGGAGGAGCCCGGCCCGGCAGGCGGACTGCGGCAGCACCATGGACAGCTCAGGTAAAGGCCGCGGGAGGTGCAGGGGCGCCGCCTCGGCGCGCGGCAGGGAGGGAAGGCGCCGACCGCTCTGACGCCCGAATGAAAGCGAGGGACGCCGGGGGCGCGCGCGGCTGGGGCTGCCTCCTCGGCCCGAGCACCGTGACACGAAGCGCCCGCTGCCCGTGCCGAAGAAGGGCACTAAAATCCGCTTAGCCGGGCAACTGTGTAAGGAGATGCTGTGCACACGCACCAGCTTTCATACATGGGGGAGGGGCGGGGAAGATGTAGGAAGTTGCAGGGTCAGATGTAAAATAGCAACCAGGGGGTGGCAAATGCTTGCGCAAGAAACCCCCCCCCCTGTCAGATGCTGAACTTTGTTGCGTGCCATGAAATGAAAGCAGAGGGGGGGGGGGGGGGGGGGGGGGGGGGGCTGATGGCAGGGGCTCAGCGGGCGACCGATGGATGGGACTCCCAGCCCCACAGCACGTTTCCTTTCCAAAGGCTCGGTGTCAGTCTGAAGGGCTGAAATCACGCCTTTGTGTTCTTTGTTTGTCAAGCATCTGTCGGATCTCACCCTGGGGACCCGCTGAAACCCACTGACTCCCTGGGAAGAGCCAAAGGAGGGCTGCTTTATTGTGTCACTCCCCTTAGGAATATAACGCCAATACGCTAACAATGCTGCTGAAGGTTATAAATAATGAAAAGATAATTCTAAAATATTGATTTGGAATCGGGACCCCATGTGCAAAAAGCTCGTCTATTGTATTGTAAATGTGAGTCAGCTTTCTGTCTTGCTTTGAAACAACGTGTAGGCCAGAAATGGAATCGCTGTTTGATTTGTGAAACTGTTGTGACAGCAAATCAGAATGACTGAGCAGAGACTAAATATGCTTTCCTCCTATTTCATTGAAATACCCTATAATAAAATGAATCTGTACCACAACTTGCTTTATTTGACTAGTGGGTTAGCTTAGACCAGCCTAATCATGTCTATTAATTATGTATACTATAATACAGTAGCCAAGTTATGAGTCCTCAGACTGATAGCCAAAAATAGGAAGAATAAATTAAGGGGTTTTTTTTTCCTGATATTAGTAAGACATTTTATTCCTATCACATCCAGCTATTACATGTATTCTACATAAGCATCCTGATTTATTAAGCTTTCTTCCCCATACATTCAGAATGGGAAACAAGCCTTTGTGCACCCCTTTGTGTTATTTGTTTAATATGCTCCTTGTTATACCTTTTGCTTAATTGTTAAGAACTTTGATTTTGATGATTTTATTTTTGTAATCTCTTAGCCTCAGGTACAAAAATTTTAGATTGTAAGCCCTTTTAGGGGATAGTGAATTACCTATTGTACCTTATTGTAAACCGATGTGATATCTCTTTTTGAAATGAACATCGGTATATAAAAAAAAAAAATAAAAAAATCGTAAATAAATAAATAAATAAATGACAGCCAAAGTTTATCATTGGGATATTTAATTCATACTAATTGACTTACAATACTTTCTTCTGGCTGGCCTATATTCTTTATTATTTCTGTTACTTACTTGGTGTTGTAAACTAAAATAACAAAATCCAGCTCTAATTGAAATCAAATCCTGATTTCTGTCCTATGACGATTTTTTTAAATGAAATCATAGAACATCATTCTCATCATCATTCTCAAAAAAGTCTAAGAAGTAAGATGGGAGAATTAGAATGTATAGCAGTAAATGATGACATAGACTTAATTGGCATCTCAGAGACATGGTGGAAAGAGGATAACCAATGGGACAGTGCTATACCGGGGTACAAATTATATCGCAATGACAGAGAGGAGCAGTCGGGAGGAGGTGTGGCGCTTTATGTCCGGGATGGCATAGAGTCCAACAGGATAAACATCCTGCATGAGACTAAATACAAAATTGAATCTTTATGGTTAGAAATCCCTTGTGTATCAGGGAAGACTACAGTGATAGGGGTATACTACCGTCCACCTGGTCAAGATGGTGAGATGGACAGTGAAATGATAAGAGAAATTAGGGAAGCCAACCAAATTGGTAGTGCAGTAATAATGGGAGACTTCAATTACCCCAATATAGACTGGGTAAATGTATCATCGGGTCACGCTAGAGAGATAACGTTCCTGGATGGAATAAATGATAGCTTTATGGAGCAAATGGTTCAGGAACCGACGAGAGAGGGAGCAATTTTAGATCTAATTCTCAGTGGAGCACAGGACTTGGTGAGAGAGGTAACGGTGGTGGGGCCGCTTGGCAATAGTGATCATAATATGATCAGATTTGATTTAATGACTGGAAAAGGAACAGTGTGCAAATCCAAGGCTCTCGTGCTAAACTTTCAAAAGGGAAACTTTGATAAAATGAGAAAAATTGTTAGAAAAAAACTGAAAGGAGCAGCTACAAAAGTAAAAAATGTCCAAGAGGCGTGGTCATTGTTAAAAAATACCATTCTAGAAGCACAGTCCAGATGTATTCCACACATTAAGAAAGGTGGAAAGAAGGCAAAACGATTACCGGCATGGTTAAAAGGGGAGGTGAAAGAAGCTATTTTAGCCAAAAGATCTTCATTCAAAAATTGGAAGAAGGATCCAACAGAAGAAAATAGGATAAAGCATAAACATTGGCAAGTTAAATGTAAGACATTGATAAGACAGGCTAAGAGAGAATTTGAAAAGAAGTTGGCTGTAGAGGCAAAAACTCACAGTAAAAACTTTTTTAAATATATCCGAAGCAGAAAGCCTGTGAGGGAGTCAGTTGGACCGTTAGATGATCGAGGGGTTAAAGGGGCACTTAGAGAAGATAAGGCCATCGCGGAAAGATTAAATGATTTCTTTGCTTCGGTGTTTACTGAAGAGGATGTTGGGGAGGTACCCGTAATGGAGAAGGTTTTCATGGGTAATGATTCAGATGGACTGAATCAAATCACGGTGAACCTAGAAGATGTGGTAGGCCTGATTGACAAACTGAAGAGTAGTAAATCACCTGGACCGGATGGTATACACCCCAGAGTTCTCAAGGAACTAAAAAATGAAATTTCAGACCTATTAGTAAAAATTTGTAACTTATCATTAAAATCATCCATTGTACCTGAAGACTGGAGGATAGCAAATGTAACCCCAATATTTAAAAAGGGCTCCAGGGGCGATCCGGGAAACTACAGACCGGTTAGCCTGACTTCAGTGCCAGGAAAAATAGTGGAAAGTGTTCTAAACATCAAAATCACAGAACATATAGAAAAACATGGTTTAATGGAACAAAGTCAGCATGGCTTTACCCAGGGCAAGTCTTGCCTCACAAATCTGCTTCACTTTTTTGAAGGAGTTAATAAACATGTGGATAAAGGTGAACCGGTAGATATAGTATACTTGGATTTTCAGAAGGCGTTTGACAAAGTTCCTCATGAGAGGCTTCTAGGAAAAGTAAAAAGTCATGGGATAGGTGGCGATGTCCTTTCGTGGATTGCAAACTGGCTAAAAGACAGGAAACAGAGAGTAGGATTAAATGGGCAATTTTCTCAGTGGAAGGGAGTGGACAGTGGAGTGCCTCAGGGATCTGTATTGGGACCCTTACTGTTCAATATATTTATAAATGATCTGGAAAGAAATACGACGAGTGAGATAATCAAATTTGCAGATGACACAAAATTGTGCAGAGTAGTTAAATCACAAGCAGATTGTGATAAATTGCAGGAAGACCTTGTGAGACTGGAAAATTGGGCATCCAAATGGCAGATGAAATTTAATGTGGAAAA
Organism: Rhinatrema bivittatum; assembly: GCF_901001135.1. NCBI lineage: Eukaryota > Metazoa > Chordata > Amphibia > Gymnophiona > Rhinatrematidae > Rhinatrema > Rhinatrema bivittatum. The sequence continues at coordinate 100,695,127 of NC_042624.1, read as the reverse complement.
GTGCAAGGTGATGCATATAGGGAAAAATAACCCATGCTATAATTACACGATGTTGGGTTCCATATTAGGTGCTACAACCCAAGAAAGAGATCTAGGTGTCATAGTGGATAACACATTGAAATCGTCGGTTCAGTGTGCTGCGGCAGTCAAAAAAGCAAACAGAATGTTGGGAATTATTAGAAAAGGAATGATGAATAAAACGGAAAATGTCATAATGCCTCTGTATCGCTCCATGGTGAGACCGCACCTTGAATACTGTGTACAATTCTGGTCGCCGCATCTCAAAAAAGATATAATTGCGATGGAGAAGGTACAGAGAAGGGCTACCAAAATGATAAGGGGAATGGAACAACTCCCCTATGAGGAAAGACTAAAGAGATTAGGACTTTTCAGCTTGGAGAAGAGACGACTGAGGGGGGATATGATAGAGGTGTTTAAAATCATGAGAGGTCTAGAACGGGTAGATGTGAATCGGTTATTTACTCTTTCAGATAGTAGAAGGACTAGGGGACACTCCATGAAGTTAGCATGGGGCACATTTAAAACTAATCGGAGAAAGTTCTTTTTTACTCAACGCACAATTAAACTCTGGAATTTGTTGCCAGAGAATGTGGTTCGTGCAGGTAGTATAGCTGTGTTTAAAAAAGGATTGGATAAGTTCTTGGAGGAGAAGTCCATTACCTGCTATTAGGTTCACTTAGAGAATAGCCACTGCCATTAGCAATGGTTACATGGAATAGACTTAGTTTTTGGGTACTTGCCAGGTTCTTATGGCCTGGATTGGCCACTGTTGGAAACAGGATGCTGGGCTTGATGGACCCTTGGTCTGACCCAGTATGGCATTTTCTTATGTTCTTATGTTCTTATTTCATAAGGCTGGTATTTACAATTATTGATTTTACCTGGAATTGATAGTCCAGCTCAAATTTTATACAGCTAAGTATCAATATCATGACAAATCAGTGTCTTAGGCCTAGATTTACCAATGTCGCAGGGCTCCCTGCTAATGGGGGGCGGGCCAGCTTTTGCACCCAATAGCGCCATCATAAAAGGTGGTGCCATTGGGCGTGAAATGGGCAGCGAAAAGGCTCCTTACCTTTTCGCCGTCCACGCTGTCTTTGTGGCGTCCGCCCTGACTCCTTCTCTTCTGGGGCAGATGCCACCCCGACTCCGCCCCTTTTTAGCTATCGCATGTGAAAAGGGACCCCCTTAGTGTTTAAGATGGTGCACAAAAATGTGGTTTAAAAACTCTCTTTCAACTGCACTGTTTTAAAAATTAAATTAACTTGTTTTATTTTTCATTTCAGTTAATGTATTGCATTCTCACTAGAACAGGCTACTCAAAACCTGTAAAAATCTCCATAATCCCTACAAACATTAGAGGCATTATTTGCTTTTTATTTTCTTTTTGCAGTAGGTAGAAAGGGAAAATATTTTATTCAGATGTAATATTTACCAGTGCTGAATTCACTTTTAACAGAAAAAAATTCAAATACATCATTATCAAAATTAAATACTATTGAAATAATTTATAGCAATTATTACTGCATACTGGAAAAAACTGCAGGGAGATTGAATCATGATGATCAGTTTCATGGGATTACATTTGGGGTAACTGGAAGTGAAATTGCTTTTTGGTGCTCCAGTTATGGGATATCTGATGGAAATATTTGAAAGCTGGTATAAACAGCAAATCATTAGTGTGTAATAAAACTGAACCATTGAGCTTGAATATAGATTTGCTATTTTAAATATCATACAGCATTTGGTTAAGTGAATATAATAAGCCATCCTGAAATTTAGGTTTTGGTCTTTACCTCATTCATGACTCATTCAAGTATAAAAAGTTATTCTGTCCCTTTTTTAGGTAACATGATGTAGAAATATGTCTTTTGAAATGGTACCCTGAGGTAGCTGACATGGAAATATTATTGAAGCATTATCTTTTTAAGGTTGATTTTAATGGGAGGGAGCTCCATGCATGGTGTGATGATGTCATCAAGTTTTCCACTCTAGGCCTGTTTGACTTAGTGGGATACTTTGGATGCCAAAAAACTATATTTGATAATTTTTTGGATTGTACGTGAAGAACCTATTTTGGTGAAATGAAAGATGCATAGTATTGGTAGTAGATGCTTAGAAAGATGTAGTACTTAACCATATTTGATTTAGAGAATGATGTTCTTGAATTTCTCTTAGCAAATTTAAGTAGGAATTTAAGCTGCAAGCTTTGTTTCAAAGCATTTGCTACTATGATTCAGTGAGGTTAAGCCAATTTAAATATCTTATTTTTTTTCCAAAGTAATTATCTAGGTCAGTAGTTCCCAAACCTGTCCTGAAGGATCCTCAGCCAGTCAGGTTTTCATGATATCCACAATGAATATGCATGAGATAGATTAGCATATGCTGCCTTCATAGCATGCAAATTTTGTCTCATGCATATTCATTGTGGAGATCCTGAAAACCAGACTGGCTAGGGGAACCCACCCAGGACAGGTTTGGGAACCTCTGGTCTAGGCTTTTATTTTTCAAAGCTTAGTTCAGATTGCTGTCATGTAAGGCTTTTAATTATTATACTTATGTGAGCAAAATCTGAAATGGCAGTTTGATTATCTTCTGTTGAATAAAAGCATAATAGTTGTGTATACAGCTTGTAGGATTATTCTACTGCCTAGTGTTATTAGAACATGTGCTTTATCATTATGATGAAGACTGTTCTGTTGTTAGATTAAGGAAGGTAGTTATTGAGATACCATTTGAAAGTGGCTAGTTAAATGAAGAGGGGGGGGGGGGCCCCACAAAAATAGGTAATAATTAGATTAAGAACATAAGAACATGCCATACTGGGTCAGACCAAGAGTCCATCAAGCCCAGCATCCTGTCTCCAACAGTGGCCAATCCAGGCCATAAGAACCTGGCAAGTACCCAAAAACTAAGTCTATTCCATGTTACCGTTGCTAATGGCAGTGGCTATTCTCTAAGTGAACTTAATAGCAGGTAATGGACTTCTCCAAGAACTTATCCAATCCTTTTTTAAACACAGCTATATTTATTTATTTCTGTACTTATCAGAAACCCTTAACCAGGATGCTATGCAAGATATAGATGGCAAATAGTATATACTAATAGAATTGGTGGCTGAAACAGGGATTAACCAGAAGCAAACTTGAAAAAAAAAATGGATCTTTAACATGGATCTGAAATGTAAACACCATGGGAGATGGCTAGATGTCAGGAGGGAACTTGTTTCATAGTTGAGCTGCAAGGATATTGAAGTCCTGAAACTGAGAAGAAGCCTGCTTGATGCAAGGCACACCAAGAAAAGTTTGCTAAGAGGAGCAGAGATATGGAGAGGGGGAAGAGAGAGAAGCAGACACAAGGATGTTGAACTGTCAGTGAAATATAGAGATAGAGCAGCAAAGCTGATAGCAGAGATAGATAAGGCGCAGAACTTTAAAGAACCCAGAGCAGACAGGGGGAAGGGTAAGGAAGGCCAGCCAGGAGGCTATTGCAGTAGTCAAGTTTAGAGAGAACAAGAGCGTGCGAGAGTGAATAGCAAGCACTAAATGTAAGAAAGGTGTGGATTTTAGAAACAGCATGTTATATGATAATCATTAGCTAAGTAAGGAACAACATTTGATAATAGCACACATTGCAACTGGGAGAATGTGGCAAACACAGGGATTGTTGCTTACACTGTAGCTAATATATTTCTTTTTGACAATGGTTTAGAAGAAAGAATAAGCAGTAATATTGCCATATTTGCAAATGACACCAAACTATCTCTGATTGTAAATACACTGCAGGAATCCTTGATTTTGCAGAGGGACATAGAAAAATGTCAGAGGTTTAATACAGACCAATTTAGAGTAATATACTTGGGGGTACAATTCACTTTGAGTGTGATAGTAGTTACTATCATTGATTAGGAAAAGGATTTAGGAATAAACTGGTAATGTGTACACATCATGAAATTATGAAGCATTTTACAAAGGGACAAAGTTATCTTTCCATTGTATTAAACACTCACCAGAATACGGGAGTATGGGGTTTAATTTTGGGTACCCATCCTCAAAACGTATCCTCAAATGTTAGTGAATTAAAAAAAAAAAAAAGATCACTAAATTAATGAACTTGACACAAAGGCCTACAAGTTCATAAAATTACCAAGTCTGCAGATGCTTTCCACCAAAAAGGGACAACTGAAGAGGTTAACACTATAGAAGCAATTAGCAGACTCTAAAGAAAACTCACAGGGAATTATTTTGCCTCATGAACAACAGAAAGTATAAGGGGATATCTTCTCCGATTACAGGAATTATGTACTCAAGGAGCCTTGATGTTACAGAACATTTAGCCATTAGGGATAGGCATTTCTTTGGAACGAAAATGGAAAATGGGACCTATTTGGTCCTCCCCCAAACAAAAATGTTAGTTTTCATTCATTTTTGGCAAAGTATTGCAAACAGTGTGCACTATTTACAATAATTTACCAAAAACAAATGAAAATCGAAAAACAAAAAATAAAGAAAGAAAGAAAAGACCCAAAAAACAAAATACAAACTCCCCCCATGAAAAAAAAACCAGAACCAACATTTTTGGCCATACACAATACATCCCTATTAGCCATTGGAAGCAGCTATGGCTACAGAAAAAGAAACGTAGGCCAACTTTCAAAGGAGAGAGGAGGATGTGACTCTAGGGCAAAGTGCTAAAATTCAGGGTGATTAGCTGATTGTATGAAACCTTTTAGAAGAGTTTTGAGACAAGTATAAACAGACAGCGTGTTCAATTCCTTCAGAGAAATCAGACGTTCATCAGTACAGTTTTTGGACTTTAATCTCAGAGGCCTCAGCATTACTGGTCACTCATTCTACCCTAACCATGTGTCCGGAGAGAGATGTCTCCATTATTGATGTGGCTGTCAGCGAGACTCCGCAAAACACACTTTACATAAAGAACGTTTTGTGTCTGAAATTGCATGTTGAAAAGAAAGGCAATTGTGTTTCAGATGCCTTCTTGTGTCTGAATGTTGATTGGCAAGCAGAGAGTCGTATTACTCAGAGTTTGGCAGACACTGTCGAGGTCAGGTGGCCACTTTCTTACAAAATGCATTGAGCTTTTTTTTTTGTTTTGTTTTTTAAATAGAGTTCATAACATCAGCTACTGCAATCATAATCATTTACATTACAAAGTAAACATCTAAAGACGCACAGAATGACATTTGCCTTTGCATAATTAACACCTTAATTCCCAGGAAAAATGATAATGGCAGGTGGATTTTTTCAACTGTTCAATATTGCTATTATTAAAATCTCTTCCTACCTCCAGCCCCTATAAACTGATTTATATATATTTATTTTTACACTTTATTTTTATACAATATCTCATATTGAACAAAGCATCAAAATACAAACAGATTAGCAAGAAAACAATAATCAACAAATAACATAACATCATACTAATTGCAGATCCAGGCTATTAATATGTAAAAAGAAAAGGGTGGGAACAAGAAAAAGAAGAGTGAAAAATAGAAAATCAGATAAACATGAAAAAACCCGAAATCCACGCACATTAGGCTCTAAATATACATATCTGTTTATACTAATAATTTCTCCGCTATCTCTAGCCTTTCCTTCCTTCCAGCAGTCTATGCCTCCAAGTTTAATTTCCCTGTTAAATGTAACTTTGCTTTTTCATGTTCAACCTTTTGTTTTTGGTTACTGTTCTTGGTTCAGTTCCCCTATTCGATGTGAACCGACCTGATATGGTCTCTACTATGAAGGTCGGTATAGAAAAGTGTTAAATAAATAAATAAATAAATAAATATCAGGACTATTGATTCAAAATGGAAACGGGAGACGAGGCAATAATCTCCTAGCATCTAAAATGTTTTAAGCTGATCTGGGGAAAAGAAAACATATGAATTATAACTGATTTTTATATTTGAGAATAGCATTTAGGTATTTAGCAACCTTTGATGGTAATTTTGAAACAAGTGTGCATCCTGCACGTAACAGTGCATGAGCGAACATATACTGGAATTTTTTATCATGTGCGCACTTGCATGCATGTTTATTAAAATGCACCAACTGCGCATAACTATGCTCCTAATTTTAAGAGGTTACTTGAGCATAGAAAGCACATGTGTCTTCCATAGAACTCTGTCAGCTTTTACACGCGTATGTAAGTGGGCACTTTCCCATTTTTCCAGTTAGTCCACCAGTTTTCCAGTTAGTCCACCAGTTTCAGACCCCTCTGGTTCTTCATCCTACACGTTGCTCAGTTGGCCCAGACCTCTCACCCTGTCCCATAAGCCATAAAATTCAAGATCTACACACTTGCTCCTCAAAAGGAGCAGCAGTAAAGTTACACGGATATCTTGTGTTTGCATGCTGTGGTTTTCAGTTTTAAAATACGGAGTTAAGCAAGGAAGTGCTGGCCCTGCCGCTTTACCACCCCCTTATTCCTCATGCATGCGTGTGCATAATTTGCGGCTTTTTAAAATCCATGTTGCTTGCGCATGGCCCACATATGTGTGTATGTGGGCATTTTTGTGCAAGCATTACTTTTAAAATCAGTCTCATATTGTGGTACAGCTATAGGTCATCAGAAAATAAAAGTTACACAGTGGTAATTGAGTTGGAATGCAAAAAACATGAGATTTGGAGTTTTATATGTGGTCTCTGAGTAGTATCTGGAGCTGGAAAATATGCCACTTATTTACTATTTAGTTGGAATGGATATCGTGGGTATAAATTCAGTGCAAAGCAGGACAGACTATCATTAATGAAACCTGTATTTAACATATAGTACAATGAGCATTATTTTTATAAGCTGCAGACAGCTAAAAATCTGCTGGTTTCTGAGGGGAACTGTGACAATGATAGTAGCAATATACAGAATAATGAATTGGGGGGAGACGAGACCTATAGCATACTTTTTCTTTCAAAACTGGTGCAAAGTTTTTGGGTTTAAAATATCCACAGACTTTGTCCTAACATGGTCAGTTTGAAAATTGCCCCAGTGTTTGCTGACCACCAAGAGAAACCTTTACAGAACTGTGCATTTAGAGATGTGCATATAATATGCCCATTTTTTAAAGCAGGAAATGTAAGCTTGCTTTCAATAGTTGAATTGGTTTAGTTAATTATAACCTAGCTTTTGTTTAACTTTTGTAAATCTTACATGGTATCCCACTGTTGCTACTTTGTAAGATTTCAAACTGGATTATCTAATAAAAGGATTTAGAGGAATTGACATATGCCATAGAAGATCATGTGACAGTAAGTCATGCAACCTAATTTTAGTCAGGTTGGTAGTTCCAAACCTGGCATTCAAAAATTATTATATATTGACAGAATTTTTTTCCTTCTCTGGTACCTGTTCTGGCCCAATGCATTTGTTCAGGGTCAGAACCAGATGTGTGCAGCGGGGACCCCCATACTCCAGAAGAAACACTTATTTCCTAGCGTATAGCAGATGGACTCAGGACCAATGGGTATTAGAGATGTGCATTCGTTTTTGCCGAATTGGAAAATTGCAACGAAATTGTCCAATTCGGCATGTTTCAGGGAGCCCGAAAAAAATCAGGATTTTCCCATTTTTTCACAAAAATTCGTTTTTCCGATTAGTGCGCACTAACGGGAGTCAGTGCGCGCTAACTCCCCGTTAGTGCGCGCTAACTCCCGTTAGCGCGCACTAACAAAAAGTAACAAAAAGTAACAAAATCTAACGGTTTTTGTGGGGAGTTAGCGCGCACTAATGGGGAGTTAGCGCGCACTAACTAAAAATCGATTTTTCGCGAAAAAAAAGACCCGAACCGAAACAAAACGACATTTTTCATGGCGGCCGAAAAACGAAGAACGACACGAACACAAAAAACGATGCACATCTCTATAGTGTGCTCCTGATAGCAGTTGGAGACTGAGTCAGATTTCAATCTGACGTCACCACCAGTATATATACCCTTGCAGGAAGCTCTGCTCTTCTGTATTTCTCCGTCTCCATAGTAGTTCGGGACTCTATTCATGCTTGCACAGCGTTAGAGTATTCAAACCAAAGAAAATTCCAATCAAGAAGAAATCTTACCTCTACAGACGAGACCCGGTCTCCTGTGGTGATACCTACGGGTCTCTCCCCCAGTCGAGAAATCCTGAGGTGATTTCCGAGATCCCTCAGAGGTAGGCCTCAGTCCAGCAGCCAGTTCCCGGCGTGGACTTAGCCCCTGGCAACGGGAGCGGCTGAGAGGCAGCGGGTGGAACACCGAGCGCGGCAGTGAAGGTTCTCTTCCCTCTCCCCCTGCAGCCGGAGACCGCCCGGAATGAGACTGGGAAACTCTGAGACAAGGTAAGGTAGAAAACTTTCTAAAAGTCTCCGGTCTCCGAGGCTCGGAAAGCTGCACAGATCGCCAGTCGGCGTCTGTGCTATTGGGTTGATCAGCCATGTCCGGGCTAGAACCCGATCCGATATGAGGGTCCTCCCACGTGGAGACCCTCCGAGGTGGTCGCCATATTGCTCGCGTGGTCCCCAACGCCATTTTCCCTTGATCGCTGTCCTGTCCGCCTAACTGAGCCATGCGCACAGAGACGAGCCGGGCGTACAACTTACTTGTGTGCACATCAGCGCGCGCATAAGTGCCGTGAGCACAGCGATGCACACGAGGGGGCCTGGCACACAGCCACATGCTCAATGGTGCTGGGCGCATAAGTTCAGTCTGTGCGTACAGCGGCGCGTGCATCTTTGTGAGCACGCATCCTGGCCTACTCGCACATCTTCAGTGTACCCGGAGCACATAACTAAGCCTCCCGGCGCGTGCAGTATATGGGGCTTTCTGCTACCCTATGTGCACAAACCATGGCACCACCGGCCAAGAAGGTCAAAGCACAAGCCCTCTGCCCAGCCTGCCACATAAGAGCTGCGCAGCACAAAGAGGCCACAGCCCTGTGCCGACAGTGCGAGGAGGCTCTGGGAGAGCCAGGTTAAGGCCCTGCCCAGCCAGTACAGGAATCCGGATCCACCGATAGTACACCGGACCTCTCCACCCCCAGCGTGAGCCTCCCTCAAACGGGGCTCCCTGGGGATGAAACAACTTTCAATTTAGACCCAGGATCCTTTTCCTGGGTAGAATTCTTTAAAGGTCTTCACACCTTCGTCCACATGCAACTGTCGCCACCAATGACAAAACCACAGCCTCCCCCAGAGGACCCTAACCTCTCAGGGCCCTCTAGGCCCCCCAGAGACGTGCCTCTACCGGCCAAAAGTCTCACCATAGGGGACACGGACACCTCGGGCAAGGATCAAGAATCCCTGAAGGAAGGGGAAATCCCTCCAGGAACGGAACCTTACCGAACCATGAGGCATTTTTTCTCCAAAGATGAGCTGTCAGATCTCGTGGCTCACAGCTTGAAGAACTCGACATCCCGGGCACTAGTGCCACAGGGGAACTGAAGATGAACCCTCTCCTAGAGGGACTCTGTCAGGCCTCCCACCATTTCCCTCTGCTGCAAGCCGTACAACAGCTGATCGACCTGGAATGGGATGCTCCGGAGGCCAGTTTCAAAGGCGGACGGGCCCTAGAAGCTCTACCCACTGGAACCCTCAGCCAAATATCTCCTGGCGTTCCCCAAAGCGGACACCATGGTCTTCGTGGTCACAAAGCACACTACCATCCCAGTTGAGGGAGGAGCGGCACTCAAGGATGCCCAGGACAGACTTCTGGAATCCATCCTTAAACAGTCATTCGACGTATCAGCTATGTCACTATATGTCACGGATGCGACCTCTGACCTGGTATGCACCTCAGCCAGGGGCATCTCATCCGTAGTGGCAGTCAGAAGGCAACTCTGGCTCCGAAGTTGGTCAGCCGGCACGACTTCCAAGATGAAACTCACGAGAATGCCCTTTAAAGGAGCCGTCCTGTTCGGAAGTGAACTGGAGAAGTTAGCCGACAAATGGGGCAAATCCCCCCAGTACCTCAGCTACCGGAGGACAAGAACAAAAGAAGCCAACGCCCCTCTCCCTGATTACCTAAGGGCAGAGGATCACAGCATTTCAGACCCTACAAGAGTACATATCAAGCCCCTCGCCCCGCAGGCAGGGGCCAGTCCTTTCGGAGCAAACACAACAAGAGGGGAGCCAGCTCTGGCACAGGACCCAGCCACACCCCACAATGAGAATCAGTCGACCCATCCACTGGAAGAAGCCATAGGGGGGAAGACTTGCCCTATTCTACCAAAGATGGGTCGAGATAACAGCGGACAAGTCAGTCCTAACCATCCTAACCATCATTCGAGAGGGATACTATCTGGACTTGTACAACATCCCTCTGGACAAATTCGTGAAATCTCTTTGCTACGCACCCTCCAAGAGGACGGCAGTGGAAACCATACTGGCCAAATTGCTCGACCTAAAGGCCATAACGCCGGTGCCCACACAACAACAAAATACTGGGCACTATTCCATCTATTTTATCGTCCCCAAGAAAGAGGAAATGTTCCACCCCATCCTGGACCTCAAGTCGGTCAACCGCTACCTGAGGGTACCACACTTCTGCATGGAAACCCTGCGCTCGGTCAAAAGGGTGATACAGCCGGGAGAATTCCTTACATCTCTGGACCTGTCAGAAGCATACCTGCACATCCCGGTCCATCACGAGCACCAGCGCTTCCTGCGCTTTGCGATCCTGGACCACCACTACCAGTTCCGGGCACTACCCTTTGGGCTTGCCACAGCCCCTTGGACGTTCACCAAAATTATGGTGGTAGTAGCGGTGACACTGAGGAAAGAGGGAATCCTCGTACATCCATATCTGGACGATTGGCTGATCAGGGCAAAATCTCCAGAGGAAAGTCATCAGGCAACCACCAGAGTCAAGGCTCTACTGGAGAACCTCGGGTGGGTTGTCAACACAAACAAGAGCTGTCTACAGCCCTCCCAGTCTCTAGAATACCTGGCAGTCCAGTTTGACACCAGTCAAGACAAGGTCATTCTTCCTTCTACAAGGAGAAGAAAACTGACGAACCAATTGCGAAACCTGCTAACAAGTCTTCGCCCCAAAGTATGAGACTACCTCCAAGTCTTTGGCCTCATGACATCAACCCTGGAAGTGGTTCCTTGGGCAAGAGCTCACATGTGACCGCAACAGTGCTCCCTACTGTCACGATGGAACCCGATGTCCCAGGACTACTTCGTTCGCCTCCAGCTCCCGGAGGAGGTGCAGAACCAGCTCCAATGGTGGCTACAAGAAGACCACCTGAGCAAGGGAATAAGGCTATCCCCACTGACCTGGACCTTGCTCACCATGGACATGAGTCTACGAGGGTGAGGAGCCCACTGTCAGGAACTAACGGCCCAGGGGCAATGGGACAAAGAAGAGTCGGGATGGAACATCACCGACTGGAAACCTGGGCGGTCAGACTAGCCTGCATACGGTTCAGTCACAGATTCTGAGGCAAATCTGTCAGAGTCATGTCAGACAATGCCACAACAGTTGCCTACATCAACTGCCAGGGAGGAACCAGAAGCCAACAAGTGTCCCTGGAAATAGATCCCCTAATGGTGTGGGCGGAAGCAAACCTACAAGGGATCTCAGCGGCCCACATCATGGGAAAAGAAAACGTCACTGTGGACTACCTCAGCAGAGAAAGTCTAGACCCAGGGGAATGGATGCTGTCGACCACAGCCTTCCAGTTGATAAAAACTGCAGGGGAACCCCAGCCATGGATCTCCTGGCAACCCAGTCCAACACCCAAGTTCCCAACTTCTTCAGTCGCAGATGAGAACCACAATCCCAAGGGATCGATGCCCTTGTCCAGACCTGGCCACAGGAAGACCTGCTATATGCCTTCCCCCCGTGGCCACTACTGGGCAGGATCATCTGCAAGATAGAGCACCAAAGGGGGCTAGTACTTCTAGTGGCTCCGGATTGGCCAAGAAGGCCGTGGTACGCAGACATGCGAAGACTCGTGATGGGGAGCCCTCTCCCTCTACCTCCACACAGGGATCTGTTCCAGGAAGGCCCGATCCTTCACAAAGACCCAACTCGATTCTCTCTTACGGTCTGGCTATTCAGAGGACACGCCCGAAGAAGAGTGGATACTCAAGGGCGGTGATTGACACCTTGCTCCGAGCACACAAGTTCTCCATATCACTGACCTACATACGAATATGGAGAATATTCGAAGCTTGGTGCAAAGACCGCAACATCCTTCCGCGGACAGTCAAAATTTCCACGATCCTGAAATTTCTGCAGGATGGATTACAGAAGAGGTTGTCCCTCAACTCCATCAAAGTTCAGGTGGCTGCGTTGGCCTGCTTCGGGGCCAAAGTGGAAGGCACCAGCCTAGCATCTCATCCGGATGTCTCCCACTTCCTGAGAGGGGTCAAGCAAATTCGACCACCCCTAAAGTGGCCGGTACCCCTATGAAACTTCAATCTAGTACTAGACTTCCTAGCGGGAACCTCCTTCAGACCTATCCGAGGTCTGTCCCTACGACTCCTAACCTTGAAGACGGCATTCCTAGTGGCAATATGCTCGGCCCGTCGCATCTCTGAACTTCAAGCACTATCCTGCCGAGAACTGTTCCTCAGGTTCACATCGGGATCCATACAGCTATGCACGGTCCCCTCCTTCCTCCCAAAAGTGGTTTCTCACTTCCATCTAAACCAAACCATCTCGCTGCCATCTCCAGACGAGCATAAGGACTCGGAAGAATCTCGCCGTCTTTGCCATCTTAATGTCAGCAGACTCCTAGTCTGATACCTAGAAAGGTCGGAATCCGTACGAAAGACAGACCACCTATTCTTCCTTCACAGTGGGAAGAAACAAGCAACCATAGCCCGCTGGATCAAAGAAGTAATCAAGGCGGCCTACGTAGAGGCAGGCAAGCCTCCTCCTCTACAAGCCTCCTCCTCTACAAGTCAAGGCCCATTCCACTAGAGCCAAGGCAGTGTCCTGGACGGAAACCAGGATGCTGTCACACGCTGAGATCTGTCGGGCGGCGACATGGTCCTCCATCCACACCTTCTCCAGGTTCTACTGCCTGGATGTCAGGCTCGGGAGGACACAGCATTCACAAGGGCAGTACTAAGTGGACCACGGGTAGCCTCCCACCCAGTTCGATAGTAGCGTTTGTACATCCCATTGGTCCTGAGTCCATCTGCTACACGCTAGGAAATGGAGAAATGACTTACCTGATAATTTCGTTTTACTTAGTGTAGACAGATGGACTCAGCATCCTGCTCATGGCTGCCTCCAAACACGGAACCTCGGGTGACAATCCCTGAGAGCAAGACAAACACGGGTAAGCCACGCTTTCCTCTAATTAGGACACCCATAGTTACTGGGTGTCGGCGTTTCTCAGTTGAGTGCACTGGCAGTCTCCAGCTATAAGCCACATCAACCATCAATCAAGTTATTCAAGTTAAGCAAAATTAACCAAGTTAATCGAATTATCCAGACACACATATATCCACAATTGCTTTTCAAAGAGAATACTGAAGAGCAGAGCTTCCTGAGGGGTATATGTACTGGTGGTGACGTCAGATTGAAATCTGACTCCATCTCCAACTGCTATCAGGAGCACACTATACCCATTGGTCCTGAGTCCATCTGTCTACACTAAGGAAAATGAAATTATCAGGTAAGTAATTTCTCTATTGTGAAGCAGAAATGATTCAGAACTCTTCAGTAGCAGCATGCAAGGATGTGATGCCCACATGTACCACGGCTGTCGTGGTACATGTGGGCACCAAAGACATAGGAAAATGTGGGAGGGAGGTTCTGGAAGCCAAATTTAGGCTCTTAGGTAGAAAGCTTAAATCCAGAACCTCCAGGGTAGCATTCTCTGAAATGCTTCCTGTTCCACGCACAGGTCACCAGAGGCAGGCAGAGCTCCGGAGTCTCAATTCGTGGATGAGACGATGGTGCAAGGAAGAGGGATTCAGTTTTGTTAGGAACTGGAGAACCTTTTGGGGAAGGGGGAGTCTCTTCCGAAGGGATGGGCTCCACCTTAACCAGGGTGGAACCAGACTGCTGGCACTAACCTTTAAAAAGGAGATAGAGCAGCTTTTAAACTAGAACAAAGGGGAAAGCTGACAGTCGCTCTGCAGCACATGGTTCGGAGAGAGGTATCTTCAAAGGATACTGATGATGCATTAGAATTAGGGTATCCTGACAGTGAGGTTTCAATAATAAGAAAAGTAGTCCAAGTGCCTGTAACTAAAAACTCACCTGAGCTAAAAAATTCTAACTTATCCCTATCAATTAAAAAGCAGAATGAAAATACAAACAAAAAACAAACTTTGAAATGTTTGTATGCTAATGCCAGAAGTCTAAGAAGTAAGATGGGAGAATTAGAATGTATAGCAGTGAATGATGACATAATTGACATAATAGACTTAATTGGCATCTCAGAGACATGGTGGAAGGAGGACAACCAATGGGACAGTGCTATAACGAGGTACAAATTAAATCGCAATGGCAGAGAGGAGCACCTGGGAGTTGGTGTGGCGCTTTATGTCCGGGATGGCATAGAGTCCAACAGGATAAACATCCTGCATGAGACTAAATGCACAATTGAATCTTTATGGGTAGAAATCCCTTGTGTGTCGGGGAAGATTATAGTGATAGGAGTATACTACTGTCCACCTGGTCAAGATGGTGAGACAGACAGTGAAATGCTAAGAGAAATTAGGGAAGCTAACCAAATTGGTAGTGCAGTAATAATGGGAGACTTCAATTACCCCAATATTGACTGGGTGTTAGTAATCTCCTCGCCCAGAGGGGAGGAGCTAGCAATCTGTTATCGATCAGCTCCTCCCGAGGGGAGGAGTAGCAATCTGTTATGCCTCGGCCATGCCCCCGAAATGCCCCCGGGCCAGAACCATGCTCGCGGCCCCGCCCCCAAATGACACCCCACCGCGACACGCCACCCGTCACGCCCCCCCAGGAAAGCCCCGGGACTTACGCATGTCCAGGGTCTTGCTTGGCGTGCGCAGGGGGTACTTCGGCCAGGTTTTCGGGGGGTACGCACGTATCTTACGTGTGTACCCATTTGAAAATCTGGCCCTATGTGTTGTAGAACTGACAGCAGAAGGGGTTAACATCCCCCATTTATGTCACCTGACCTTGTATGGGAAGTGTAGGACTGCAAGGGCAGTTAGGTTCAGGGGGGGATTGGCCTTTCGGGGGATCGGGCATCCCCCGGTGGGCCGGTCGCTCTAGTCACGTGGTCTGCCGAGCACGGCCGTGACAGAGCCGTGCTCGGCAGACCACGTGGTATCTCCTGGGCCGGCCTGGAGGGAATGGAGGCAGGCTGCGCGCAGGCTGCCAATTTTGGGCAGCCTTGCGCGCGCGCCAACCCCGGATTTTAATGGCTACGCGCGTATCTATTAAAATCCCGCGTACTCTTGTTTGCGCCTGGTGCGCGAACAAAAGTATGCGCGGGCGAAGATTTATAAAATCTACCCCATATTGCATATGCGCCAGTATCAGTCCATCACTGAGCCTTATCCTGTGTACCACTATGTTATTACAGTACAGTCATACTTGGTACTTTTTTACATGCAGTATTTTTATTCTAGTGAAGTGGTATTTTCATTTTTTACATTTAGGTGCCTCGTCTCCAGACATGGAGTCCAATTATGGGGGTGGTTTACTTGACATAGTAAAAGGAGGAGCAGGGCGGCTCTTCAGCAACTTAAAGGACAACCTGAAGGACACACTAAAAGATACATCTTCGAAAGTCATGCAGTCTGTAGCCAGGTAATAAATGACGAAAACTGATTGTTTCAGACCAGTAAAACCAGGGATGCCCTCTGTTGTAGCAGGTTGGTTAAAGGGCAGAGTAGTTAGTGAACAACATTGGGAAGCTGGAGATTCCAGTTTAATTCCCCATACCATCATTCATTGTCTGACGTTTTGAGAAGGTCACTTAGCTTGTCTATACTCAAACTGCCAGCTTTTTGGTAAAAGGACTTTGCAGCCATCAGAGTTACCATCTCTTTTGATGGCAGTATGTAAGTATTATTACTACTCAGGCTATAATTACAAATTAAGTTTAAAGCAATAACAGCATAAGTCTGTAATCAAATTATTTTCAGTTTTCAAAATATCATAATATTTGACAATGTCCTAGTCTGAGAGAAATAATTTCATAGTAACATTAATGATGAAAAATATTCATCTCACTTCAGTATTCCTTTACTGAAATACCAACATTGCACTTCTCATTCTCGCTTATGTCTGCAGCCTTTGAATTCTAACAATACATCAGAATAGCACAATAATAAAAAGTAAGTAAAATTCTGTTTCAGTTGGCTCTTGCCAATGTGAGGCATAATGATCACCAGTAGCAAACAGGTTTAAAATGTACTTGAACTCAATACATATAATAGAAGACTCTGTGTGGAGAGTTCTTAGTTCCTCTCAAAATCTCTTTATGACATGTTAAAGTTCTGCTTGAACATGAGAATGCATAGATCCCTTAATTCTGAATGAAGAAGGGGTCTTCTGGAGTCTATTTATTTTAACATTTTTCTATACAGTCGTTCAGTGGGTACCATCACAACGGTTTACAGTAAGGCACATAAAAATGATGCTAAAGTATATCAAGTTACACAGGTGCCATTAATGTTCTGTAACATAGTTTGTAAACAATATTAATTGATAAGTGTAATAAATCATGTCCATTTCTCACTGTAACAGTTTAGGATACGAGATTAGCTTTACCATTGTACTTTTATTCTTTATTGATCAACTAAAAAAATGAAACTTAAACTAAAATAACAAATAAAATAAAATTACACACATTGATTTTGGTTATGTGTATGGTTGTTCACAATACTGTAAAATATGTATATATAAAAATGCTATTTTAAGTTATCAAATTTTGTTTACTTTTCTTTAGCTATGCTAAGGGAGAACTAGACATTTCATACATTACCTCAAGAATTATTGGTAAGTTATTATTCAAGTCAACAGAATAACATTCATAAGACCATCTTCATACAGAAGAATTCAAAACTCTGCTGGATTTGCATTTCAGTGAAATGTGGAGAAATGTTCTTGTGATTCTTATTCACTTGAGTCTTCTCTGCCTTAATTTACAGTGATGTCATTTCCTGCAGAAGGAGTTGAGCTAGGATTCCGAAATCATATTGAAGATGTTCGATCCTTCTTGGATTCACGACACCTTGATCACTATACAGTGTTCAACTTGTCCCAGAGGTCTTATCGGACTGCCAAGTTCCATAACAGGGTAACATGCTCGGGGATCTCTTCATGTAACTGAGCCGGAAGAATTCTCTTCAAAGATAATGGGGGGGCAGAATACAAATTACAGGCAGAGCATTCATTAAGAAGCTATTTCACAAACATTTACCCACTATGCATTTTGTTTTGTTGTTGTTTGGCCTGGCAGCCTTTTCTCCGCACCTGAGTTTTGAACCCATTTGGAACCTGCCCCAAACTGTCTTCCTTCTATGTCTGATGCTGAAGAGGCATGTGCCTTCATTCACAACCACCAGCAATGTTTTCTTGCCAAGTATTTATTACCCAACCATTACGGCAGCAGTCATTAGTTGGGGACTATAGATTGCAGTTCCTGGTGGGCATGCAGCACGATTTTCACCCATAAATGCTGCTATTGTGTGGTGGCTGGTATTCTGTTCCCCTGTTTCATCCAATGCCTGTCCTAACCAGAAGCCGAGTATGAAAATTAAAGCTGGGTCTCCTGCACAGCTGATCATAGGGCTAGCACTGGGCCTATCTAATATACATTTTGCTTTACAAGCTGTGTTGTTATTCCATAAGATGTGAAAAATGTAAAACTGTACTGCTGTGTCAGTGTCCACAGCAAAGGTCAGCAACCCCTGGCATGTGTGTCACTACTTGACTTGACACATGGGAACATTTTTGCTTGTAGACCTCCAGTCCACCTCCTACTTCTCTCCCCCAAAAGTATTGTGGTGAACTTCAAGGAGGTGGCGGTGGGTTTGGAGTAGGAAGTGAGTGTGGGCCAAGGACAGCCAGCACCTGCTAATAAACCTTGTTTTCAGCATGAAAGAGATGGAGCCTGAGAGCATACAGTTGTTTGAGGTATGATTTTTTCCCAGTACAGCAACATCTCTCATGCTGACTCCTGTACCAGGTTTCACCGTGTGCATAACATGATGATGAGACTAGGGTTGAGTGACAGACAACATTCTACTGCTTCTCATTAATACTAAAAAAATATCATATGATGCAAAAGGGCTGGGAAATATTAGTGTATTGTTTTAAATATCTGGATTTTTATCCTCCTGTTGAACATCTGGCTTTTTCAGTGCCCTGTGTTAGTGATGGTCAATCAGATTCTAATAGGAAAATAGTGAGAACATTCCCAACTTCACAATGTGAAGATAATTGCTTGGGAGGAAACCTGATGACTATAAAATTGAAGGTTACAATCTGGTTTTCAGGATATCCACAATGAATATGCCTGAGGTGTATTTGCATGCACTTCCTCCACTGTATGCAAATATCTCATGCATATTCATTCTGGATATCTGGAAACCAGACTGGTCAGAGGAAGGATCACTAAGAACCAGTTTGAGAACCACTGCTCTAGATCTAAGAGGCTAAGGCAACAGTAGCAGATATTTAATTCTATCATTCTGAGACTCAGCCCTTTCTGTCTGGCATAGCAGCAGTCCCCCTAGCAAAGGGTGTAACTTGTTACACAACTCCAGTGGAAGGGTAGGGGTCCCAAGGAATCTCTCCACAGTGGGCACTGCTGAGACACAAGCATACTTTACAGTGCAGAATGCCTTTTGATTTCCCAGTGATCTTTTCAGCTGAGAGCAAAGATGCTGCCATCAGTTGTGCTCAGTTAAACAAGGGTATACTGCAAAACAACTTATTGGATAATGTATTCCAAATGCCTTTTGCTGCATGAAAGAAATGTAAAAAGTGTGCTGTGTATGCATGTATTATGTAGGTTTTCATTTTGATAGCATGTTTTTTGACCTATGATCCCATAGGTATCTGAATGCAGTTGGCCAGTAAGACAGGCTCCCAGTTTGCACAATCTGTATGCTGTATGCAAGAACATGCACAATTGGCTGCAGCAGAACCCCAAAAATATCTGTGTTATCCACTGTATGGTAAGTTAAAACACTAGTAAGGAGCTGTAGCGTGTGTCTAGATTGCTTTCAAGATTAAAGTACCATTTATAGGCATGTTCATGCATTGTTGTTAGTACCCGTTATAGTTAATCCTGCTTGACTTCCAGTAGTGTATGTTGTAAGCATTCTGTTTGAAAGTAACATTGCACCAAGCACATGGATAATTTCTGATAGAGGTATTTGGCCCGATTTTAAATGGCCCGCACGCGCAAAAAAACGGGTTACGCGCGTGGCTGGGCCTTGCGTGCGCTGTGCGCATTTTAAAAGGGGCCCGGCTGCGCACGTAACCCCCGTTATGCGCACAAGAACCGGGCCTCAGCAAAGGAGGGGGAGAGGGGCGATCCGGGGGCAGGGCTGGAGGCACCGGTACAGTGGCCATAGGCGCCGGTACAGTGGCCATTTGCTGCTGTGCCGGGGGATTGCGCACCAGCAGGGTGCCGGCGAGTGCAACCTGCTACTGCTCCTTTGGAGGAGCAAAAGGTAATTTTAAAAAATGGGGGCACCTAGGATAGGGATAGGGGTGGGTAGGAGAGGGGAAAGGGAAGGAAGGTTAGGGTAGGGAGTTCTTGCCCAGTCCACTTCTTAATTGGAGCGGACTGGGAGGGAACTGGGGAAGCCCGACGATGCGTCGCTGCACGATTTTTGCTTAACTCTGCCCCCCCTTGTGTGTGCCACCTGCGATTTTATAACATGAATGCACCGGTGCACGCATGTTATAAAATTGCACGTCCATGTGTGCGTGCCGGGTAGGGTGTGCACATGGACGCGCGCTCGTATTTTTAAAAAATCTACCCCTATATTTATTTCGGTTCAGTTCATTAATCCGGTTGATATGACATTTTTCACCTTATGTGTTATATTAAACAAATCAGAATAAATGCCAAGGTCATGTTAGCTCCACTTGATCGTACTTAGCATGGAACAGTTGATAACTTTTCCACAGTTGTCAAGGTTAATCCTGATTGTGGGCCTTTGTGTTTAATTTGACAGGATGGTCGTGTAGCTTCAGCAGTTTTGGTCAGCGCTATGTTTTGTTTCTGTCATCTCTTCTCTAATCCAATCCCTGCTGTTCAGTTGCTAAATTCAAAGCGACCAGGAATAGGACTCTGGCCATCCCACAGGAGGTATTGTATACTGGTTACTTATCTAAAGATCATGACACAGACATGACATCTATCTAATATCCGGTGCTTCTTACCTTCTGCAGACCTCATTTATTTATGTTTCACTGTGGGATATGTGATCCTTAGGACTTTTGGCATTAGCACTTCTCAATAATATTGCGACAGAAGTATAGTTCTTGGATGACAAAGTTAATTTCTGTTGTCTTATGTTTGCAATGAGGCAGCCCTGAGTCTTGGGTAATGAGATTAGTACCCACCTGCCACCCACCTTATGTGTGTGTTCTTCATACACACAGTGTGATTTATACAGCCAGCTTGCTATTTGTTTCATGTCTTCTCCAGTGATGAATTTTTTAGCAAGAGAAATTCATTGTGCTCACTGATAAAATCTTCATGGCTCATATTTTCATCAGTGTTTACTGTGTTGTGCTATCAAGCTTTCTTAGAACAAATAATACAGCTAGAAAAGCTCCATTATAACACTATAGTTGTAAAGAACAGAAAATTGGAGAATGTCATGAGAACAGCAAGGGGCAAAATGTTGAATATTGTATATCAGAGGATGATTATAAAGCAATGACAGGGAGGAGGGGAAGAGAGAGATTCTTCCATTGTGTAGGAGGTTTCTTAGGGGGAATTTAGATTTAAAGCTAAATAAAAGATGCTGACTACATGCATCTTCTGAATGGTAGCATACGGAACTGAAACCTGAATTTCATAGGGAGTAATTTTGTAACATCCCACATAAGTTAGCCATTAATATGCACATCGGTTATGCCAGTTTTGAAAGGGAAAGTATACATGTAAGAACATAAGAAATTGCCATACTGGGTCAGACCAAGGGTCCATCAAGCCCAGCATCCTGTTTCCAACAGTGGCCAATCCAGGCTACAAGTACCTGGCAAATACCCAAAAACTAAGTCTATTCCATGCTACTGATGCCAGTAATAGCAGTGGCTAATTTCTAAGTCAACTTGATTAATAGCAGGTAATGGACTTCTCCAAAGAACTTATCCAAACATTTTTTAAACCCAGCTACACTAACTGCACTAACCACATCCCCTGGCAACAAATTCCAGAGTTTAATTGTGCGTTGAGTGAAAAATAATTTTCTCCGATTAGTTTTAAATGTGCCACATGCTAACTTCATGGAGTGCCCCCTAGTCCTTCTATTATCTGAAAGAGTAAATAACCAATTCACATTTACCCGTTCTAGACCTCTCATGATTTTAAACACCTCTATCATATCCCCCCTCAGCCGTCTCTTCTCCAAGCTAAACAGCCCTAACCTCTTTAGTCTTTTCTCATAGGGGAGCTGTTCCATCCCCTTTACAATTTTGGTCGCCCTTCTCTGTACCTTCTCCATCACAACTATATCTTTTTTGAGATGTGGCGACCAGAATTATACACAGTACTCAATATGCGGTCTCACCATAGAGTGATAGAGAGGCATTATGACATTTTCTGTTTTATTCACTATTCCCTTCCTAATAATTCCTAACCTGTTTGCTTTTTTGACTGCTGCAGCACACTGAGTTGACTATTTCAATGTATTATCTACTATGACGCCTAGATTTCTTTCCTGGTGGTAGCTCCTAATATGGAACCTAACATTGTGTAACTACAGCAAGGGTTATTTTTCCCTATATGTATCACTTTGCACATATCAATATTAAATTTCATCTGCCACTTTCCCTTTGAAAATTATCCTACCAAAACTGCCCACATACAATTCTACTTGCTAAAATGTCTTCACAGACTCATTGAGAAAATTTATGTGCATACTTTTGAAAATGCAAAAGTATGCACATAAGTGCAAACCCACTCCCCCAACTTTGGCCCAGGAATGCCACCGCTCAGTCTAGGTAAACTTATGTGCAAACAGGACATATGTGCATAAGTTTACCCACCTATTGAGTGGGCAACTTTTCATAAAGCCATTTCTATGGTTAAAATACCTATTGAGTGGAGGCCCCGAGGAGAGGAGTCAAGTGAGAGGGCTTGGAGGCCTTGGCTGGGGTGCGGCAGTTTTCGGCGGCCCCAGCACCGGTACTACCGGGTTCCGCCTTCTTGTGACGTTATGAGGGCGACGTCTTAGAGAATCTCTTTAAATTGGACTTCCCTGCGGCATGTGCTGCCGCCGGCATGTTGCCGAAGCCGCACGCGCCAAAGGGGCGCGTGGCTTTGTTTCTAATTTCTCATCAACTCAGAGGGTCTTTGGAAGAAAGGTATTTTTTCTCTATTTTTCCCTCATTTATATTATTATTAATAGAGAAATAACTTCCTCTCGGACCTCCATGATATAGAAAGGGTCCAAGATTTTGACCAATTAAGCACATCTGGATCAATATTTATTTACTCAGTATGCCACATTCTGCACGTAAGAGGAGGGCAAGGGAGCGACAGACCTCGGATGCAACCGAGCCAACCTCCAAAGTGAGTCCAGTGGATGCACATGTGCATCGGGGGATAGAAAAGGGATGGAGAGTTCATTGGGCACCGAGAGGGGAGAAGAAGAGCCCTCAGATGCCCCTGAACTATTGACATCACTCTCCCCAGGAGAGAGAACTCCACCGATAAACCCAGCTGTGAGGTACATGCAGAACCCTGGGAACAAGAGCCTGACCGAAGAGGTCAGTTGTGCAGAGTCCCCCGTGAGGCAGGAGGTTCAACATGGGAAACCAACAGCCGAGAAAGACATCCAGGGAACCGATCAAAATCCCATTAGAGCATTGGATAAGAGTCCTGGTGAGATGGGAGAAGGACTTTTGACTTCACAATTAAAATCCTTGATTAGACCACAAGTGTTTTCAATGGAATATATATGGGAGGCAATCAATGAAGTGAATAAAAATATGGGGATCCAATTGGTTGTTATGGTAAAAACTGTTAATGAAGTTGAGAAGAATGTTGAATTATTAGAGGTTGATAGTAGAGTTTTAAAGAATGAACTATCTAAGATGAAAGTGGAATATGGTAGGGTTAGAGATTTACAAACTGAAATAATTAAGGAGAATCAGATATTCCACTTAAAGGTAGAAATGTTAGAAAATCAGGTAAGGTCAAAGAACATTTGTTGTGTAAATTTTCCAAAAATACCCACAATGACCCCAATCCGATTGTGGATGAGATATCTGATGGAAACTTTGTCCATACCAAAGCCCACTTTGCCCATAATTTCAAAGTTATTCTTTTTGCCACCATTGAAAAAATCTTTAACAGTTAGAGATAATGATAATATCCAGAATCAGGAATTACAGCAAAGACAACCTAAATCTAGTAACGGTATAAATATCTCTGATATACTTGAACTATCAGAAGACAAGCTAGCAGAACCTACAACATTAAGGGGCAGATTTTAAAAGCCCTGCGCTCGTAAATCCAGCCGGATTTATGCACGCAGGGGACTTGCGCGCCGGCGCGCACAAAGCCCCGGGACACACATAAGTCCTGGGGTTTTGCTTGGGGGGGCATCGGGAGCGGCGTGGCATTCGGTGGCGCTCCCGGGGCAGGGCCGAGGCCTCCAAACCAGCCCCCGGGGAATGGCACGCCGGCAACCGGCTGGTGTGCGCAAGTTACACCTGCCTCAGGCAGGCGTAACTTTCTGAACAAAGGTGGTGGGGGGATTTAGTTAGGGCTGGGGGGTGGGTTAGGTAGGGGAAGGGAGGGGAAGGAGGGGAAGGAGGGGGGGCTGGAAAAAAGTTCCCTCCGAGGCCGCTCCGATTTCGAAGTGGCCTCGGAGGGAATGGAGGCAGGCTGCTCAGCTTGGCGCGCGCAGGTTGCACAATTGTGCACCCCCTTGCGCACGCCGACCCTGGATTTTATAACATGCGTGCGGCAGCGTGCGCATGTTATAAAATCGGGCGTAGATTTGTTCGCGCCGGGTTGCGCGAACAAATTTATGCCCGCATATAACTTTAAAAATCTACCCCTAATTGTCACATTCATGCTTGAATCTGACCGGGATTGGATTTTTAAAAAATATTTTGCTAATAGCTTAAAATAATTTTTTGGATGTAGGGACCAGATTTTTCCTGATTTAACACCCATAACACATAAATGAAGAAAACAATTCCTGTTATTAAAAACTCAGGTCTTACAGATGGGAATGTACTTCATTTTGAAGTACCCCTGTAAGTGTATTATAAAAGCTGAGGGTCAAACCTATATTTTTACACAACCTATCCAATTATCTCAGTTTATTGAAAGTAAATCTAAATCTAGACTTAAACTGACATCTACTCCAGGACCCTAGATATAATGCTCTTTATGTGAAAATATCTCCTACATAGAAGGAATATCCCTATGGTTGGTAAATGATACTCTTGCATATTAAATTATTGGGAATTTGGGTATTTTGGACCCCTGATACAGTGGGCTTGAAAGACAGGTTTACAGATATAGTTTAGTTATGGAGAATTATCTATAAGATAATATCATGTATTTGAAGATATATAGTTATTAGAATTCTGGTATCTGTTGGATGATAGTGTTTATTATATTTCTGTAACCTGTACGAAAATCAAGATGTTAAATACTTGATGTAAACATGAACATGTTATACATAAAAAAAACAAAAACCTATTGAGTGGGCAGTTTTGCAAAAGGCCATTTCTATGGGTAAAACACTGTTTTACCCATGGAAAGGCCTTTGAAAATTGCCCTTGTAATAATAAAATCATTAGGAAAATACATGCATTTGTATTGCTATAAAAGAATTACGAGGATTAGCTGGAAGGATGTGATCACAAATGAAAGGGTGTATAAGAGGACTGGGAGGTGGAAGTGTTGTGGGCCCTAGTAAACATTGAATACCAACAACCAGTAAGAGAAAAATCTTTAGTCTTATATTTTAAGATATCTTATAGTAGGAGCAGTGGTTACCAAACAATACAGCGTATTGCTTTAGCTCAGCTCTTCTGCGCCGGTACACAGTTAAATATGTTACTGTCTCTAATTTACATACCAATGAGTTAGTTGATTTCCATAATATTTTCTAATTGGTTGACATTAAAATTTTATTTCATATATGCTAATAAGACTGGATTCTTATAAGTCATAAAGACTTCTTGTAAATTGAGCCCAGACGGTAGAAACAAAACTTAATGTTGACCTTTAACATACCTTTTAACATTTCAGCAGCCTTGACTATTTCCCTTGGCTATTTCCCAGCAACCTGTTTGCGCTGGAATTATCTTTTTCTTCACTGTCACCAAACTAGTCTCGCTTCCTAGAAAATCTTCTGAAAGCACCCTTGTAGGAGAACCCTGGGTAGAAGACCTGGTCAAAAGGACAATTGATTATTTATTGATTTATGATATTTATTATTATCTTTACTATAGTCATGGTAATCAGAGTGAAGTGCATAGTAAATTATTAACAGCAATAATGAAATAAAACACAACTCAATCTTCACTGTATCCTAAAAACTCCACCCCAGCCTACAAACCTTATTTAAATCCCCAAGAAGTAAATAAAACAGAAAAATCTAGCAATTGGAACAAATGAATAGCAAATTGAACATAATGAAGTCTGCTGGTCACTGATTCAGAGGCTCTGAGACCACGATAGAAGGCAAAAGAGATAAAAGTAGGGAGATATAGCAGTCTGAGGTGATGACATTAAAAATGGTCAAGATCTGGAACCATGGGTGAAACAAAGGGGAAAGTTAAGCACAGAATGAACTGAAGCACTGTGGTTGTCAACCTTTGTATCAAATACAGCATTTGATGATGAGGATGATAAGGAAGAAAGGAAGGAAAACCATAGGGAAATTATTACTGTTTAATTTAACTAGAATTCCTTCTCCTCATGGGTGAGGAATGTACTGTATTTTCCTTTAAAGAGATTTTAATAGATACCTTCAAGACAGTGTCTGACTTGACAGTTAATAAATATGGAAAAATAGATTTGCTGCTTTTTGTTCAGAACTGCTGCATATTTACTCAGGAATAAATGTCTGAACCAGCATCTCGATAGCCTTGGCTATTTCCCTTGGCTATTTCCCAGCAATCCCATTGTGCTGGAATTATCTTTTTCTTCACTTTCACCAAACTACTCTCGCTTCCTAGAAAATCTTCTGAAAGCACCCTTGTAGGAGAACCCTGGGTAAAAGACCTGGTCAAAAGGACATCTGATTATTTATTGATTTATGATATTTATTATTTATGGCATTTTCAACAATTTCCCTATGACCCACTTCATGCAATTTTCTCCTGAAAATTATATGACAATAAGTTTTACCTCTGGTTTCCTCCAACCTTTCAAAATAAGGAGGACCAAAATTTAAGGGTCCGGCAAAATTAGGGAGGAAAAAAGTACCAAAAGCCTGTAAGTCAGCTTGCTTGCACAGTTCTGAACTATCCAAGGCTTTAACTTCTGGCACAGAAACATTCCATGGAAAAATGGATGGGAAACGTGCTGTGGGGGCTTAACTTCTTACACACATATTTTGCTTGCATGTCTATTTTTGCTGATTTTTTTGCCCTTCCAGAAACTAAAGGGAATTAAATCCTTGGGCAAACATAATGCTCGGTATTTCAGCGCTCTGCGTGCCAACCCAATTGCAGGCTTCTAGCACTCCCTCCCGCCTCTGAGTTTTCCTGATACTTAAATTTAATAATAAGTATAAATTCTGCACACTTTCTAAAACCGTATATATAGAAATCTGAACTTCCAAAAGCTTTTTCTGGATATAGGGCACAGATTACATAAATAACATTCTGCTTAAAAGTAATACTAATCCTAACATACAGGTCAATACAGTAAAGTGCGACCGCGGTTACCCTGTTTCTAACCCGCCTTTTACTCACAATTTGGCCGCGTTAGCCCAACCCACGATCCACTATCCCCTTTAACCCATTCTTACCGCCTCTTTAAATCAACGCGTAACCCCTTCCGCCCGCGGCATGTATATGAGATGTAAACGATCGGATTAGCTATTCCCCCCATTCAGTAACGCGCACCCCGACTATCGCCTTTTTAACCGCCTACCCCTACCCCTGCGTTAGAGGCAGGGGTAAGGGTAGACGGCAAACTTTCCCCCAAAGGAAACCTAAAATCCCCTCCTCCCGAAGCTACTCGACATGTTATCAACTAACTTTTTGTTGCTTTCAGCCCCTTCAACCTTCTCTGCCGTCCTCTGGAGGGGGCAGCCGGCGGCGAAAGCGACTTGCAGCTGTCCGTCCGTCCCCCCCCCCCCCCCCACGCAGGTCCTGGTTCTCCTGGGAGCCAGCTCGACTTCTGGCTGACAGCTAACCCCCCCCCCCCCCCCCCCCCCAAAAAAAAAAGATTGCTGAGTTACGGCCTTGGAAGCGAAGCATACTTTCATGGGCTTCAGCGCCCAAATTGACGGGCGCTCAAGCCAATGAAAGCACATGGATGGGCGGGCGTGACGTCACGTTTTGGTGTTTCTGGAGCACCAAGGACTGCCAATACTGTGCAGAACAGTGTCGATGGCAGTGGTGATGTTGCTCGGCCCGAGCATTCTCCAGCATCGAGAAGGATAGCACCGATGTGCTGGATGGCTTCGGTGGCGGATGGTCATCGTGTCGGTGACTATGCATGCCACGGTGCTCGGCCTGGTCTTTCCCCAGCTCCGAGATGGATGCCCTCGTGTCTTGGATGGCGACTGATGACGGACTGTCAGCATGCCTGCACTGCTCCTGGCACTATGTTATTTAGTGCCAGGAGCAGTGCAGGCATGCTCCTGGCACTTTCGGATAATAGAAGGACTAGGGGGCACTCCATGAAGTTAGCAAGTAGCACATTCTTGTTTGCCACCTGCCTCTGACCCTTGCCCAGGCACTGACCATTCTTGCTTGCTGCCTGCTCTTGACCCTAGTCTGGCCCTGGATTGACACCTATGCTACATCCACAGAGACTCTAGCCTAAGACCTGCTGGCCCCTGGAACCCCAGGGGAAAGGGGTTGGTATAGGTGAAGCTCCTAGCCAGTCTCTTCTCTGCGTAGCTCCGCCAGCTGTCGGTGAGAGCCCATAGGCTGAGCCAATCTCGTTACTGCAGCAAGGGTCCGCAGATCTTACACAGGTGACATTACATATAGTGCAAAAGCTTACCACTACATATGCTTTTCACATATTTTATAGTCAATTTTTAACATCCTCCCTTCCCCAGCAATCCCATCTGTTTGCCTGAATGATCTTGGATTCCCTCACTGGCCAAGGACTGGAAGGGAACTCTTCTCCCAGATTGGCCTTGCAAGTGCCACTATTGCCAGCAGGGGTTGCTACTACAGTAGTAGCTACCTTCCATCCCACCTGAAGCTTGAGTAGGTCACTTTGACAACATGCTCAAGCTCCTCTAACCCTGAGATTAAATATGAGTGTGATGCACTGCAGTAGAGCTTCATGGCTGAGTCACATAGCAGCCCAGTATGGTTTTTGTAGAAGCACATATAACTGCTCTGTTTTATGCATGGCACTGGATTTACCATTAACATGTACCTAAATTCTAATAAGTGTGTGCACGGATTCCATTATATTTATTTAGGACCCAATATTCAGTGCTGGGCGGTTAAGTAACTTAGCCAGGATATGACTAATCTGGCTAAGTTATGATGTATATTCAGCGGCACAGCAAAGTCACTGAATATACATATAGATATGTGCGCACTTAGCCAGATAAGTCTACCCGGCTAAGTTTTAGACCTGCTCTATGAGGTGCCTAAACTCAGACGTAAACTTATGTGGCTAACTACAAATATCGGTAGTTAGCCATATAAGTTATACGGTTAACTCGCTTCTCCCCTGATCCGCCCAGTACACGCCTGCTTTTGATGTGTGTAACTTTTAGCCATATAATGGCTAAGCAGTGGCCTCTGATCATAGGTACATATTCAGCAGCTGCTACTTAGCCACATAAATCCCACTTATCCAGCTGAATAGCGCTAAATAGCGCTAAATACACTTTGAATATTGGGCCCTTAGATTTTAGCTCACACCTTTAATTGGTAGCTCAGATGTACTGTTTTCAAAGATTGGGAATGTTGGACCAATTAAGCTTAGGTTATCTGATAATAAGGACTCTTCTGAAAGCAAATAACTCCTATTTTTATTTTGCAGATATATTGGATATATTTGTGATCTCACAGCTGACAAGCCCCTTCATCCCCACTGCAAGCCTATTAACATTAAATCCATCACCATTAGCCCAGTTCCCTTTTTCAATAAGCAGAGGACTGGGTGTAGACCTTTCTGTGATATTCTCATTGGCGAAACAAAAATTTTTTCAACAGCACAAGATTACGAAAGGATGAAGTGAGTTGATTTTCTTTTCTCCTATACATTGTCATCTCCCAGCCTAATAATTCTAGTTCTATTCCAGTATGGTTTAGATACGGTGTCTAAGGATGTTTGCTGAGTGGCATGCGGTTTATATAAAGGCCGTTTGGTTAGCTGCCTTTTTTTAGTTAAATGTCTGTTTTCTCTTGCTACAGGGAATTCCGTGTTCAGGAAGGCAAGGTGGTAATTCCATTAGGAATCACAGCCCATGGAGACGTTGTAGTATCGATCTACCACATGCGATCTACCATTGGTGGGCGACTACAAGCAAAAGTATGTCTCTCTGAACCCTCAGAAAAAAAGCTTAACTTGACTTGGGAGGTGCCTCCAGGCATTCTATTATAATATTGCTTAAGTCTATACTGAAAAAATACATTAATAATAGGGGTGTGGTACAGACCTTTTTTTGTTTTTGCTCTTTCATTTTTCTCATTTTTGGGCCTCATTTACTAAGCATTTTTCCCCATAGATACAGAATAGCCAGGGAGGATAACTTTAAAACATGCGTTCTTGCGCCCATATACGCATGTATAGGGGTGTGCATGCTCATGCTTGTGTATTTTATAACGTACATGCAAAAGCACGTGCATGATGTAAAATATGCATAAATCTATCCTACAACATTCACATGTAGTTAAGAGATACACGGAATGCATTTTCAACATAGCTGGATAAATCTCAAAAAGTGCTACTTAACCAACTAAATAGCGCTTTTTAAGACTTATCTGGCTAAGTAAGATAGCCGGATAAGTAAAAAAAAAAAATGCTTCTTAGTCGGATAAGTAGTGTTTGAAGACTTATCTGGCTAAGTGGCGAGACTTATCCAGATAAGTGGCACGCTTCTGCTATATGTGTGTATTTGTACTTCTAATTTGAAACATTTACATGTGGAGATTTGAAACATGTATTTTTCTTAGCATTTGGCCATGAATTTTAAAACACCCGTGCATGAAGGAAAGTATCAGTTTTACCAGTTTGGCCACCAGTTTGCCCTGTCCATCTCTAGGTCACCGAGACCCTCCTGGTTTTTCACTTGAACTCCGCCAAGTTTACCCATTGCAGTCACCCAGTCAGTATTTGCTAACAAAGACTTTTATTCTTACTTTTTCCAGATAATTAGCAGGTGTAAATATACGTAAAATAGTTCTAAAATAGCAACTTATATGCGTAAATGTTGACCCCCCCCCGCCTGGGAACGCTCCATTTTTTATATGCACAATTTTTCTCATGTAAGCTTACTTACATGTGTATGTTTGGATTTATAAAATAGGATATAGATATGCTCATGATATTTTACATTTATTAAAGCTAATTTTACATGTGCAACTTGTTGAAAATTCACTTATTAATAAGGAAAAAGCATTAGTAAATTAGGCCCTCTGTTATGATTCGCTTATTGGAAACATAAAAGAAAAAAAAACAAAAACCCCAAATTAAAAAAGAAACACAAATCAAAATAAAATTGTCAAGCCGCTGCAAACTCACACTCATCTCCTGATCCTCTCCCAAGCCCCCTGGGTACCTTCTGGACCCTGTTACTCCAATAGTATCTTCATTTCATTTTAAATCTTCACAGTACAGTAATGATCCCTGGCTGATCCTGCCGGCAGAATAAGGCTGGCGCCATTTTTTCAGAAGAAATTAAAAATGGTGCTACTCTTCTTCTGCCATTTGTTTTAAAAAAAACCAAAATGGAAAATTTTGTTAACATTTCCTGATTCATTTTGAATGAATGCACATCCTTAATCTGCAAAATTAGAACTTTAAGTTCCAGTCTCTTTTACCAGAACCTGTTTGGGAGCTGTGTGTGTTGCACCTGTATTAATGTATCATGATGTGAGTAGCTGCTGGGTTCTATTGACTTTAGGGAATCTGCCCGTAACAGCCTAAGAGCTATCTACAAATGTCCTTCACGTTTTAGAGGCCATTACTTTATGTTTATGTTATTTTTTTAAAAAGGGAATGCGACTCACTTTTCTTGCTTAATTTTAGATGACAAATACCCAGATATTTCAGATTCAGTTTCATACTGGATTCATATCACTTGGAACAACAGTATTAAAGTTTACCAAGTAAGTATTTTGTAAGCTGCGAGGAGTCACTGTACAGGACATAACATAAAATATGACAGCACCTAAGGCCAGTAACATCTTCAGAGGTTTGCTCAGTTTATTTCCTGGTGCATGCCACAGACCAAGGTTCATCTCTGACTTTTCCTTCACTTCATTGCAACTAGGGATCCTCTTTTCTTTAGCTCAAGCTTTCTTGAATTCCGTCCATCCAACACCTCTCCCCTGGAAGGCTGTTCCATGTAAGCACCATCCTTTCCATGAAGAATATTTTCTGATGATAATCTAGTGTTTAGCTTCTTGGAATCTCATTTCATGACTTCTTATTCTAGAACTTATACAATCAATCCTGGCCTTCTTACTTTGGTCTTAATCACTTTTAATAAGATGAGATATTACAAACATCGGATTCTGGACTTGTTTTGAATGGTCCATTACTGAATTCTATAGTTACATAGCAAAATCTAAGAAATTTAATTGAAAATTTATGATGCTTCTTTAGGTACCCTGTGGGCCAGATTCTAAAATCTACGCCCGATTTTATAACATGCGCGCACAGCCACGCGCATGTTATAAAATCCAGGGTCGGCGCGCGCAGCCTTCCTCCGTTCCCTCCGAGGCCGCTCCATAATCGGAGCGGCCTCTGAAGGAACTTTCCTTCTGCCACCCCCCACCTTCCCCTCCCTTCCCCTACCTAACCTGCCCCCCAGCCCTACCTAAACCCCCTAAATTTTTAAGTTGCGCCTGCCTCCAGGCAGGCGTAGGTTACGCATGCCAGCGACGGCCGGTCTGTGATCCCGGGCACAGCAGCAAATGGCTGCTGTGCCTGGAGGCTCCGGGGCTTGCGCGCGTCGCCGAGCCTATGCAAAATAGGTTCGGCGCGCGCAAGAGGCTTTTAAAAGGGTTACGCGCGTAAGCCTTTTAAAATCCGCCCCTGTATGTTTAATGTAACAATCTATAGTACTTAAAATAGAAGACCTAACTATAGCACATACACATAATTATCCTAATTAATAAACTGGTATATTGTTTTGGATGTTGCATAGATTCAATATGTTAGAGCATGCATGGAGCACTTTTGTAGCAATAATTCACTAATATTAAATGGAAGCTTTGATAAGCATCTCTGCATCTGGAACACCACCACCACAACCAGACCACAAACCTTGGTCTTTCATACCCATTACAGATGCTTAATCCCAATTTTGCGAAATATTATCTATCGTAATTGCTCAGCATTTAATACTATCAGAAATCTGTATCTCTTGGACCTGAGCAGTATGTTTGGGTACCGTTAAAAACCTGGTTCTTTCCACATGGTGAATAAAATTTAAGTGACAAAAAAAAAACAAAACTGTAGTTATCATACATCTATCTACAGTATATAAACAGAAAGTTTATTATCTGTTTCATCCCAAGCAAGAAAGGAAAAGCAAATTATAACATAACTAGGGCTTATAATTTTAGTTGTTTATATTTGCTTTCTTGGCTGCTGACATTCAGTGTGTGGCGGTGGCCATGAAAGCAAATAGAATGCTAGGAATTATTAGGAAAGGAAAGGAGAATAAAACAGAGAATATCATAAGGCCTCTGTATTACCTAATGGGATGTCCGCTCTATGAGTATTGTGCACAGTTCTGGTCACCGCATCTCAAAAATGATATATCGGAATTAAAAAAGCTACAGAAAAGGGCAACCAAAATGATAAGGAGAATGGAACAACTCCTCTATGAGAAAAGGCTAAAGAGGTTAAGGTTCTTTAGCACTGCAAAGAGACGGCTGAGGAGAGATATGCTAGAGGTCTATAAAATAATGAGTGGTAAACGCAAATCAGTTGTTTATTCTTTCAAAAAGTAGAAAGAGTGGGGGACAGACAGTGAACTTACTAGGTGATACATTTGGTGTGCAGCCAAAAAAATTTCATATCATTTTGTTTCTTTTTTTCCCCCACTTTCATTTCATTTTTAGTGTACACTAATTTTGAATGAATGCACATTAATGTGAGTTAAAGGTTGATTTTAAAAGCCCTATGTGTGCCAAAGCTGGGAGATACGTGCGTGTCTTCGGACGGTGCGCTGCATGGTTTTAAAAGTGCGCACGAGGTCCCCTATCGCGTAACTTTACTTTTGCTATGTATGGTGTGTAAGTATTAAAAAAAATTAGGCAAGTCAGCGGGGTTTTAATGGTTGGAGTTAAAAGGATAAAAGGGAGGCTAACTAACATGGTGGGGTGTTTAGGAAATCCAATCCGGTAACTGGGTGAACTTGGAGTGAACTAGGAAAAAGGGGCTATTGCATTGGTACGTGTTGTTTTTAAAATTCCCCCCACTTACATGGTAGAGCCGGCATTTGTATTCCCATGCATACGTCCATATATAATTGTATGCACATGGATGCGGGAACAGCCGATTTTATAACATACTCTCTTATATATTTTATATATAATACTCTCTTAAGACCTTTCTTCTTCCAGCTGAATCAGCTTCCAAGTTCATGATCCTTGTTTTAATGTAACTTTTTACTTTTTACTTTTCTACTTCCTTACTTTTTTTGCTTCCTCTGATTATAAAAAGTTGTTCCTCTGGTTATATGTATCTATCCCCTGTTTGATATAAACCGACCTGATATGGTATTCTTCCTTGAAGGTCGGTACAGAAAAATGTTAAATAAATAAATAACATGCATGCATATACGCACATGTTATAAAATGACTGTCCACTGGCTTGAGCCGGTATAAATATATACATGTATGCCCGCGTGACTGTTTAAAAGTTATCCTCCCAGTGCACATTAACTCGCATTACTATGCACTAATTCAAAATTATTGCATACTGAAAATGAAACAAAAAACTGCTGCACGTCCCTAACAAAAAGGAGAAAATATTTTTTTACTCAACTCGTAATTAAACTCTGCAATTTGTTGCTGGATAATCTGGTGAAAACTATTAATGCAGCTGGGTTTATGAAAGGTTTGGAGAAGTTCCTAGAAGAAAAGTCTATAAAACATTATTAACGTAGACTTGGAAAAATCCACTGCTTATCCCTGGGATAAGCAGCATGGAATCTATTGACCTTTTGGGTACTTGCCAGGTCCTTGTGACCTGTATTGGCCACTGTTGGAAACAGGATACTGGGCTTGATGGACCTTTGGTCTGACCCAATATGGTAAATCTTATGTACAGTTAGGTGTTTATTTTATAACTAATTAGGGGGCACCAGAAATCAGTGTTTATCGGTGTTTTCGTTACATAGGTACTTTATTGGGAACCTTTTCTGGTTGAATCAAATACATACATTTGTGCAGCTGAGGCGTCATTAGTATGGAAAAAACAAAAAAAGCAAAGCAGAGGATCCAGGCAAAGGAAGGGTGAGAGTAGTAGGGAAAGTGATGTTTTCCTGGTGTTTATCTAATAAACACCTATTTTATTATTTTTTTTTTTTTTGCATCAGGGTATTTTATCAGGGTTTATTGGTTAATACCAACAATCAGAAGACTTAAACAGAATCTGGGGCCAGTTCAAAAATCTTTCCAGGCTGCATTTCTCCTATGTTAGAGGAATTTTAAACATTGTAATATTTTAAAATGGTTGACCTGAATGGCTGATTCAGGCTTTTCTGTTGCCTTAAGCTCCTCTTTGTTGGTGCAGGTGGGCAAAAGTAGGCAAGGAGACAAATCATGCATAAACAGCACTTTACTCTGAAGGACAAAACCATAAGCTGAGCAAATGGCTGTTTGCTGAAAATACTTACCTGGACAAATGTCAACCTGCCTGTTCTGTAGCAAATACCTGAGTTTCAACCATAGCACATAGCACTTAATACACATGTACACACTAGAGCAGTGGTTCCCAACCCTGTCCTGGAGATCCCCCAGCCAGTCGAGTTTTCAGGATAGCCACAATGAATATGCATGAGAGAAAATTTGCATGTTATAACGGCAGTGCATGCAAATTTTCTCTCATGCATATTCATTGTGGCTATCCTGAAAACCTGACTGGCTGGGGGGCACCCCAGGACAGGGTTGGGAACCATTGCACTGGAGGCTGGCCTTGGTGTGCACACATTTTGATAGATCAATATATCAACCAAAAAAAGTTTACTGGTTATTTATTACAAACACTTGGTAAAGATGATATAGACTGAACTGCCTCATTAAATTTGTAGGATCGATCCAGCCTCAGCTCAAAATTATATAAGTGAGCTGCCAAACTTTTAGGTCCATTTTATATAATTTTTTAGTATAATTTTTGTTACAAATAAAACAGTAATGCTTATCCTCAAGCAATAAGTCCAATCCCCGACCACAGCTATAACTGAGTTCAAAGTCCCAAATTATCAAAAACAGTACTTAGCTTGTACAATATGTCATGAAAACCACCCCGACAAGGATCCTTGTTTCGAATGCTGCCTGCTTCATGGGAATTGTAGGTATTCTTAATACTGCTCACTAGAAGTTGATCCTCTCAATATTCTTCTCAACGCTGTAAAACATGGAGGCAACGGAAGGAGATTAAATAGGAGCAGGAGATGACGTAGACATCAACCTGTCATTTGAGCCAATATATCTGCCATTTAGATCAGAGAATACCAATTTATAATCTCGAGACCACAAGGGGCTTCTGAATCCCAGTAGAAAATCCAGAATTGTTCCCTTTTATTGAGGAGTGACTGTATATCACCACTTCTTTTTGGCTACTGAAGTTGTTCCAGTATAGTCCATCTTAAATCAGAGAAGCAATGAGAAACTGCATACAATGGGCCACTAAAGGGGCTGTAATTTTTGCTATATTGATACAGCTTCTAGGTTCAATTGATCTTTTGATCCTAGTTTATTGATCTTTTGATCCTAGTTTACTGGAATTCAATTCATTGGGCAGTTTTTGTGATTTGAACGTTGGTACACACATTTTGTCCAGCAGGATAGAAGTGTGCATTTTTTTAAATTTATGATTGGCCTGGTTCACTAAGAGGTCAATTTTCAAAGGATTTAGGTGCCTAACTTTCAGGCCGATACAGTAAACGTCGCGGGAGAGCGGGCGAGCGCCCACTCAGGCCACTCTCCTGTGCGCGCGATTCAGTAAAAAAAAATATTCAAATTAGGGCCCGAGGTAAAAAGAGGCGCTAGGGACACTAGCGCGTCCCTAGCGCCTCTTTTTTTGACAGGAACGGCGGCTGTCAGCGAGTTTGACAGCCGACGCTCAATTTTGCCGGCTTCGGTTCTCAAACCCGCTGACAGCCACGGGTTCAGAAACCGGACGCCGGCAAAATTGAGCGACCGGTTTTCAACCCGCGAGCCGCGGGCTGATTTTAAATTTATTTTTTTTATTTTTAGCTATTTTTTACTTTTGGGTCTTCCGACTTAATATCACCATGATATTAAGTCGGAGGGTGTACAGAAAAGCAGTTTTTACTGCTTTTCTGTGCACTTTCCCGGTGCCGGCAGAATTAAAATGAGCGGCTTGGCTGCACATTTTACTTACTGAATCTCGCGGGAATAACTAATGGGGCCACTGTACAGCTGTACTGTATCGGCCTGTTTGGGAGTTAGGACCCTAAATTGGCCCTTTCAAAAATTTACTAGAGCTGAGTACCTAAATTAGGCTCCTAGTTTCACTAGCCTCTTACATTTTAGGACTCAAAAAAGTGGGTAGCTGCAGGTTCGGAGTTAGGTTGGGGAAAACCAGTAATGATTTTCAGCACTAAGCACATAGGGGTAGATTTTTTAAAAAAGCGCGATCGCGTACTTTTGTTTGCGCAGCAGGCGCAAACAAAAGTACGCTGGATTTTATAAGATACGGGCATAGCCGCGCGTATCCTCTAAAATCCTGGATCGGCGCGCGCAAGGCTGCTGATTTTGGGCAGCCGGCGCGCGCCGAGCCGCACAGCCTGCCTTCATTCCCTCCGAGGCCGCTCCGAAATCGGAGCGGCCTCGGAGGGAACTCTCTTTCGCCCTCCCCTCCCCTCACCATCCCCTCCCTTCCCCTACCTAACCCACCCCCCCGGCCCTATCTAAACCCCCCCCTACCTTTATCCATGGATTTATGCCTCCTGGAGGGAGACGTAAATCCATGCGCGCCAGTGGGCTGCTGGCGCGCCGAGACTCGACCCGGGGGTGGTTCCGGAGGATGCGGCCTCGCCCCCGGAACGCCCCGGCCCGAAACCACGCCCCCGGGTCCGCCCCCAAAACTCTGTGTCGTTCGGCCCCGCCCCAACACGCCCCCTTCCAAAAACCCTGGGACCTACGCGCGTCCCGGGGTTCTGCGCGCGCCGGCGGCCTATGGAAAATAGGTGCGCCGGCGCGCAAGGCCCTGCTCGCGTAAATCCGTCCGGATTTACGCGAGCAGGGCTTTTAAAATCCGCCCGATAATTTAGAACCCTAAATCTCAAAAAATGAATAGTAGTCCTAAATTTAGGGTCCTAACTTTAGGTGAATTTTCAGCTGATAATTTAGGATGCAAAGTTTGGCTGAAAATAGACATTTAACATAGGGCCTAAATTTAACTGCTCAGAGATCAATATGCAGTGGGCCATTGGGCAGGAATGTTACCCGGGTAAAGTTAGCTGAATAATTTTATCTGGATATTCAGTGGAGTATACCCAACTGTGTTCCTCTGAATATACTTGGATAATGTTATCCAGGTAAAGTTATTTGTGTATCTTTAGGACAGCTCTTTTTGCAACCAGACTTACTTGACTAACTTTATCTGGTTAGTGCTGAAGATCAGTGGTCACCAACTAAAATTTAACTGTACCCCCAGAATTCCTCCATCATTACCTCTTTTCATCTAGCTAAATTTTTTACATATGATTATCAGGGCAAAATTTAGTTGGTCAGTGGGAGAAACTATGTAAATCTTGGATTTTGTTCGAGTAACTCCAAAATTTACCGGTCAAACCCTTTGAATATCGACCTTTCCATTTTTATAAATATTGATTTCTAAAGATTTTCTCCTATTTTTAGTATATGGGGAAAATAATCTTAGTGAATCAAATAAACTAAAAAGACTCCTGGTTCAGGCAAGATCATAAGAGATGAAGTTCTACGGGTAACATAGTGCTTTATCTGCTGTAAAGCTCTTTTGAAAATTGTTTTACTGATAACACACATAAAATATATGCATACACATTGCAGGCATATAATTTTATGAGCATAGTTGGTGGTGGAGTCTGAGTGGAGTTGGAACTTATGCGTATACTTTAGATTTTAAAAATTATTAGGTGAATTTTCAAAGGAGGTACATGTTTAAATGTAACACACTAGCGTAGCTATTTTCAAAAGCCATTTGCCCATGTTAAGTTCACTTAACGTAGGTAAAACCTATTGACAATTCAATGGTGTATATTGTAGAAATTTTCAAAAGCCCACTTGCACGGGTAAAGTGCATTTACACAATAAAACCCAGTTTTATGCATTAAATGCTTTTGAAAATCAGTCCCTATGTACATAAATTCTCTCAGCAAAACTGCACGCACAAAATAGCAGGTGTAATTATGTACATGTAGTTTAGCTGGGATAATTTTCGAAGCAGACTTATGCACGTAAGTTTGCTTTGAAATTTGTTATAACTAATGTGCATATTTGCTGACTAATTTATACACCATGTTATAAAATTACCCCTAAATGAATTATTAATTTCAAAAACAGCCAGTAGGTTATTTAGCAGGCAAAAGTCCCTGTATACACTGCATACTCTTATAACTGTAACATTTATATATGCTTTACCGATAAATCTTGTTGATCTTATTATTATTATTTATTAAATTCGATATACCTCCTATTCTAAGAACTGATTAGGAGGTTAATAATTAAAATAACATGCATAATTTAAAGTATAAATATGACCAAATATAGTAATAGCACAATATAATGTAAAACAAATACAGTAATATCATAAATCCAAGACAAACATTGACAAAAAAGAAGAATAACTGCTAATAAAATAAAACAGAGTTGCTTATCTGTAGCAGGTGTTCTCCAAGGATAGCAGGATGTCAGTCTTCACAAGTGGGTGACATCATCAGATGGAGCCTGGAACTTGTATGTCAACGTTTCTAGAACTTTAACAGTGCCCCACTGGGCATATGCAAGCTGGCATGATACTACGTGTCCAGGCAAGTGCCCCTCAGTCTATTTTTTTTTTGCTTATACTTGGAGAAGCCAGCTCCATGGAGAGATGGATGGGTTTTGTGAGGACTTACATCCTGCTGTTCTTGGAGAAAACCTGTTACAGGTAAGCAACTCTACTTTCTCTGAGGATAAACAAAATGGCAGTCTTCACACATGAGGAATCCCTAGCTACAGACTGCCCCAAATGAAAAAAGGGGAAACAAAATAGTGCCACTGTTTTTGTTTGTAACAAGCCTTTTTCTTCTATATTTTACTTATGAGGAGCAGCCTGGAATAGAATAGAGTTAGGTTCCACATTTCAAAGATATTCCGCAAGACAGACTCGCCAAAACAACTGTTGCATAAGAAGTCCATGCCCAAATAATAGTATGATGTGAATGTGAGGAGAGAGTTCCATGTCCCAGCTTTACAGATCTCCTCGATGAAGATTGATCTTAAGTGGGTGACCAACGCTGCACAACCCAACAGATCCAGGCCTGCCTGGGCATAATAGAAAATATGCAATCTGCTAGCCAACTAGATAAAGTGTGTTTTGCAATGGCAATCTCCAGCTTTTTGGTATCAAAAGAAACAATAAACTGGGTGGACTTTCTATGGACTTCAGCCAGAACCAGGTAGAAGGCCAAGGCTTGTTTGCAGTCTAAACTGTGCAGTGCTTATTCACCTTGGTGGATATGTGGCCAGGTAAAAAAATGTTGGAAGGATGATTGGCTAGTGAAGATGAAATTCTGACACCAACTTAAGATGGTATGCAGAACTATCCTATGATGATAAAACTTAGAATAAGGTGAATAAATTACTAGAGCCTGGAGCTCACTTATCCTGTGCGCCTAATCACTGCCATAAAAAATATGACTTTCCAAGTAAGGTACTTCAAGTCGCAGGAGCACGGTGATTCAAAGGGAGCTTTCATCAGCTGGTCAGTTTCATGTTGAGGTCCCAAGACACGGCAGGAACCCTGATGGGAGGCTTCAAATGAAGTAGGCCTCGCGTGAATCAGCAAACCAAAGGCTGTACAGAGATGGATCTACCTTCTACATGCTTGTGATAGTTGCCAATTGCACTAAGATGCTCTCTTACTGTGTTAGTCTTAAGAATTGACTCAAATAAATATAGAAGGTAATCAAGCACTTTTTATGTGGAGCAGGAGAAATGGTCTACGGCCTTTTGCGCATACCACAAAGCAAGTTTCCTCCATTTGAGTCCATAGAACTTTCTTCTGGACTCATTCCTTGAAGCTAAAAGAACATGAGTTACATTCTCTGAGAGATCCAGGGGTCGCAGAGTTAACCTCTTAACATCCAGGCTGTGAGAGCCAGGAACTTGATGCTGGGATAGCACAACCACCTTTGATCCTGAGTGATGAGAGCTGGGGAATTCCCCTCTCTGATCAGAACCCTGATGTTCATCTCTTGCAGGAATGGGAGCCAAATTCATTTCAGCCAAAAAGGGGCTAAGAGAATCATGGTTCCTCTATCTTCTTTTTGCTTCAACAACATCTTCTCTATCAGCGGAATCAGAGGATATGAGTACAGCAGGTCCTTGCTTCAATCAAGGACAAAGCTGTCTGAGGCTAATTTGCCTTGAGTCTTTTTCCTGGAACAGAAGAGCAGGACTTTCCTGTTCTGGGGAGATGCAAACAGATCACCATGGGTGTGTCTCACTCGTGGAATATCTGGTTTGCTACTTTCCATGGTGGTTCCAGGACCTGACTCACTCTGTCCACAAGAACATTCTCCTTGTCTGACAGATATATGGATCATCCCCTGAGGGATGGCCCAGGCCCATATCTGGACAGTCTCTTGACACAGGAAGTATGACCCCCATGCCTCTCTGCTTGTTGATGTAATACATTGCTACTTGATTTGTCTATCTGGACCAGGATTACTTTGTTGGCCAACCAGTATCTGAAAGCTTTTCAGAGCATACTGATCTTCCCTTAGTGTAAGGAAGTTTATCGATGACATTTTTCCTGAGCAGACCAAAGATCTTGGGTGTAAAGCCCTTCTAAGTGGACTCCCCACCCCAAGTTGGTCACATCAGTGGACAGGAAAAAATTGAAAGGATATGTCTCTGGTCAGATTGGAATTGATCTGCTATCAGGCCAGGGAGCCCCTGAATAGCTGACTGTTGCAGATGCCGTCTCAAAGATACTGAGTAGCCTGAACCCACTGCAATTTGAGGCTCCATTGAGCTGTGCCAGGGGAATAACGTGCATCCTTAAAATGTCCCATGGTGATACCTGCCAATTCACTTGAATCCGCTCTCGATTCTAGTGCTTAGAATAAGCAGGTCTTCCAGACTGGCTGGAGGGTCCATATGGGCTAATTCATTCTTGATATATGGGGTCAATCTCTAATGGAAATGAGCATACAGTGCAGGCTAATTCTAATCCATGTCTGCAGCAAGGTGCCAGAACTCAGTACATATTTGGTGACAGATCTCCACCCCTGTTAAAATCCTAGCATCCAGAGATCTTCCTAGTGCACCCGATTTTGTTCTCCAAATGGCAAGGACAGGGAAGTTTTGAAGGAATTGACTCGATTCAGGACAGGAACATGATGGTCCAGCAAGAATGCCATCTAAGCTAGGCATGCGTTGGGCAAGCAGTTCACCATGAACTCTACCTTTAGAGCCTTTAAGTGGTAACTACAGAGGTGTACCCAGGATCAAAGTTTGCACTGATGACTGAAACCTCAGAGTGACCCCTGCGACCCATCATATTTTTTGGGCAAGGGCATCCGAGATTTTATGGTGGGTTCAGTGGGCATAGGACATGAGTCCCCTCTCTTGGGGATAGATCCTTGAAGAATATCTACCTTTGCCTCAAGGCCTGAAGCTGGGCCTGCATGCCCCAAACTGCATCCATGAAGCCTTTCAACATTTGTACTATCCCAGCTGGGGCCTCTGTCTTGTCCTGGTCTCCTGAGTTAGGCTGCTTCAAGTTGTCTGGTGTTTTGGGGGCTTCCCTCCAAGGGAGAACAAGGACAGATTCTGGAGGAGGCCAGGGGTCTTGGTAAGCAGTGGCTTGGAAGTAAACTCAGAATGTGCAGCTTCCTACCAATGTTTTTACCCAATGCCATGGCCATTCTCCATGGGTTCAGCCTGTGGGTGCAGGCCACAGCTGGGACTTGACAGTCTGTAAAGCACTTGAGGGTGCAGGCAGTTCGATGGTTGGGCCTAAGCATGGATTAGAAATCTGGCAAAGATCCGAAGTCAGTCATGGGTCAGAAGGTCAGGCACAGAGCATGAATCAAGGGCCAGTCAGACAGTGTTTACACAGGCAAGGCCTCAGAAGACTGTTTGGTCAAGCAGGGTCCCTTATATACAGCTTTTAATCGGAGGACATACCCCAGGCTGGTCCAATTGGAAGCTTCCTGGGGCATGGACTGTTCCTGCCAGGCAGTCTAGGTAATTACTACCTATGGATTTTATGCACAAAATGATTTATGTTCATAAAATTAGCATATTATAACAATTTTCAAAAGTCCATTTACATGCTCAAAGTGCACTTATACATGTAAAACCTATTGAGAATTCAATAGCATATATCGTAGCATAAAATGCATTTATGTGCATAAAACCTGGTTTTAAGCAAGTAAGTCCTTTTGAAAATTGTTCCCTTTGTGTTTCAAGATCATCTAATCTTGTGGCTAATCATGAGAGTCTAGCTCTGAGCTCCAAGGGTTGCCAGTTCAAGACCCTGCTATTCCTTATACTGGCTGGACTCCATCGGATGATGGCACCCACTTGTAAGGACTGCTATCCTTCTTGTTCTCAGAGAAAGCTGAAGTTACCAAAAAGAATTTTAAAAAGGCCGCCCCAAAAAAACATGTCAAGAAATAATGTCAAAAATGTTCAGCTAAACTGCAGTATGAATAAAAAAATACAACAGAATTAATCAACAATTAAAAGCCTGGCTGAATTTTTAACTAGAAAAATAGGAGTTACTGCCACATGCAGACTTTCTCATTAATTAACTATCTTTGCTAAACCTTTAGGCCCGAATTGGATGCATGCGATTCTCCAGATAAATATCCCCAGCTATTTCATATAGTACTGGAAATAGAAATCGAATCCACTGACAGACAGACAGATCTTACTCCTCCCTGGGAAAATTTTACAACAAAAGATGTCAACCCCAGCATCCTTTTCTCTTCTCACCAGGAGCACCAAGATGCTCTTGCACTGGGAGGTAAGTATTTGAAAGCTGCTGATGTTCACGATCCATCACCTTTATGAAGATGCATTGCTGTTCCCTTTCATCTCTCAAGTGTTTTGCATTGTTGGGTTTAAATTTTCTGTGTTACAGGAAGAGCACCCGTAGAACCACATCAAGATAACATAAAGACAGTTGGGCAGGGTGCATTCTTTTCATCTTTGAATTGGCAAGGTACGTTACAATTAATTTCTCATTAGTGTATGATTCATTTAAGTTAAAAGTGTTTCTATTTGGCATATTATTCCAGATGACTGAATGTGCATGAT
Organism: Rhinatrema bivittatum; assembly: GCF_901001135.1. Taxonomy (NCBI): domain Eukaryota; kingdom Metazoa; phylum Chordata; class Amphibia; order Gymnophiona; family Rhinatrematidae; genus Rhinatrema; species Rhinatrema bivittatum. Next base: position 100,650,852 of record NC_042624.1, on the reverse strand, counting down.
GTGTAGCTGTGTTTATTTAGGTTTTTCAGCTCTTAGCAAAATCATTATTAAATTACCATGATGAAGGTTTTAGATGTTAGTTACAATGTATTCTTGGTTTCTTCTGCTGTTTCATTTCCTCCTGTAAAATGTAACATCAATCTTATTTCCTTCACTTGAGCCAGTGGGATCTTATGATTAATAAGAACATGCCAAAGAATTTCAGAATTTAAAATTTAGACAGAGAGAGGGTAATTTCCTAACAAACCGAGTAATTTCTGTGTTGACAAAACTACAAGTTATGCCAGTTTTCACTTTGAAAATTATCCCTAATAATGCGTATAAACTAGCCTGCTCAAAGTTACACCCGCACTTTGCAGAACGTAATTTGTGTGTGTTAATGTACATGCATAAAGGTGAATTTTCAAAAGTTGTGCAGCAGATAGCCGTGTAAAACAGCGTATACGCGCATATCTGCTATTTTATAAATCTCAAAATAATTCGTAAGTAGCAGTCCGTGAGTAAATTTGTGAATGTAAAAAAGGTATGGGTCAGGGGGCATTCCAGGGCAGGCCCAACATTTATGCGAGTAAAGTTGCTATTTTATAAGCAATATACACATGTAAGTTTGGCAGCTTATTTGCGTATATTTACTCCTGCTGAATATCTGGAGTAAGTGATCGTAAATGTCTTAAAAGCAAAATACTGATTGGGTGGGGGGTTTGGGTGAAAAGGGGGACATTCAGTCTGAACAGCCAGGAGGATCTCAATGACCTGCAGATGGACTGGATGAACTGGTAGACTAATTGGTAAAACTGGTAATTTCATTGCCGTGCGCATATTAGAAAATCTCCCAAGTGACATGCACAAAAGCCAACTTACAGGGGGGTAAATGCATGTAACTCACGCAGGTAAAATCTGCACGCATATATTTTTAAAGTTAGATGTGAAAATACACAAGTATAGCAATTGCTTATTTATCTAGATAAATTCTGATTTATCCAGTACTTATCTGGACCAATTTTGAGTTATCCGGCTAAGTAGCATCACTTATCTGGACAAGTTCTGACTTATCTGGCTAACTAGCAGCAAAACTGTTACTTAGCTGGAAAAGTCTAAAAAGCGCTACTAATCTGGCTAAGTCAGATAGCGGGATAAGTAGCTTTGCTGCTACTTAGCTTGAACTTATCCGGATAAGTGCTGCTTCATATCCAAATAACTTCGAGTAGAATTTTCTGTAACTCATGGAAGGGAAAAATTCCACGGAAAAATTGCAAGCTAAAGTTTCTTGTCAAAAAAGCAGTGTAGAACATCATCTCAGTTCTTAAAAACCCTTTTGGAGTTTATTGCCATACTTTAAAGTGATCATTACATTTTGGAGCCTGATTTTAAAAAGCATTTACATGCTTAAATTGGGTTTTACGGGGCCCGGTGACATCATCGACCAAGATGGATGCCTGATTCAGTGTTCCCGACCCTCTTAAATTTAATCCACAGCACACTCTTGTATCCGCATCTGCACGGATGACTTTTCATTCTATATTGAGAGCACTTATTTAAAGGATGGCGGCTAACTGAAAAATGGTGGACCTGAAGCAATTCTCATTCAGCAAACACAGAGTAGAAATTGCTGAGGGTGATAGCGACTAGGCCCTGAAAGGCCCCACAGAGGGAAAATTGGAATCACCTGTGCTTGCACTCATACTAGGCCCTGGGTCCGGTGACATACCTTCAAGGGAGGAAGTCTGAGAATGGTTCCAGGGTCTTCGAAGATATATGAAACAGTACAAACAGGAGCTGATGGCAATGATAGCCGACCTGTGGGAAGACATGGCAACCATGGGTAACTGCATTGATGAATTGGATACCCTTGCGGAGGGCCAGGCTGAGTCCCTAAAGCGAGTCATCGAGCAACAGAAGAAAATGCAGTCTGAGCAAGTGCAATTCGCAGACAAACTGGAAGATCTCAAGAACAGATCTCGATGCTGCAATCTATGGTTTGGGGAGTGCTGGAGACCCCCCCGTCTATGAGGACTGTGAGTCCGTGGTGATTGCTATCTGTAAGTTCCTATTGCAGTCTCGTGCCAGTGGCATTGAGGGGAGGAAGAATCAGTTAGTACTGATATTAAATTGGAATGCTCTCATAGGGATTTTGTAGGGGTGTGCATTCGTTCCCTATGAATTGGCAATCTGCAACGTATAGGGACATATTTGTTGTATTCGTGGGGAAGCGAAAAGTATCGCGATTCCCCCCCCGAGTACAATGAATCTTCGCTGAATTATTCGGCCGTCTAAAGGAGCCAATTTAAACAAACCCCCCACCCTCCTGACCCCTCCAAGACTTACCAAATCTCCCTGGTGGTCCAGCGGGGGGTCTGGGAGTCATCTCCTGCACTCACACCCTCAGCTACCGGTTTCAAAATGGCGCCGAAAGCCTTTGACCTACTATGTCACAGGGGCTACTGGTGCCATTGGTCAGCCCCTGTCACATGGTAGGAGCAATGGATGGCCGGCGCCGATAGCCTTTGCCCTCACTATGTCAGCTGAGGCTGCAGAGATATTTAAGGAGGCAGGTTTGGCAATTAACTTCTTGATTTCCAAAACGGCAAACATTGTACTAGAAAGGAGATATTTCCAAGATGGCAGTGGATCAGTAAAGGAGGAAGCAGAATGAGGTGTCAGTCTAGCGAGAGGTGACCTTCCACATCTGATTCTTGCTGAAGTTTGCTGGATTCACCTACTGGGACAATACCCTCATGTTTACTGTTGAACTATTGCTGCAATATTCCATTTTAATGGGATCTAATTTTCATTAGGGCGGTGTACAGGTGTCTGCAGTTGTTTTTTACTCATACAAATGTGTGCAAGGTGGTCATTTGCATCGGTTACTTGGGAGAGGTTTTGTTGGGGATCCAGGCTGGCTTGGTGAACACTCCCCCGATGAAGTTGTGGGATCTGCTTAAGGTGATTGACAGATCATGTGTTTGGGTGGTGGGAAGGATGGGGCTGGATTATTTTAGGATTTCTTTTTGGAAAGTGATAATGTTGTAGAAAGTGCAGTTAATCTTTTGTTTTTGAGTGGATGCTTATTTGATAGTTTATATGAGAAAGAGTTTATGAAATGAGTAGGGATTTTGTGATTGTAGAATTCCATGACATACGTATGCATTCTCTTCCTTAATGTTAAGGGCCTTAATACTCCCAGGAAGCGACAGCTTTTATTCCACTAATTGTCCTATAACAGAGCTTCCACAGCAATGCTGCAGGAAACTCATCTGAAGAAAAGACATGAGTATGTGAAGGTGTCTTGTGATAGAGTATATGATAAAAAGCCTCAGATTGCCTTAACGGACCGGCTCCAGCTATCTGGCCCGGTCCACCACAGGAAAGGGATCCTCAGGTGGGGGCGTTTTCCTGAGGTAAGGGATACAAAGGTGAGGCCCTGAGAGAGAGTTAGAAAGGCCCCAGGGAGAAGAAGGAAACTGTAATCCAATGCTGTGTTTGTTCTGGACATTTTCTTTGCTTGTCAGTCTGCTGAGGTAAGCAGCCATTTTGCTTCTCTTCTGTTATGTACTTTTGAAAATAAAGTGATGAAAAGCAGACCATTCTCCAGCCTGGTCTGTTCTGCGGCCTGTCCCCAGCCATAGACCGCTCCAAGGGCATCACAGTGTCCGGGGAGTTTCCCCACAGATATTTCGCATCTAGCTCTAAAGAATGGAAATATGTGGCATTGGCGTGCTTTTCTTTCAACATTTTGTTCATGAGCTTTTAAATCATCAGGCAGACCCTAAGGGCAAGTTCTTGCTCTGGAAAACTAAAGTGTGTGTGAGTGGGGGGGCTGTATGCTATTGTTAACAGATAAATTACATGTGCAAAAATGTACAAAACTGTATTTTTGCATGAAACAACAATATCTGAGGGAGGTATGATTAAGATGTTTTGCATTAAACTTCAAATTCTTGCAAACTTTAGCACAAAAAATTTACAACAAATGTGAATTGCATATTATTTAAATAGGTGATGACATACAAAGAAAAGTAGTGTGGCAATGGCCTATTTCCTTAGACCCATCAAGGGGTTAGTATATTGGCCTCTTAAGTTTTTTATAGTGTAATGTAAAAAGGGGTTTTGGAAACTCCTTACAGCACAGCACTTCTAGTACCATGACTTTCCTACTAAAATATGAATTTTGCTGTCGTAGATCAAAAATCTGAGAAGGCTAGCTCTCATCCAACCTCTGAGGATCGTGCTGCCCTGGTGCATGAAGAAAGTGAACCCTCAGATGATGAACTCTTGTCACTCTCAAGCCAGCACAGCAACACAAGTGGTGACAAACAGCATGGCACACCAAAGCACAGCAAAAAGCAAGAGCCTCCAGCACCTCCCCCACCTGAGGATGCTGATCTCCTGGGTCTGGATGGAAGCGCCTCAAGCAAGGCCTTCTCCTCGCAGCCTAGAGCTCCCCCCTCTAACTCAGACTTGTTACATGATCTCTTTGGTGGGGGTGTTCAGGGTGCGCAGTCTGCTGGTGACGATCTCTTTCGCTCAAGTGCAACTGGTTCTGCTCACTCAACCCCACGGCAGTCTGCAGCATCGCCGTCCCCCTCCCCATCTCCAAGAATAGGAGAAGGTAACCGAATAGTCTCGTTTTTTTTTTCTTTTCAGCTACACATGTTGCTATTCAAAAGCTGATACAGGTTGTATCCTACTGTGTTTCACCTTTAGCACTAAATCAGAATCGGATTAAACTCTGGACATGCTAGCCACACATGGGTTTATTAAAACTCTGATATTTAACTCCAGAACAATAAAGCAATTGAAGATGTTTACTTTTAAACATTTTTGAAAATAACGTCCCATATCTAAAAGAAAGGTCTGAAAACACTAAAAAACAGCTATTTCATTTTGGAGCAGATATACCTAAGAATTAACAGCATGATAAAGCATTAATAATCTTGTGCATTCTGCATGCAAGATTAATCATTTTATTGTATTTTGCACATAAATAGCTTTAACACTATATTTATTTTTTGTTTCTGATAAACTGTAAAAAAAAAAAAAAAATTCTTAAAATCAGATGCTATGAAAGTTTTCATGATGTGATATTTCTGGCCCTTTAAGAACCACCTAGTCATAGGAAATTTTAGACCATGTTTAAAAATAGGAGTAGGGTTGTTACAATTTGTCTTGGTGTTTCCTAATACCAGAATTCAAGGGACAGGTTCTATTTTAGCTATCTTTTCTATTTTTTCAAAAAGTAGAAAAAGTTTCAAAGCTTTAAATTAACTCTTGTAAAAATTAATAGGAGCTGCGTGACCGCAGCAGCATCCAGCCTAGTTAGGTCTGAGGGCTCCTAGAAGCAAATAAAAGACACACATAGTTTCTGTGGGTGGGGGCCATTCATGGAACATCTATGGTGGCTCCTCCTTGTGCATATCGAAATGTCTTTTAGCAGGCCATGATGAATGTATCTTGTGACTACGTTCTTTTACAACAGTAGTTGTTTGACAAACCCCAAATATTTCATGCTATTCACCCTTCCAGTAAAGACCAAAAAGATTCACATAAATTAATATACGTGAATTTGAATCCCATGAAAATAAAGACTTACTGGAGAATGGGTAAATGGAACATTTACGACAGTTGGGAGATATTAGTGCCATGTAGTAAAGTAAGTAATACAATGACATTTTTTCCTGCAGCAGCCTTTGACCCATTTGGAAGCAGTCCGAAGCAGCCTAGCCAAGATTTTCTGGGTCCCTTCATTGGCACTCCAAATACGTCTAGTGATCCTTTTCTTCACACCACCAGAAGCCCTTCACCTACAGTGCATGCAGACCCTTTTAACTTGGGTGAGAAATCAACCCGATAGATCCTACTGGATTTGGATAACACAATTACTTAAGAGATAAGTGCTTGCATCACACTTAGGACATGGGATTAGTTGGGCATGCAATGAAATAAACTGGATTTGGATTTGTGTCTGCAGAAAAGGGCCAGAGAGAAAGAACCTAGACAGAAAGCTCAGAAGGATGGGAAGTTTTTATCAAGGTGCTTTTACAGCACTGGTTGACACAGACAGAAGCAGATGGTGTATCAGATGACAATTTTAAATAGGAAGATGCACATACCACATACCACCGGTGCTTTCTGAGTAAATTATAGCTGCCTATAGTTTCAGTGAGATCTCTGATTTAGCATGGCACTCCTAAAGCAGTAAATAAATACATTAAATAGGCTGTACTATATACATTGCTTACAATCCTATGCTATGCCATGTTAGTGATTGTAATGTGCTATGTATCGCATCAACCTTGTACTGATCTGGATAATGATTCTTTTGATGTGTTATAACATAATGCGCAACACCCAGGCACGTATGAGAAGATGATTTTGAGTGAACCACTGAGGAAGATCCCAAATCTCTCTTTGTTGACATGCTTGGGAATATTTGGCTTTTTATTAATCCCTGGCTGTATTAGTAATAATTCCCTTTACTAGTAAATGTGTGAAACCCTTTTAAGTTTTGTCTCTCAGAATGTTTTAGAGCTTCACCACCCTTAAAAAATAGTGCTTGGTAATATGCATACTCCATTTACCATGTGGCTGTATAGTGTGATTAGGGGAGGGACACGAGCAACTATGCAACAAGTCGATGGAGTTTTCTTGACTAGCTAGAGTTTGTTGTTTGAAGTGAGACACTTTCAAGTTTAAATACTAAGACTTCATAGCAGGGAAATGGGGCTACAGTGCTGCAGATGTGAAGTCTTCTCTGCTCTGGTTAGCGACAGTATACACCTACAGACCACCTAAGCCTCACCAGATCAAACAACATTACAGCTTATGAGTTGATCTGTCAGTTTCCATTTTAGTCTGTGTATGTTAGATTCTGCTGTCTAGCTGTGATTACTGTCAAATGTATATAAGAACATAAGATATGCCATATTAGGTCAGACCAAGAGTCCAACAAGCCCAGTATCCTGTTTGCAACAATGGCCATGCCAAATCACAAGTATCTGGCAAGTACCCAAACATTAAATAGATCTCATGCTCTAATGCCAGCAACAAGCAATTATATTCACTATTAATTAATAGCAGTTTATTTATTTAAACACTTTTCTATACTGACTGTAGTAAATCTGCTCCCCAGAGGGGCAGAGTTAGCAATCTGTTATAAATCACCCCGCCAAAGGGGAGTAGCAATCTGTTATAAGTCCGCTAGGGAGGTAGCAGTCTGTTATGGATCACCTCGCCAAGGAGAGGAGTTAGCAATCTGTTCAATGCTGCTCCCTCAAGGGGAGGAGCTAGCAATTGGTAATACTCCATAGGTGGAGTTAATGATCTGTTGTGGGTTGCAATGTCACAGAGTGGGAGCCAACAGAGTGGGAGCCAACCCACTCTGTGGGAGCTCTAGTAGTGTAAGGAATGAACACTTAATGTAAATTGGTGAATCCTTGGGCCGATGGCAGATGACAGCACCCCCAGGAGGATATCCTGAGAGGGACCACCGGCTAGGCTGGAGTATGGCGACAAACACAGATAGTTCTTTATTAGACAGGAAGTAGAACCACCAGAGGTGGCAGTAGTGAGCTGATATGCCCGGCCGGGCTGAAGTCCCTCACATTCTGGAATTGTGGTCTCTGGGTTGCTGAGCTGTAGGGAGAGACTATAGGTAGTGAGTAGACAGGGTATGCAGGATGATACATAACCAGTAGCAGATGATACACTCATAATTATATATATCTGTAATGGCTTCTATGCAACAGAGAGTCTTCAGTATATTCAGGAACAGGAGCCGTAGTCGAGTACTGGTTCCTATATGCAGTCAGGAATAAGAACTCACAATATCTATGTATGAGATGGCTTCTGGAATAGAAGAGAGTCTGTGAAGGGTTTAGGAACATGGGCCCTCGTGGAGCGAGTACCGGTTCCTATCTGCAATAATAACTCACGATCTCCATACCTGCGATAACGTCTTAGACAGAAGGGAGTCTTCGGAGATTAGGAACATAGGCCCTTGAGGAGCGAGTACCGGTTCCTATCTGTAATAGAACTCACAGTGTTCACGTCTGTGATCGCTTCCAGGCAGTAAGGAGTCTTCTGAGCATTCAGGGACGTAGGCCCTCGAGGAGCAAGTACCGGATCCCATCTTAGCAATCTGAAATCAAGAACAGAGAGCGGGGCCTCCAAGGAGCAGGTACCCCTTGGTAAGTTGAGGAGGCAGAGCAGCAGTGAGAGAGAGTTATCCCCCTTGCTAACTCGATTCGTAGTTGCAAGCAAAGACCTTTTAAGTTGGAAGCGGATGACGTCACTACAGGGGGACGCCTCCGAGGCTCGCGCCCTTGCCGGTACAAACTCTGGAGCGCGCGCGCCTGTACGTCATCAGGAACATGGCAGCGTCAGGCCAGCCCGGGGATTCCAGGGAGAAGTGGTGAGGAGGAGAAGCCGCGGCAGCATCTGTCAGTCAGACCCGAAGGGAGTCACCACAAAGGTAGAGAGGGTGGAGCGAGGGCAAGAACAGGCACGAATGCAACACTGACATTCTCCTTCAGGAACCTGCCAAACCTTTTTTAAATCAAGTTACACTAGCCTCCTTAACCACATCCTCTGTCAATGAGGATGTTGTGTGTGTTGAGTGAAAAAGAACTTTCACTGATTTGTTTTAAATGTGCTACTTGTCAACTTCATGGAGTGCCCCATACTCCTTGTATTATCCAAAAGAGTAAATAACTGATTCACATTTACCTGTTCAAATCCTTTCATGATTTTGTAGACCTTGATCATATTTTGAAAGTTTAGTGCTAGATCTGTAGATTTACTTCTTGTCCCCCTTCCAGTCATTAATTCAAATTTGATCATGTTATGTTCACTATTGCCACGTCACCCCCATCACAGTTACCTCTCTCACAAAATCCTGTTCTCATCTAAGAATTAGATCTGAAACAGCTCCCTCTCACGTCAATTCCTGAACCAATTGCTCCTTAAGGTTGTCAGTTATTCCATCCAAGAACTTTATCTCTCTAGCATGTCCTGATGTTACATTTACCAAGTCAATATTGGGGTAATTGAAATCTCCCATTATTACTGCACTACCAATTTGGTTAGCTTCCCTAATTTCTCTTAGCATTTCATCATCAGCCTTATCATTTTGGCCAGGTAGATGGCAGTATACCCCTATTGCTATAGTCTTCCCTGACACACATGCGATTTCTACCCATAGAGATTCAGTTGTACGTTTAGCATTTGAATGATCTTTATCCTGTTGGACTCTATGCAATCCCAGACATAAAGCACCAACTCCCTACCAAGTTGCTCCTCCCTATCATTGCAATATAATTATACCCTGGTATAGCACTATCCCATTGGTTATCCTCTTTCCACCAGGTCTCTGAGATGCCAATTAAGTCTATCTCAACATTCACTGTTATACACTCCAGCTCTCCCATCTTACTTCTTAAACTTTTGGCATTGGCAGATATTTCAAAGTGTGTTTTTTATTTGCATTAACAACCCGCTTTTCAGTTGATAGGGATAATTTGGAATCTTTTAGTTCTAGTGATTCTCTACTTATAGGCACATGGACTACTTTTGTTTCTATTGGAACTTCTCTGTTGGGATACCCTAACTCTCCTGCTTCCTTAGTATCCTTCGAAGAGACCTCCCTTCAAACTATGCATTGCTGAGTGACTGTCAGCTTTCCCCTTTTTTCTAGTTTAAAAGTTGTTCTATCTCCTTTTTAAAGGTTAGCGCCAGCAGCCTGGTTCAATCCTGGTTAAGGTAGAGCCTGTCCCTTCAGAAAAGACTCCCCCTTCCCCAAAAGGTTGCCCAATTCCTTACAAAACTGAATCCCTCTTCCTTACACCATTGTTTCATCCATGCATTGAAACTCTGGAGCTCTGCCTGCCTCTGGGGACCTGCACATGGAACAGGGAGCATTTCAGAGAATGCTACTCTGGAGGTTCTGGATTTCAGCTTTCTACCTAAAAGCCTAAATTTGGCTTCCAGAACCTCCCTCCCACATTTTCCAATGTTGTTAGTGCCCACAAGTATTACAGTAACCGGCTCCTCCCCAGCACTGTCTACAATCTTATCTAGGTGACTCGTGAGGTCCTCCACCTTTGCAACAGGTGGGTATGCTACCAGGCAATCCTCATGTCCACCAGCCACCCAGCTATCTATATTCCTAATAATTGAATCACCAGCTATGATGGCTGACCTAACCATTCCCTCTTGGGCAGTAACCCCGAGAGACACATCCCTGGTGTGAGAGGACAGTGCATCACCTGGAGATCAGATCCTTCCTACAGGATCACTTCCTGCTGCACCAAAATGCTGCTCTACAACCAGAAGACCTTCCTCCTCCAAGGCATCACCAGGGCTACAAGACTGTAGTTGGGACTTGGCTACTATGTCTCTGATGGTCTCATTTATATGCCTCTCTGTCTGTCTCAACTTCTCCAGGTCTGCCACTCTAGCCTCCAGAGATTGGACTTGTTCTCTGAAAGCCAGGAGCTCTTTGCACTGGGTGCATACATATAACCTCTCACTGGCGGGTAAAAAAAAATCATACATGTGACACTCGATACAGAAGACTGGAAGCCGCCCACCCCCTTGCTGCTGGATTGCTGCCTTCATCTTAGTTTTGTTGAATTCTTAGTTAAGTTTAGCTTGTTAAGGGAGTAGGAATGTGTAAATAAGAGACCTTTACATTTATTGGTATATTCACTATTTACCTGGTGGTGACCTGCAATGGGATAATTAAACTCTTGATAAGAGCTGGGGCAAGTCTTTGTTCTAGATAAAAGGCTGATTGATTTTTAATGTGAAAGTGTCTCTTGCCTATAAATTAAAGAATGAGCTAGGTGTAGGTAGGAGAGGGTTGGGAGGGACAGAAAGAAAAAAACTCATACAAACTCTAAGCTATTTCCTATCTTTTGGCTTGCTTTTTATAACACACACACACACACACACACACTAAAGAATATACCCCAATAATTTACTTCTCCCCAAAACTTAAGTTCTAAAATTTCCCAAAGCAATACTTTCGGATCCTCTTCAGCCACCACCAAGATGATCTTCTCCTTTCAGTGCTCCCACTGAATTGGTGTACATCGGTATACATAAGTGCAGCTGCTTAGTTTGAGAATAGCTTTAACAGCCAATATAATACAGCTTCTTCATTATTTACTAAAAACTGTCTTTGCTTTATTAGCTCCTTCTGGTACACCATCTGTTTCGATTCAGCCTAGTGTGTCAGGACCCTGGGACTGGAGCAACAAAGCAGGTACAAAAAGTGAGAGATAATTAGATTTTAAAGAAACATATGAACTTTTATTCACAGAAGAATCAACCATAAATTTATTTTTTTAAATGTTGCATTTATGTAAATTATTGGTTTTCAAGAACTATATTTCAAAAATTGCTTTGAAAAGTTGTAATGAAAAATAAGGTCAATTAAGAGAAGTATTTATTGCCACAAAATCAGTAGCTTTTAAATTCTAATTCTATCTATGAAGGCTGAGGACTAAGAGGGCCATATTCAGTAGGCCAGTGGTCAAGTTAGCTGGCTAACTTTAGCCAGCTAACTTGTCCCATACATTCAGCGGGAGAGCTGTCCCCCTGAATATACTTGCTTAAAGTTATCTGGCAAAAAAGAAATCCACAAAAAGGACCAAAAAGATACCCAGGTGTAAATACACACTACTCAAAAATAACCAAAGGTAACAGAGCTATTAAAGAGACTATCATACATAGGGTACATTTAATCTCTAAAAGACAGTGTCGCCCAACATGGCACGATGTCTTGGCAAAGATAAGTAATTCTTCCTCCCTTTTTGAAGATTTATTATTAGAACAGAAAATATATTAAAAAAATGTTTGGTGCTGTGGACACTTTCTTGAGATCCATGATTTGAAATAGTAAGGGGAAATCTGTTTTGCTGGGTAGTCCAACCATGTTGGGTGACACTGTCCTTTAGCGATTAAATGTACCCCATGTATAATGGTCTCCTTAATAGCTCTGTTAACTTTTCTCAAAAATAACCAAAAGGTATCTAGCTACATATAGCCAGATAATTTAAAAACCTAATTGCCTATGTTTGAATAGAGCCAGGTAGGTTTTCAAGAAGCTGTGTTAGACCTTGCCTGGAGTGGGTAAGTGCAGACCCTGCTCCTACCATGGATTTTTAGGCTTCAGGGGGTTGGGGGAGGATCTGGAGTGGGGTGGGGGTGTGATGAGGATCTAATTTACATTGCTGGGGGGGGGGAAGAGCTTGATCTCTGTAATACATAATAATCGGAGGAAAGTTTTTTTGTTTTTTTTTGAGGGGGCAGAGAGAGACATGGACAGCAGCAATCTCAGGATATTTTTTGTAATTAGGAGATGTGGAGTAGTGGGGATGCAAGGCCTGATAGGGCATCTGTACTATTTGGTTGGGAGGAGAGAGGAAATTGGGCAATAGGTCCCTTTTTTTCCAAAAGCACTACTTATATGGATATCTTTTGAACATATCCGGATAAGTAGCAAGTTATCTGGCTCCACAAGGCTGGATAACTTTAGACCTGTTCAGAAGCAGGTCTAAAGTTATCCAGAAAAATTAGCGAGATATATGCTATATTCGTTCCCCGGAACACCCCTGAAATGCCCCTTTTTTATCCAGCTAAATTACAACTGGATAATTATATCCAGATAAATTATAGCCAGATATAAGTGGCTGAATATTCTTATTTTGCCATTTAGACCGATAACTTTTGAGTTCTCATTTTAATGACTCTGAATATGGTCCTTTCTGTATATCAGTGATTACTTTCCAAAGTAGCTTAAATCAGTTGTTCATTCAGAATATTCTTGGTTCATTCCATAAGTCGGATCACTCCTCAGATTGGCTGGGGATGAGGATGCTATAGAGGCAGCATTCATAGCCCCATAAGAACATGCCATACTGGGTCAGACCAAAGGTCCATCAAGCCCAGCATCCTGTTTCCCCAGGGCATGGGACAGGAGCAAAGTTGTGGTCATTGCTTAAAGGTGACACTCAGTGGTTCACACTGCAGGGTGACACTGCAGGGTTCCAGAAGAAGCTGTAACGCACGGCCCCTGGCCCAGGACAGTAATGACCAGTGCTAACATTGGGCGGGAGAGGAAATATAAAATAGGATAAAAATCATTGGTTAGTTGTGAATAAAGGCTCATGGCAGATCCTGATTGAACTGGAAGTACAGAGGAGCAGGAGGAAACTGCTGGGTCAAAAAATAAAATCAATGATTCTCAGCCTGGTCCTAGAGATATAGCGAATCAGGTTTTTAGGCTATCTGCAGTTAATATGCATGAGATAAATTTGCAAACAAACAATGTGCATTTATTTTGGAAATCTTTAAAACCTCAGTGGCCAGGAGGATCCTAAGTAATGAGTTGAGAAGCAATGTCCTAAACAGTTTTACTCATATTAGGATTGCCAACTCACCCCAGGTCAACCGAACAGGTAGATCCAATCCTGGTTTTCCCCATTAAATCCATGGAGTTATAGTTCTGATTGACCCATTGATGTCCCTTTGATGGTCAGAACTACAACATTTAATAGGGCAAAACCAGGGCTACATCAATCTGTTCGGTCAACCTGGGTTGAGTTGGCAGCATTATGAAAGCAACTGTCTCTTGTAAAAGACATTACTACAAGATCTGCAAGTGATTGATGACTTCTTTGGAAGCTATGTACAGTCTCTCACCATGCAAAATTTGTGACTTTGAAAAAATAACAGCTGAAAGATATTTGCTAAGTTTTGCAAATAAAAATAATCATATTCTCTGTTAAAAGCAAACAAACCTACCTGGCTCAGAGACCCTGCGAATCTAAAAAAAAAACTGTGTAAACCCTTGATATTCAGATTGTTAAATCTCTTCTCTCCCACATTCTGACTGAGATAAAACATTATCAGGTTCGTTACTATCTGCCTGAGCCTCTTTATATCTTTACGGATATGCAGAGTGAAGGAAGAGAAGCAGGTATGCTCAGACTGATGTCACCACAAAGTAAGGGCAAGAAGTAAAAAAATGCCCACACTTAAGTTACCATATGGACTTATTTAGATATGCTCAAGAGCACTTCTGCAGCCCTAGTCCATAGGAAGCAATGGGAAAAAGGAACATTAAAAGAAAATGAAAAATGTTTAATTTCTGATATATATATATATTTAGAAGAAATAACAATGATATACAGTGCTTAGGGAAGTGTCATATATAGATTAAAGTCTGAAGAGAAAAGGTCTTGTGCATGTAGCCCTTGCCCACTCTTTAATATGAGATGGGTAGAGGGATTCTTGTTTGTTGGTGGGGGGAATAATTTTCAAGATCCACTGGTTTCTGTGAAATAAAACTCCACACACTTGCTTGTTGATCTTAAAATTAGATAGTAGATATATATCTACTATCAGAATAAACAGCAACTGAAGCTAAGAGAGTTTGCTTGGTATTTCTCATTATAGTAGAATCCTTTCTTCCTGCACCCCTGAAATAGCAGGAAAGTCACTGTTCACAATCTTAGTTTCCTGAGACAACTCAGGTTCAAGACAAGTAGGAAAAGGCCTGAACTACACAATCTCCATTTACACCCAATTCAATTTGTTAAATATTATGGTGGATCCTTATTGTGCCACGGTGGATTCTCACTCCTCTCACAACATATCATGACTACTGGCAGATCAGTGTAGGTCCATGCGTCTCCCGGCAGGCGACATACTCTGATTGTCAGAACAGTGAGTGGAGTAAAACATTTGCCCGAGAATATTCTAGGCAAAAGATTAGGAGTAGGGAGATAGAGGAAGCAAACCTCTTGTTTCGGAAGAAGTTTGGAATTTGGTGAAAGGAAGAAACCTGCTTTCTGTCCCAGTGTTTCATGGTTATGTAGCGAGTGTACAGGGCCAAGCAGATATTTGCCTATAATGGTGCTTCTGATTCTTAACTAAAAGTAACTGTTTCTGTTGGTTCTATTGGTGGGGTGGAGAGTATCCTCCCTCTGAGGGAGTAAACCTCTCACCCTGGGTTTGTCTTTTTATGAGGAAAGAAGATCCTGATCTGAGTTCTGTGTCTAAACAAAACTCTTCACTGGATCACCACGAAGCGAATGTCCGGTGCTTGACCAGCGATAACCAGCACTGTAAAAAGGAGAAGGGAGA
Organism: Rhinatrema bivittatum; assembly: GCF_901001135.1. Classification (NCBI taxonomy): domain Eukaryota; kingdom Metazoa; phylum Chordata; class Amphibia; order Gymnophiona; family Rhinatrematidae; genus Rhinatrema; species Rhinatrema bivittatum. The sequence continues at coordinate 100,635,702 of NC_042624.1, read as the reverse complement.
GAGCTGCCCATCCAGTGCTGTGATCCAGGACTCCAGGGGGGGGGGGGGGGGGGGGGAGGAGGAAAAATGTGTGCAAATGAAAGATTAAGCTTTTGCAGAATCAGGCACAAGAAGGGTCCTTGGGAGCCAAGCATTTATCCAATGAAGCTTTACATCCAAGAAAAGGGAATGAGGAGATCCCAGGAGGGCATAACAAAACAAGGATCAGTAACACCCCTGATGCATCTCAGTATCTGCCTGGGGATTCTAAATGCTTAAAAGACTGTACCATTTGCAACATTTTGATATGAACTGTTTCAGTAAATTTTGGAACACCATAACTTGGGTCAAGTATCTCCTAGGTACCATGCCATTAAAATGCCTTGGGCTCTGAAGGTAATTCTTCCCCCTGTAGGAGGAATCACACCAGAGTTTTTCAGGACTGAGTCAAGACTAAACCCTGGTATCGAGTGTATTTCCTCACTTAAAGAAAGGGAACTACATCAGGAAATGCTAGTTCAGGAATGCTACATCCAAGCTAGCAGTCACCCTGAGATCCCTTGACCTGGTGATCTCGATATTCTAAGGAACTTAATATGCGAGTGACTCTTCTCTCCCGGGAAAGCTCAAATTAGATTCTCTCTCAAAGGGGTCTCCACATGTCCTCTACTGACAGAAACTACTTATCATACACTTACCACTATGTGTGTTAAAGAATGTCTTTGTCCTTGAATAAAGCAAAGAGCCCTTACATGCACATCACACACTTTTCTTTGCCCTCCTTCCCTCAGCACATATACCACAGCCCAGGAAGAACCATTTTCTTCCTAAAGATTACATCTTTGTATTTTACACTTCTGAAGTTTCGTTCTCCACTTTACTCTCCTATTATTCCATGCACTGCATGATAGGGAGCTAATTGTTCATAAGGTTGCCAGTCTGCATTGGATACCGTGCCAAGCTCAGGCTAAGATTACATTCAACAGGTGACCATCACATGGAAACACAATGTCATCTCTTTTATATTATGTGCACTACAGCCATTATGGGATATACTGAGAGAAGGTATCCACAAAAGAGACGATACATCTGTACATACAGGACAGAATGACGTCATTTGATAACATGGAAAACCAATGAAGTGTCCTATTTTGTTTGGTGTCATTTCTGAAATGACACAAAACGCACAAAAAGTCTGTTTCATTTTGCTTTGTTTTTACAACATATATTATAATAATTTAGTGCATGCTACAGTATTTGCAAAGTAATGCAAGCTATAAAAATTAGCACACGGTAAAACAAAATGAGCAAGATAGATTACAAAATGTAAATGAAAAATAAAACTAATCTTTTCCCATACACACCCCTACTTTTCATAGGAAACAGTAGGAAACCACTGTTTCTTACACATGTACCATAGCAACAAGCATTCTCCTATGTAATAACAGACATCAGTAAAAATGGATGTGAAACAGGAGAGCCAGTCGCTCATCTGCACCCAGATACATCTTACACAAATCTATCTTTGATAGTTCAAGTGCTAAGAAGTCAACTTATCTCTCTTACTATTCTTATCTTGCCAGAACTTTACTGAAATACTTCATCCTATCATATTTGTCACTTTTACCAAATGAACACGACTGGTTTAACTCCCACCTTCGTGTCACTATTGTGGTCATGTACAGAGTCTTGTTGTGTCCCTCGTGTGATTTTGCCTGATGTGAAACTGGCAGCTGCAGGACCTGCTCATTCAAATGTCCAGGAGACAAGGCTGCCTGCCATCCTCAAGCTAGTGATGCAGGGCATCCACAAGGGCCTACAGGAAGTTCTCTGGTAAGTCTTCCTGCCCACCCCTGTAAGTACTAGTATTTGTTTTGTTTTATTTGAGATAATGGTGAGCATAATGTCTGTAGTGGGCTATAATGTATAGTTGATGTGTCCACTCTGTATGTGCTTATAGTCATAGTCTGTGGTTGCAGGTTATATTTGTTTTACATGTAGTCAAGTTTTAGATGTAGCTGTTTGTTTACTGACATTTTTCCTTGCATTTCTTTTTAGGCTGATAAAGGACAGACAAAACCTTGTTCTGATGAGGGGATATGGGAGGCATATCCTTACCGTTGAAGATGTAGTTTCACAAAATATAGATACCCGTGTACACCAGATCCCGCAAGAGGGTCCAAACAAGGTACGTCATGTTAGGGTGCAGTTTTGTGGGAATGCACTATCATTTTAAAACATGAAAAAAACAAACAATATTTCTCAACTTGTTTTATGCCATTTCCCATCCAAAATGACACAAAAAACTAACAAAATATTTTTAAAGATTTGTCTTTAATTGTTGAAATATCTCTAGAATTTTCTGATATGATTATTATGAGTGATTTTAATATTTATTTTGACCATTTGGATGCTGAATTGACCTCTCTCTTTCTTAATGGGATGACAACTTTGGGCTTTGTGCATCTGATCAATGAAACAACTCATACTAGATCAAGTTTTTGGCCACTGGAGTACTTGGGGGCATGGAACAGATAAGACCATTGTTTCTACTGTTTCATGGACCAATCATTCACTGACTATATTCTCAATACATGGCATCCAAAACATGGGCCCGTGATGGGGAGTGGATTCTTTCATAAGGCATAAAGATAAGGTTTTTTTTTACTTGCTATAGAAAATTTTTAATCTAACTCTATATTATTGCATTAAAGACATCATCTCGTTATTTTTAACAATGCAATTAAAGACAAAAAATAAAAGTATTTTTCCCATAAATTATAAGCAGCTAACAATATACCTAAAGAGCTGTTAGCTATTGTTAATGTCTTAAAAGGTCCAAGAACAGAAATCCCTCCCTGACTGGCTGTAATGAATTTGCTCTGCGTTTCCAGAAAAAGACAGTTGAGATCAGAGATGAAGTGACTCACTCTGTGTAGTATTCTAATGCTGATTTTTTGGAGGTGTCTTTGTGGTTGACTTCTTTGAGTTTATGTTCTGATGAACTAGCATTAAAAGATGAGGAAATAGTAGTTCAAGAAATAAGTCATGGAGACATCCATATTCAAAAGCATTTAGCAAGATAACGCGGAAGTTAACCGGCTAAATGAAGATTTGGGTATTTATCCAACTAAATTCCAATTGCTAATAAGTTAGCTGGAAAAGTTGGGGCGCTCCAGGGGCATAACTGGGAGGAGTTGAGTTAGCCAGCTAAATCATCAGGATAACTTAGCTGGCAAAGTCTGGTCAGACCAAAGAGCTGTCCTAAAGTCAGCCGGCTAACTTTAAGATAGTGGCTGAATATACCTGGATAAGTTTATCTGGACAGTAACTGAATATGGACCCCCCCCAGAGTTGCTCCCAAAGTTGATCTTTTAATGCTGCCCTTCTCCGAAGATGCTGAGACTATTGCTCAGTGCTCAGGAATTCAAGTAAGGTGAAATGATTTTCCCTTGTCTAATGCTTGAAAGTTTTATTTATTTATTTTATTTAGTGTTTTTCTATACCAGCATTCGCGATAGGTATCACATCATGCTGGTTTACATTTAACAAGGGGGGGGGTGTGTAAAATGAAGATACAATAAAACTTTAACAGGTGCGAAGAGAAACGTTGCAGTTACAATAAAACAGGGATGTACACAACTGGGAGCAGAAAAAAAAGGCGATAGGAATTTAGCAGAAAGAGCAATTATTTACAATGTTATTGTTTACAATGTTATGGTAATGTCTGAGAGTAAATTGAGGGTGCGTTAATGTTCAGTTGGGGGTTAAGTTGATGTTAAGGTTGATGTTAAGGTTAAGTTGATGTCGAGGACTACGAATACCACTCGTTCTGCATTAGGGGCTGGATTTTCAAAAGGTTGCACGCGATGGGCCTATTTTCAAAAGGCCCGGCGACGCACGTAAAGCCCAGGGACACGTGTAAGTCCCGGGGCTTCCAAAAAGGGGTGGGGCCAGAGGCATCTGACATAGCGGCCATTTGCTGCTGTGTCAAAGGATCGCGTGCCGGCAGGCTGCCGGCCTTCGCCTGCCTCCAGGCAGGCGCAAAAGGGGAAATAAAGATTTTGGGGGGGGGAGGGGGGAGGGTTAGAGTAGGGCTGGGCAGGAAAGGTTAGGGGGAACGGAGGAAGGCAGCGCGGCTTGGCACGCGCAAGGTGCACAATTGTGCACCCCCTTGTGCGCACCAATACTGGATTTTATAACTTGCGCGCGCCTAGATGTTTATCCAACCTCTTATTTGAAGGGTGCAGAAGATCCCCTCTTAGAGAGCTGATGATTTTATTTAATACAACACTGTCCACTAGGATATTTCCTGATGTTTTTATGAAAACACTTGTTAAACTATTGCTGAACAAGGAGAATTTGGATTCCTCACACCTGAATAATTATAGACTGGTGGCTCAACTTTCTTTGGCTAGTAAAATTTAGGAAAACATAGTTGTAGTTCAATTAACAGAATTTTTAACAACTTACAAAGTTTTAGATGATTTTCAGTCAGGTTTTAGGAGATATTTTAGCACAGAGACACTGCTTACATCACTCTTTGATAACCTTCATTATAAGTTTGACAAGGTTAAAAGGGTATTAATAATTTTTTGATTTTACTGCTGCTTTTGATCTGGTGCATCTCAGTCTCCTGTTAAATCGGCTTAGAGCAATTGGTATACGAGGTTTAGTTTTGCAATGGATTTTATCTTATTTGGGAAAATGAACTCAATCAGTTCAATTAGGTGACTTTACTTCACAGTCTTGGGTTTTTCACTTTCTGGTGTTCCACAAGGCTCAATATTTGCCCTTTTCTTGTTTTTATTTTTATGCTTCCACTATGTCAATTACTAAAAGAACGGAGTGTAAATTACCACCTTGTTGTGGATGATGTTCAATTAATCTTTTCAATTAAAGATGGAGGGATAGGAGAATACTCTCTTAAAACAAAGATCCTTATTATAATCACTACCTGGTATGCAAATAATGGTCTCAAATTTACCCCTAGATTCATCAAAAAGTCTTAATAACGCAGTGATAACGCCCACGCTAAGAAAAAGGGGCATGTTTAGGGAAATTTAGGCGTTTCTGCACCTAGCTTGATGGACTCTCTACCTGGGTAACATCAAGCTAGGTTGAGAGAACATTGTACAAATCTCATCTTTGTGTGAGTTTCCTCACTCTGAAGGACATCAGATCTTCAGAAAAGTGTACTGTTCTGTTCGTACGTCTCACTCTGCATATAAAAGTGGCCCCTAGACCCTACACTACTACTTAAACCTCATCTCGAGTTACTAGGTAGGCCTCCTATAGTAGCATAAATATCTGCTTACTATGGTGCCACCCTCAGAGGCACTCTCTCTCTCTCTTTCCCCTCCCCTCATCCCAGGCCCTTCCCCAGCCTAAAAATGCCCAAAATGGAATGTGAAAAAAAAAAAAAAAAAAAAAAAAAAAATCGCAAATTGTGTTATGGGCATAACGCACGATATCGCACAGCTTAACGCTATTGAAAAACTGTGAAATCGTGCGTTATGCCTTCGCACTTTGCGAAGCCAGCCCACTTTTGCGGAAAACCCACCCCCAACTCCTCCCCAATCCCTCCCCTTTAAAATATTTGCATCAAGCCATGCATTATGGTGCTTATCGCATGCGTTAAGCATTTTACGCATGTGAAAACGCCTTAACGCGTGCATTAACGCCATAGCGCATTTTGAAGAATGATGTGGTTAATCCTAAAAAATCAGAACTTTTATGAGTAGGTTTACCAAATGCAAAGCTTCATTTTACTATTGAAGTACTTAATCAATGCTTGAGTCCTATTAAAGCAGGTTAGGATCTTGGGATTTGGTTCGATTCAGATTTGTCTATGAAATCTCATATTTCAACTGCAGCTAAGTCTGCTTATTTTCATTTGAGATTGACTTGACAAAATTTGACATCTTTTATCACATTAAGACTTGAGATCAATTGCACATGCTCTAGTAATTTCAAGATTAGAATACTGTAACCTAGTCTGTATAGGCCTCCCTAAGAAGTTGCTTTACTGTCTGCAGCTTATTAAAAATACAGCTGTTAGGGTAATAGAGAGACTTAAACCTAGTGATCATATTACTCCAGTAATTTGGGAATTACACTGGCGCCCAAGAAAATGATGGATTCAATTTAATTGCTAGTTTTAGTATTTAAGATTTTATACTATCAGGCACCAAGTTATTTATCTAGGAAGATTACCCATTATATGCCAACCAGGGCCCTCTGACATCTCAACTGGACCTTCTTGTGGTTCCAAGTGTTCAAGAGATTAGATTAGAGAAGTATAGGATCTTTTCAGTGGGAGCACCTAAAATATGGAATTCTCTTCTGCTAAAGATTAGAGTCATGGAAAACTTAATTTGTTTTAGAAAAGTGAAGGCTTGGCTGCTCTGGCAGGCTTTCATGTATTGTGGTTTTTTTCTCTCTAATTGTTGTAATTTAATATGGAGCAAATTTTTATGAGCTGAATTTGTTTTTATATCCTGATTGTAACCCTTTGATCAATTACTTCTAAGAGTTATTTCTGTAAGTTTAACTTTTCTATTGTAATTTTAATCTTGCTGTAAATCGCATTGATATTTTATCAAATGTGATAAATGTAATAAGTGTTGTAAAAATAAACCACATGCTGTAAAACTATAACGCATGCTAAAAATGAAACAAATGAATGGGAAAATGAAACAATAAATGAAATAAAAGGAAAATGAAATAGAAAAAAAATGTTTTATGTACACCCTACAGTTTTAGCACCTACACCACAGCCATGTGGTGACTAAATATTTTTCAGCTTTTTTTCAATTGTTTCTACGTCTGTTTATGTTTGAATACACATGCTTCCTGTTTGTTGCTGTCCATTCCATGCATGTGAATTTAGGAGACTTGTGGCATGGTCCCATTGATTCTCAGTGTTCCATCTGTGACGCATGCATGTCATAGTAGATGATGTTGGTTATTCTATATTAGCTATATGTTATTCAGCTGAAGCAAGAATTTCAATTAGATGTACTATGTTTTACTTACATTCTTTGAGGTGTTACCAGATTTCTGTTTTTGGAACTCAGTTTGATATCAATGACTGCAGTATGGGAAATTTCTGTGTTCAGTTTTCTGTTATTCTGTGATTTTTCCTGTATTATGGTTTCTTTTCTCAACCACTCGACAAAAGGCCAGTGGTTGCAACCCTAAACAGTAATGGTATGACTGCATTGGACTTCCAAGATGGCTGGCAAACCTGCATGGAGAGACAATGATTTCAGCCAAAAACCTCAACTAGTATGGGGAGGCTATGTATTTATTTTAGACCACAGCCTCACATATTTTGGTGGCTGTAGGGGATTATTATAAAACTCGGTAATAAGACATGGAAAGGGCCTGAGTGTTGGATTAACTAGTGGTCTTTTAAGAATCAAAGTTGAGGATGAAAAGGTCTGAAATGACCTTACCAGTAGACATGGTGGAGGCTAGCACTTTTAAGATTTTGGGCATGCTTGGGACAGATATGGAGGGCAGTGTTGGGTAAAGAGCTGAGAGGTAGGCAAAAGACATGTTGGGGAAGGGGAGGCATTAGATTTGGGTTGCATATAAGAATTTATATGCTTATCTACCCTAACTGCAAGAAACTCATATGGTTAGAACGAATAGGCCGATGTGGTCTTTATCTGACATTATCTACAGTGTTACTATCTCATTCCCTTTATCTGTTTGCTTTATTTAGGTTGTGCTGTAATTTTAAAATGATATAAAACATCAACTATATATGTTATATTGTTTGTCATTTTCTGAAACAAACTAGCAAAATTGTTTGTTGTTTATCATTTTAGTGCATACTATATGCAAACTCAAGCAAAGTATATACATTATAAAAATGTAAGCATGTTTAAAAAATAGCATGCACGAAAAATAAAACAAATAAAATAAATCAAATGAACTATATAATGGGAAAATGAAATGATATGAATGACAAATCCAAAATGAAAAAAAAATTAACTACACAAAAGTAATAGATGGGAGCTGTAAGTGATTTGGAAGGGAGTAAGGAAGGGGTTTAATGCTTGCTACCTTAAAGATTGCTTTTCTTCTTTTGCAGCAACCCACCAATATGCTAATCTAGTGTTTGCTGGGGCAGCAGAAGGAGATGAGAAGGATCCCCCCACCTCCCTCATCTTGCTCCAGGAGGGAGGGAAAGGGAGGAAACTAACCACACCCTACCACTATCACCAGTCTGTCAACCTTTGAGGAAGAGGCTGAAGAGCAATATGGAACAGACTTTCCTACTACAATCTGCCAAATACTTCTAGACTGGCCACTATCAGAGAAAGGATGCTGGGCTCAATGGACCATTGCTCTGCCCCACCATGGCATTTCTTATGTACTTATGTAGGATATATTTTATTTTGTTTTCTGTAAATAAATTTTTCCTAACCTATTTCTAGTGTGTCAGTTCCTCTATAACTTGTTTTGTGCAATGCTATGTATGACTGAAAAGTTGTGAGTGGTTAATTGAAAGCTGACGTATATGTATAGTATGAAGGAGGTGTGAGTGATTAACTTGTGTGATACAGTTTTGACTGTACCAGAGAATCAAGCTTACTGTGTATAAGACAAGAAGATTCTTTGAAATAAGTTCTTGCATACAGTTTACCTGACCATACTTATTGTGGTAATATGAAATAAAATGCAGGTACGTATCATAAAAAAGTTCACAGTATTTCAGTGTCTTTTATGCTGTTTTTGCATTGCTTTTCTGTAGTCTGTAACACACCTTAGGGCTTAATTCTCTTTTTTCTCAGAGAGAAAAGGCTTAGTGAATCAGGCCTTAACTTTAACTGTAGTAGTGATAATATTCTATGCAAAAGCGAATGCTGACCTCAGTCTTCCTTTCCCTTCCCAGGTGGTTTAGGTGTAGAAAGCAGATCTGCTACAACCAGCCCTACTGGATCTTTACACAGCACTCCAACTCATCAATCCAAACCTCAAACTCTGGATCCTTTTGCTGACCTTGGGTCTCTTGGTGCAAATTTAACAGGTTACATTCAAAACAATAATTAAAAAAAAACCAAAACACTTTTCCAGTGGCTGATTACAATGTTTCTTTAGGATGAGCAATTAAGGCCAACAAAGGCCTTGAGCAAAAGAAAAGAAAATAGAAATGATGGGAAAGAAGACATGAAATACAAGTTAACAAAATAGCTTGACATCAGTATCCCACTTATAGCCATTTTAACACTGGAGCAAATAAATGTTTAATCAACCAGGTAGAGTTGTGCTTGCTTAGTATGAGTATATTGACTCCTATGATCCTACTTGATCAAAATTCTTATTTTAAGAGTGGTGAGACAGACAGTTCAGTATTAGCAGCAGCAAGAGATTGATTATGATCAACAAGATTTGTATGTAGTAGCAAGCTTGACTATACCATGTTTTTGCAATGTGCTAAGTTATATGTTTTTTTTCTCTCTGTATAACAGGTGGATCTTCATTTGCCAGTAAGCCTACGACACCAACAGGAATGGGTGGAGCATTTCCCCCTATTGGCTCACCACAAAAACCATCTCCCCACCAAGTAGGTGGCTGTAGTTGGCAGCAGGGTACTGGTTATTCCTGGCAACAAGTACAGTCAAAAACTCAACAGAATATCCCTCATTCTTCACCCCAGAACAAACCAAACTACAATGTGAGCTTCTCTGCCATGAACAGTGGACAAAATGAACGTGGAAAAAGCACAGCTAATGTTGGTATGTTTTACTTAGACCAAACTTGTTTTTTCTTCTCTGGTATAATTCTTTCAAAGCGAACCCGCTTTTAAGTTTTAAATTCATTTGACGTGGACTTTGATGATTAAAGGAGGACAGGTTAAAGTAATCACGTTTCATTGCAAGAGGCGTATGGTATACTGAGGTAGTTCTAGAGGTCTTAATAATTTTTGTCTACCCACTTGGGATCACTTCTACTTAAAATGCAGATGGAGGCCACCTCTCATGCAAAAAAGAAACAGGCACACAACTACTTTTCTTTATCCTTGCAGTAATTCTGAACTGACTGCAGTTATAGTGATGCAGGCTCACTGTTTCTTCCTTTGCTCCTCTTTTTCTAAGCCAAGTGCAAAGCCCAAGTTCTGCAATCTTAGGAAGTAAAACACTCTAGCCCCAAAGCAAATTGGAAGTTTTCATGTGGCCATATGCTTACAGTCTCAGCTGGAAAATGTAATACTAACCTATCATTCTACTGATACCTTGCACATGCTACCTGAAATTCACAAACATGAGAACTATAGGGCCAATATTTAATAAGGCAGCCAATGGACAAGCTAGCTGGCTAAAATTACCCAGATAACTTGTCTCGGATATCCAGTGGGGTAAACATCCCACTGAATACCCACAAGTAAAGTTCTGGCTGCATGTGGCTGGATAATTTGCCACTTAACCAAAAATATTCAAAAAGATATCTGATTAAGTGGCACTGTTTTGGAAAAACAAAAGTAAAGTACAGGCCTGTTTCCATTCCCCCCCCCCCAAAAAAACAAACACACACACAATTTAACTAATGGCTTTGCTAGGCCAAGCACACCCTTCCCCTCCAAACCCCTTGTAGCACATAAAATATGTGGTGGTGTCCACAGGTCAGCCTTCTCCCTCCCTACCTCTTCCCTGGTTACTCAGAAAATTCCCCCACGTATGCCTTCTCTCCCTTTCTCCTTCCTATCCCAAACCTACTTCTCCTACCCACCCAGTACTTTTAGAAATTTAGACCTTCTGCTGAGATTGCTGTGGTCTAGAGTAATCCCAGCCACTTTCAAAATTGCCCTGAGAGCAACACTGGACATGTAAGCTATCAGTGCTGGAAGCGTAAACTACCATAGCTTATGCTTCAGCACTGTTCTCATTAAACAGGTCCAATCAGATTTTAGACAGGGTTTCCTTGTTCTTTTTATACTACTCTATCTGGTCCAGAATTTTTCCCAGATGGTAAACTAATCAATAGCTTTGCATATCTCACCAAGGTTAAGAAGTCTAGTGAGATCCTCTGATCCTCAGTGGCAAGAGTTGAGCATCCCCCCCAAACAACTAATGACAGTAGAACTTCCTTCCTCAAACACAAAAATTCATTAAAAAATTCACTAAATTCCCCGTAATATTCTTAGGAAGATATCTAATACTATTATATGTATTTTGAATCTTATATATAGCCTAGCTGTTTTATCTTTTGCTTATGATGTGTCAATAATTGTCCAGTTTTATCACACTGAACATAAAACCTTTGCTTTGAAAAATGAAATGATTTCTTTATTTCAAATACTTGCAGGGTTTACAATTCTTCCCTAGCCATTGTTAATGCTCTGTATACTTTTTTGGAGCCTGTGTGCATATGCTGATTCTCAGACACTGTTATACAAGATTCAAAATCTTGTTTGTTTTTTGTCCTTATCTATTTTTTATGTTTAACTAAAGAGATGATAACCACTCTCAAGACAGCTTTGAGTGTCTCCCATCTTAATGAAGATATATACTTCTCCTTGGGATGCCCTGACTGAAAATCTGCAAGAGTCAGTGATTATCCCAAAAGGGATAAATTCAGTCTCCAAATATAGCCTGGGGGAGACTGTCATACTAATCTTAAACTTAACAGTGGATGATAATCAGACACAGTGCAGGGCAATATTTTATTATTGCTGATTTGAAAAAGGATGGCTGAGGAACATAGAAAATAATCTGTTTTACGGTAGGAATCATGTCAGGCGTACCCTGGTACACGCCTGAGCTCAGGGATCTTAAAACCCATCTTAAAACCCATCTCAGAGCTGCAGAAAGGTCCTGGCGTAAGCACCAATCCCCCGCAACCAAAACAATATACTACCAACGTATGCATGAATATAGAAAGTCCATACTCCAAACCAAACGAGAATATTACGCCAAAAAAATACATGGTCTGCAACACAATCCCAAGGCCCTCTTCTCCATGGTTGCCGATCTAACCTCGCCCTCCCTCACACAACAACCTGCAATTTCCTCAAAAAATCGGTGCAATGAGCTTGCACAATTTTTTAAAAACAAGGTATCCTCCATCACAGCACAATTCTCTCGCAACAGCTTCAAAATCTGTCTCCCCTCTATAAACTCACCAATCTCCCTTTCCACTTTTGATTCCTCTTCCTCCCTGGAAGTTGAGAACATCCTAAAAAAAATGAAACCCTCTTCACATCCCTCTGAAACTATTCCTTCTAAACTCTTACTATCTATATCCAAAGTGATCGCCAAACCTTTATCGAATATTCTTAACTGTTCCTTAGAGCATGGCACAGTCCCTAATTTTCTCAAGCAAGCAGTAGTGAAACCGCTACTCAAAAAACCCAATCTTGACCCTGCCACCCTATCTAATTACAGACCCGTCTCCAATCTACCCCTCCTAGCTAAAGTCCTGGAAAAACTAGTTAATTCACGCCTATCTGATCACCTAGAACAGAACAATATTCTCCCATCCACCCAACACGGTTTCAGGAAGCATTTAAGTACTGAAACCCTACTGCTCTCCCTACATGATACCCTCATCAGAGGAATCGACTCAGGATCCTCTTACCTGATTGCAATGCTTGACATTTCTGCTGCATTTGATACAGTCAATCACGATGTCCTCCTCAATATCTTGAAGAGTATCGGGATTACTGGCAATGCCCTCACCTGGATTCAATCGTACCTCCAAAATCGCTTCTTTACTGTTTTAGTGGACAACAATGAATCTGACCCCATCAGTCTCCCTCAAGGTGTGCCCCAAGGATCCTCTCTCTCTTCTACCCTCTTTAATATATACATGCTTCCCCTTACCACGCTTCTCACTAACCTTCACATCAAGCATTTCATATATGCTGACGATGTGCAACTCATTTTCCCATTCTCTGACTCTCTACAAACTGCGCTACAGAACTGGGAATCCTGTCTCTCCTCTATCAACCAACTCCTCAATGACATGCAGCTAGCTCTAAATCCCAACAAAACTGAACTATTAATCATATCTAACAGGCATCCGCTCCCAGACATTCCTTTTGCATACTCATCTACCACTTTCCCCCCCGCACACTCGCAACCTAGGTGTCCTTATTGACAATCATCTCACCTTTAAACCATTCATTAAATCCATCCTAAAGGAATGCTACTTTAAGCTCCAAACGATAAAAAAACTCAGACCCCTGCTTCATTTCTCAGACTTCCGCACAGTTCTCCAGTCTATCATTTTGTCTAAAATAGACTATTGTAACGCTCTCTTCCTCGGCATCCCTGCAATACATACCAAGCCTTTACAACTTTTGCAAAACGCCGCCGCTAGGATTCTGTCAAACACAAGAAAAAGAGACCATATTACCCCCACACTCATAGAACTACATTGGCTCCCAATAAAATCACGAATTCTTTATAAAGCACTCTCCATCATTCATAAAAGTCTGTTAAACTCCAACCTCAACTGGATCAACCCCCCCCTCCTCCCCCGCACCTCCAACAGACCCACCCGCACAGCCCTTCAAGGGACCCTTCGTGCCCAACCCATCAAAACTTTCAAACTCTCCTCTACTATTAGCAGAGCTTTCTCCCTCGCCAGCCCCACCTTATGGAACTCCCTACCCCATGATATACGCCTAGAGACACATACACCCAAATTCAAAAAAAAACTGAAAACCTGGCTTTTCCAGCAAGCCTACTCCATATCCCCCCCCACCACTTAGAATTTCCCCTTTAGAGAATTCCTCTATAATATATACTCTTCGAGCTATGACTATGAATGCCTTCGATTTAAGACTAAGAATTTGCCTGCTGTTTTTTGTACTTTGAACTCTCCTATCTGTGTATATAGTTGGTTTACTCATATTGATTTATATTTATATCTAGTTTTCACCCCCCTGTTTAATGTACTCTATTGGTTATATGTAAGGGCCCCGCCCAAAAGTTAATCTTGTTCCGCTGTTATATGTAAGGGCTCCGCCCAAATGTTTTTGTTTTTTGTAAACCGATGCGATGTGTCAACGGATGTCGGTATAAAAGAGACCTTAAATAAATAAATAAATAAATAAATAGATATGTTATTAATTCTCCAACCATCTTGCAACTGATACTTTGGAATCAGCTTATAATAATTCAGCAATGCTATCATGTCATAGCCTATTAGATCAATCCAGTGCTGTGTCAAGACATGTATTCCAATCACTCCCCATTATGACAGAACCATTGGGAATTTCTAGCATCCATTTCCCCTAAGTCAGCAAAAAAGGAGATGTGCCCAGTGGTTGACTGATAGGAGACAGGGTGTAATTGTAAATGCAACCTGCTCTTTAGAGAGACTGATGTTAATTGGAGTGCCACAGGGATCTGTATTGGGATCTATTCTGTTCAATAACTTTGTGAGTGACATCGTGGAAGAGATAGAAGGTAAATTTTGTCTGTTTGCGCATGATACTAAGATCTTCAGAGTGGACACGCCTGAAGGAGTAGAGAGAATAAACAGTAGTTTGAGACCTCAGCAGCAAAGCAGAGTAATGCAAGTTTATTTTTCTAGATGTACGGCAAAAGATGACTCCTGACAATTTTGAAGATCTTCTATCTAGTCAAGGTTTCAGTGCTCACAAAGAAAAAAAAGGACCTAGAACAATAGCTGAAATGAGAAAAGAAGAAATGGCGAGGGAGATGGATCCTGAAAAATTAAAGGTGAGTTACATCCTTTAAGCATTGATGTCCATATTCAAAAGCCATTTAGGCGGATAATGTAATAGTTATCCCTCTAAATGGCTTATCTGGCTATATTCAGCCTTTATCCGGGTAAATTCTAGCCAGCAAAAAGTTAGGAGGCTAAAATTTATCCAGATAAGTTAGGGGCTGTCCAGGGGCATAACTAGAAAGAGTTGAGTTAGCCAGTTAAGTTAACCGGCTTACTCCGATATTCAGAGTTAGTTGGATGATTTAGCCAGTTAAGTCTGGTCGAGTCATAGAGCTTTCTTAAAGTTAGCTGCCTATAGTTATCTGGCTAACTAAATAAGATAGCGTGACTGCACTGTTGAATATGCTTCCAAAGTTTACCGAATAAGTTTATCTGGCTAATTTTGCTATCCAGACTGTCTGAATATAGACCTCATTTTATTTATCAAAAAAATGCAATTATTTATTAATAATATGCAATAAAGTTCAACTCGAATATGAAAAGATTGTGTATGGTCAGACTGGGGAAACCTCATATAGTGCCTCCATTAGGTTCAAAACTGCCTAATAGGCTACTAGCGATCTCTAACTCCAACCACGTAGGTGTTAGAATATTTGTATAATCATCGGAGACCCCAGCAAGGCAAGGTGCCAAAATGATCACTTCATTTGGCTATCTTGACAGTTCTATATTAATTATCACTGTAGTGAAAGTTAAAGATGGTATACTGGAATGGAGCACAAAGTTATACCGATCCCAACTCACTGTTATGTTGTCAGGGTACTGTATATGAAACTTCATGCGGCAAGTGTCTTAGTCCCGACACTGCAATGTTTCGATATTAGATGTCTTCCTCAGGGATCACTCTTCAGCATAGATAATACTTAAGTGTCTTGGCTGTTATAACCCTTGGGCCGAGGTGGGGTCCCCACTGTCGGCAGATGGAGTGGGCTGAAGATAGAGGCCACTGGGGCTTCACCTATACCATCCCTCATTCCCCTTGGGTTGAGCATTTGGGTACCAGGGCCGGCAGGACTTAGGTGGGCCTCGAGGTTGGTTTGTGAGAAGAGGTGGTTCAGCCCAGAGACAGCAGTCGATAGGTGGTGTAGTCCTACCGTGGACTGGGTTTGGTATAGGAACACCCATTTTGTGTCTACATGAAAATGTTGAGTACATTAGATGCTTAGTTAACTGTTATACTGATAAAAATGGAGTAAACTCACATTAGTCAGCCATATGTGGGTAAATGGATTTTCAGCTGTCTGAAAGAGTTTGTGTATATTCGCAAAGTGCACAAACTGGTCTGCATAAAAAGAAAGGCATTCCAAAAGTATTTTTTGGGGATGTATTAGATGAGCGTGCGTACTGTACATTTTCCAAAGGTACTTGTGTAGAAGGTATGCCACTAATGCACCTAACTTTACATCCCATTTTACTCTTCCTAAATGTACATGCACACATTTACCTGCATAACATCTGGTGTTCAGACTCGATGGGTGTGGCTACCTTGGATTTGAAAACTGCTTTGTTCTGCACTGCCTTTTCTGTGCACATGTACCATTACCCCTAAAAATGTACTTTGGTATTACATGTTAAGAAACCTAGTCATGCTGTTTTATTGATTGTTGAAAGCAGATTTCTCTATTAATTTACAGATCTTAGACTGGATTGAAGGAAAAGAGAGAAATATAAGAGCCTTGTTATCTACAATGCACACAGTGCTATGGTCTGGGGAAACGAAATGGAAACCTGTGGGTATGGCAGATCTGGTAACCCCAGAACAAGTAAAGAGGGTCTATCGGAAAGCAGTTCTTGTTGTTCATCCTGATAAAGTAAGTAAATGGAAGATACTCAATTAGAGACCAGAATATCATCATCATTATTATTACTTAGGGCCTGATTCGCTATGGCTTTTCTCCCATTCTTTGTCTATGGGGAAAAAGTTAAGTGATTCTGGCATTTATTCAAATATTCTGAAATAATGCTATTGAATCTTTCCTATTCTTCTGGAAGTATCAAATTTCTTCCCCTAGGAAGAAATGGAAACTGCACAGCTGAGGCAGCAGTCTGGCCCAGATCTCAGGTAGTCTGGAGCAGGAGTAAAAACATTTGGGTTTGAAGGCTCCCAGAGATCAATACAATGCATGCATGTATTTGGATGAATGGCTGTTCGTTAGGGATTTGCAGGCCCAAGACTTTTTTTCTTCTTTTTTTTTTTACTTGTTTAATGTTTTTTAGTTTGGTTCATTTTCTGAATCAAAAAATAAAAACATAAAAACCAAAATATCCTCTCAAAAAAAAATAAAATTCGAAATGGACTTCCCAGAGACCATCTGATCCCCCTCTCACCTCAACACATGCCTTGGGACCCAAGCCAGGCCATTGTAAATGGCAGGAGCGATGCCCATGTTCTCCTGCCCTGTCTTCTACTATTTAAAAATGGTGACGCCGTCCCTCCTGAGCAGTGCTGAAGAATAGAGGGCATGAGAGAGTGGGCATTGCTGCTGGACCCACAAAATAGGGGTAAGTGGGGGTCCAGGAGGTCTCTGGCCCTTGCAGTTTTGTAAGGGACAGAGGTAGGTAGGCGAGGCCCAGCAGAGCCTGGTAAAGCCCAGCCGGGTAGGACCAGGGCCCAAGGTATTTTTCTGGTGGGAGGAGGGTCAGAAGGGGTAAGGGAGTCCCTGGCTGGTTCCGGCCTGGGCCCTGAGGCCTCTGCTGGGATAAGATGGGGGAAGCCTTTTTTCCTTTTTCTACCCCTCATGAAAACAAAAACACTCCACCATTTTGAGGTATTTTTGAGAGAGACCATTTTCTGTTTGCTCCATATGAAATGAACTGAAAATAACCTCATTTCTCCCAGTTTTTGCATTTGTTTGAAACAAATGTACATCCCTAGTATAAATAGCATGTCTGTGAATGGAGTGGAGGGTGTTTGTGTATCTTCTCCCCCTGTATCTTCTGAGGAGAGTTTTTTTGGGGTGGGGCTATGATGAATTTTTTCAATTTTTTGAGAAATATATCCATAACAAAGTGCTTTTATGAAAGCTGTTATTTGGCAAAAACCTGAATATTTATCACTGTTTGCACTCCAGAGACAAAAAGTATTTAGGGGTCTGTACTCTACCCAGCTGCTCTCTCCTTCTCTCCACTCTCTCACTTGATATATTCGTTCCTTTATTTATTTATTCATAAATATTTGATATTCCACCTTTTCCTAAGTTAGTCTCAAGGCAGATTGCAATCAAAATTACAAATAAAGTGACAATCCAAGTTGTTCGCTTTTCAGTTCTTTCCACTTACTAAAGCCACACCCCCCCCAGTTACTAAACCCCTCCCACCAATTCCACTGTCTTGTGTGGCTTTTTACTTTTTCCCTCTTTTGTGTGCTCCTGACTTTCCCACCAGGATAAAGTGCATGTGTGGGAGCCTTTAAGCTCCAGTTACGACTGAATGAATGAAATCAAGCCAACTGTAGCAGTACCTAGAGCTTTCACGGTGGAGCTGCTCTCCCATCTCTGTCACAAGAGAAAGGGCAGAACTTTTGTCCAAGAGTGCTAAATTTAAGAATCGGGAAAACTTCCACAATGCATTTTGCATAAACGTTGCTTGCATGGGGGTTTTTTTTTTGCCTGTGGAATTTTTCTCTGCCAGGAGTTCCAAGAAATTTAGAGGGCAATATTGAACATTTTACCCATGTAAAAATGGACTTTGAAAATTGCCTTCTCCCGTGCAGGAAAAAGTACGCAGGTTCTGTAAAGCAATATTCCTACAACTAATTTTGTTTTGTCATAAATAAGTCTTGCACGGATTACTAGGTGATGAGAAAAACAGCATTGTATGATTCTTCACATTTAACAAATATATTTTGTTTATTTTTTCTCACAGGCTACCGGTCAGCCATATGAGCAGCATGCAAAGATGATTTTTATGGAGCTCAATGATGCCTGGTCAGAATTTGAAAACCAAGGCCAGAAACCCTTATATTAAACTGTGATCTTAAATCTTTGCTGCAGACTCTATTACAGCATCTTCGTTACAACACTGACATTTTCAGCTTAACACTAAATCAAGTTGTAGCTGTTTCTAACTCTTGAGCATCAAATTGAACCATGGATTACTGGTTTCAGCATGAAGAACACAGATTTCTTTGCACGTTTCTTTTAGAAGGGAGAGAAAGAAAATATGGAATGGAAAGAGCTGTGAATCCAGTTTCAAGAGTTTAGGGGAGAGTCAAATTTGGCACAATGGGCCAAGTCATGGTAGCACACAGCACTGCAATAAACTACAATGAAAAGCTTTATAATGCATATTTTATGATTTATTGGTTGTTCTTGAAGAGATGTTTTACATCCAAAAACAGAAATTTGAAGGTTACGTTGTTACACTGGACAAGCAAATAAAATAGTGAGCTCGCTGCCTTTAGCTACAGCACTGTACTTTTTTTTCCAGGCTATTAGAACAAATTCTAAGGCTGCACAATTGGAAATGTTTAAATATCAAATGAAGATACCACTTTGCGAGTTTGTATGTAAATGTGCATAAAATGTTATACTGAAAGAGTAGTGCACTGAGCAGCAAGTACAACCCTTTTCCATTGGAAAAAGATCTTGATATCCCCAAAACAGACATTCAATAAATCTGACTAAACTTTGATCTTCCTCAGTCAGACACATTATTCAGGCAGGATTCCCAACATTTTATTACATTTGTTGAGGGTAATTTCTAAGGTGTTTTGGTCCATTTTTATCCTATGCATGGCTTGTTTAAGAAGTTGCAGAGAGAATGGATTCAATAAGGAAACCTTCCATACAGAATCCGCAGGAGAAGGAGAGAATGAGTAGGCAAGTAGGGGACAGAAGTAAAGGAAAATGGCTCCGGACCGCACTTGAACAAAAGCAAGTCAATTCTTAAGGCTGTACTTTAAGATAGTAAGGATTAACGCTCACTTTTAGGCTTCAGAAAACAGAAATGGAATTAATGATTTAAAAGTGGTTTGGGTCCACAGCAAAATCGTCAACTCAGAGCATCCATGAATTTAAAACTGGACATGCAATTTTCCATCCAGCATAGAAGCTATTTCTCACTTTACAGAAGAGTAGCAATGTCCTGAATACGTTTGCAGTGGTGAAGCTCATACCCGATTTATGACTTTAACAGTGCAGTACATAAAACAGCTCTGTAGAAACGTTTCCACATTTGTTTCTGAGTTACCAGAAAGGTGTGCATCTGATATTGTGAAAATCTTTGTAATGTCAGTGTTTTAAAAGACAATCGTTTGTTTGTATATTTAACATTTTGATTTTTGTAGTGGCACAAAAGTCAACAGCATAAAGAACGTCTGGAAGTACATTCACTGATCTCATTTTTTTTATGTTCTCTTATTTATTTGATCATTGACTGACAATGTGATACCCGCACAAAGATGTTTTTCTGCTATGTTCTCCTTTTATATGCAAAACGTAAAAGATATTCAAGATGACCTTTATGGGCTGGATATTATTACTTAACATTATCAAACATTCATCTTTTGGTCCAGTATGTGCTTGTCATATTTAAAACGATTCTTGGAATGTGAATCATGTTCCTGTGGTTTCTAGATTATGTTTCTCATTCTCCTTTGTAGCTATTATTGTATGACTAATTCCTATGTAATAAAAGATCTCACCTTGATGTAACATACAGTTCAAAATGATCACATGCTGTTAGCATTGTATTCTGATTATGTCATTGACCTGAATAATTTATGCATATTTTTCCAAGATAGCAAGTTTGCTTATTGAAAATGGTGTTTTCCCATAGACAGCAGGATGAATTAGCCATTATATGTGGGTGAAGTCATTAGAGGCACTGAACGGACTCCACTCTCCATGATGGTAGAGCTTTGAGTTCTACTGAGCACGCGCGGGAATTCCTGTGCAGGCATTGCCTCACGAACCCATTCAGACAGTACTAGAGCTAAATCTAGCTATGTAGTTGACTCTCCACGGAGGTGGACAGGTATTCCATGGCTAATTCATCCTACTATCTACAGAAAACGTTTACAGTAAGCAAGCTTACTTTTTCTATCAATAAGTAGGCTGAATTAGCCATTACATGTGGGGAGTCCCAAGCTAAGGGTTATAGCGGAGCATTTACTTAGTAATCAACCTGGTCACCACCATGGAGAGTGGACTACAAAGAAATAGGTTCTGCAAAACTACCTGTCCAAATGTATTCAGTCTGAGTGGCTATCTAGACAGTAGTGGGACAAGAAAATATGAACTGAAGACTAAGTTGCAGCTTTGCAGATGTCCTCAACGGACATCTCACGAATGTAAACAAAACAGAAGAGGCCATAGCTTTTAGTTGATATAAGCCATAATTGAGTCTGAGTTGTAATCCTGCTAAGTGAAAGGAGTGTTGAATGTACTCAGCTAACCAATTAAAGTTCGCTTTGTGACCACAGTTTCTAGGTAGTTCGGGTCATAGGATATGAAGAGCTGACTGGTCTGACGATGCGGCCGAGTCCTTCTTTTATAGTACGTTAAAGCTGATTTGCAGTCTAAAGCATGAAGGGCTTTCTTGCTGTCAAATATGCAGCCTTAGGAAAAACATAGGCAGAATGATAGTGTGGTAACTTGGGTTATAGCAGCTTGGAAACAGCCAAAGGAATAAGGAAGCAGACTGTCTTGTTTCCTTTTGTGTAATTTATTTTCAGTGAAAAATGAAATGCAAAGCAAAATACCTTAAAGTTCAGGTAGCACAGAGACATTGCACATAGCAGGGTTTAACATAGGCTGGCTTCCTGCCTGCTCACCGGGGCCTCCCTAAGCCTTCTGGGCCCTTCCGTCTTATGCTAGGCTGAAGGAATCCTCCCTGGGCCCAGAATCTTTTGCTGGATTGGGACATAAGGAGGACTGGGCCAGATAGCTGTGGCCATCCTTTAAGGTGGTCGCAGGGAGTTTCCTGTATATTCTCTCACAGATGAAATGGATTGGTATGGAAGGTGGAGAGCACTTTTGGGAGAAACTTGAGGTGAGTTTGGAGAACCACCCTGTTGTGAAAAAACTGCAAAAATTGAAGATAGTGAACAAGTGTCTGGAGTTTGCTGACTCCAAGAGAAGTGATGACAACTATAAAAATCACCTTCCAAGTAAAAAGTTTTACTGAAGCCTATTCTAGAATCTTAAATGGCTTCATTAGCTGGGAAAGAATCACATTGAGATCCCATTGTTCAGGAGGTTTTTGAAGCAGGGGTTTGACATTCAACAGTCCTTTCATGAATCAAGATATTAGCAAATGAATGGATATAGGCTTACTGCCCACAGTATCATAGTAGGCTGCTATAGCATTGAGGTGCACTCATACAGATGACATGGCAAGACCTGAGTTTGAAAGGTGAATACGACATTGTAGTAGATGCTGAGGCTGACATGAGAAAGGGTTGTATGCCTTCTACACACTCCACTTGGAATATCTATTCCACTTGAAGGCATAGCTTCACTTAGTTGATAGATTTCTAGATGAGACTAAGGTATTGAAAATCTCTGTAGGTAAAGATCCACAATCATTGAGCGTTCATTCTCCAGGCTGCTATGAGCAGCGGGGTTGGGATAATAAAGAGTCCTGCTGACTTGAATTAACAGCGCTGGGTCTGATCCCAGCAGAATGGGAGGACTGCAGATTCAGCCTGCGCCAATGGGGGATACTTAGATGAGCTGCCGTTTCAGCCTTTTCCTGGCGAGGCAGACAAAGCAGCACTGCAGGAGGAGGAACTGCTGGGGCTCCATAGAGATTTACTCAGCTCCTCAATATGGTGCACCCTGGAGTGTTGTGAATGCGGAGACATCTATCCACAGGAATAACAATTCTGCTGGTTATGCTCCAGGCCAGACAGATGTAGTAAAGCTCATGGCCATTGGAAATAGACATTACCTTACCACAAATGCACCATTTGAAACCGCTGAATGTTGGCTCTTTCTTCTGCAACATCCTGCAGTATAACAGCAGCTTACCTTTGACGCCAGGGAATCCAAGTCTTCCTTATCTGGATGACTGGTTAATCACAGATGTTATCGGGAATCTGTGATCAGCTCTCTGCACAAGACAATTTCTTTGCTACAGAGCTTAGGTTTTTTGATCAACATCAAGAAGTCAAATTTGATGCCAGCCCAATGATTGAAATTATATAGGGGCATAGATAAGATCCCTTACAGGAGAGAAAATTTCTTCCCTCAGATCCAGCAACCATTCATTCACATATTGCTCTCCTCTCCCCTCAGTGAATGACAGCAGGTTCTCTTCTAGTCATGCTAGGATACATAGCAGTGGTCATATATGTGGTTCTACTAAATCGTATGCATATCTGATGCCTTAAACGGGGCCTATGTTCCCAAAGGGATCAGCTGACACAGCCCCTGTCCACAGTAGTCCAAATGTCCCAGGAAATGGCAAGGCCTCTTGGAAGAGAAGGCGACACAGATGGTAACTTTTTTTTTTTTTTTTGTTAGCATGAAAAAGTGCTTTTGTGGTGTTGCCGAGGCAGCGAAGCAACACAAAATGAAGAAAACTTAGAGAAAAAGTAAGAATTTTGGAATTAGAGAAAAAATATAAGGAGAGACAGAGTATATGTCCATGCTTTAGCTTGGACAAAAAATGACTGAAGAGGCTCACAAGGCAACACCTGCCTGAGAATGCCCACACATGCTCAGTGCTGCTGAATGACTTCACCCACATGTAATGCTAATTCAGCCTGCTTAATGACGGAAAATTCATTAAACCTTAGATGAAATGAATCTCACTCATTTTAACTTTACTTTCTATGCTTATTTTATTTTTTCTTAAGTCATATGCAGGGCAGTTTTCAAAAGCCAGCTAACCTGGTAAAAGGGTTTCTTGAAAATTGCTCACTCTGCTTGTAGGTAAAATTATTTTACTAGCATTGAGCTGAGGCATTCCTGGGGGTGGGGTTAGGGCAGGGAGTGCAACAACGTATGTAGTTTTGAAGGGAGAAAATACCTGCAGAAAAAGCAAGGTATAGATGTAACAGTAAATGACGGCAGATAAGAGAAAAGCCCATCCAGTGAGTACAGTATACATTTTATGCACATTTTCCCAAAGCAGATAAAATTCCCACATGGAATCCATCCTCCAATCCTATTGTGTAGTCTTTAAGGTTACAGCTGCCACTCTGTGCACATTTCCCCGTTCCACTCGGGCAGCATTATCAATGCTGTCCTGAGCTGCAATCCTCACTCAGTGAAGGCTGTCCAGAACCCTCATTACCATTATCTCGCCACAAGGGATCCTCTGTATTTCTCTCGTGCTTTTTTGAAGTCTGCAACTGTCCTTGTCATCACCACCTCCTTTGATAGAGTATTTCAGGCATTTCTATGAAAAAAATACTGCCAGACTTTGCTCCTGAATCACCTGAAGCTTCCTTTCTACTGAAAAAGCTTGGCTTTCTGTGCATTAATGCTTTTCAGGTATTTACAAGTCTGTATCATATCCCACCCTGTCTTACCTCTCTTCCAGGGTATACATATTAAATTCCTTCAGTCTGATATAGTTTTTTTTTTTTGTTTTTTTACAAACTCTACGCCATTTTTGATTGCCCTTCTCTGGGCCATCTATGGGTACTTTTTTTCCTAGGTGATTTTCAAAAGGGAAAGTACTTATGGGACTTTGAAACTGGGCAGGCTGTTTTAAAAAATTGTTTCTCAACCTGCTTATTCTGGAAAATAGCCACTGCTATTACTAGCAACAGTAGAATGGAATAGACTTAGTGTTTGGGTACGTGCCAGGTTCTTATGGACTGAATTGGCCACTGTTGGAGACAGGATGCTGGGCTTGATGGACCCTTGGCCTGACCCAGCATGGCATGTTCTTTTATTAAATGATGAAAAGTAATGGCACATATTCATACATCTACTTTTTCCTCTAGAATCTCCTGATTTCCCTTTTTAATCTGTTCATAAACAGGATCTACTATAGCTCTGTTCTCCAGCTTTAAGAAAAGGGAAGATGGAGCAATGTTTAGGACCATCACGTGCAGCTCAGACTTTTTTCACTATTGCTGTTTACCCCTTCCTGGCAATAGGCCATAAGTCAGGGCTCACAGCTTGGTTTGAGCAACCTTTTCCCCCCACAGAGAAATCTTAGTTGGCTCCTATAGAAACTTTTTACTCAAACTGCCTTAAGATGACTAGCAAGCACTGCTAGAGAGTGATTCCTGCAACTCTTGTTTCCTAGGGGACTGTGTGCAATTCAAACCCCAACAGGCTAAAAGTACAGGAGCATGCTGAAGCCACAAGATGACAGTTTATATGTTTTGATAGGGAAAAGCAAGTTCTTACAGTAAACTTGGGTTTCCCAAACCTGGCCTGGGGTCCCCACAGTTAATTGGGTTTTCAGGATATCCATAATGACTATGCATGAGATAAAATGTGAATATACTCTCAATGGTATGCATAAGAACATAAGAAATTGCCATGCTGGGTCAGACCAAGGGTCCATCAAGCCCAGCATCCTGTTTCCAACAGAAGCCAAAACCAGGCCACAAGAACCTGGCAATTACCCAAACACTAAGAAGAACCCATGCTACTGATGCAATTAATAATCCCTAAGTATAATTGATTAATAGCCATTAATGGACTTCTCCTCCAAGAACTTATCCAAACCTTTTTTGAACCCAGCTACACTAACTGCACTAACCATACATGTAACCATGCAAATTAATCTCATGCATATTTATTATGGCTTTCTTGAAAACCCGACTGGCTGTAGGGTCCCCAGGACAGGTTTGGGAAGCCCTGTTGTAAACGGTGTTTTCCATAGCTAGGATGACTCAGCCATGATCAGTGGCTGATGTCATCTGGTGGCACTGAATGGATCTGTCTTTCTAAGCTAGTGGAGCTTTAAGTTCTACTAAGCATGTGCTGGAATTCCTGCACAGGTGTTGCCTCAGAATCTCCTCAGTTTGTTTCAAAACTAATAGGATAGGTAAGTCTGCTATCCAGGGATGAGAGTGGGCTTCTCATGGCTAATTCATCCTGCTGTCTACGGAAAACACCATTTACGGTAAGCAAACTTGCTTTTTTCCAATCAATAATCAGGGCTGAATTAGCCAAGCTGTGGGTTGCAGCGTAGCATTATAGATATAGCAATCTAGACTCCACTGTGGAGAACAGACTATTTGGAAACTGTGTGGTGCAAGACTGCATGTGACTGGTCTTGGTTGGGTTGTCCTTACTATAATGGCAAATGAATTGAATAAGTACCATTTAGTATTTTGTCCATAGTCTAATTGTGGTAAGCAGTGAACTGTTAGTTTTATTTTAATGTTTTACATTGTGGATGTATTGTTGTACCCCACCTAAGATTCTAGATAGTTACAAGTTATAAATGTTAAAAAAAAAAATAAAATTAAAAAAAAATAGTGATAATGGTTCATTCAAAAGACTGGTGATGAGTTTCTCAGCCATAGATCTGAATATAGAAAGCAGAGAGAGCCTGTCTTTTTAATGCATTGATATCACCACACCTGTATACAGCCTGGTAGGGAATACAAGGAATGCTGAATTTATTGTAACACTAGCAGATCCCTCAAATCTACAGGGGCACTATATGGTTCAAACAATAAGAGGGAAACAGGGCAGCAGGGGAGCTTCATTCTCCTACTGGCTAGGGATATAGGAGGGGAGGCCAGTGGATTTGGGGTGGAGGAGAATCAGTTATTGGGGGAGAGGAACATGCCTGAGGATTGTGGGTTGAGGAGAGGAGAGATAGAGATCCAGGTAGAGGAGGGGCCTGAGGATCTTGGGTGGCAGGAGAGGAGGGATAGAGATCCAGGAATCAGGAGAGGGAGGAAGGGAAAGAGAAGGCCCGTGTCTGGCTTAGCTTTTTGTAGTGAAGTCAGATTTTCATCTGAGAGTCAGCTTTTCCCAGTTTGTGATGTGTTGTCAGCATCACAATAAAATCAAGTCCCTGCCTATGTGATCTCAAAAGCTTATGTATTTTTACTTCGGTATCTTTGGATAAAAGCAAGTTTGCTTACCGTAAACGATGTTTTCCGTAGATAGCAGGGAATTTAGCCATGCATAGTGGGTGGCATCACAAAGGCAGAGCTACTCTCTTAGCTCGAAGAGCTTTGAAGTGCGCATGACCTTGGGTTCCCGCACTCCTCGAGCTCCCTCTCAGTTGGTTTTCCAAGCTAAGTGCTGGTGTAGGTGTTGAGGATGGAAGGCTGTCCAGGGAGGTGGGTGAGAATGCATGGCCAAATTCCCTGCTATCTATGGAAAACACCGTTTACGGTAAGCAAACTTGCTTTTTTCCGGTGATAAGCAGGGCATTTAGCCATGCATAGTGAGAGTCCCAAGAACATAGGTTGCAGAAAGATATTACCAAATTGAAAAAATTTTTTTTTTTTTTTTTGCAACCAATGGAAGGTGGACAGTCCTCAATACTTATGAAAAGGTTTTTAGAACTGCAGATCCCAAGGAGGAGTCTGAAGCAGACTGCTGATCGAGACAGTAGTGTGATGTAAACGTATGAAAAGATGACCAGGTTGCTGCTCTGCAAATTTCCTGGATAGGTAACTCCTTGAATGTGCACCATAGAAGCTGCAGTGGCTCCAATTTTATGAGCTTTCACAGGACCATTAAGAGGTATTTCTTTTGTAGAATAACAGTATTGGATGCAGGCGGTAAACCAGTTAGAGAGTGTTCTCTTTGATACCACTTGACCTGGATTGTTTGGGTTGTCTTGTTCTTGTAAGACGCTAAAGCTTTTTTACAAGCTAAGGTATGAAGAGACTTCTGTCGATTGTCAGAATGTGGTTTTGGGGAAAAAAAACAGAAGGGAGATATTTTCATTTAGGTGAAAAGCAGATACTACCTTTGGAAGAAATGAAGGGTGGGTTCGTAAAACCACCTTATCATGGTGAAATTGAAGATATGGAAAACTGATCACTAGCGCTTGAAGTTCACTTCTTCTTCTGGCCAAAGTGATGGCCACTAGGAAACGCACCTTCCACATCAAGAATTTAAGCATGGAGGTTAACATAGGTTCAAAAGGTGGATTCTTCAACGCTTCAAAGGACTATGTTAATATCCCATGGCACTATTGGCTTTTTGAAAGGCGGGTGTAGACGAAGCAAGCCTTTCATGAACTTGGAGATTAATGGATGGGTAGAGATGGAACAGCTCGCTTTTGGCTTGATGATCCTGTTCTTAACCACGGTGTTTCTCACCGCCGAACCTTTTGAGCCTGCTACCCCGAGGAGGGCCTGTTGATGTGCCGAGGACCCTTCTGCCGCTGCAGACCGCTGACTTGTAGACACCATCCCCGACTGACAATTACTGCATTGCAAAGTTACAATTAATCGATAAACAATTTTTTTTTTTTTTTAAACCCCTGCTGTTTGTATCCTCGGTAATATGGCCACAGCCATGTGGCCCAGATGACTTAAATGGTAGCCGTCAAACCCTGCTCCCCAACCTGGCTGCCGCCCTGTGTTCCAAGTGCAGTCCCCAAAATGATCACCGGCAAAATGGCTGCTGCCATGTGCTGCCCCCCCCCCCCCCCCCAAATGGCTGCTGCCATGTGCTGCCACCCCAGGATACAAAGACATGCATTGCAAACAGGCCGCTGGCCCTTTAAACACATACAGGTCGATACAGTAAGGCCGCGTTAGAAAGAGTGCGGCAGTGCCGGGCTCACCCTCGTTTGCCGCGCGCACAGTTCTGTTCACATACCGCTTGATACTCTATTGAAATGGCATGCAAATGCAAGCCGCGTCTGCGAAGCGTTAGGCCCGCGCAACCCATTTTACCGTATAGGCGCTTAATACAGCGCCTATACAGTATCCTGGGTGCGCTGGTGCCTGTCATTTGAAATGTCATTTCAAATGACAGGCACCAGGAAGTGGATGGTTCCCCCCCTCCTGAAGCAGGGCGCAGGGCGAAAATGAAAACAAAAGGGAATAAAGTGTAAAAAAAGTAAACTTACTGGCGGGAGCCGGCGGGCGCGTGTTGATCCAGGCGGCGGCGGAGGGAGCCGGCGGGCGGGTGGGCGCGCGTTGATCCAGGCGACGGCGGGAGCCGGTGGCGAAAGCGGCCTCCAGCAGCCCCCGCCGGCAGTGAATGAATGCACGCCTGTGTACGCCCATGCAATTTCGGTGCTCAAGGCGTGACGTCACGACGGTTGACGTCACGGCATGTGACGTCGGCGTTCTCTAATGCACTGCCTTGAGCGCCGAAATTGCACGGGCGTACACAGGCGTGCATTCATTCACTGCCGGCGGGGGCTGCTGGAGGCCGCTTTTGCCACCGGCTCCCTCTGCCTGGATGAACGCACGCCCGCCGGCTCCCGCCGCCGCCCGGATCAACGCGCGCCCGCCGGCTCCCGCCTTGATGACCGCCCGCGTGGAGATGGGGGATTCGGAAAGTGACATCCAAGGTATTTATAACAACTTTACCAACAACTTGTTTTAAGTTCATTTAAGGAATCGCATGTGTAGTGCAATGATTCACAATATCATGTAAAAAAAAAAAAGGGGGGGGGCTAGCTGACAATAATAAAATAGACATGGACAGTAAATAAGAGATTAAAAGCTGCCCTTTCATATATTTAATGGTTTTTAGGTTTTCTTTTGAGGGAAAGTTTGCCGTCTACCCTTAACCCTTGCCTCTAACGCAGGGGTAGGGGTAGGCGGTAAGTTAGCAGGTTAAACGCGGGGCAAAATGGCAGGGTAAAATAGCGATAGTCGGGGCGTGCGTTACTGTATGGGAGGGAATAGCTAATTTGATCGTTTCGCGGGTTGGACTAACGTGGCCGAAAAGTGAGTAGAAAGCCGGTTAGGAGCAGGGTAACCGCGGCCGCACTTTACTGTATTGAGCTGATAATGTGCACTGCACCGCTGTGGCCTTTGTCGCTCCCCAAAATGGCTGCTGCCAAGTACTGCCACCACAGCATTCAAAGACATGCACTGCAAACAGGCCACTGGCCCTTTAAACACATAATGTGCACTGCACTGCTGTGGCCTTTGTTCTTTTAGGACGCTAGTAATTATAATATAAATGATACCTCATACAACAGCGGGGGGGGAAAATCGGTATATGCTATATATGCGATATGAGATGGCTATTTAATAATACCTGTAAACATATATACCTATGTATTGCTAATCCTTGAAATACCAAACCCATATCTAAGTATGCAAATACCCATTACACCAGGGCCCTTGGCCTTAAAAGAATAAACAGGCCACTAGCCTTTTTAGCCGCCCTAAATACTAATTAGTAAAGTAACAGGGGACATTACCATGGGGCCGCTGGCCCTATAACAAAACACTTCTAGCTGAAATAAATGTAAGTACATATGGCCCTTTGCAAGGGGCAACAGCAATTTAAAATTACCTGGATTTAACATAAACTGGCTGAATGGTGGACATATATATTGCCACTAGTCTTTAATTACCCAATTCTATATATATAAATATATAAGTTTATATCTTCTAGGTGCAATAAATTAATTAGAACTGTAGTGAATTTAACATTACACCAGGGCCTCTGGCCCTATAGTATGGCAGGCTGCCAGCCTTTTTGATGCCATAAATAATAATAAATAAGCGGAAAAGACAATAACCATGGGGCCGCTGGCCCTATAAACAAATACTTTAGATGCAATAAAAGTTAAACACATAGATATGAGGGCCGCTGGCCCTTAAACATAAGCAATAATAATACAATTAAACATATAATAATAAATACAGGACCGCTGGCCCTTTAAGGACATAGAATTAAATACCTTTGCTTAACTGTTCAGCTCGGCTCACCAGCAAGCTGCAGGCTCCAGCTAAAGTGGAAGCAAGGAGGAAAGAAGGCCTTGCCTGACTACCTGATTTCCAAAGTGAAACTAAAGGGAAAAATTCTGCCGGCTGTGCTAGTGGACTGGCTGCACCCCATGCTGTGCCGAGCAGAAAGAAAGGGGAGGGCCCTGTTTTTCCAGGGCTGATTCAGGAAAGACTAAGCCCCCACACAAAAGGAAAAAGCTGAAATGCTGTACCGGTTGCTCCCAGCCCTGCCCTGCCTGGCAGGAACATTAACCACTGCAATGCTGCCTAAGCTCCTGAAATGTATTCAGTGTTGCTTCTGCCCAACTCCCCCCTCCCCTCCTGAGTCTTAAGCTTCCTCCTCTTAAGTTTCCTCCTTCACATGAACTGCAAAACGCTACAATTGTTTCTAAATGCTGCCCGAGTCTGGCAGAAAAGTGCAGAGCCCCAGCGTGGGCCTGGCCAGAACAGAACCTTAAACTTACTCAGCCACCTGAACCGCAAAACGCTACTAGGTTTTCAATGCTGCACAAGGGAAGATGAAGCCCTGCTGATGAAGCTGCTCTGTGCCTGGCAGATACAATGTTACGTATTTTTGTTCATGCAGTTTCTAATAAAAATATAAATCGAAAAAAAAAAAAAAGAAAAGGGAGGGCCGCCCACGCTGGCTCTCCCTTTTCTACCTGCCCCCACCCCTCCCTAGCCCTGCCTACCTTGCCTTCCACGCCCCCATTGTGTCCTGCTTCCTTAGCTGAGTCGCAGGTTCTTTACAGTTTTTCCTTGTGTAAAGCTTTAAAGAGCAGCAGTATAAAATCGACTTCTAATAGCATCTCAAAATTCAGTGGTGCGAAAAACAAATGACGTTCCACATCTGTTTGGATACTATTATATGTTGCATTTTTTTGGGTAGGATTATAGTTGTTTTATGTATAATATTTCTGTATATTTTTTGTAACTCACCTTGGTTTCTTTGATTAAAAGGGTGCGATCAAAGCGATAAAATAAACAAACAAACAAACATTAAAATGCAGAATACTGCTGAAATATAACCCCTGGGTGGATTTCTGCCCTCACCGTCGTTTCCATAGCAACGAAAAGGCAAGGTAAGCTCGAGGTAGGAAAATCATATCAGCCAATTAGAAAGGGAACTGGAGAAAATAAAAGGGGTGGGAAGGTAAGACTGGCCAATCATAGTTAATGTTTAAAGGGACCAATCGAGAGCTGTTTACGATGACCATTCAGGACAGGCCTTACATTGATTTCCGGAAGTAGTCTACATTCTTAGTCTCTAGTAGGAAGCGGGTGGTAAGATCATTGGTGTTTTGGTGGTCGCGGAGGGAACATTAATTGGCCAAAGACGTGAGTTCCTGGTAAACGCATGGCGGGGATTAAAGGTATGTGTCTGTTTAATTTTTTTTAATCCAATCCCCATCCCACAGAAGTAAAAACAAAAAATTCCGCCTCCAAATTCTCAAGCTAAACATAGTAATGCTCCTACATCTCTAGCAGACATTGCAAAACTCAAGTGCGTCAGTGTGTTCTGGCTTTATTTTTTCTGTATTTCACTCTGTCTCTCAGCTGCATATGCTGTTCTTTGAACTATTATATGCATTATATGACATTAATTTTTAAATGTAGAAACTATATACAAACTAGAGTACTAACTTGTTTGCACAAATGTCAAAGGTAGGTAACACGTGATCTATCCCATTGGTGCTTTTCTTGGGAAGCATTAATACTGGCCTTCACAAAACAAAAAAATATTTAGCAGAATATGTCCAGAAAAGTATTTTGCTTAATACTCCTAATAAAGTTTTCCAGATAATTCTAAAGTGGCTAACTTTACCTGGGTAATGCTGAATATCAGTAGTGACTGGCTAAAATGTAACCATGCCCCCAGATTGTCTCCCTCATTGCCTCTTTTTATTCGGTTATAATTTTGTCTGGGTAACTCATTAGCTGGATAGCATGGGCAAGGAAGGGGGAATTTTCAAATCTCCTAGCATTAAAGTGTTTAATAGATTAGTCTGCTAAGAAGTAAAGGCTAGATTGTTTAATCAAGCAAAAAACTAAATACTGAGCATGTCACAGGAATTGGATTTAATTTAACTGAGTTTTTTTTTTTTTATGAACTCATTTTTCTTTGTTTTTCTTTTTCTCTCAACAGCTTTAGTGGGACTGTCCTTCACTGGAGCCATTGGTCTAACATTTCTCATGTTGGGATGTGCCCTGGATTATTATGCGTAATATATATTTTTCTTGATAAATTGTTGGAGCTGACCTTTATTGTAACACTGAATGCTGCTGCCCAGGAGATTAGAGTTTGGATGCCCCCTGTCTGTCAGGGTTGATTGGGACCACATGTGCTGCAGTGGTGATTCACACAGGCCCAAGAGGGAGGGAAGAGAGTTGCTGCTACTGTGGTGACCCCTGCCAGCCAACAATTGGCACTGAAGGTGTACTTTGAAGAATATGTCCCTTCAGCCTTTGGGCCTGGGAATGCCATCGGAGGAGGGACAGAGATTGCTTAGGGAGAAAAACAGGAGTGGGGGCAGTTGATAGAAGAATGACGCAAGGACCATAAATAAGCCCTGTGTTTCAGCTTTCAGATTTTAAGGGAAAATGGACTCTGAATGTGCTGGAATCCAGCTCTGGCCTTTGTATTACTCTTGGTGACTTGCCAACAAATTCCGGCGCTGATCCACAAACTGAAAAGGTTTAAAAGTTGCTGTTTTTGGGAGCTGCATGTACACTTCCTGTTTTGCCTTACCTTTTAAAGGTAAGGCAGGACTAGTTAGAGAAGAAACTTTAAGGCAGCTGCATTTCTAATTTATAGTACACAAAATGTTGCTGCAAGTAGGTTAATCACCTTATGGTAAGGGAGGAGAGGTACCCAGATGTATACATGTATTTTTTTCTGAAGGATTCCTCTTTTAGAAAATAAATGTATTTCACTTGATTGGAGCATTGGTAGGTTGTGATACCTTATATTGAATCAACATAATAATTAAAAAAAAAATGTAGTTGGGTTGTTTCTTCAGAAGTGCATTTGATTTGTGAACTGAGCAAATGTCACGTGGGTCATCTGCAGGGCTGGAAAAATCCCAGATGTCAGATCGCTTGGGTGCTTAAAGTTTGTAGGCTGGGGTCTGATGCCATCCGATGCTGCACAGGAGCTTAGGGAGGAAGATGGAGTAAGGCTGGAAAGTGGAAGACGCAGTGGAGAGAGGTTGGAAGAGCTAAGGGAAAAATTAGGATTGGAAAGACATACTTCACTGAATACACAATTTCCAAAGGGATGTGTGTCTGCTCAATGCCTAGACCTGGAAATATCAAAAATTGACATGGAAGGACTGAAATTCCTATTAGTGTCTGCTGAAAAGCACATAACTTCCTGTGTATGTACACTTGAAAAACAGACATGTCAGATACAGAAGGTGATCTGTACCACACCTATTGTAAAGTATGCTTTAAAAAGGAAATAAGCAAAAAAGAGACAAAATAGAGTGAAATGAATTGTTTGTCTCCTCTTAAAAAAAAAATAATGGGGGGGGAATAAGCTATTTTTATCATGTTGTGGGTCACTGGCAAGGTTCATCTTAAACACATCTGTCTAAACATGAGGTACCCCTCCCCTAAAGTGCATTGTGTTGCTTGTAGAGCTAGACTTTATAAAATAACACGATCTGTGAAGGTAAATACCACAGCAGATATTATAAGCTCTATACACTTTATTGATAACATGCCCTGTGCCACAAATCTCAGCAGTGTGCTTGACAAATGGAATATTTTTCTGGCTAATCAGAGTCCTGTATGTCATGGGATACATGCATCATCGTATGATGAAAGTGAGTCTTGGTCCCTCTTAGAGAAGGGGAGCATATTGTAACTAAGAATGCTTTTAATGTTTTCTTTCATATAAGTAACTCCATGTTCATTTGTCAGACTCATCTACCTTTTAGCATTTGACTGCTTCATACTTCCCCCCCTGCCTCAAAATCTGTAACACAGCATTTAAATTTATAAAAATAAAAAGCAATGTGGTTGCCATGTTACAATAGAACATAAAGTGATATTTTTTGACTAACTTAATACTTATCTTGTCTAGCTTTGGGAGTTGACACCCCCCCCCCCCCTCATCAGGTCAAAGCAGTAGAGAAGGGTCTCCAAAACGTGAACATATTAATGAATCACAGATTCTATTAAAGGAGGGAGATTGATGTGTTAAGATAATTTTGCCTTCTCGTTACTCTAACAACTCGAACCCTTCCTTTCCCCACCACCATTGTAATAGAATCCGTGATTCAGTTGTATGTTTGTGCAAGATCTTTTGTCCTGATAAAGGGAGTATAGCTTCTGAAAGCTAATCAGTGTATCAGGTTATTCCAGTAAAAAGGGTTCTGCCTTATATATTTTTGTGTTGGAACTCTTTCTGCATATAAAACTTAAACAATGTGAATAGATGTATTCATTGTGTATGTGCAATACTACTGTCTTCTGCAGACAGTTATACTCTATACATCACCTTCCTCTATTCATAGAACTCATTTTCATAATTATTCTTCATGCCAGTCTTCTTTCCATCAAGTTGAAATGCTTTAAATGCATTCTGTTTCTCTTTAGTCAACAGGGGTGGAACTATATTTAGTCCAAAAGGTGTCTTTTTTTCTTCCCTTCTTGCTGTTTTGAATTTTAGGCGCACAGGTGATCTAGCTCCTTGGAATTTTCCAGCCCTGTTAGTAGAAATTACTGTAAGAAACAGACATGACTAGACAGTTGATTAGGAATTGCACAGACTACCACAGAAAATATAAGCTTCACAGAGGCTATATTTGAGTAATATCGCATGCAGTGAACAGTCATTTTTTTGCTAAGTTTATACTTTCTGCTGTGACTTTATTGCATCTTTCTTCCACAGGGTGTATTGGCCGATGTTTGTTCTGTTGTTTTATGCCATAAGCCCTATTCCATATTTCATTGCCAAAAGAATAAGTGATGACACAGAGGCTGCTAGCAGTGCCTGCATGGAACTGGCGTACTTCTTCACAACAGGGATTGTTGTTTCTGCCTTTGGGTTTCCTTTAGTTCTTGCTCATGTCAGCGTGGTAAGTTCTGGGGGCATTATCTATCGGATGATTTATTCTTAACTGGCACATATTGAACATGTGATAATGCATACAACTTTGGCACTGCTGCTCACAAACTTGAGTTAATTTATTCTGTTCAGGCTTCTGCAATAGCAACTGCCACAATCCCTGTCCTTCTCCAGCATGAATATCTAAAACTTGGCTAACTCTTTAGGATTTTGGCCTTGATTTGGCACTACTGCTGACAGGGTTCAGACTTGTGCTAACTTAATTTTTGATGTATATATTCCATGTGTCATATATGCATGCTTATTTCTCTAGGCAAAAGGCATGTTCTGCATATATATAAGGATATTCTCTTTACAAATTGAGAGAGAGACTTCACCTAACAGGGGACTATCTTTGCTGTAAGGGTATAAAATATATATTTTAAACTAAGTTGGGATAGTCTAAATATGAAATTTTTTTTTTTATGTATGCATTCTTAACTGCCATAAAAACACACTAGAGGGTGCTGCAATCCATGTTGCTTTTTATCCCATTCCTAAACAGAAAACATAACGTGTACAGCATAACATTTATCTAAGAATCACTCTCATGTAGGATCCTCTTACAAATTTTATGACTCAACACTGATTTGCTGTGCATGTGGTAGAACAGGCATTTTGTAAATACATGTTGCTTTCTTCCAACAAGTATGGTGCCAATATATTGTGTGTATGTGTAAAAAAGAAAAAAAAAGTGTATGTATATCCATGGCATCCTAAATCATGTGGTGTCTTTTTTAAATACCTTCTTACTCAACAGGTGTGTATGCTGTATTTATGAATTTTCAAACTTATATGCATAAAAAATGGGTTTATGCACATAAGTGGATTGTTATAAAATTGCCTGGGGTTTGCATGTAAAAATGTATGTGCACACAATGAGGTGTTTGATTGTAAAAAGTGTTTTACATTGCAAAAAAAACAGGTGTAACTGCAGATGAGTTTGTGCATATTTTGTGTAATTTGAAAGTGGTACTTTGTGTACATAGCTGCCTCATAAGTTTCCTGCAGTGTTAGAGAATTACCTTTCCTATGTTGAAGCCTGCATAGGGGTGAGAGGTTCAGGGTCACTTCAGTTGGCATAGGACCATAATAGTGGGGATTAGTAACTAGGAAGAACTTGCAAACGCTTAGGGATCAGTTTTTCAAAGGGTTTTGGATGCCTAACTTAAGGATGTTATGCCCCCATTTTGGCCCCTTTTTGGAAAATTTACTAGGCCTGAGCACCTGAATTCAGGATCCTAAAAAGCAGGCAGCTATGTGGATGGAGTTAAGGTGAGGGGAAAGGTGCTCAGCATGGATTTTCAGCACTAGGTACTTACATACCTAAATTAGGAATATTTTCAACTGAAAACTTGAGATGCTGAAAATGTGCCTGAATTTAGGGACCTAATATAGGAACAGCCTATCGTTAAATTTTTTTTTTTTTGTCTGATCTGCCTGAGGATTGGCAGCCTCTGCTCAGCTAAAATATATGGGCTTCCATAGTACATGTCCTTAACTGAATTAAAAAGAAAATACTCCCTGGGTGCATTTAGGAAAAGAGAGTAAAGTGGCAAGCTTGCATGGGATTTTCAAAAGGAGGCCTTATGGCTTGTCCTACCCCTGCCTTGTGGGCCAGAGTAGTACTTGTAAAGTATGAATGCCCTTCCTATGGGTGTACTTTGCTAGCTAACCTTCAAAGAGAAACTACCTATGGAGTTAACCTTTGAAAATTTGCTCCAACTCACCTGTGTTAAAAGGGCATGTGTGCTTTGGAACACAGGTCACTGAAAATTGCCACCTCCTGTCCAGAATCAAAGTTTGAAAATATTAAATATGTAAAAAAATGTGGCAAATCACTTGATTAAAAAAAAACACAAAACCTCAGTGGGCAGTTAAAGTGATTTCTAGTACTACTGCTTTTAGTAGCATGTAATCACCACAGGGTTTTGGTGACCTGGCAGCACATTTCTGGTGCCCGGGCCAGGTAAAACATTTTGAAAGAGGATCTGTGCTAGAATTACTAATAGCAACTCGATCTAGTGATGCACATTAGCCTGATTAGTATGCAGTGCCTACATCCCTCTACTTATGATCAGTTTTTTAAAATTTAAATACTAGTACAGTAAACCTATTGGACACTTTATATGTACTGGATTTAATTATCAAAATATGTCAGGTAAAATACTTCAGTACATGTTTGAAAACGTGTTTAAAATAATGAATGACAACATAGCACTACTTTAGTTGCTTTTAGCTTTGTAATGTAAGCTTTTCAACAATGTGATTTGTCATGTGACCATGTTCAGTGCGTTATGAACAACATCTGGAACTGGTTCTCTGAAGCAATTCATTATTTTTATTTCCCTCTTGTTGCAGATCAAGTGGGGAGCCTGTGGACTTGTGCTGGCTGGCAATGCTGTCATCTTCCTTACCATTTTGGGCTTCTTTCTTGTATTTGGTAGAGGGGACGACTTTAGTTGGGAACAGTGGTAGGACCTGTGCCGTGCTGTGACTGTTCAGCATGTGATACACTTGTGGTCACCTGACTGCTTTTTTTTTTGGGGGGGGGGGGGGGGGGGATATATACAAAGGCTTTGCACTATCAAATTGCAATTTTTTCCACACCAATGAGAAATTTCTGTAAGTTTCTGAACATGTGTAATATGCAATTGCAGTGGTTAATATTTGCTACAGTACCCCACTATGTTATTCAGAATTGGTTTTTTTTACTTTTTATTACTTACTAATTGCAATAAAATAATGCTGTGATTGATAGACCAGATCCAGGTTAAGATAGACAAGACATACTAATTTTTGATCCAGGTTGCACTCTTAATAGTGGAAGTCTCTAAACATGATTTATGCCCCCCCCCCCTCACCACCACCACTCCCTTTTTAAGCAGCAAATTGAACTTGTTACAGTAGCTTTTCAAGTGCCTCTCACTCATACCATGAGCTGCTGCTGTTTCAAAATAGTCAAAATGACCCTAGGGCCTGATGGTGATATAAGGGGCAGCACTCTGCTTTCTTAAGTTACAGTTAAACACCACTTAAAATGAGACTGTGTTTTTAGAAAAACCAGTCCTTCTGGTTTTTGTACTTTAGCAGATCTGAGCTACGAATGATCATTGGAGGAGCATGGTGTTGGCCAAGCACACAGGTAGATGTATGTTTGATAACAGTGGAGGTGGAGCAGAAATTGGAATCCTCCTTCCGCACTGGCTGCTGTGAGCATCTGTACTCCTCTGCTGCGCTCACCAGGTCTCATTCCCTTCCAGGAGCTCTGTCGTCCTATTTGTTTATCCTAGGGAGTCACTTCCACTCCTGCTTCAACCACTTTGTCTTCCTTAGTGAGACCAGAAAGATGTTTGTCTCCTTTGCAGCCATTACCTGATGATTCTCCATTTGAGGATTGTCACGGTTCCTCCGGTCCGTGCATTCCCAACTGCACCATTTACAAGGTCCAGCCCCTGAGAGAGCTTTCCTGGTCCCTTGAAAACTCAAATAGAAGTTCTTTGTAACTTATCTTCACAAGTCTCCAGGCAGGGTTTGAACCCTCCCAGCCTGGCTGGAAGGCCAGTGCCCTCCCCAGTGAGCCAGAGACTCACCCTGCAAAGGCTGGCTTCAAAAGTTCATCTTAAGTCTCTAACCTTTGCTTTCTTCCCTCTAGGTCAGTTACAAGTAACCAAACAAAATCAAGTTCAAAAGTCTGGCCCAATGGGCCTAACTGCCACCTCCCACAGTATCTCTCATGATATTTTCCTTGTCCCTTCAGATACAACCACCCACTGGCAGTCTCTCAAACAATATCCTTAAGTAGGCACATCCAGATAGTAAAACAGTCTTTAGCTCCCAGCTCACCTTCCTGGAAGTCACACCAGCCATCCATCTTCCATCTAAGCAGGAACACCAACGTTCCAGTCTTACAGAGCAGCAGGTAGCATGATCCTTATCCTTCGGTCCCCAGCAAGAGACAGAAACTGCTGGGTTAGGGAGTCTTTTATACCTGGCAAACTCCTCCCCCTCTGCGAGCTGATTGGCTCTGGGGAAGTCCCACCCTTAATCTCTCACACATGTGTGTTTGTCTCTATGGTTGCAGGGAAAGCCACCAGTGTATATCCTTGACTCTGTGTCGCCTGCGTTTTCTTCCCCCTCCTTCTAGGACTTTGGTTCCAGGGAGTTTTTGTTCCTGGCTTTATTCTACCTACCTGGATTGGCATAGTGACCCTGTCACGCCCCGTCACAGGATCTAAACAAAGACTGAGAATATGCTTCAAACCTTTTTTTCATTAAGGACAGCAAAATACATGTGTAGTGAGTATAGTGTACATATGGGATACTGTTTTGAAAAGGATATTTCCCATTCTTTGCTTCTGAAAATAGGACCCAGTATGTGATTAAGTGTAGTAACTATGCATAACAAACATCACAGCTGCTGGAAGAGGGAAAATACTTGGGTGCTATTTACACAAAGATCATTGCTTGTAGATTGAAGCTTTATAAAAAAAAAAAAATGTCTTGCTTGTGAAAAAATTCATCGTGATTGCATCTTAAACATGACCCCCCTCAAGTTTGGAATCAAGTTTGGCATTGAATGTGTTACAAAATAATTTTAATCTGTTTGTACTATGAGGTAACAAACCAACCCCTAGATTCATCATTTTGCTATATTTATAGCAGAATGATGAATCGTGAAAAAAAAGGTGGGGGGGAGGGCGATAGTGGGTAGCTGGCCTCATTGCGCTGGTGCAGTTTTGCCTGCTGCAGTGTGGCTGCACTGCACACTATCGCCCCCATAGCACCACGGGAAAAGGTATAGTTATTTCCCACTGTGCTCCCAGAGATAATGTGAAAAACAATTATCGTCTGCAGCACTGCCGGGAGATAACCCTGCCCACACTCCTCCCCCTCCCCTAATTTTAATAATACCACCATGCTACCAGAACATCGCACCATAAAGAATGACCCTGTTATGAAACCATGAAATAGAAATGTTTAAGACTTCTTGCTAGTAACTTGATAGCAGTTCTTAATGGAGGTCGTAAACTTTTTTCACAGACTTTATATTTCTAGTTATATAATTCTATTAAATTTTCACATTTTTATTCTGTAAATATGCTCCTTGAATTTGTAGGGGTGTAGTTCTCAATGAATAGTCAACTGCATAAGAAAACACTTTTTGTACAAAAATATTATACATTTTCATATTTGGTATATTTCTCTACTGATATTTTAATACAGGCGTGCACAACTCCAGTCCTGGAGTGCCACAAACAGGTCTGTTTTTCAGGTCATCCACAATGAATATGCATGAGAGAGCTTTGCATACCATGGAGGCAGTGCATACAAATCTTTTATGCATATTCACTGTGGATATCATGAAAAACAGACCTATTTGTGGCACTCCAGGATCAGAGTGGCCTACTCCAGTTATAGCATATTAATGAAATAGATTTATGGAGTAGTTTGCTTTCTTACAGCAGTAGTAAAGAAGTTTGTCTGTGATTGCTATAATTTACATATAATCATGAATAAGTAGGCACCTTCAGATTGTAGACGTTTGAATGTTCAAGATTTGAATTTGTCATCTAACGCCACGGTAAATTTTAAAGTAGGGCAAATTTTTTTTTAACATAATTGTTAAATATTTATACTGTAGATCTAAAATTTATTACACAAAAGTTTCTTCCATGCACAAGTTTTTTTTGTTTTTTTTCCGTGATCCAGTTTAAACTGCAATACAGTAAAGTCTGAGTTTGTGATGGGTATCCATTCTTTACAATTGTTTATAAAATACATGTACAGTCCTTGGGGTGGGTTTGCCTTTAGTTGCATGGGAAAAGCTCTGCCTGTGCTAATTTTATATGGGGGGGGGGAGTGATTGATTGTATTGGCATAAAGTTTGCTTGTGATGAGGTGTGCTAACATATAACACTTCCGTTTTGTGTTCGCCTCTCAAGCAATCTGTCATGCTTGCCAGTTTATAGTTGCAAAATGGGTCTCGCACAGCAGTGGGCCTTGCCATGAGCCCATCTTACCTGGCAGGTTCTTCGTTAT
This sequence comes from Rhinatrema bivittatum, assembly GCF_901001135.1. NCBI lineage: Eukaryota > Metazoa > Chordata > Amphibia > Gymnophiona > Rhinatrematidae > Rhinatrema > Rhinatrema bivittatum. The sequence goes on along the minus strand of NC_042624.1, from coordinate 100,594,042 downwards.
CCTGCCCAAGTTCTAGAAATCCTGTGGCCTTAAGCCGACCATGAGGACTGAATGCTGGTCCAGGATGGAGCAATTTCATGCAGTGATAATACTTGCAAACTTCAGCTTTTCTTTCTGTTGCAGTGTGTTTAATGTATGACATGTACCAGTTAGTTCGTGGCATCAGGGCTGGTACTGCATTTCTAAATAAATGAAATGGTTGTAAAATGCAACAATAATACCAACATGATCCTTTTGTGTTTTTCTTTAATTTATAGCACCAGTGATCTCTGTACTACTGAAGTCTGTTTGAGGAAGGTGTTTCCTCCCTCGTTTATATTGTAATCTTTATTTAGACTTTTTGTTATCCGCTGATTATGGTCATTCCCGTTCCAAAGATATTTTGTTAGACTAAAATAGTGTTGAGGAACTGTATGCAGTTGAAAAGGTTAGGCTTGATGACAGAAAGTGAAATCTCTTTCCAATAAGCATGGATCGCTTGATAGTGAAGATAGCTTAGGAAAATACTTTATGTTGGTCATTATGGCGATATCAAATTCCATTCCACATGCCATGCTGGCCAAATGCCTGTTCTGTTATTGATTTCTTTATATCTTTACCAGTCAGTAGATTTACCATGCATCAGATGGAAAAGATCTGGATTTAAAAAAGCAGAGTAAATCATGTAAGCGGTATACTTCTAATCTTCCTCCCACCTAATATTGAAATTTTATTGTTAGAAGTTAGCAAAAGAGACAGTGCTGAAATGGTAGAAACGGCACAGTGGTGAGTCCAAAATAATTCTGCTGACAAGATGGCAAATAAGAATATAATCTGAACCCAGTAAACAATAGCAATGAGGTTTAAAAAGAAGACTGTGTTTATTCCAAATTGAGTAAATGCTTATGTATTAGCAAATGTCAAACCTGTGTAACCAGGGGCTACAGACGGCGCCAATGCATATGGAGCAAAGTGATTTATTTATTTTTATTTTTCAGGGCCATATCACACTAAGCCCCCCCCCCCCCAGCTCCAAATTAAATGAAGTAACAATTTGTGTAAAATGCATTCATTTTAATAGAATAGAAATGTACATTAAAAATTAGAGAAATTGAAGAGCTTTAAATTCATAGGGTGTGGTGTATTGTGTAAAATTAATTCTTTCCTTTTTCAGTAAACCCTATCTCTTAAGTTTCCCAACATTTTCAATTAAGAAAAAAAGTTAAATCTCCATATTTCTTAAAATATACTATCACTACAGATGATGTGCCTGTGAATATGCACTTTCAGGACCATCTCTGTTTTTTTTGTACCTTTTTAACAGTTATAAGAAATGCAATACACACTTATGTAATGCAAGTAACCACACTAGTAATGATTTTTTTTTTTTTTAATAAAGATTATAGATCTCAGCTGTATTCACGTGTTGACTAAACACTACAGCTATCATATTTTGGGTAAATTTAGCAGCTCTTTGCAATTATTGTAGCGTCCCATTTGCTTTGAGTTGTGCGACTCAAAGTTCAGAGGTTGAGCCAGCCGTGATGATGATGATGTCTCCAAAGTGCCAAGAAGGAATTAGCATCCCAGTGAACCACTCTGTGATTTACGGTGACACTGAATGCAGGGAGTCACGCTCGGGACTTGCATACACGATGGCTAGAGCAGTGTGGACTGAACCTTTCCTCTGGCTCTGTTCATTCTGATGGACCTTGAACCCAGCCTGCTCTTTGCATAAGGAGAAAGTTCCCCGCAGCTAGGCTCCTTCTACAGTGTGGCCAGTCCGTTGCAGTCTGTTCTCTGCTGTAACAAGTGCCTTTTTTTTTTTTTATCAACTATACAATCATTTGTGGTTTTGAAAAGGCATGAAATTATAAAATTGATCACATGCAACCTAATGTAAAATGGCTGTTGTACAATGTCTTTAATATAAAATTATATACCTTTTTATTGTAAAATGAAGTATGCTATGTTTTATGTAAAAACTTTATATGCTTTGTCAATTAGAATCATGAAGTTCTGAAGTAAATTAATTTACTCACTTTAATACTGTACAATAAAACTGTGTTCATTCTGACTAAAACTGGGTATTATTTATTGTCCTTTTCTTAATATTTAGGTCAAATTTCTTTCCTGCTTTATATGAAAGAAACCAGTACAGGTAATTTGAATTTGACAGAGTTTGGTTCATTATGTAAAACCACTAGGTACCAACAACTGATTGATCTAGTCCTGAGGTTCCCAAAACCTGTCCTGGGAGAACTCCAGCCAGTCGGGTTTTTAGGATACCCCCAATGAATATGAATGGGATACGGTTGCAAGCACTACCTCCATTGTGTGCAGATTTATCTCGTGCATATTCACTACGGGTATCCTGAAAACCTGACTGGCTGCAGGTCCCCCAGGACAGGTTTGGGAACTCTTGATCTAGTCTGTAGGTCATGTGTGTCCTCAAATAGTAGTACTACTTATTAATTCTGTAGCGTTACTCAATATGAACAGTGCTGTATCAAAACATAAGACCATCCCTGCTCACTAGAGTTTTCCATCTAATCAAGCCAAGCATACAGGCCAAAAAAGAGACTGGCATTTCAGTAAATAAAATGGTTAAAATCAAGGCTGAGAGCAGGATAATCGGATGTCAAGGTTTAAAAGCAGGTTCTAAAAAGGTGGGGTTTTAGACTACATCTTAATAAGGCAAGTGGGGGAGCTTGATGCATCAACCGAGGAAGTCTATTCCATGCATATGGTGCAACCAGGTGGACATCACCGTGTGGGGAGTTGGCAATAGAAGAGAAGGGCATGGCTAAGAGTGTCAAATTAAAAAAGAACCTATTTAGTGTGACAAGTCTCCCTCCCTATATAATGATGTGACAGAAAGAAAGTAATTTGACATAGTAAACAGGAGGTAGTGCAGACGTTCTTTTTATTTTACATACTTTGGGTAACATCTAAAATGGATTTCTCCTGATACTCCCTATATTTTATTTCTCCAGGGGAGAAGAAAAACTGATACTACACGCATATCCAGCATAGCTCCCTGCTTCAACGGCAGGGGAGAAGAAAAACAACCAATAAGGGCTGAATAACATAGTCTGGGTAAAACAAATAAGCATGGGTGTAGCTTGCTTATTGCGGCGGTTACTTCCCCTACTACCCCTAACTAATCAAGCTTGATATTTCACTTGGATGCAGCTCCATCACTGCTCTCTACATTAATGGTGGGGGTGGAAGGGAAATAGAACCAAAGAGCTAAGAGAAACAGATAAGTATGAGAAAAAAATGTGTGAAGCTTGCTGGGCAGACTGGATGGGCCGTTTGGTCTTCTTCTGCCGTCATTTCTATGTTTCTATGTTTGTTGCTGTTTTGATCTTTCTACATCAGTCTTTGCTCCTTCGCAGGTAGCGCGAATACTCTTGTTAAGAATTCCATGCTGCCTGCAGAGTTTATATTTCAGAAGGCGCAGACGTGGTCATTCAGGCTCTGTCTAGTTCTACCGAACAGTGTCTTAGTTCTTGTCAGTCTTGCAACCGTTTTCTCCATTTAACATTTAGCTGCAGAAATAGATTTCCAGGATATATAAAGCAGTGTGGTTGCTGTGTTAGTCCATTTGAAGGCAGAGAAATAAAGGTTAAAAAAAATAAAAACCAAAAAGTATCAGCTGCTACTTTATTGGAGCAAATACATTTCTTGACTAGCTTTTGAGACTTCGGGTCAAAATTGTAATGAGCAAAAAATGATATTGCATGAAAACATACAACAGTGAGGCTGCAGTAAATGAACCAAAAAAGGCATTGCAGTGACAGTCTGAGCGAGCAGGGGGCCCTCTCTCTGAACCAATTTTTGCTGTTGTGGGAGCACTTCCTCCAAATTGGTTAGGCAAGAGGACCCCTGATTCATGTGTTAGGAAGATGGAGCCTTCCGCTACTTCACGCATTATGAAAGCTCGTGGCATGGCATTCGCTGGTTGTGCTGCTCTCTGGATGCACGAGATGAGCATGGCCTGTCCACAAGTTTTGAAAAAAGCTCATGGTACCAGCACATACAGCCATACTTTTACTTCCAGCAGGAGGGGGGTTCACAATCTATCAGAAATGGGAGAGAAGGGTTTGGAGGAAGGGGAAATGTACCTAATTTGTGTGCTGCTACACGTGCACATCTCTCCAGCTTGTTGTTGTTAAGTGACTGTATTAGTATAGGGAAGAGCCATCAGTAGCAATTCATGGGAGAATACTGCTTAAAAAAACAGGCACTTTTGTAGCCTAATTTGCTATGGGAAAACTGGACTTACAAAATCATCTCTGCATTTTTGTCTACCCTCTTCTGCCCCAATAACATTCATCCAATTTTGTTGAAATCTCTTCCACAAACAGTAGAGCACCCTGACATTCAGAATCCCCTTTTCTATTTCTTTTCAATAGGGAAATGGGCCTGTTTAGGGAGATCAGAGCATATGGTGATGTCCTCAAGCATTTTGAAAGTCACCCTGACAGTTAATGTAGGGGTCCTGAAAAGATAGACCACATAGGGCATTTCAAATCCCAGAGAAGGCTGGAGGCAAGAGTGGGCTGGACATGTCTGTCCTTTTTGGATGATTTGAAATGCTGGGAAAGAGGGGGGGAGGCAGAATTCACAGGGGTGTGGCTGATAGTGTCTAATAACATTTCCCACCCCTTGATTTGTAAGGGATGTGGCAGCCTACCCCCTCACCTCCATTCTCTTCCCCTTCTCTGTTAAGGGTGCATGCACTTAATTTTTAGTTTCATTAGTTTTTTTTGTTTTTATTTTTTGTTTGGGGTTTATTTCATTTTGGTTTATTTTCTTTCAAAAAAACAAACAAAATGGAAAGCAAAATGCATGGACAGTGTCCACTCTCCCTTGCCTCACCCCCCCCCCCCAAAAAAAAAAAACGAAAAAAAAACCCAGCACCAGTAGCCCAAAATAAAAATATAAAGCCTCTCCAACCCAAAAGCCTCCTTATCCCAATCTTAGTTCTACAGAAATGCAGATGGGGCAGGAGTTATCCCTAAGTACTTCTGCACTGATGGCTGCCTTCTTTGCTCTGGCACTAGCCAGCCCTAAGGGGCCACTAATCTTTACATTTTTGTGATGATTGTTTATCTTGGTGAGGGTGGGGGGTGGTGGCTTCATGAAAACAAATTTAGAAAGGGAAAAACAATTTTCTTAGTTTGTTGGTTTTTTTTTGGGGGGGGGGGGGGGGAAGACTATGCTCATTCAGTTCAGTCATCCAAAATGGACTCATTCGTTGCATTTTTTCCCATTCAGATCATCCAAATCCATAGTCCTAATCATCTCTGCAGGTTCCAACCAGCATTTGTAAGATCTTTTGGGACGTAATATTCCAGTTGCATGAGCTGGCTTGCGCAGCACTGTGTATTCTAATGGAAGTAAGCTAATAAACTACGACTTTGTGAAGGGTTGGAATAAACTAGCAGATTGTTTCTAGCCTGGCATAGAAAACTGTGGATTCATTCCAGAGCATTATTGCTGTGGTCCCCCAAGCTACTCCAACAGTGCATCTTCTGAATGCATTAAAGAGCTTGCCTACCATAGAGCAGCGATGGGAGCCCCGCCTCCCATGGGAGCGGGCCTGCGGTGCCGTCTGCTCTGAAACCTTTGTGCACCTGTTTGGGGTCACAAGGAAGGCTTCAGGGCTGCGATATTTCATTGCCCTGTGGACTGCCTCTCATCGGGGTCTGCGTAACCATCTATTTCCGTCACAGTCTTTTTTTTTTCTTTTTTCCCCCCCTTTGCTTTGCTTACAGAACAGTTTTATACCGATTACACAACGTACCAAAATGACCCAATCAGGTCTAGGACAAAAGTGCATCAAATTACCTTGAAACCACATCATTATGCATTTCACCCTCTGAAAGTGGTTGTTATAGAAATAGTCATTTTTTTCTGTGAAATCATTAACTAAATTATCAAGTAACAACTTTTTCATACGACGCTCGGGTTATTTTACTAAAAAAAAAATAAAAATTGTGCAGCTGCCTCCAATTATAAATTTGTAATCCATTTCCAACAGTCCCAAAATAATAGCTCTGAAGTCATAAAGGTATTTTCAGGCATTTTATCTATTATTTAGCCAAAATGGCTAGATCCCTAATTAACCACATAATATGCTCCTGTTTAGTCCATTAAACACTGAGTGGATTCAGTTTAAAGAAACCTGACAATGGCAGATTTTTAACATGACGGTCGTTTTATTTTCTCCGGCCGTAGACAACACGATTCGACTGCAGGAGGTCGTTCTGGACCCCCGCTGGACTTTTGGCAAGTCTTGTGGGGGTCAGGAGGCCCCCCCAAGCTGGCCAAAAGTCCCTGGGGGTCCAGCGGGGGTCCGGGAACGACTTCCTGCATGCAAATCGTTTTTCCGTATGGAAAAACGATTCGCGGCAGGAGACTCCCCTTTCCCCTCCCCCTTCCCCCGATTTACGATTTTTTGACGATAAATCAGGGGAATTGTTATTGTATCGTGGCTCTAACGATTTTTGACGATTTAAAATATATCGGACGATATTTTAAATCGTCAAAAAACGATTCACATCCCTACAACTCAGTCCAGTGTCATAAGCAGGTGACATGACACCATCACCCTGTACAGAGACAATGGCACAAGCTCTTTGTCGTGTCCCCCCCCCCCTGCTCTCTCTTTGACACACACATGTACTCTCACACTTTCTCCCCCTCTCCCCAGGCCTGGCCCCAGCACTCTCCCCTTTCTCACCCTGACCCTGGGGCTCGCTCACTTCCTCTTCCTGCCAACTCCAGGTCTTTCCTCTCCCCCCCCCCCCCCCCCCATTGCCAGTGATCTCCCCATCTGTCCCCAAATCTCAGTACTCTACTCCACAACCACAATAATTTCCTCCCTCCCCCAACCCAGTACCCCTGCAGCCTGTTATCTCCACCTTTCCTTCTCCTCCTCAATCCCAGTGATCTCCCCTTCTCTCTCTCAATCCAAACACTTTTCCCAGTCCATGAACTCTTTCTTTCTACCCTCCCCAACCCAAGTACTTCCCCCTTTCATATACCTCAGACTCCTTCCCCCCCTCCAACCCTAGTGCATTCCTCCATCCCTCCCATTCCAGCCCCATTCTCCCCCTTTCTGACCTCAATGATCTTACCCTAGGCCAAACCCACTAGCCTTTAACTGACCCATCTACCCCAGCATTCTCCCCTTCCCACTATAACCCCAACTTTCGCTCATCCTCTCCCTAGCCCAATCTAGGCACTCTGTCTCCCTCCCCTCTGCACAACCCAGGCACTATTTCTTCACCTACTTCCCAGCCTCACCCAGGTATTCTCTCTCCCCCCACAAAGTAACTCAACTCAATCTAACCAATTGCTCTTCCCTCTTTCACCGCTCCCATTTCTGAGGCTGAGGACCCCCTCCAGTCTGTCTGGACCCTGCCCCCATCTCTGCTTTGTTTTCAATCTTCTGGCTGCAGGGATGTGCGGCTGCATCTTCTTTTGGCCTTGGATCTTGTGCGTCTTCTTTGTTTGGCCATTCAAATTACACCCATGTATTTAGTTGAGCAAGATCTGGCCAGTGCTTAGCAGCATCTTCTCTGGCACCATGAGCAAGTTACTCATGGTGCCGGCCCACATATTGTGGAATGCTAATCATTGGCAGAAACATTTCTAGCCACTCCTCATCCTGGCTGTAGTGAGGAAGAATGAGCATTGGGGGGGGGGAGGGAGCAGGGCTGTGACTATGAGGAGCATGTGCTCCTCTTGCATTGTCGAACCTGCCATGGATAACTGCATGTGGGGCCAGGAGTACCATGGGGCTATGGCCACCCTTTCGGCAGTGATGTCTCTGCCATCGGCTCTGATTCAGTCAAGCCAGGTGGTGAACTTACCCCAAAGGCAACATAAAAATGCAAATAACATTAAGAGGCAGGAGGACAGAGGAACAGATTGAGCATCTCTGGGAAGCAGAGGTAATAAGCTGAAGCCAAGAAGCAAAAAAACAAGAATTCTTACTGGCACCAGTAGAAAAGACTCAAGGATTTAGGTCTAAGGTAAAAGGAGAAAATCTATTTGAAAACAAGTCATGATCTCTGGGGCCTTCTTTTCAATTGTGTTACAAGCAGAGAATGTAATAACCCTTTCAAAACGGAGCATTATTCTAAAGTTTACATTGCCTTCACTAAACACCTGATTACTCTAGCAGAGACAAAACATATGAAGGTATATTGATCACCTACAATAGGTGACCTCTCAAGGTTCAACAGTGAAAATGGCATATGAAGCTCAGAATGTGTTCATAGCTAAAATGATAATCAAACACTGTTGATACTTGCTTGTTGATACCTGCCAATGAACGCTTCCTGAACCTCACCTTTGCTTTTCGGTCTAGATATTCTACGTGTGTAAAACATAGTTATTTATTTTAGTTTGTAAGGCAGATAAAGATAAGGGTCTGGGCAGTAAAGCTTAGCCTGCATCTTCCTGTCCTTAAAAACTACCTCTATCCACACTTTCACTTCTCATGCCTGTTCTTCTCACCAACACAGTCACATGGCCCCTTCCACTCTCCATTCTCTCACCAACTATGACCTTTCACTCTGCTCATTTAAGATCCTTACTGACATGGAAGACTGGCAGATAGAAACAAGCACTCACTCATGCATTTGCTGATCTGGAACAATGGATGATGAGTGGGAAAGTCAGACACAGAAGGAGTTCAAGACACTTTTCTTTCTTTAACCCCCCCTATTCTCCTTCAACCTGGGATTCAGTTGCTCTTCTGCTCCTCCCCTCAGTACTGACAACCAGCCCAACTTCCTTTTACAGTTTTCAAGCAAGGAGGAGGCGCAATGGAGAAAAGAGGGCTGAGCATGATTAGTTTAACGCATGTGTGCTATTTTGTATAGCATCCGCTCATATGCTATTTGGCTATCATATGGATATTGGATGGAGACACAATATTTGTTTTTTATATTAGGGTCTATGTTAACCCATTATATCCCAGTATCCTATTTAGAAGGATAGCTTCTTAAAAAAATGTGGGACATTATGAGTTAATAGAGCGGAAGAGTTATTAAGGATACTTTTTTTTTTAGCATATGCACTAAAAAAATGTAACAATGCACATTAAGTGACATTTAGGGCTGGATTTTAAAAGGGTTACGCGCGCCGGGCCTATTTTAAAAAAGTCTCGGCGACGCGCGTAAAGCCCCGGGACTCATGTAAGTCCTGGGGCTTTACAAAAGGGGCGGTCTGGGGACAGGGCCAGAGGCCTCCGACAGAGCGGCCATTGCTGCTGTGTCGGAGGATCGCATGCCGGCAGCCTGCCGGCGCTTGCAACTTGCGCAGAGGCAGGCGCAAAAGGTAAGACAAAGGACAGGGTGGGGGTTAGAGTAGGGCTGGGGGGGAAGGTCAGGTTAGGGGGAAGGGAACGGGGGAAGGCAACACGCACAAGATGCATAATTGTGCACCAGGCGCGCGCATGTTATAAAATTGGGCGTACATGCGTGTGCGCCAGGTAGCGCGCGCACATGTAGGCCACGCGCGCGCCTCTTAAAATCTACCCCTAAGCTTTTAGTTTGTAGGTCCCAGGACGTGGTGGGTAGATTCAAGAATATCCTCCTGACTGGTATAATTTTTTAGATCCAGGTATCCATATGGATGTGTGCATGCGCGACCCAGAAAGTAGGCTCTTATCAGTTGCCCACGAAACTCCTTGTTCTGAAGTCATGTCTGTCACCAGACAGAACACATGCAGAGGAACTGAGCTGAAACAAATCTGCTTTGGAAATCTCCCCACATTTTAAAGAGGGAGGGGCTACTATTTATTTTTTCAGAATGAAAACAAGCTGTACAAAAACCCTCTGCAAGCTGAGCACAGAGGGAAAGGGCCCTAGAGAGAGAATTTAAGCTGAAATTATTCAGGAAATTGAGGCTCAAGATTAGAAGCCGCAGCTTGGCCAGCATGAAATAACTCTTACGCCCAATCAAGAAGTCTGGCACAATGTTAGCTCAGCTGGGAGGGGGCCCCTTAAAGGGGAATCGCGCTCCTGCGGAAAGAGCTGGGACTACAAATATTTTCCATTTTCAAGATGTTGTGCAACACTTTTAAGAAATAGCTCAACAATCTCTGAGAGCACTATTTTGTTTACTAGCGATGCTATCTCAACAGCTTTTCCCCTGCACACGTGTTAGCATGAACTCGATGCAGTTTATTTTAATTTTTTCTTTTCATTTGTGCTTGCGTGGCTTCCGGTGCTTTCAGTGGGAACGCGTGCTTAGATGCAATCAAATCCAATAGCAGGAGGGGGCAATGCACGCAACCAAAGGGATGAGAAGTCAAGAATAATGTCTGTGTGCGGAAGCTGGCAGTGTCCACCCAAGTCCTTGAAGGGCGTTTGTCAGTGGTAAATAAATAATCTACATTTTATTCAAGAGCTTCAAATAAGAAGTCTTCAAAGGAGTAGGCAAATCAGAGTGCCCTCCTGAATAAAATTTATATTTAGCACTGACAAACGCCCTTTACACGACTTCGGCGGACACTGCCAGCTTCCGCATGTATAAATTCTTGATTTCTCACCCCTTGGTTAGGCACAATGACATCGTTCATGAGATCACTGCTTAATGTCTCAGTGACAGCTGGGCTCTGCGTTAAAAGTCTGACATAACATTTGAACAATGTAAAGTGATTGTAATTAATACCAAGTAATGGAAAGGTAGCATGCCAGTCCAGAATCTAGCCGTATAATTATACACTTATAAATAGGTGAGAACGCAATTACAGAGGTATCACAATTTATTTATTTATTTTATTTAAAAACTTTTCTATACTGTCGCTAAGTTATGTACCATCGCAACGGTTTACAAACAGGCACAAAATAAGGTATGTATAGGTAGGTTATCGTACATTCTAACAGGTGCCAATTAAGTACGGTTACAAACTCATTAATAAAATTGATGTTTGAGTAGTGATGGTCGAGTCCAGGTGTATTATTGAGTTACTCTTCATAGTTATATTAACATGCATTTTTAAAAATTGTTGTTGTTCATTCTCAACTGCGCTTCTCTGACTTGCTTTCTCTCTACCTCTCTACCCTCCCGTTTCTTTAGGAAAGGCTTGTTTAAAGAGCCATGTCTTTAAGGTTTTCTTAAAAAATTTGATATCACTCTGTAATCTGATTTCAATGGGCATTGTGTTCCATAGATTGGGCCTTGCTGGGATGTTTCCTTAGCAGCATGGACGGGATTAGCCGGGCAGGTTGCATGGGTCAGAAGGTCTTTTTCCTGCCGTTACCTGCTATTTAACTCTGTATCTAGTGGCTTTCTCTGATTGGACAATAATGTAAACAAATTTGGGTTGTCATGGTAAGCTCACGCTTTCCCTGATGTCTCAATAGTAAAAGAATATTGAGAAATAAGAAAAATTAATAATTTTAGCAATCAGTCACAATTTACTAAATCTGACCAGTTTACAAACGTGAATATTTCACTTTCTAATGTGATGTTCTGAATGAGCCATTATCTATAACTGAGACTGTGTTATGGGACAAAAATAAATAAATAAAGAAGCATTTTTATTTTATTTTATTTTTGTTGGATGTGAATGTTATAATGTGTACACTGATATGATATCTTTTTTGAATACCGGTATAAAAAAAGTGAAATAAATAAATAAATTGTGATTTTTACAATAAAAGCATTCGCTTTCAATGCTTTTAATACTGTGTTTCCTTTCCTCTTTTTGACCCAGCAGCTTCCTCCGCTCTTTTGGCCTTCCAGTTTAACCAGAAACTGGTCTCTATTGGGGCTTCAAAACCACCGATCAATAGTTCGTTCTGAATTTCTTGTTCATGGGTCACAAGCACTCAGCTATTGCAACAAATGTTGGTTTTTTTTTTAAAATACATATTTAATAATCCAATGGCGCAGAAACTTATCACGACAGGCTGGCTGAATTCTCTTGCTGTGCAGTCTCTTAAAGTCACGCTGAGCAGTTTGATAGACCCCTCTGTCAAATCAATGCTGAAAATTCCTTCCTATTCCTCTCTTGCTGCTGTATTTCATTTTTCTTTTGAGAACAGACTGAAACCGCCACCACCCAGGTTACCAGGTTTAAGGGGGTGAATACTAAGGTAGTGGACTGGATTTGAAACTGGTTAAGTGATAGACAACTGAAGGTATGGGCAGTGACATCGCTAGATAGAAATATTGGGGGACAGAAGGGAGACGGGTGGAGCAAGTTAAATTATAGAGGGGGCAAGCCAACGTGACATTTCCACACATCATGCCCCCCCTCTGCCTTCAGATTGGCTAGAAATGACATAATAAGAAAAAGTCCCAAATATCTTCTATGCAATTGAAAAAAACACCCTGGCCAATTTCAATCATCCAGTAAAGCTATCATTAAAAGTATTTGATAGCATCAAATAATTACCAAAATAATTACCTCTTATAACTTACCAAAAATAAATAAATATTCAGATTATGGTGTCACCTCAGGAACAGCCACATAAACAATTTCCACTGCCAGAAACTATGGGAAGAAATTCAAAACCCTGCAAAAAAGATACTCAGAACCTAGGTAGGAAATCTGCCAAACCATAACAGCACTCATTTCGGGACTCAAACAGAAGCAACTGTACCTGGGAAAGGGCAGCCAGCACTCCATCACCCCTCCTAAGGGAAAATCAGAACAGCCCAGGCTGCTATAGCTTGAGACACAGACGCTACACGTTAGCAGAAATCCTCACCCCAGTCATCCTACTTGCAGAACACAAACTGACCCTTCCCTAATACAAAATAAGTGATCACAAATTAAAAACAGAATCATGCAGAATCCAAACTCTGCCTGCAGTGCAATAGCAGGGAAATGCACATTCCCTAAGCTGTGCATCTCTCAAACGGGATGTTACGAACTCACGGCCTGCAGGAAGGATGAGGCACCCAACCGGCTTAGAAGTGCCAGCCAAGGTTGGTGTGGCAAGTCATTTTTGGTGGGAGGGGGCCACTTGCCACCATGACCACCCCATAGCAATGCCCCTAGGCAGTGGTAAATGGAATTCACTATGTGGAGTTCCTGAAGGGTCAGTCCTGGGGCTGGTTCTGTTCCATGTCTTTGTGAGTGATACGGCAAAGTGGTTACGAGGAATTATTTGCCTTTTTTTTTTTTTGCAGATGACACCAAGATCTGTAACAGAGTGAATACCCCGGAGGGAGTAAATAGAATGAGAAGTGATCAAAGAAAACTTGATAAGTGACCTACAGGACAATGGCACTGAGAACTGGCAGAAGACAATAGCACTATTAATAGCATCATTACTTGAATCAGCAATAACAGCCTCATGAATTATCAGAGGAAAAAAAATTAGAATAAGGAATAAAATGATTTTTGAAATTTTTATGACAGTGAAAAATTATTAAATCTGTCTTGTGCTTAATTACTAAACAGTTTGTAGACATCTTAACTCAAAAACAATAATCATTCTCTCATTTGCTATCTGTTGCTGATACCTTAATATCAAATTATTGTGCTCAGCTCACTAAGGACAAGCATTGGGCATTGTAGGCTACTGAAATTAATTCCATTCTCTGTGTTAAATCCCTTTTGCAGTGGTTTGTTAATGAAGGAGGCTGTAGATAAATTCATTATCAGACTCAATCAATAAATGCTTACCTGTAGCAGTCTGTGTAACTGGCGTTAACCAGATAACAGTTCCTACATGTCCTGCAAACTTCTAAATTGCAGCATTAGGCCATTTATTATTGCTATATGCTCCCCTTTTTTTTTTTTATTGATTTCTTTATACAAGGGAAAGGGAAATTTGCAATTCTGTCACCAATTTTCGAGCATGGCTGTGTAAAATTTAGAGGCGAAAGCAAGTTAAAGCGATTTGCCCAAAGCACTCAGAGCATAGGGCTCACTGAACAGAAGTTTAAAAATCCATCCAGTGGGCCACTCCCAGTTTATACTAATTACAAAACACCCATGGTAGTTTACTGGGGGTCCTTTTAAATCACAGAATTTTCAAAGAACATGGGCTAGAAAGAACCTAGAGATAAAAGTATATAGTTAAAGTGAAATTACATTTGGGATTAGATTTGCTGGTAAGGCAGCCCTGAGTGGGAAATGTCGAGTACAACCAGAAAAGAAGGCTTCGTGGGGCTTTTGAACCAAGAATAATATTTTGGGGGTGCGAAATATACATAAACCTCATTTTCCCTTTCCAGTGTGTGCACTGTAGAGGACCTTCAAGGAAGCAGGGCCCAGCGTAGGTGCTGCGTGCTTCCCAAATGGACAAACAGCAGTGCCGGCTTTTCAAAGGCAGCTTTTGTTTGGGGGGGAAAATGTTTGGGGGGAAAAAAAAAACTTCTTTTCTGCTATCTGATGGCGTGAAAGAAGATGGTTTGTTGTGACTAGCTTTCTTTTTTTTTTTTTGCAAAGTGGGAAAAAAAAAAAGGTTTTGAAATGTTAAAAATCGCTCCCCTAAGAATTAGTGTGAGCTGTGGGGAAGCAGTGGAACTCTGGCTCAGGCTCCCACCAGCGCCGAGCAGGGGTTAATACGTTCATATCTGATGTGCGCTGGAGGTGAACAAGTGTACGGGCATTTGGGTGACTTGGTATTTGTGGGCCTGTCTCAGGGCAGAGTGGATGTGTGAAATAAATGGAGTATCCCTGGTGGTTTCTTCTCCTCCTCTTCCTATGTGCTCTAAATATCTTCCTTTGGGTCATAAGGAGCATTTTTTAGAAACTTTGCCAGATATCTGCTTTTAGAATAGTTTCTATTTAAGGTTTTTGCCTCTGTTCACAACCCAGAGGTCAAAAATAATTTGAATAAATCTAGTCTGTAGATCATCATTGGTCCTCAACCCTCAAATCCTTGGGTGATCTGCCGACCAGTCCAGTTTTCAGGATATCCCTAGTGAATAATTATGAGGGTGTATTTGCATGCAGCACTGGCAGAGGTACAGCAACAGTGAGAGCAGAAGCAACTGGGAATGGCTCCTGCCCCCTGTGGATCCACAAATGCAGACAGACTGACGCAAAAAAAAAAAAAAACAGCGAGGAAAGCGGGCGCTGAAAAGTTAGTGCCAGCTTTCTTAATGAGCGCATGGCGCCCGCAAGGGGAGCGCCATGCTATAAGCAAATTAGGGGGTCGCGCTAGCAAAAAGGCGCTAGGGTCGCTTACACAACCTTAGCGCCTCCTTGCTAATGCGACCCAGCCGCGGCTGCCGGTTACGAAAACCGACGCCGGTAAGCTCGGCATCGGTTTTCATAACTGGCCGTCTGCCAGTAATGAAAACCGACGCATTTACATTTGAATGTGATGAGCGCTATCGCATTCACCCCGCGTCGGAAGCATGTTAAATAGGTGCTAATCCCCCTATTGCATTAGGGGGTGGATTAGCGCCTATTTAACCCGCGTCCGAGTGAGGGTTATACAGTGCGCTCGACTGAGCGCACTGTATTGCATCGTCTCCAGAGTGGGGTGGCTGGGAAAGGGATGCCAAAAAGCCCGGGGAGAGGGGCTTTTAAAAAATGTTGGTGGTGCGGGTTTGTTGTAGTGCATGCTACTGTAAAACAGCGTGTCCTATAGCAAAAATCGAAACAAAAACATTGTACTTAGAAAGTGAAATCCCCCTGCCCAAACAACATGAAAGGAAAATTTCCTGCCTGCGCACCCCTAATTTTCATGCCAGTTGAATTTTTGGCATCTTCATTTCCATTTGGAAAGCAATGTGCCTGGAATTCAGACAGAAAAGCTGGGGCCAGCATCCTTACCTTCCAAATACAATGTTAAAGGCTTCACTGCCGCTTTGTATACATGCCAGCAGGTTAATAGCAGTTTTGTTCCTGTAGTGCTGCTATTAACAGGCCGTTAATGAACTCCTTGGATCAGAGGTAATAACACTAGTGAATATGCATGAGACATATTTACATACAATGGAGGCAGTGTGCATGAACTCTATCTCATGCATACTCGTTAGGGAGATCCAGAAAACCTGACTGGTTGGTGGCCCTTCAGGACCGGAATTGCCCGCCCTTGCCCTAGATATTAAGGGCCGAATTTTAAAAGGGTTACGCGCATAAGGTATGCGCGTAACCCTTTTAAAAACCCCCTGCGCCCGCCGAGCCTATTTTGCATAGGCTCGGCGGGTGATGTGGCATTTTCGGGGCGTGTCCGGGGGCGTGTTTCTGGCTCGGGGCGTTTCGGGGGCATGGCCGAGTGCCCCGACACAGTGCCGGCCCCGACATGCGCCGGCGCACGTAAGTTACTACTGCCCAGAGGCAGTAGTAACTTTTAAGATAAAGGTAGGGAGGGGGTTTAGATAGGGCTGGGGGGGTGGGTTAGGTAGGGGAAGGGAGGGGAAGGTGCGGGGGGGTGAATGGAAAGTTCCTTCCGAGGCCGTTCCGATTTTGGAGCGGCCTCGGAGGGAACGGGCAGCGCGCGCAGGGCTCGGCATGCGCAAGTTGCACAAATGTGCACCCCCTTGCGCACGCCGACCCCGGATTTTATAAGATACACGCGGCTACGCGCGCATCTTATAAAATCCGGTGTACCTTTGTTCGCGCCTGGTGCTCGAACAAAAATATGCGCGCGCGCTCTTTTTTAAAATGTACCTCTAATTGAGGACATGTGAATGTCCACATATAAGACATTTCTTTTTGGCCCAGTAAATTTCCTCCTGTTCCTTTAGGCCTTCCAGCTCATTCATAAACAATCTCTGTTGGGCTATGGAGCCAGGAGCCTTCATTCTCCAGGAGCTTGGGAGAGGGGGTTTCTTTCAAATTGAATCCCCTCCCAACTCAGCCCAGCCCAGCCATGGTAGGGACAGTCTTCAGGCAGGGATGACAAGCCATAGCTCACTCCAGAACCTGGCTAATGTGAACCCAGAGGGGTCTATATTCAGCCACTGTCAAGTTAGCTGGCTACACTTCTCCGGCTAACTTAGCCGGGTTATTCAGTGGTACTGCTGTGCTACTGAATATACCCAACTATCTAAAAGTTAGTGGATAAGTTAACCGGCTAACTGATTATCGAAGTTACCTGGATGACTTATCCGGCTAACTCGACTCCTCTCCGATCCGTTCATTCCCCCTCCCTCTCCCAAGTTATCTGGCTGAAAAGTTAGGGCCTGGTTCATCAAGGCATTTTCCCATAGACACAGAATGGGAGAAATGCCTTAGTGAATCAGGCCCTTAGCTGGATAAGTCACTTATCTAGCTAAGTGATGCTTGCTGACTGTAGCTGGATAATCTGCAGTCCCACTTAGCTAAGTTTTGTTTTTTTTAATATTGGGCTCCCTTCCCCCACAAAGAGCTCTGAAGCACCCTTAGCCCCAACTATTTTGAGGAGCAGAGTTCTAGCCCAGGAATTAAATCCATATCTTCTGCACCTGTACTGCCACTGAATTAGAGGGATGGCCCCGCATGTAGAATGTATTATTATATTTCACCCAGGAACAAAAGAGTTAAAACAGAGCAAGACATTATGGTCATTGACAAATTACTTCCTTTGAAGAAGAGGCTTGAATGCACAGTATGTTCTCCAATATTACCCCATCATACATCTCAGTATCAGAAAGAGTTCCATATTTGTTGATTATAAGGCACTTAGTAATGAGTCAATCAAGTAGAATATCCTGTAAAAGCCTTTATGTTACTGTTCTGCTTAAAATATGACCTTTCAGATTAGAAAGTCCTACGCTGCCGAAATGATCAAAGCAGGCTGGTGTTTGACACAATGTCTTCTAGCTCAAATGCCAGATTAATAAATGGAAAATGTGTTCTTTCAGATACAGAGATGAGTCTGTAACTCCTTTAAAGCAAATTACAAATAAAGCTGTTTTAAACAGTGAACAGAGCAAATGCCATAACTGAAGAACTATAAACTAAAACTTTTCTTTTTTATATAATTATTTGTTAAGGGGGACCACGTGATGCTGTGAGAGAGGGCAGATGCGTCTCTGACTTCTCCAAGGGTCCTCTCCCCTATGTTCGGGTGACTTTGCTCTCCCGCTCTGCTCATCTTTTGTTAGCGACGTTATTCCTACATTTGACTGTTCAGGCTCACCGGATTTAATATGCGCTATAAGCTGGCATGGCAACAAAATCCACCAAAAAGGAAAAAGAAAAGGTGAAAGGGGCCGATATCAAAATGGCTGACGTGTCTGAGCCTACTTTGTGGACTGAAAGCCCGGAAGTCTTAAGCTCCGATATCGCAGTGACGGTCTTAGCCGCTTTGGAGGATAGATTTGTTCAGCTCTCTAGCCAAATTAATGGAGTGAGCACCTAGTTGACGGCCATTCAGCAACAACTCCAGTCGGTGAAGCAGCGTTAACCAATGTGGAGGACGCCTTGGCAACTTTGTCACAAGACATACAACGGCTGCAAGCCACTTGTGAAATGCTGCCAACCAAAGTCAATACTAAATTATAAACAAGTCAAGCTAGAAAATGAGAGGATTGTATGCCATGTATGCTATACAAATTAGTATAGTTTAGCGATCTGTAACTGGAAATGCTTCATTGAAGAAGTATGTTTTTAAGGCCTTTTTAAAGTCCTTTTCATTAGTAATATGTCTTAGTGCATTTGGAAGAGAGTTCCACAGGATAGGACCTGCCACTGAGAAAGCCCTCTGCCTAGTTATATCTGGCTAGTCATACCGAGGGAACTTCTAATAGATTCATATTGTTAGATCTAAGATCTCTGGTGGGTTTGTACAAACGTAACGAGGTACATAGCCAAATGGAATCCTGGCTGTTTAACAAAGAATGTATTAATGATATTATTTTGTATTTAACTCTGTATTTAACTGGTAGCCAATGTAGTTTAAATAAAATGGGAGTGATATGCTCTTTCAATGATATACCTGTTAGGATGCAGGCTGCAGCGTTCTGAATCAGACGTAAAGATTTAATTGTAGAATCTGGTAAACCCAGATATAGCCCACTGCAGTAATCTAAAGCTTGAAGAACAGTTTGAAAGTCCAAAAAGAATAACAATGGCCGCAAATCTGTTACTCTAGTTTTTCCCTTTGTTAAATTGTAAACCGATCTGATATGGTAAATTTACTATGAAGGTCGGTATAAAAAACTGTTAAATAAATAAATAAATAAATAAATTGTTTTAGCATGTGTAATTTAAAGAATGAATTTTTCACCACGTTAGCAGTATGTTGGGTTAGGGACAAGTTTGTGTCTAATAGTATTCCCAAATTCCGAGCTGTTTTATTTATTGAAATCTTCTCACTTCCTATAGTAATATAAGATGGTGGACTATTTATAGATTATCAATCATACTTAGATGTAATAATTCAGTTTTTTTAAATTTAATTTTAACCGATGATGGGCAAGCCATTGTTGTGTGGTTTTAATGTAGATCTGAATTAAATTAAGGGTTTCGGTCCATGAGGATTTGTATGGGACAAATAGCTGAATATCGTCCGTATAAATTTTAAAATGGACGTTTAGGGCCGATAGTATATGACATAGTGGTAATAAGTATAAATTAAACAGTATGGGAGACAAGGATGAACCTTGTGGGACACCTGTGGGTTGCATATGTGATTGAGAGGAAGAGAGACTAACATTAATTTGATATGATCGATCAGTGAGATAGCTGTTAAACCAGTTTAGAACTGTGTCCTGTAGTCCTATTGAGTGAAGTCTGGATATTAATATCATGTGATCAAGTGTATCAAATGCTGCCGAAATGTCTAATAGTACTAGAATATAATCTATGTTTGAGTCGAAACCTTTTAAATAGGTATCGAAAGAAGAGAGAAGAAGGGTTTCAGTTG
Organism: Rhinatrema bivittatum; assembly: GCF_901001135.1. Lineage (NCBI taxonomy): Eukaryota > Metazoa > Chordata > Amphibia > Gymnophiona > Rhinatrematidae > Rhinatrema > Rhinatrema bivittatum. The sequence goes on along the minus strand of NC_042624.1, from coordinate 100,574,264 downwards.
AATGGCCTTTTCTAAAGCCATGTTGATTAGGATGCATAATGTCGTGTTCTGACAAAGATTAATTTAATTGATGCAGGACTACAGATTCTAAGGTTTTTGAGAGTGATGTTAATGTGGCAATAGATCTAAGATTGGAAAAATCACTAGAGGACACTGATTTATTTTTGGGAATGGGTAATATCGAAGTTTGTTTTAGATATGTTGGGAATTTCCCAGTATCTAGAGATTGGTTAACTATTGAGCAAATATGTTCTAGACATACTTGGCCTAGATTTTTGAAAAGTAGCCCTGAGCAGGGATTTAAAAGAGAATTTGATATTGTTTGCTTAACTATGATTTTTTGAATTGTATCTGGTGTAACTTTGTTGAAGGATGACCAGCAAATTACTGGTTCCTGGTCCTTATATTCTGGGTATGGTAAATCTTTAAATTCTTGAATTATATTGTTTGCCTTAGCTTGAAAATATAGAGCTATTTTGTTGCATGTCGAATCATCCACATCTAAGGGATTTTGATGCGAAGAAGTTGTCAGGGATTTAACTATACTAAATAAAGTAGCTGGACTGTTATTTGCTAAACTAATTTTATGTGCGTAATACTTTTTCTTCTCTACATTTACTTCTTGCCTATATATTCTTAAAGTACAATAATAGTTGTTCTTTGTTATAATATTATTATTTTTTTGCCATAGGCGTTCTTTTTTCCTAAGCATTGATTTCAGTTGACACAGTTTATCATTATACCAAGGGCGGTTAGATTTATGGCTTTTTGGAATTATTGTTTTAACTGGGGCAATTAGGTCCAGTGTCTTGGAAATGGTGGTATTCCACCTTAAATTTGGACACTAAAAATGGTGCCTTGAGAATTGAGAGAGCCCATCTTTTGGGGCCCGTACCATCTGGAGACCCAGTTTCTAATAGGCCACATACAATTATATTTCAGATTCTTAACTTTGCCCATAAAGTTGACATCCTACGGGCTTACCGACGGCCAAACGGATCTGCTTTTTGAAGGCCAAAAAATACTTCTTTTTCAGGACTATTCAGCATCAGTGGCCTCGCGCAGGAAGGTCTTTGTTCCTGTTTGCAATCAATTGGCACAGTTGCGTATTCATTCGACTTTGATGTTCCCTGCAAAACTGAGTCTTTCACAACAGGAAAAAACACTTTTTTTACTTCAGCGGAAGAAGCCAAAAATTTTCTACAGGGCCTGAACTCTGGTTGAAAATGGTTGAGCATTATTTCATTGTGTTTCATGCCTTTCTTGTTTCTCTGAGTTGGTTATACAGCCTTATTGTTCTCCTTTAGGGAGAGAGATAGTCACACTGACTTCTTTTTCCTTGTTCTATGCCTTTCTGGGTGGTGGGGGGTCCCTCACAGCAAAATGGTCCACAAGTTCTGGGAGATTTTTTTCCCTTTGGTTGCCAAATAGGACGTAAGGATATTTTGTTTTTTTACCTTCATCCATATGGTACCCGTGCTGGGGTTTCATACAGGGGGTATTGCTGAGAAGGCTGGACTGGGGTATTTGATGTTTAGCATTCATATGCTTGTTGCGTGTCTGTTTCTCTTTCAGGGTGTACTTTTGCCATTTCTTTCGGGGCTATGAGAATTGAGAGAGCCCATCTTTTGGGGCCCGTACCATCTGGAGACCCGATTTCTAATAGGCCACATACAGTTATATTTCGGATTCTTAACTTTGTCCATAAAGCTGACATCCTACGGGCTTACCGACGCCAAACGGATCTGCTTTTTGAAGGCCAAAAAATACTTCTTTTTCAGGACTCTTTGTCTGGTGACTTTTTCTCAGGGGTGGGGTCTAAGCTGGAGAACTTTACACCCACATGATATTTATTTTATTAACTTACATCCTCCTTTAGCAAATATGAATCTCCATGGTAGGACTTCATTGCTGTACTTGGAATGTGTGCGGGATGGGTTCAGTTGTTTAATGTTACAAGGTACTTCAAGCATTGCATAGACACCGGATGGATATTGCCATGTTACAAGAGACTAAACTCTCTGACGCTGAACACCTTAAGTTATAAAAGCAGTGAGTAGGCAAGGTTTTTTCTGCTTCTTCTGCTTTGCGAAAAGTGGGAGTGGCTATATTGTTTCATAAATTTTTCTCATTCACAGTACAGATTTCCCTGGTAGATCCTGAGGGACAGCATATGTTTTTGATAATAGAGCTCTTTGGAAAAAAGCTCCTACTGGGAAATGTCTATGCCCTAAATGTCTATTCTCAAGTTTTTTTTAACTCCATTCTAAATACTCTTTTATCATATTCCCATCTGCCGATTATACTTGGTGGACACTTCAATGAGGTTTTTGACACAACCGTTGATAGACAACCAGCGAAGCCCATCTCTCAGGTGGATGGTTCTCCCATATTTATGACAATACCTGGACTTGATAGACATGTGAAGGGCTCTGCATCTGCTGGAGGAGGACTTAACAAATGTCTCACGTGCCCATGGCTCCAAATCCTGTTTGGATTACATGTTGGTAAGTAGGGATCACTTTTCTAAAGTGGTGGGTTCGGAGATTGGCCCCTTGGCAATATCTGATCACGCCCCTGTGTGTGTTGATATTAGTGGATTTTCCCTAGTCAGAGATGGAAATTTCCTAATTTTCTTTATCATAATGCCCAATTTCAGGAATAGATCTGGGGTAAATGGACTGAGTATGCCCATTTTAATCAGCTCCACCGGATTGAGCCAGTTCTCTATTGGGAGACTGCCAAAGCAGTACTTCGAGGGGAGGTGATCGCCTATGTGGCTAAGTGGAAAAGAGAGATTGCTACGATTAGAAAAACACCTAGCTTGCAAAACAGATACTGTCAAAACCCCTCAGCCATGGCGCGCACTCAGTTCTATGCGACGCAAAGTGTGCTCAGTGAGGTCATTCATCAGAAAACTCAGAAGAGCTTGCTTTATTTTAAATATAAGTTCTTCCATTTTAGAAATAAGGTGGGGAAGCTTTTGGCTAGAATTATCAAGTCTTGGGAGGGTAAGACTCATATTTTGGCCCTGAAAGATGGCAGGGTTGAGCTGAAGCACTCCACTAGGGAGATTGGGAACATTTTCTACAACTATTATCAGGATCTTTATAAAGCCGAGTCAAGTGATCTTCCCTCTATACAAGCGTACTTAGCTGATATTTGTGCAATGTTACCCATCAAGCTAGGTTGAGAGAACATTGCACAAATCTCATCTTTGAGTGAGTTTCCTCACTCCGAAGGTCATCAAATCTTCCCAAGAGACCACTGTTCTGTTCGTACGTCTCACTTTGAATGTCAAAGTGGCCCCTAACCCATATACTAATACCTAAACCTCACCTTTCTAGAGGCAGGGCATTATGGCTAGGTGCTCCCTCTCTCTCTCACTCTCTCTCTCTCATAAGTGACCCCTCACATGCATTAAAAGGCATTTTCACATGTGAAAACACTATAACACCATTAGATAAATGACCCTGTAAGTTTGTACCTGAGGCAATGGAGGTAAAGTGACTTGCCCCAGGTCACAAGGAATAACAGTGGGATTTGAACCCTGGTATTCCTGGGTCATGGCCCACTACTCCTCCACAATATTATGTTTTCATTTATAGTCATAGCAATTTGCATGTATTTCATACATCCATACAGGGGTATGGAATACCCCCCCCCCCCCAAAAAAAAAAGGGATATCTACTAGGAATCCCTTCCACCCCACTCCTTTTATCCTCAGAGAATATGTTATGAATTATAATTTGCATTCCCTGTTTTTTGATACTTAAATTTTATGTTTTCTTACCTGCATTGTTCCTTTTTCATCAGATACCGGTGCCCTTACAGAACCAAATCAGGGTGAAACATTTTTGTTGTTATTGGGAACAGTTGTAATAACTCTCAATCTTTCCCTAATGGATCCACAGGTACACATATCAAAATTCCCATAACAGAAAGGATACTCCTTGCTGTTTTACTGCCTTTTAAATTTTTTTGTGGGTGGGGTAGAGGAAGGAGGTCTATGGCATGCAAAAGCTTGTCAAGACTGGAAATTTAATGTTGTAGCCTGATTTTGCTACAATACACATCTGCCTCTGGCAGTAATCTTCCACATCTCTAGAAATAAAGTTGTCATCCTAGAAGCAGGCTCTCTAGAGTCCTAATATCACGGGCATTATTTTGTATTTGCTAATTCAGGGCAATCCTGATAGTCCTCTATTTCTTCCATCTCCATGGATTCCATGCCTCTGGGGTCTGTAGCTTCCTGTCTGGTAAGCCATCCTCTTTCCTTCTCCCCAATCCCCCTTTCCCAGAGAATTGTTCATTTTATAGGGCTGGTCTGATTCCCTTTCAGCCTTCCAGAGTTCCCTGCTAGCCCCAGAGAACTTGGGAAATGTAGTCTCTGAGGAAATTTCTCTAAATCTGGGTTGTCTGGGCTTCTGTTTTCTTCTGTTTGTGACTTGAATGGGACTTGGGGATATTTGCCCTTCCTTATCACATCAACATTTACATGCATCCAATCTGCATCCCTCTTCAGACCTTCAACATTGAATGCCACCTACTTGTGGATTGTATTCAATTCTGCATAAGAATGGGATCTTTCCAAACGTCATCCATTGTCAATCTCAATGACTGTCATACAGTGGTAGCACAATGGCTTTGCAATCACAAACTCAAATTAAACCCCTCTAAATCAGAACTCCTCTGGATCAGTCATCAAGATCATTTCCTATGATCACTATCTTTCCTGTCAGGTAACCCCTTACATCAAAGGAATCAGAAGCAAAAGAGTTCAGCTTAACCCAAACCTCATAAGGAAATTCATATCACCAAGGTGGTAAAAACCTCCTTAAGAAGTTGCCATACTGCATCAGACCAAGAGTCCATCAAGCCCAGGATTCTGTTTCCAATAGTGGCCAATATAGGATACAAGTACCTGGCATCTACCCAAATATTAAATAAATCTCATGCTACTAATCATGGTAATAAACAGTGGCTATTCACTAAATCAGTGATTAATAGCAGTTTATGGACTTCTCTTCCAGGAACTTGTTCAAACCTATTTTAAACCCATCTACGCTAACTGAAGAGCTTAATTGTGCATTGAGTAAAAAAGAATTTTCTCCAATTTTTAAAATGTGATACTTGCTAACTTCATGAGGTACCCCCTAGTCCTTGTATAATCTGAAAAAGTAAATAACTGATTCACATTTACCTGTTCTAGACCTCTCGTGATTTTAAAGACCTCTATCATATCTCCCCTCAGCAGTTTCTTCTCCAAGTTGAACAGCCCTAACCTCTTTAGCCTTTTCTTGTAGAGGAGAGTCATTCCATCACTTTTATCATTTTGGTCACACTTCTCTGTATCTTCTCCAGTGCAACTATAATGTTTTTGAGATGCGACAACCAGAATTGCACACAATACTCAAGGTGCAATCTCACCATGGAGCAATACAGGGACATTATGATATTCTCCGTTTTATTTACCATTCTTTTCACAGTAATTCCTAACATTCTGTTTCCTTTTTTCGACTGCTGCAGCACACTGAGCCAAAACCTTCAATGTATCATCCACTGTGATGCCTAGATCTTTTTCCTGGGTGGTAGCTCCTAATATGGAACCTAACATTGTGTAACTACAGCAAGGGTTATTTTTCACTTTATACATCTGTACCAGATCCACCAATTGTGCAGCTACCTTGATAAACACAATCTAGCTACTGTAATCCATGCATTAATCACCAGCTGAAGTGACTACTGCAACTTTCTTTTAAGTGTCATCTCATGATATAGTATGAAGTGACTCCAGCTCCTACAGTCACTGGAATTTTGGTAGGAGCCAAAGCAACTGACCACACAAAACTGATCCTGCATCACTTTCAAAGGCTCCCAGGTAAAAGCAGGTTAAAATTCAAAACTCTCTGCTTCATCTTCAAGTGCCCCAGAGTCTCTCTCTCCCAATATCTTTGTTTCTTCACTCCCACAAAAGAACTTAGGTCCTCTCAAATGACTCTTTTTGCCTCTCCTCTTCTTCCATCAGATCCAGCTCCTTAAAGGTGCAGAAGCAGACCAGCAGCACTGAAGGACTGTAGAATGGCTGCCAACCTGCTCTGTGTCTTTAAGGAAGCGGGTATGACATTGCTGCTAAGCTTGAGCACTGAGCAGAGCTTAAGAGGGAAGGCTGACCCTGTGGAGGAAGAGGAGCCCCCTTTTATAGTGCCATGTCATTGGGGCCCTGGATTAATTTAACATTTTTGTCAAAAGTACAATTTTTAAATAAATCTACATATTCTGAGCTTTCATTTGACACTTTTATCATATTACTATGATAATGGCAAGTGTCCTACCATAGCATCCACGCAAAAAACTTGAGTTTACTATAAATTTATATAGATATATAGATAAACATATACAAAAACCACAAATATGTACTGTATATGCAGATATAGGAAGATCAAACATGAATATTTATTACTATATATAAGAATATCTATATCTACTGTAGACTGCCATGAAATCATATTAGAAAATACTAACCATACCTTATTTGTCCTGAATGCTATTCTAGATACATATTCCAATAGGCTTAACTATTTTTTTTTTAATTTAAATGGAAATAATTTATATTCTAAAAAAATTATGAAACATCTTCTTTTTTCCTTTGACTCTTCATAGTGTGGAATATAATGTGTGTACATTTGCTAATACAGTTTGAAAGACTACACAGAGAAAAAGAATAAGGGGTAAAAGCTTACCACAAAGGCTCCAAATATACTTGGCTGTGTGTGGGGTTTTGTTTTTTTTTATGGTTCTAATGCTGCTGACCCTCAATCATTGAATTATCCTCTGCATTCTCTGATTCATGTCAGAGAAGTATATAATGCAGAAGTGTCATTACTGGAATCAAGAAGCATGGCTGAAACCTTTGTAATTTTTCATATTACAGAAAACCTGCATGATGCTTCCTCTATGGCATCCTTTCCTGTTTTGTGACATCTCTATTTATGTATTTACAGAAAGGACTAGAGTAGGGTACATACAGCATGTGCTCTATTCTGCGTCAACCACATTTAGGAAAGTGGCCACTTAGAAAATCCTGCATTCTGCTCATCTGCTGCTCTACTAGAATGGAGATCTCTAATGTCTAAGCCTTCTTGTCGACCATATTTTAGCAGCAAGAGTAGGAATTTAGGAAACACACCACCAATGTACTGCAATCTTTCTTTTCCAGTTTTATCCAGAGGAAATGTTGATATGTGCCGGACAGAATCCGCACAACAGTCAAGATGACCTTCCAAGAAATATGCCTTTTCAAAATTTCCTAAACTATTGTGTTTGTGAATGGTTGACACGTTCTCTAAATACAAATCTATTGTATTACATGTGCTATTGGCGATTATTTAGCAGGCAAAAAATATTTATGTATCTCCTGCCCCAACTTCTTCTTGGCAAAAGGGATTCACATGGGAGTTCATGGGCCATTTCAGCTCCGATGCTCTCAGGTTCTTCTCGCACAGGGGGGAAAGGACAAACCTTGTAGGGCCCTTCGGGTTTTGTTCTGGAGGTTTTCTTCAACAGACCAGTAAAAATAAACACACAGCACCATTGTAAGTACGGTCTAAAATACGGTGAAAAAGATATCACAGTTGGTACACTTTTGTTTAGTGCACTTTCAATACAGAAGAAAAATAAAGTTCCAAGAAATCAAAGTCTCAGTCAATCTCCAGCCAGCACACCCAGCAGTAGGCGCTTGTGGTAAGGAAAACCCTCCCTAAGAGCTTCCCTCTGTGGTTCCCTGCAAGCTGGACGCAGGCTCTGGAATCCACGCCAGCAGATTGGAAATGGATGCTCCGTAGCAAGACAGATGAGACAAAAGAGCCTCTGAGCGATGCTTTCCTCAGACGGCAAATTTAGGATGGCATTTTCCCCAGACCTGGCGGTCCTCCAGCTAAGAAACTCCACTCCCCTTTCACACTTGAAGCAATCTCCATGGACAGCTGAGAAACAGTGACCTACTCCTCTCCTTCTGTGCACTACCTGGGGTTCTTCAGCAATCTCAGTGTTCCCCTTACATTCCAAGACGCGATCTCTCTACTCCTGAAGGCCTGGGCACACTGACCGTGGGCCCCCAGCCGCTCTCCCAGGAGACAGACGGTCCTCTCTCTTGGAGATACCACCCGCCAAGAAAAGCGAAAAGAACTCTGAATCAGAGGATTCATTAGTTGTGTTAAACTCAAGACAGCTCCCACTGGGGTGTGCCAAACTCCCTCAGCACTCCTGCTCTCTCTGACCTCACATTCAGGGTTTACTGAGAGTCTGAGGCCTACTAGTAAGGGACAGTTTTGTAAACCCCTTACATTTACAAATGCCAATTAAATATAGCAGGGTCTTAAATGCATCAAAAAATATTTAAAATAAAAATAAAGAAATTTTAGGAAAATAACTTTGTTTCATGTATCCTGGTGTTGGACATAGGGAGCCCAAATTTCAAACCTGTCCGCAGTATAGCAGTTGCACCAATAAGTGGGCGCACAAAGATGAATGCTAGTATTTTATAAACTGTGTGGTAGGAGCTGTTCAGTTTATAAAATGCATCACATTTCTGCTCTGCATATACACATGTATGTTTCAGTAAACAATATTTCCAATGCAAGAAAACGCATGCACATATTTTATACTCAAAATAATTGTGGCACTGTGTGAATAAACACCAGGATTAGCTAAATAGGGGTGGAGTCGGCGCAGTAGTTCCTTTTCGCGTGCAATACGCTTACAAAATGACCCCCTTAGTGAGGAGCCTAAACTCTTTTGAAATTGACATCTGAGAGGTAGATATTCCAAAGAAAGCCAGCTAGGAAAGTTAGCCGGATAAACATATCCAGTTAACTTAGCCAGGATATTCAGTGGTACAGCCTCGCTGCTGAATATACCTGGTTACCTTTTAGTTAGCCAGATAAGTTTAGACCTGCCCAATAGCAAGTGTAACTTAGCTGGAAAAAGCTGAATATTGTTGAATACTCAGATGCCACCACTTAACTAGATAAGTCCAAGCTTACCCGGCTAAGTGGCACTGAATATAGACCTCTAAGTAATCACCTGGTTAGATTGCCCTAGTTGAAAATTGTCCCTTTTGGGGATGCTAGTAGCATGCCCAGATTAAAAAGAGAGTTGGGGTGGGTGGCAGGGGGATATGTATGTGGTAGGAGAATAAACAATGTACACATGTTTGGAAGGGCAAATGTCTATACAGCATTTTGTCTCCATTCTGCAAAGGGAAACTACTCCTATTGCTTCGCCTTGACAGTTAGCTACCAGAACCTGCAGCAAGCTACAGAAAATTGCACACACACACACACACTCACTCACACACACACACGCACACACACACACACACACACACACAAACTCACATCCCCATGTGAAGATCAGATTTATGAGATGCCTAGAAATGTTGATTAAAAATAAAAACAGACTATGGTGGTGGCATGTTTAATTTTGAAAGCAGAATAATGTGGTGACACATGTAGCTGTAACGGTGGAAAATTAGATCAATAAGCCTTCAGTATAACTTTGTATTAGTATGCATAACCTGCACCATGTCTGCTGCATATTCATAGTGTAGAGGTCTGTGCTATTCATAGAAACAGTGAAAAAGAAAACGTATAAAGACCACCAGGGCCATCTAGTTTGATCGTTATTCTTTCCTGTTGCAATATCACTTGCTGTTTGGTCTTAATTTTCACTTCCTTTTAGCTAAGGATTCTCTCTGCTTCTTCCATGCATCCTCTTACTTTTTGTTATTGTTATTTAGTGAGTGCTAAGTCAAGGTGGTGACACTGGGAATGCACATTTTTAATGCCATCACTGTGATTGCAAAGGTACCAAAAGTTCCGAGTCAGGAACCCCACCACCACCGCCGCCACCACAGACACACCCAAAAGTGTCCCTTGCCCCCATCTCACTCCTCCAGTTAAAGAGAAAGCTTAAACGTCACCCCCTCCAAAATGTCCTCCCTCCCTGCCACAGCACCAGTGAGACAGAAGTAACTGGAGATTACTCTTGTCCCTAGTCAGGGGATACCTGACTTTGGAATTGGGTAACAGATGTCCCAGATGTTGCCAGCTTGTGTTCCGCGTTCCCCGGGGTGGAGATCCAGTTGGGGTCTCTAATTGATCTTGAAACTCTTCTCTTCTGGACTCCTTCTATAGTTTGACCTCTTAGGGGAAAAGGTCTTTTTCGGGATACCAGTAGGGCTCTTGCAGCCCAGCCACGCATTGAGGAGGGGTTGGTACAAAAGACTTCCTCACTAAAAATGCAACTTTGCACAAAAATCCAAAATGTCACCACTGGGTGAGGAGTCACTATTGTCCTCTTACTAACCAGGTCTTCTCCCTCCTGTCCTTCAGTCATGGGAGTTGTATCACCAACAGGAACAAGATTCATCCATTGATAAACATATTTAGAAAATCTTATTATTAAAGTCTTTTCTACTCTCAGGAAGGGATAACCCCTACCAGGCAAGGAGTGTACTGTAATTGGGCAGCCTCCCAGCCAAACACAGCGCAGGAGCAAAAAGCAGCTCCTCTCTCTACAAAACCCAAAGCAAACTGACCACACTCACTAAGGCTCCAACTCCTCCTTATGGACAAGGACTGAACCATTGCAGGCATCCTCAGGGGAAGGTGCTTCAAGGAATGGTCTTGTCCCTCCTAGCTGTCATCTACCAGGCAGGGATCTAGGGCCAGCTAGTGGGAAACCAAGGGTCCCCCACAAATATTTTCTCCTATTTGTCTTAAATGTATTACCTAGCAACCTCAATGAATGTCCCCTAGACTTTGTACTGTTTGAAAGAGTAAACAACCTATTTGTGTTTACCTGTTCCACGCCAGTCATTATTTTATAGACTTCTATCATATCACCCCCTCAGCCTTCTCTTCTCCAAACTGAAGAGCTCTTATTATTTATTTATTTAAAACATCTTATACTGGAACAACTGCACTAAGCGCTGAATTTTAAAAGCATTGCTCGCGCTAAAAGGGCCATATAAGCGAGTATGGGCGCCATGCGTGAGCAATGTGAATTTTGAAAGCTGCTAATCATGCACGTATATGTGCCTGCATGAGCTAAAAAAAAAAAAAAAAGGAGCAGAAAAGGGGTGGGACATGGGCAAGGCCCCCGCCCCTAAACCCCTTCCCTGAGGGTTTAGTTTTCTTGGGGAGCCAGGCAGAGCATTCTCTTAGAAGATTCTTGTCCAGAATATTAGAGGCAGGCTCCCACATATTTTCTTCTGGACTATACCCCTCCCAGGAGATAAGATATTCCCACCTCTTGCCACATCATTGGATGTCCAGCACCTCCTTTACCTGATAAGTAACATGCTCTTCAGAGGTAACCTCCTGGAGTTCTGCAGGTTTCCTGGAGGGCCAAGAGAGAATTAAGGGCTTTAAAAGCAAGACATGAAACACAATGTGAATTCTACGGAACACTGGTAGATGTAACTGGTGGATTACTGGTCCCAGTTGGCAGATGACTGGAAAGGGTCTGATGTAGGGATGTGAATCATTTATCTGACAATTGAAAATATCGGCCGATATCGGACGATATCGGACGATATTTTCAATCTCGTCAGATATCGGGGGGGTCCCCAATAGCAATAGGAAACCCCACGATTAATTTCATGGGTTCTCTTATCATTATGGGGGGGGGGGAGGCAGGAAGAAAGGGCATAAGAAACATAAGAAAATGCCACACTGGGTCAGACCAAGGGTCCATCAAGCCCAGCATCTTTACAAAAACACAGCCTGACCCTTTAAAATTAGTTCTTTAGTATCCCCCCACCCTCCGGACCCCTCCAACCCCCCCCAAAAAAGTATTTAAGTACCTGGTGGTCCAGTGGGGGTCCTGGGAGCGTTCTCCCGCTCCCGGGCCATCAGCTGCCAGTAAACAAAATGGCGCCGATGGCCCTTTGCCCTTAGCATGTGACAGGGTATCCATGCCATTGGCCGGCCCCTGTCACATGGTAGGAGCACTGGATGGCCCGTGCCATTTTTAAAGATGGCATGGAGGGCATCTGAAGGTGAATGTGGTAGGTGCTGAGCCAGATCTTGTCCCCTGGTTTGAATTAAGGTGCTGGTCTACGGTGCCCATCCATTGTTTTCCTGGCTTTTTCAGCTTCTTTCTGAAGCATCTTCTTTGTGGTAATATTTCCTTGCTGCTCTCACTGTGCACAAACGCCCTCCCCATTGGGATTACTCGGGATGTAAAACTAAATAGCCCATTGAAGGACTGAAACTGTCACAGTGTTGCCTTTCTAGCCCTGCACATTTCTCCAATAGCTTTGCACAATTTCATGATTTTGTCACTAGGTAATCTGGAGATCTGTTCCTGTGCATCCAGCTCTAAACCTAGGAAAATTATTTACCTAAATGGACCTTCAGATTTCTTGTTGGCCAGCGGAATGCCAAACTCCGCATCAACAATTTGGAAGGTGGCCAATAGGCGCCTACAATCCTGTGAGTGTCTACCAACAAACAGGAAATCATCTAGGTAGTTTATGATGCACGTGGATCCCAACCGCTGCTCAACAACCCAGTGCACAAAAGAGCAGAACAGTTCAAAATATGCACATGAGATCGAGCAGCCCATTGGGATACACCTGACCCCTAAATTGAAGGTGGAAAGAGCCAGGATGAATGGATAGCAGGTGAAAGGCAGACTCGATGTCTTACCTTGGGTCCACCTCTTGTGGACCTGCACCACCCCCAGAGGCAGGAGGCAAGTCACCAGCTTGAGGAGAAACGCTGGCCCTTTTAGCCTGCCAGCTATTGCCAGGCACTGCTGTGCCAGACATGTGCTACTGAAGTCAATCTGTGCCATGTGTCTCCGCTTGCTGTCAGAGCTCCGACCTGTTTTTTTCCCCCTTTTGCTAGCCAGACTGTGTCTGAACATGGTCCTCCATATTCAGTGCAAAAAATTGTTCAAGATTCATCAATGAAATTATCCTATCACTGTCAATGGGACATAGCTTGGGTAAGACTACAGCAAAGTTGAAATAAGCATTTAAGAAATCTGCCCCAAGGTGAGAGAAAAATGTATTGAACTGCCTGTGGTTTTGATATTTTTCTGGATATAACTTCTTTTTTAAAATTTGAGCCACAAATAGCAGAGGAATTTGATATTGTACATTTATTTTTGATTCCTTATATGAGATTAACAATTCCCAGTTTTGGTGCTTTACATTAGCACAAATAAAACAATCTGGAAGATATTTTAGTCTTTCGTACACTGTAAGTGAAGGTGTCCCAAAACTGTCCTGGTTTCCCCGCAGCCAGTCAGGTTTTCAGGATATTCACAATGAATATGCATGAGATCATTTTGCATACATTGCAAAATCTATCACAAACTTTCACTCATTACTACCATTTGAGTTTTTACCATATCATCACCATGCACTACTGTGTCATATTTATTCTCTTGGTTATTTATAATACCGCTCATATTTATGTACCGTCACATTCATTCAAATAGACTTATTTATTTACTCTGCTACACTATTACTTTAATTGTATGAAATGTAAATATTGCATTGTTTAACCTCTCCCATCTTCCAGTTCCAAGTTAATTTTCCCTGTTTTATTGTAACTTTCTCACACCTTTTAATTGATTCTCTGTATTTAAAGTTCACAGTTGTATTGGAAATATTTATTACGTTACGCTATACTTTACACACATTGTTATTTGTAAACCGGGTTGATGTGATGCCTATCATGAAACTCGGTACAACAAAAATAATAAATAAATAAAAATAAATAAATACATTGGAGACTTTGTACATGGAAATTGATCTCAGAATACCCAGTGTGGGTATTCTGAGAAAACAGCTGGACTGGCTGTGGGGTCTCCAGGGCAGGTTAAGAACATTAGATATCTGGGAAGCCCTGCTAAAAGTTATGTTTTCAGATTCCGTTTCTTTTTTTTTTTTCAGGTAAACAGTTATTTTTACAATCAGTTGTCATACACAGCAAACTTACAATTTAAAACTGGAAAAGCGCAACAATTTCCTTCTTTTCTTTGCAACAACCCAGGGATGACCATCCTTTCCTCTCTGAAAGAGTATCATGAGCATTTCAAACTATACATTGCATTCATCTGAAGCTTTTCAAACTTATTTTTCAAAAATCACCTTTCTTTAACTTCAGAAATTATCTCCAAACGATTCAGAATCGATCTGATCTATTTTTGATCACTGCAATCATTTCTTCGTATGTTATGAATAATAATTCAATCCATTCACTGTACATATCCCTATGAATTTTGTTCCATTTCATTTAAACAATCTGCATTTTAAATAAAAATACAGTTCTAATCCATTCATTTTGCACGAGTCCTCCTCAGTACCTTCCAAGTCAGTTCCCAGCAGGACCCAGCCTGGATTCTTTGGAATTTGAATCCTATTACACATTCAAGAAAATATAAAACTTTCTGACAGGTCTCTGAATTGCCATATCATGTGGAAATAAAAGTCCCTTTGTATACAATCCTTCCAACACAACCAAGATTCATTTCTATGTGTTTTACTAAGTTGTACTGGACACCAAGGCTGTTAGAATGGGCAGAAGAGCTGCATGCATTGATTACAATCCCCTCTGGCTAACCAGTACATTGCTTTAACTCATGTATTCTACTTGTTATATGAAAAAATATGTTTAAGCACCATTTTTTTTGGCAGATCAAAGGTAAATATGGCAGCCCATTTTTCTGATTTTGCAATCGATACCTGTAGCTCTTCTTCTATATTATGGAATGGGTGTAATTTATCGGGTGAATGTTAATGATAAGAAAAGAGGTCTGAGAGTACTACTCTCACAACTGGACAAAAAGAGAGAAAAAAAAATCTGGAAGCCCTGGACACAGCAGGATTCACCAGGAAAAGAATAACACAGCAAAAATAAAAAATGAAAAGAATTCAGAATAAATTAATACAGAAAATGTCTTCTAGGAGTGAAGAGTATCATTTTAACACCTTTCCCCTCCCTAGGAGATACTTCTACTTTTCAAACTATACAGAATTCAGTATTTCTGAAATCAAATGAGGCAGCAGGATGAAAGCTTTTTTTTTTTTTATGATATTCGAAACACATTTGCAAAGCCCATGATGCTGACAGTTTCACAGTTTAAGAATAGATTCTTATTAATTGGCATTCTTTATTTATGAATAGAGCAGGTATGATGCAAGAAAATGAAATGCATGAGTCAATACATGCAGATTCTCAACTTCTGCAGCAAGCAGTTATCTAATTCTCCCCAGAGATCTTTTCCATCAATAATGCATTCACCGTGCTTCCTTCTGAAGGACTAAGAACACAATTTTTAAACTATGCATTTTGAGACTAAGCCCTAGGGGTACATTTTACCTGTGAACTTTGCTTAGATTTTCAGAGCAAAAGTATGTGTGTTCTTTCCTTCATTTATAAACTTGCCAATGGCTACAGATTTTCTCCAGACAGTACAGAATTTAAAGTCAGTGTCTGGAATTCAGTCGGAAGGCTAAAATGTCTGGAAATTGACTGGATTTTAACCCTCCAGTCCAATGCAGCAGCAGCCTGAATCTCCTACCCTAAATGAGCTGTGGTTTAACTCCATAGCCCAATGGTGGTGCTCGAGTTGCCTGCATATGCCCCCTCTCCCTGGTACAGCAAACAGCAATCTCCAGTATAGACTGGGTCCTTATTAGTTACAAGTCTCTGCTTCTTCAACTGCCAGCACAGTGGGCCACTGGCATCTCCCCAAGTCTACTCTAGCCCAAACAGTATCAGCAAGATGCCCAGTGCGGCCGTCTGAATATTGAGAGGCCCAGTGGGGCTGTCGGTATCTCCCTCCTGTCCAAATAGCAAAAGGCCCAGTGCGAACACCTGCATCTTCCATCCCACTTGAATAGCGAAAAGTTCAGCTGGGCCATTAGTATCTCCTTCCCACCTGAACAGCAAAAGGCCCAGCACAAACCATTTTCCTTCCCACGTGTGGAAGATGAGACCGTATGAGAGGGAGCCTATGTGAGAAAGGGAGTGGGTCTGTGTGTGTGAGGGAGAGAGCCAGTGAGAGATCCTTTGTATGTGTCTGTTTGTGAAGGAGAGCCAGTGAGTGTGAGAGAGTGCCTGTGTGTCTTTGTGTTTATGTGTGAGAGATTGCCAATGAGTGTGAGAGAGCCTGTGTGTGTCTATGTGTGAGGGAGAACCAGTGAACGTGAGAGAGCCAGTATGTGTTTTATGTGTGAGAAAGAGAGAGCCAGTGAGTGCGAAAGCCTGTGTGTTTGTGCATGAGAGAGGGAGTGTGCATGAGAGTGTTTGTATATGAGAAAGAGGATAACGTTTTTGCACCCTCCCTCTCCCCCACTAATCCAAGATGATCTCCGCATGATTTGAAATCAAAAGTTCCCAGGTATGAAGTATGGGGAATTATTTTTATCCCTATTAATTTTAATTATCGTACTTCATTTGTGTCTCCTGTTTTGAAATATTTTATTGATGTTTGGTAATTAAAAAAAAAAAAGAATGAGTTATTAATTATTGGGTGTTATTCTATTTGTCAGTTGTTTTGAAATATTTATTCTTTTATTAGTATGGTTTTGTTATTATTGATTTTTATAGTTCTTGATTTTATTTGATGTTTTATGAGGAATAGTGTTGTTTCTATTTTGTCATTGTTGCATTGCATACAGCATGAGGCTTTTTGCGGTTTCCAGTTTAATTTCATCTGCACATTTCTATTTATACTTTATGGTCACTTTATTCTGTATTTGCTGAGGGTCCCTCTGTGTTCTGCATGTGTGATTGAGGTGAAGTAATCCTGCTAGTGTGTAGTTTCTGCCTCGCGATCTACTGCAGTCTGCCTTATACAATTTTCTTAATTGGAGGTATATTGGTGTTTTAGGGTTTGGAGTAATATTTGCAGTGTTGCCATTTCAAAGGTAGAGTTTTTACTGTTTGAGTACTAGCAGTTAGTGCTGTTTTGATATGGGAGGTTTACTATATTTTAATTGTAATTCCGTTTATGAGCCAAGCCTCTACCCAGCATGCATTACAATAGACCTAATACCATATGTGCTCTAAGTATCTTTTTTTGCATGGGTTTCTGGTTGACACTATAACAGTACATGTAAATATAATATACATATTGTAAGTCATATTTTTACCTCAGACAACTGTACTTTGACTATCCGTTTCCATATAAAATCTGTTATAACTGTATAATTTTTAATTGTATGTGGGAAGGGCTGGGATGGGAGTGGGGGGTAACACAAGACTGTAAGCTTTGCCTAGGACATCTACTACCCTTGAACCAGCTCTGGAATGCCAGGGGTGGGTAAAGGGGTGTGATATCAAGTAAACAAGACAAGATAGTAGAGGGAAGTTGGTTTCAGTTTCAGGTTTTCAGTTTCGGCTCTTCAAGCAAGCCTACCAATAGCTCTCACACACACTCGCACTCAGACACACAAGCTCACCCCCCCCCCTGCAAGCACGTTCCTAAAACATGCTGTCCTCTACAGTTCAATAATTATAGTTACTTGTTCCTTTCTGTTTTTGGTCTCTTATGTTCCTTCCTCCTGTTCACCCTTCAAATACCATAGTTGTTCAAACTGTTGTCATAGTTACTCAAATTGTTAAGATCTAATTTCCTCTCTTATTTCAATTGTTATAATGTAAACCGATGTAATGTGCAAACAAATGTTGGTATATAAAAGCATTAAATAAATAAATAAATAAATAAATAAAGTTGATGTTGGGTTGCATATAGGAATTTATATGCTTGTCTTCCCAAAGCAGAGAAATTTTAACTGGGTAGACTGGATGGACCAGTTTGGGTTTTATCTGCCATCTGTATGTTACTATGAGATTGATTACTGGCTCAAGAGATAAGCAACTGTGATGGGGTAATATAGATTTCATGAGTTATTGGAAACTTTGTATGATGTGATAAAGTTATTTATTTATTTTTAAAAAATGTATGCCACACATATCAGCCAATGCCACTAAGGTGGTTTCCAGTAATCACATACACAATAAGTATAATAATGAATAATAAAAATACTAATCAGTGTAAACCACCCTTTTCACAAGCATTACATACAACATATAAACACATATCACCAACCACCTCTCAATGATGTTTAATTTACTCACCTTGCCCAGTCAAGCATAAATTATATAGCAATACATTTAAAAGGTATATCCCATTGGATTATCAATATCTGGAAATAAAAAAACCCTTCACTAATTTATTTATTTGTAAATTCTGCTCAGCTCTAATAGAAGCCAGCATCTTATTCCAAAACTGTGGTGCCATAGCGGTAAAATATCTTTTTGAAATTTGCTGACTTTTAATCACATTCACAGATTCTAATCAATGACCCTGGGAGGACAACAGTTCTCATCCTGGCATATACCATTTTAACCTCTTACATATATGTATTCTGGTCCTTTACCCCACATACATTTAAATACTGTTACCAATACTTTAAATTGACAGACATTTTAAATTCTTCCTAAAATCTAGTGCATATTTTTCTAATGGAGAGGATGGCACTGGCAGTTGTTAAGTAATTGTAGTTCTCCTGACTGTTCTAATGGGATGTTGTTGGTATTTTTATATTTGGGATCATTTGGTTGTACCTCATTTTGTTTATCGTTTCTAGTAATAAGTATATAAAAACAATAAATAAATAAATAAATAAATAAATAAATAAGGCACGTAATAAGTTTAAAATAAATAAATCATCATATGGAACGACATAGCTGAAAATTTGTCTTTGCATCCAAACGTTTGGAATTTTCACAGTTGAAAGTTGGCAACCTTATTGGGATAACAGCTGGATCCATCTGCTCTGGGACTTTAAGATCTGGTTCAGTGTTTCTCACTAGAGTTTGCTATGTGGAGAAAACCTGGTCTGGATCTGCCTGTCCCTGCTGCCATGGAGCCTGCTGTTAGTCCCCTTACACAAGGTATCTATTAGGAGGTGAATATTCAGACACATTTAGCTGGCTAACTCAGAAGTTATGAAATATCAAAACCACCTAACAGGGATATACAATTATATTTCAATCACAAAAGGAACACAACTGTTCAATCGCTGTACCAAACACATTTTTTCAATTACCGCTTCAATCTGTTTTACTGTCAGTATAAGAATTTTTCAATGACCTCCAACCTCCTCCTTGTGTGATCTATTTTTTATAAACAATATTTTTTACTTTATTTTAAATGTGTTTTATGTGACATCCAATAAAGTTATTCTTGTACTTCAAACTTTCAGTATTCTTTCCCACGTTGCTGTGTCACAGTTACATTAATAGTATGGTAAATACCTTAAGCCCATCTGCTATAAATCAATCTGTTCTTAAAAGTCCCAAGTCCCGACATGTCTTTCCTCAGGGGAGTATACTATGCAACAAAGTTACACACAGATGATCATTACCACACCGTCCTTCACAGACACGCTATAACTTAGCTTGAAAATCTTCACCGCTTTCCTTCAACTCCACAAAGTTTCGCTGTTTCTGAAAGTGTCCAGATCTTGAGTCTCTCCCGTTCTGGATGAGTTGACACAAGGAGGAGGTTGGAAGTTAATGATTATAACGTGCATTCAGAATGCAGGGTCGCCTACACGATTATATGAAACCTTCAACCAATTCCTATAAATATTTAAAAAGTAGTTTTAATGAATATATATTTATCACAATCATTTTTCACCACAGTCATGTAGGTTTCACAAATTAGCATTGAAAAATTCTTATACTGACAGTAAAACAGCGGCGTACATAACAAAATAAAGGTGTGGGGGGAGGGGGGGCGAGATTTAGGTAAGGCTGAGGGGGGTTAGATAGGGGAAGGGAGGGGAAGGTGGGGGTGGTGGAGGGAACGGGGAAAGCCATTGGGGCTCCCCTAGGGCTCGGTGCACGCAAGGTGCACTAGTGTGCACTAGTGTGCACCCCCTTGCACATGCCGACCCCGGATTTTATAACATGCGTGTGGCTACGCACGCATGTTATAAAATCAGGCGTACATTTGTGCGGACGGGTAGCTTGCACAAATGTACCTCGCGCACGTAGGTTTAAAAATCCGGCCCATATATTGTAGCAATTAATGCAGGTAAAACACTTTTTACCAAGGTGGGTCACTTTGAAAACTGTCCTTTGCATAACTGAGCTGAATTCCATTCCTTCCAGGCCTAAGAAATTTCACTATGAACAATGGTTTTCAATTCTCATGCTGTCAGAGTTGAGTAGAACTGCAGATTAAAGAACTTTTTAAACATTAGAACACAGAGACAGTAAACAACAATTCAGAAAGATCTGAAGCTTAAGCTATCTTAAGATGTTAGCTTAGGGCCATGACCAGTTAAGCCAAATGTATTGGAATCTTTTTCTAATTGTTTGAATTGTCAAGAAAATGCCAAAAAACAAAGGATGGTCATATAAAGAATGCAGATAGTTTAGCCGTCTTTGATTTAATCTTTTTTTTTTTTTTTAAGAGAGATGAATATAAATTGATTATTCAATTATTAAGGTAAATAAATTGTATAACAGGAATATTTTCACAGTCTTTGGAGTTTTCATTACATGTTTCTAATTTACAACGTCTCTAGATCTATCTTCTTACGTTGCTATAATGAGTTTAGAAGAATGAGTCAGGATTTGATGATGTCTGCTCTGTGCCATTACTGAGCTTTGTGATTCATTCTTGTGTGGCTCTAGGCTGAATCACTCTCAAGAAATCTGAGGCAGTCAACAATAAGCTAGTTCCCTCTTAGATGGGAAACACACATGCACTTCGATAAACCTTTTGTTTTTGTTTTAGTTTAAAACAGCATTTTTTCTTTTTGTACCGAAGTGACTCAATGAAGTGTCCTTGGAACCAAATAACACATGTAAAATTTTTGACACCTGCAAACATAATAAGATGACGATATATGACCTATATGTGTAGCATGGAGCATGATGGGTATGGGGTCAACAGCATCCAGCATTGTTTTCCCTCCCCCTATTTATCTCCACTCTCGGGAACACCTCTTTCAAGCTGGCTAGGAGTACACACGTTGTGCAAGCCCGGCACACACTTTTAACCTTTCTGATGGGGTCAATTATCATCCAGGGCCATCTAGCCAGGTAAGTACTTAGCTGGAAATTACTTTGAAAATTGTCCTCTCCCTGAGTAAACCAAACAAAAATAGAAAGGTTTCACTAGTAAACTAAGCGGCATACAAAACTCTAATGTAGTATGTTCTCAGAATGCTTTTTTGTGGTCCTTAAATTATAATAAGAGTACAGCGCATTAGAAAACTGAGGAACACTGCACCAGAGATTTGAAAAGGCAGAAAAGAAGTCTTATATCCTAAACCATGTTGCAGTGCTTGTGTTTTGTGAATTGGTGGTTATTAAGCAGCAAAACCTCCAAACAGCTGGTGTGTAGTCAGATCAGTGCTGGCAGAGCTACACACAGGATGGACAAACTCATTATCACAGTGGTGTACACCAGTCCACAAAGGCATCAATTCTGTGAAATTACCCAGCTGCATAAACGGCCCAATATCTGAAAATATTCAGCCTACAGCATTGCTTTTTGTGCTGCCAAGAAAAAGATATTGGGGCTGGCTTGGGGGAGATTCATCTCTCTCTAGTAGAGATTTACTCCTGTGTAGAGGAGCCAACCTTTGAAAGTGATTGGAGTTACTGAAATCACCATAAATTACACTGCCCCCAGCACGTGACTGACCAGCCTGCATGTAAATGTCCAGAGGAAGAGTTAATGTGGACATGAGGAAGACTCATGTGGCCAGAACAAAAGCTGAGGAAGACTCAAAGTCCCACCAGTCATTCTTCTTCCCAAACCCAGCTCAGTCTCAGTCTCCTCTTTCCTGCTCCATTCCCCACCCTCACCTGCAACAAACATTCTCTCTCAACCCCCCTTTTCTCTCAATCTCTTAATTTCCTCTCTGTTACGACTGTCGCTGCCCGATGTCTCCACTCCGCCCACCTTACCTTTTTTGCGACTCCTCCCACGGTTGATGGACGTCTGGCTGCCGCGGCGTCTGCCTGCCGTCCTCTCTGGCATCCCCGGTCCGGTTTGGGCGCTGCATCCCGCCATGTTGTCCAGGTACCATAGGGCATGCGCGCCGTGCGGCCCTGCTTCTTATTTTCTCTTTGGAGCGAACCTCAGGGGCGTCCCCCTGTGATGATGTCTCGCATCCCGGATACAAAAGACTGCACTGTTTGCTAGCTAATCGAGTTAGCAAGGGAACTCCTTACGGATGGGATTCGCTCTCCATACCTAGCTACTCTGCCTCTCCAACTTTTGGACTTTATCCTAACGGGGCACCCGCTCCTCGGGGGCCTCTCTCATTTCTTTCAGGTCGCTATCAGGAACCAGTACTCGCTCCTCGAGGGCCCATGTTCCCTGACTCGCTGCCTGAGCTTATCGCTTCTGCTTGGAAGAAACCGCTGCCTACATCATCAGTAAGTTACCAACTTTATTTCCTCAGAGCTGTTCCTTGGAACCAGGTACTTGCTCCTCGAGGGCCTGCCTCTATTCCAGCTTCTGTGTTACCTTCCGGGAGAAACCTCTGTGTGAGTAACTTTACCAACGAGGCTCTAAACCAGAACTCTGTGTATGCTCCACTGTACTCACTATCTTAGTTTTCTCCACTACAGCACAGCCATAAAGGGAATCATTGTTCCAGTATCCTGAGGAACCCTGAGCCCAGCCGGGCTTCATCTCTACTGCCACCTCTGGTGGCTTCTCAACTCTGTTTAATAAAAGATATAACTCTGTGTTGTGTGTCCCAAAGCTGAGCCTGACCTGTGGCCCCTCAAGGGACTACCCCCCATGGGCGTGGTCAGCTGCCACAGTGTCCAAGGGTCCACCCAAAACCTTATAAACAATAACACTCTCCCCTCACTGCACTCTTAATTCTCCCCCTCCTGCATGGACTGAGCACCATCCTTCTTCATTCACGTCATCACAGAAATGCTTGTTCTTGGAAGAAATGTCTGTATGACAAATACAATCCAGAGGAACCTTATTCTTACCAATTGCTGAATATTTACTCATCTTCCAATCATAATCATTTCATTACAGCTAATGCCTTCTCAAACCTTACAGATTTCTCACATTCTTTATTCAGTTGAATGGTATTTCATGAAGATGACTGTCCATAATGTCTTTATACTGTTGAAGCTTACCCTAATGTAAGCTTTGCCCTTCCCCATGGTAGCCATCTTGTTTTCTGCACAAACAGGTATTTAAACAGAGGCATTCTCAGTAGTCAATTGCCAGTGCTTGGTTCTCCCTCAGTCCTCTTATTCTGGCTCTGCTCCTATATTTGGAAGACTTCTTTGTCTCCTGACTCTACAACCTGCACTCCTGCTTGGTCTCCTCCCTGGCTTTTGGTTTTCTGGTATGTTTCAGATACTTGCTCGGTTCCAGATCTCTCTCTCTCTGTTTGGATCAGGGACTACCCCCACCTCTCATACCTTGCCAGCCACCAGCACAGGAGAGCCCTACCTGAAGGGAAAGTAGCTGGCATAGATGGAAGAAACCCAGAGTTCCTGCTTCCACTGTCCTTGGTCTTGATTCACTTCTTCATTCCTGGGGCAACCCACTGACAACAACCATCACAATATTCTATCAATATTGACCTTGGAACTTTAACAAGATAAACTTTTCAACTTATATTCCTATGGACAATTCTACGCTCCTAATATTTAACATCCATCCCTTAGTTCCAAGAATCATTATCCACTTCTGAACTTTCTGGCTTTGCTGAATACCACTTCACCCAAACATGGTTGCCAAGTTCCTGCTGATCTTGTTCTTGAACATGGTCATTTTGACTTATTAATCACATAAATCCTTCTAAGAAAAGAAGTTGTGAGTGTACCCTGTATTCGTGTTACTAGACTTCTCCAGTTGTATTTGGGTACACCGCTCCCAACTTCTCTGTCCATCATTGTGTCAAGATCACTTCCAAATATCCATGAACAGAAAACAACTAACCCCATTAAATCCATCCAGCTGGAACAAATGTATGTGTTATTTAATTCTCAACTTCCTCTATGAGCTAGAAGTGTTTGTGAAAAATCTATCCTCTATATGTAGAGAAAATAGCCAACAAAACTACCAAAAGACTGGTAAAGCCTCTACAAGAAGTCTTCTTACTTGCTGGGGTGGTTATGGATAACAGAATAAGAATTGAAGGAGCTCTTCTTTCAGGAGGAGTTTGTTTGTTTGATGAATATAGACTTACTATAAGTTGTTTAGGGATATGTATAAGTGTAATGATGGTGTGTGTGTGTGGTGGCATTGTATGCATTAGAAAGTTTAGATCTGCTTAGATAAGATATTAAATTACTGCCTTTCATTTGCTCTGACTTGCTCTGACCAATAATGGCCTTCAGAAAAAGTTAAGTTCTGGAAATCTATCAATTACCCACAAACATTTACTGTAATTTAACTAATTTGAATTGTATTAATTATTGATTATACATGTACTATGGACAAAAGACAATTTCAATTTCCTGTTTAACAGCCCCTACCTCCAAGTGCTTCTAGTATAGCATTCTGTAATGTGCTCCATCCAAGGGCCTTAGAATATAAGAACATGCCATACTGTGTCAGACCAAGGGTCCATCAAGCCCAGCATCCTGTTTCCAATAGTGGCCAATCCAGGCCATAAGAACCTGGCAAGTACCCAAATACTAAGTCTATTCCATGTTACTATTGCTAGTAATAGAGGTGGCTATTTTCTTAGTCAACTTAATTAATAGCAGGTAATGGACCTCTCCTCCAAGAACTTATCCAATCCTTTTTTAAACACAGCTAACTAACTGCACTAACCACAGCCTCTGGCAACAAATTCCAGAGTTTAATTGTGCGTTGAGTGAAAAAGAACTTTCTCCAATTAATTTTAAATGTGCCACATGCTAACTTCATGGAGTGCCCCCTAGTCTTTCTATTATCTGAAAAAGTAAATAACCAATTCACATCTACCTGTTCTAGACCTCTCATGATTTTAAACACCTCTATCATATCCCCCCTCAGCCATCTTCTCCAAGCTGAAAAGTCCTAACCTCTTCAGCCTTTCCTCATAGGGAAGCTGTTCCATCCCCTTTATCATTTTGGTTGCCCTTCTCCATCGCAACTATATCTTTTTTGAGATGCGGCGACCAGAAGCACATGCTGCTGAGTAGCTGTCAGCTTTCCCCCATGCTCTAGTTTAAAAGCTGCTCTGTGGTAGCTTGAGTGGTAGGCGGCTTGATAACAGCCAGAGGAAACAAGAGGCAGACTCTAGCTGTTCCTTAAGTGCACTTTATTTACAGTGAAACAAACCCAAAAACAAATATGGCAGCACGCCTTTACTTCAGGAATCACAATAAACGATATGGATCACCTTACTTCAGGTACTGCACAGTCCTTTACACTTAGGAGGCCCTTGCATATGGTAGCTCTCCTTCTGCTTCCCAAGGCCTCTCTAACCCCCCTGGACCCCGCCAACTTAACCCAGGCTAAAGAGAACTCCCCTGGACCAGAATTTCTTGTGGTGTTGGTCCTTAAGAAGGACCGGGCCAGACACCTGTGGCTGGTCCTTTAAGGTGTTTGGAGGGAGTTTCTTACAGACTCCCCCACATGCTCTATCTCCTTTTTAAACTTTACTGCCAGCAGGGTTTGATCATAAATAAACCAGGTACGACTGACATGTTTTGGATCTGCGTATGCTATCTTGTCAACATGACAACTTCCAAGGGAATCAGAAAAACTGTCGAAGAATTGCAAAGCTATTGAAGGGGCACTGTCAGGGTCGCTAAATGGGAACAGCTGACATCTGTTTGCAATTAGGGTGCCCCAGCAAATTACATTTCTGTGCATGCTCTGAAGACAAGAAATGAATTTACTCTGAATTCACTATTTAATGCCTCCCTTTGAATTTCCAACTTTAATTTAAATTTTTTCAGCGTTGCAGCAGCAGCAAAGCTACATAATCTGAAACAAGAGAAATTCAGGTTCAGGTCACTAGGACCTGGCTTAGCAGGATGGGCAAATCTTCTTGATTCAATTTGCAAATCTTTGGATTTGCAACACATGAACAAGTAAGTTCCATTTTTAGTCTCAGTACATGAACAGCAGCATAATTTAGCTTGCACAGAAATGCAATTTCATTTGACGTTTTATTCAAAGCTTTAATGGTATTTAGATCATTTTTGCCCTCTCTTATAATCTTCCTCAGAAGTACAGTAGAAAAAAAAAAATAGAAACTGAAGCAACAGGATTCTCCAGTCCTGTTGTGTTCAATAGACAACTCTAAAACTGTAAACAAATGTCACCCATTGTGATGCAACATGCCAGGGCTCTAAGGCCAGCAATTTTATATCAAAATCAATGAAAACAGCAACAAAATAAAAAGGCATTGCTCAAATGATACATAAAAAAATATCAGAGGCTCAGTGGGGAGGGACATGGATTTGATTCCTGACTCAGGTCTGTCATGGCTGGGGATGCTGCAGAGGCAACATTCACAGCCTGTGGTGGGATGAAGTCTCCATTTAATTCTGTGTTGCAGTTCCAAAGATTTGCAAATTGAATCAAGACAATTTGCCCATCCTGCTAAGCCAGGTCCTATTGACCTGAAACTGAATTCCTCTTGTTTCAGATTATTGTATCTTTGTTGCTGCACCATTGAGAAAAATTAACTAAAGCAGGAAATTCAAAGGGATTCAATGGCAAATTCCCAGGGCTGGCATAAGGGTATTAGGCGCCCTAGGCAAACTTTCTGCCTTGCGTGGGGCAAAATAATTCCATATTCTCAAAAGAATAAACCAGAACTTCTGGCTAAAGGGGGAATAGACCCATTAAAACAGGGTGAAGTCAGGTTGCAAAGGCGCAGGTGAACTGGCGAGTCTTGAGTAATTTGTGAAAACGAAGTAATTCATGTTCAGCTTCCGTGACACCCCTCCCCCCCCCAGCTCAGGAAGGACAGTGAGAGATGATGGAGCTCATCCCACCATGGCCTGAAGTCAGAAGGAGGCCCGCAGTCCCGGGGTGGAGCTCATCCCAACAGCGGACTCTCCGCCAGCAGCATAGGCCTCTAGGCCACATCCCAGCCATAGAGACCCAGCAACTCCTGCAGTGACCTCACTGCCATCACACAGCCCATGTAGCAGCTCCCCCAGCTACATGGACTCACCCCCCCCCCCCCCCTCTCCGGTCTCCCAACACAATCAAAACGTCATACATTGCAACCCCTAGGCACGGGTTACCCGGTAAACTGCGACAATTATAAGCTCAACCAAAATTACAACCAACTCCACAAAAGGCAACTAAAAGGGAGGGAGGGAGGGAGAAAAAAACCTACCCGACGGCCACCTCCGTGAAACCGAGGTAACCGTCGGAAGGAAGACGTTACAAAACTCCGCCCAAACCCGACATAAACGTGTCTGGCCAATCAGACACTGACAACTGATTCAAACGTTGTTGTCATGGTAACCATCCCCT
Organism: Rhinatrema bivittatum; assembly: GCF_901001135.1. NCBI lineage: Eukaryota > Metazoa > Chordata > Amphibia > Gymnophiona > Rhinatrematidae > Rhinatrema > Rhinatrema bivittatum. The sequence goes on along the minus strand of NC_042624.1, from coordinate 100,546,736 downwards.
TAACCACCGAAACCCACCCCCACAGCCAAGGCTCAGGTGAATGCCCGCCCGCCGCCACGTTAAAGGCGGCTGGTTGGACAAGACCCCCAGCCTTTTCCCTGCTTGTTATTTTATGTAATCTGCCTTGGGCCTACCTTTATGAAAAGGCAAAATATCAAATGCTTATAAATAAAGGGTTCTTTCTGTAGCAGTACAATTTCAGAAATTTCATTCACATTTCTTTCGAAGACATGTTTTTCTTTACTTTAAAGCAGGACATCTTCTAGCCACTGTCATTACAAACGCAACCCTTCTTTGGTGGATCCTTTAAAAAGACGTCATAACCTAGTAAGATTACATTTTTCTGAGTGAATTTTTCTGAAACTTTTTGCAGTGATAGGAGTTGGGTGTGTATTAAATTACAGAAAAAAAATAATTACTTTTTTTGGTGAAACTGTAAGCGTACAGGGCGCCCATTGCAAAGCGACCGGTGTCGTTGTATGACTAGACCAGGCGGGGCAGAAGAAATTGGGATTATTTCCTGCCCCTTAAGGAGCCAGTGGGGACCAGAGAGCCTGTGGTGAAGACACAGGGGCCTGAGGGGGGACTGGCGGTAAATAGTGCGCGCTATTTGCTAGCGTGTACTATTTACCAAACAAAAAATCCAAATAATGTTTTTTTTTTTTTTGGAATGAGTTGATGAAAATTGGCAAAATGTGATCAATGAGTTAATTTGGGCACATCCCTAGTATGAATCAACATCAGAAAATATTTCTTCATGGAAAGAGTGGTGGTATGGACTCCCAGGGAAGGTGGAGCAGACAAAACAGTAATGACATTTAATACATCATGAGATAAGCACAGAAGATCCCTAGTGGTGAATAAGTGAAAGAAAATCAAGATATCAACTCGGTCTCTGGCATGGTATCAGAGATGGAATAGTAGGCATGGGCTAGTCAGTTTGGTAACTGCAGGCTACAACTCCCACAAACTAATTGGGTTGATATCAGTATGCTGCTGGTGGCTAGCTACTGTCCAGCATGGCCACAGGGATCTAGGAGGCTGGATGTTCTGGCAACAAATTAACTAGTTTTGTTAGCTACTCAGATTATTACACAGCTTGGTGGTAAAACATAGGGGGAAGGAACTAGATGTTGGAGTAAGCATGGGGTCTTATATGCTCGCGTATCCAGGATGGTAAAGAACTAAAGAAAAAAAAAGAGGCAAAAAAGGGGTTTGGAAAAGGAGTGATAGCCTTAGAGATCTTCGTTTTTATTTTATTTTCCCTGGGAATTTATCGGTGTCTGTTACAACACAAATAAAAATATTTTTACCCTGAAAAATGTGTCATTTTTTTTCCATGTGATTTCGTTTTTTTCCTTTCATTGTAATAAACACTGATACATTTTTAGCAAAAGTAAAATAAAAACTGAAAATGAAGGTCCCTAGCTACCCTTCATGCAGCCGTACTTCTATAACTGGCAGCTGGGATGTATCCTTAACAGTGTGGAGAGGAATAACTGGGCAGACTGGAAAGGCTAACTGGTCTTTTTCTGCTGTCAGCTACTACGAGGTACCATAATGAAAACTATGTATTCCTTCGTGTACAGTTTAAGAGTTCTGAATTATAAATAACATTTTCCTTTAGCAAATATACTCAAAATTTTCTGAACAATAAAATCTGTTCAAAGAAACAGAACAAACATTTTTACTTGTCATAAACGCACTGCGTTGGAAGTCAGAATTCCTGGAATTAAGTGTCTTTTTTGGGTGCCAGATAATGTGCACACGCTATGATACAACCTGTGCTATGGTGTGGTATTTTACCAGTCAGCTTCCGTAACACAGGGATTGACCTGTGGTCAAACAAGGAAGCACAGCAAAGCAAGGCAAGCCCAGCATGGATACTGCTGAAATTGAAGAGAGGATGGCAGTATTGCAGTAGTCAGGGAAATGGTCAGACTAGATGCAGCCTTTTGATCCTTTTCTGCCAACACATTGTTTCCTGCATTCTGTTTTTGTTTTTTGTTTTTAAATCTAAAAATGTCAGTGCTATACTCGATTATATGAAGGGCACAGAAAATAGCAGCTACTGTCAAAGAAAGCTTATTCAATTTAAATTTGTTTTTCAACAGTATGAAAAAAAGTATTGTAATATGAAGAATATATTTTCATCTCAATGAACAGTAGGTTAAATAAGTAGTAAAATACAATACTGTGAATAAATATTCCCACTTCTATCACTTTTCAGACATTCTGAAATACAAAAGTATTCTCCATTCATAAATCATTTGCATTTTATGTACCTCCAAATAATGAAAAAACTAATCGGCTGTGTCAAGATTTGAAACTTGACACGCAAGCTCATTTAGTTGTTAAAAGGTGACCTAGTCCACTAAGATTTCTCTCCCATTCTGTTCTATAGGGGAAGGGGGACAAAAAACGTAGTGAATCAGGCTCATATGTGACAATCCCACCTCCATCCCGGTTCATTTTATTCAAGCACAACTTCTTGTGCCACCGGTGAAGGTGCCTGGCTGACTGCCTGGAAAATGCTTCCTAGCCACAAGTGGTTCTCCATGTATTTTACATGGAGAAATGTCTCATGCCCACAACAGCTGTTCTAATGATGTCATCTTGTTCTGCCCCCTAGTGGCCAACAGTAAGGGTCGGCTGACATCACTCCCTGCCTGCACCTGCTTATCCAAATTTGCTACCCTTACTTGTAATGTGTTTCATTCATTTACAGTCTTTATATATGAAGTTCATCCTGTTCAGTACATTTAATAAACCTATTGTGAAACACACAAACACAAGGGATGCATGAATGTATATGTGACAGTTGTATGTTGTACTTCCCCCAGATCCCCCCCCCCCCCCATCAATGCTCAATTTTTGGTGTCCAAGGCTGCATCTTTCTTTCACAGGTACATCTTTTTATGGTGGCTAAAATAAGCAGAGATGTTTAAGTCCTTTTTCAATAAGAATTTGACTTTAATTTTGAAGACATATGATTTTAAGCTTTAAAGGTTTTAACACTCCTCCCACTTAGCCACTGCTATTATTAATCTACTTATATCAGGGTTTTGCTATGCTGCCTTTTCTCAGAACCTCAATGTATATTGTGAGCATAGAACAAACAAATGAAGAGTGGATTTGGGGGAAGACAATTTTGGAAAGATTGGGGATGAGGCCAAAAGAGTGAGAATGCAAGAAAAAGAGTGAAAAAGAAATAGAAAGGAGACAGAACTAAGAATGAAAAAGGAAGCATCAGAGTCAAGAAAAGGGCAAGTTCTTATTCTCAAGAATCTTTTAGCTATAGCTACTACTGCTGCTTGAAGTTAGCACCGAACTAATTTTGTCCAATGTTGCGTCCCGTGTCTCTGCATTCGCTGGGCCACTTACCTGAACGCTTGCTATGCTAGCTTGCTTTGCTGACTTTATAACTGTAGCGTATTTAATTTTTCCATTTAAATAAATAATAAATGTTCATGACGAGTTACAACAGTAATTAAATACACATACAGTATGTATTCTCTGTTAAGAATCCAGCTGAAACGTATAACATAGGGATGGAACACTGCTGAAACCTGTCGCCCCATTGCCCCCAATAAATGCAAACACACACATAAGTGGTATTCAACTTGGCCGCAGTTTAATGTAAAACCTTAACCTGAGCCCTCAAAACTTAATAACTATCCAACAACCCCTCCAAACCAACCCCCCCATTTAACATCCCCCCCTTTCACCTCCTCACCACCTTGTCCCTAGTGGTGAAGTGACCTCTTCCCTCCCCAGCCCCCTCCTACTCCGCCTGTAACCCGCGAGAGTAGGATAACCGGAAACTGTGGCCCCATAGTTCTCCGGTGCCCCCGTGCAGCGGCTCCCCTATGCTACACGAGGCCTTCCCCCCCCCCCTATGAACTGCCCCATAACATACAGCTTTTGGGCTCGGGTTTACCGCCACAACAAACTACAGAATATTAGTTTGTCGTCCCCCCTGCGGCCCAGTTACCACTTTCTAATTTCCCTCTCAAGCCCTTCTTGTAATGAATTATTGAATAGGTCCATGCCTACTTCTGATAAGTGTACTCCGTCCCCAGAAAATAAACCTGCCTCGGTCCCCCAAGACCACTGATGCCTTACCCAAAACCCCCCCTTCCCAACCCATCCATTTGCCTAATTGTCTATTTAATTTTTTGACTCCCGCCCGCCAAATCATCTCATCCTTATTACGTAACCGAACAATGATATCCGACCACCCTAATATTACCCTGCGGCATGGAATCATGACCTGTGATAGGTCTTTTTTCATGCAAGTTAATAACTCTCTGCATGTTTTGGACCCAATATCGTTACCGCCCAAGTGAAAAATTATTAAATTGGGCTCTCCCCACATCTGAATCCTTTCAAACAAAAAGGGCAAAAGCTCATCCCAAACCATACCCCTTTTACTAAACCAGGACACCCGCCACCCGACACTATCAATGTCCAAGTGTTCTCCATACGGACGCTTCATTGCTCGTCTCTGCGCCCGATGAATGTAGGAATGACCCACGATCCAGGCACATCCTTCAAATCTCTTCACACCCCATACGCTCTGCAATAAAAAAAATTAACAATTAGAACAAGTAAATATATCCCCCCCGTCCCTCCCCTTGTGCGCTCCCGCATTACCAAAAACTAGGTCGAACGTAAGACCTAAAAGCCTCCGACTTCCAACGACCTAAGCCTTTGATCTGTGTATCTGACAAACCAGCTTCTGCTGCAGCAGTGGCCGCCCCTATTCGAAACGAATGCGAACTGTAATAACTTGGATCACCACCCGCTTTGTGGATGGCTGAGCCGAGCACCTTAGCAAACTGAAATCAGGTAAGGGGAAAGGAGTCCTCATGAATGAAAAAGGGGCCTTCCACATTCGGACGCAACCGCATATAACTGTGTGCCAACCGGACCGGGCAAACTGACCGCTGAGCGTCGCACAACAATGTGACGACCGCTCCCGTCCCTGTCTGATCTGTTTTGGATCTGGGGATGAACAGCCTAACCTCGGACCCTCCCATCTGTACATTTGACTTCAGCATTCCCACATCCCTGACGGCCCGCCTGGATTGCGCCACTAACTCGCTGATCCTCATGGCTCCGAAAAAGGCCCAGGAGAAGGCTAATCTGGACATGGAGGTTTCAAACGCCGACCAACATATCTGCGGCAGCACTTCCACTAATATACATAAGTCCACGTACCGAATGGGCCTCCGTTTATCCTCTTTGCCAGCCCCCAAGTACCTTTTTCACCCTAAAACTATTCATCGGATTCGGACACCCCTGTATTTTTTTGGAAAAAGGCGAAACCCGCTAAATGCGAACGAACAGTTGCACGCGAGCATCCTGCCTGCTTTGCTGATATTATGAATTGACACAGCTCCCTATCAGACACATTCCTGCTGTGGCACCCAATATTGGTTAAGAAACCTGTCACCGCCATTAATCCTGCAATGTAAGCCTTCCACGTTGCTGGTGCGACCGAGCTGTGAATCAGCTCGCTCTCTTCGTCTTCCCAGGACGACTCGTACTTCCCTCTGAAACTCTCAGCCGCCATCAGTCCCCACTTGCATTCTGCTGGGAACATCGTGAAAGCGAATCTGGGTATGCACGCTCACCCTCCCCCTGTCCCTCCCCCCTTTTATTTTATTTATTTTTTTTTTTATTGTGACTGTCTCTTCCCTGCCGCTGCTCCTTTCGCAGTGCCTGATTGCCCTGCTTGGGGGCATTGGGAAACAGGATGAGGTCCACTGCAAGTGGAATACGCGTGCCTAAATTTACATTCAGGAAACAAGCAAGAGGTTCTGTTATATCTCCAGCAAACATCCAACCCTCCCCCCCCCCCCCCCCCCCCCCCCGGGGAAACCCTCATCTCGTTCCCTTTGGTGGTGTTCCCTATGCTCGGCAACTCGCCACCCCTGCCCCTACCTGTTGTACCGCTCGCTCCAAAGCCTGGATGTACACCCTGCTCCGTTTTTAGCAGCGCATTTGTTTGTCATTTGAGTAAGCCATAAGTTTATATCTTGCGTTCCCCCAAGACATAAACTGGTTTCCTGCCATTTTCTCCCTGAAACGCTCATCATAATTGAGCCACGCCCAGCCCTCCTAATCCGTATATGCCCCCAGTATGCTGTGGCAATAAGCCAGTAGCGCCCCATAATGGCCAGGCTGATAGTGACAATACCACACTTGCTAAACGAAGGAATCCTCTTATCCAATTTAGAATATTCTTGGCAACCTTAGGCTCCCCTGAATCCCTCCTTTTTTTCTTTTTGCCTTTCCCGCGACCTCGATTATCACCCCTGCCACCCGCCACTAAGCAGAAAAATGTTAACATATCTTCTCTTACGGATTCGCCTGCGCAACCTTCTAGGTATTCCCTCCCATAACTCAGTCAGCGACGCTAAAGCTGGGCGCCCCATATCCTGGCTCGGGCCTAACCCGCTAGCCCTTCTACGCTTACCCGAGGACCCACTATCCGCAGAAGAAGAAGAGACGGATGAGTCCGAACTCTCAGACGAGCTATCACTATGTACCCTCTTCCCTTTCTTTTTCCTCACCGCTGTATTGGCCTTCTCCGCCCCGCTGCTTTTACCTGTCCTTTCCTGCAAACCTCCGAAACTGTGTGCTCCATCACCTGGATCTTGCCTGAAGAACGATGCAGCCTCCTCTCTGCCAGGGCTTTTTTTCTTGTCTGGACTGCCAGCTTTCCCTCCTCAGGAGCTTTGATCTTGCATCTCCATCAGAACCTGCAACAGTGGAAAAGCCACCACCAGTATCTTGCCCCGAAAAAACCCAGTCCTCCTCATGTCTAAAACTCTTGTTGTTTGGCATTACCTTTGTAACTGCCCGACCCCCCTCCCTGTGATCCACCTGGCATACTTAATGTGTCACTTGCCCGGCTGTCTGTGCCCGGCAGTTTCCCCTCACCCGCTCCCCTGTCTCTCTCAACACTCTCCATTCCCAATGCTACTGTTCCCATTCTACTACATGGATGCACCCCCCCCTGCTGCCTCCTAAAGGAGTGAAACCTGCTCTTATTCCCCTCTGTCTCACTACAGTGTTTTTTTAGGGCAGCATACCAATGGACCGCACTCACCACATGTCTGTAAGTCTTTTTGGCTGAACTCCTCCCGAAACTTCCTGCCTGGCTGACGAGGGCCCTGCACCCCACCTTGCATTCCTCTGACATTCTGTAATAGGCTACAAAGAGCAGGCACAAACAGAAGACTCCAGGCACTTGGTCAGAAAAAGGAAAAGTTTTTATTCTTATTCTTTTTGCCAGCAAAAATAACAGATGCAGCTGAATCGCTCAGCAAAACTGCACCCCCCCCCCCTCCCTAGCAGGGAGTACCTTCTTATACATTCCACATTTCTTATCTTTCACACATGCGTGCTACGCATTGCTGAGCAAGCATATTCCGGCTGAGGGGCTACTGACCCCCTCCTTAGACAACCTGGAACTTTCGTGAAACTTCTCCCGTGCTCTGCAGGAGAGGCTGCCGGGACTTGCAGTTCTGGAAAGGAATTTGCGAGCCTGTAGCAATGCAGCCCTTCACATAATACATTCATTGTTCTAATAATCTAGGTTACAGACTTGGCGGGCTAGCAATGAAAGCTTATCAGACAATAAGAACAGCGAAAGCCAAAAATGAAAACGTGCTGACAGAGAGTTTCTCACTGTCCTACTATAAGTTTATTGCAGGCAATTAGACCCTTTATGAAGCGGGGGAATTCTGGTACATGAAGTCCTGCTGGTAGAAGTTTCAGGCTGTCCTCTGTCAGGGTGAAGTCTCCAGTCTCCGCCCACTACAATTCTGTCTCCCTGGGCCAGGTTCCTGTCCTCCGGAATGAGCAAAGACTCTTTTTAAGCTCACTGAAGCTCCTCTCCGCATGAGCTGCTCTTTGTGAAGCCTGCCTCCTCATTGCTTTGTTGCTGCCTCTATGAATTCTCTCCTATCAGTCATACTGCTCCCATCGAAGTCCTCCAGCCCCTCCCCCGCTGAGGCTGGCAGAGCTGCTCTTCCCTGAGCTGGAGGCTCCTGTTGTGAAAGCTGGGGGGAAGGGCTCATAGATTCCTCCTGCAGCACACGGCATGGGGAGGCAGGCGGGCTAGGTCTCTGCCTGAAGGCAGGCAGGGGGGAGGGGTGGGGGTGGGCTCGCTCGGTCTCTGCCTGCCCACCCCAGCTGCTGAAGAAGCTACAGGAGCAGGCACCTCAGGGCCGCTTTCCCCGGGGCTGACGTCTTCCCCGGAGAAAATGGCACGGCAAGTCAGGAGGGGAGGGGGGTAACCTCCGGGTCCGGGCCAGTCAGCATGGCAAAGCCTGTTCCCCTTTCTTTTGGGCATGCTGCTGGGATACGCTGACTTGTTTGTTTATTTTTATTTATTTATTTTTTTGGGAGCTCCGGCAAGGGGAAACCTTTTCGTCAAGAATGGACAAGCAATTAATCCGGTTAGTAAATTGAAATAACAATTAAACAGTACCTCATCGCACCTCTGCCGGCCCAATTTCAAACCGAGGAGCAGTCGTGTCCGACGCTCATTGGTCTGATACAGGACCCGAAGTCACACAGTCCCCCTCCCGTTGCCTCCCCCCCCCCTACATCCTAAGCTCCGTTTCTCGCAGATTCCACCTCTGTTTTTACTCGCAGCACCAGACCTGCTGGCGCTGCTCCTTGTTCTCTTGCACCTTGCTTTCAGACACTTGAATGTAACTGCTCTTTGAACAGTATCCTCTGCATTACAAGGATCTTGGTAGGGTAATAGTGATGATGGGGGTGACATCATTTGTAGAGGCTGTACAATGCAGACTTGGTGATGCTGTGGGGTGTGTTTCTTTACTCCTAGAACGCCTTTCCCGCCCCCCACCCCAGCCCTTAACTCCACAAAGAAGAGAACAAACCAAACCATCACAAGTATTATATATATTATCAAATTACCGATTCATTCACACGCTTATAAACAAAAGGTCACGGCGTGCGCTACATGCAGCGTGTGGTGAATCGGTAAATACCGTCTCCTCTCTCTACTTGTGTGAATTTCCCCCTCACTCTGCAGGGCTGGGCGCCAGAAAGATTGAAAATTACCTTTGAGAGTCCTTCAGACTTCTCACGCTTCATTCACCGCTTTTCACACAGGCACTGCAGTGGGTGGTGATACAGCCTCCGCAGCTGCTGACTCTACGCTCTCTCTCTCGGACTTTTTCTCCCGAGTTGCCAAGCGGGGTTTGCTTTGGGGGACACCGCGTGCGAGCCGGCCCCTGCCTCCCTCCCGCCCCCCCCCTCCCGGGGGCCGCCCCTCAGGTGCAGGGCGCACAGCCCCGGGGGTTGGGGTTGGAGTTGGGGGGGTGGGGGAGGCGGAAGGGAGAGGGGGGAGACGTCACTCGCCCACGAGCAGCTAGTGCCAGTTTTCTGCCAGCTGGCGCAGGTGCAGAGCGGAGCCCGGAGCAACCTGGCGCGCGGCGCTGCCCTCCTCTTCCTCCTCCTCCGTCACGCAACGCCCTCTCCGCCCTGCGGGCCAATGAGGGTTTCCCAGCCCAGCCTGGGGGCTGAGCTGCGGTACTTCGCTGGTCAGGTGCGTACTTACACGTGGGAACAGATGTGACGGCTCACTGGTCCGAGTGGCCACCTATTCGAGCGGCAGCAGAGCAAGGTAAAGCTAAGCCCGGAGGGCTGTGGCGTTACAGTGCATTGGGGTAATTAGTTAATTTATTTCCTGGCCGTATTTTTGGCGGTTGTGTTGAGTTGGGGGGGGCGGTTGTCGGTATTTTCCAATTCCTTTCGAAGCGGTCTTGGTGAAATTGAGAGCTGCATATAACTTTTGTACCTCCCGTGTGTTTGCAATGGGCTTGTGACTAGGACCTATGCAGTTCTATACTCTCTTTCTGAGTCCTTTTCTTGTGCTTTGAACCCAGTGTTTTTGTCACACATTTTGGCTGATGGTTTACGCATTTCCGTGATAAAGGCTATTCCTGAATAGGAAGTGCACAGGTCCGAAGTAAATCTTGGTTTTGGCTGCTCAGGTGAGTTTACTCGGTGCACCCAAATCTCTTGTTAACTGGCAGCGGTACAACACCGCAGTTTTGGACAGCAGGAGGACCAGAAGAGGAATTTATCTTAAGCTTCTGTCATTCAAATTGATCGTTGGGATGTGGACCAGCTAAGACGAATTTCAGACTCGTGAAGTTGTAGTATTCAGAAATACGTAGCTGCAATCGGCAAGAGTAGGCAAGGGGGGGGGGGGGGGGGGGGGAGGGGAGCGTTTTTATGAATTTTGTAAACTTGGTTATTAAAAGTACCACAGAATTACGCTGCGCATTTTATATGCGATCTCTTTATATAGGTTGTTACGTATTTTGCAGCCTCTAGCGTGCGCAAATAAAGAGGAACACTTGGCACATGGCGTTGTATACAGAGGTGTAAAAAAGAGAAAGCTACATCCAAACTTTTAAACCATTAGGACGGCAGCAACTTTCCTTGCATGATTCAGCTAATAGTTAAATCAAGAAAATATTTAAGATCCCTGCGTTCATTTAGACTTCTCTTTAATTTTGGACGAAATATTAATATTTAAAATGTCCTTCTACTTAGGCACTCGGGGAGTTGTGCTGCTTCTTATTAGAACCCTATGCAGGGATCACACTGACGCTTTTATTTTTAAACACCGCAAGCAGTAAATTTGTGTCTCAATGATACTACCCTGGAGGAACCACAGAGGACAATATCTTTTAATTTCTCATGAGCCCTTGACTCGTGGATTTACTTACCACCACCTCTGGGGCTGAAGTTAAATTTGCAGTGTTAAAAAGTGTGCATTGGGTGCCCAGCAATTTTTTTTCTTCTTTGCATCGGGGCGGTAACGGTTAATAACCTCATCTACGTGGAGTTTACATGTGATCAGGGCTTTCAGCTTCACATTTTATCTGGGCGCGCATTTTGGACGCGCTAATCTCCTTATTGCATTGGGTGCTAGTCTAGTGCATCCGAAACGCGCATCCGACCTGTCCACTAGGCTGGGCGCAAGTTTTTCCATTGGCTGGTGTTATAATGAGGCATGGCTTAAGGTAGATAACATTTTCAAAGTCAAGCCTTTGCATGTTTTTCCTACTTTTTTTTTTTTTCATTTCATTTCATTTTGCAAGTTAATTCTTGAGGCTTTTTCCCCTCAAAAGAAATGTTTGAATGCTGCTGCTGTCAGGAGATTGCAGTGGCAAAGGGAAAATCTTAAATATCAATCAGGTAGGGAGCAATTTTCAAACTACATATTTTGGGACAAAATCCATTTTGAAACTTGCTGCTGGAGCAAAGTATCCTTGAAGATTTAGACTTCCCACCCCCATCCCCCCCTTAAAGATTAAAATGCACAGATTTGGAAATCCAAATCCCTGACCAAAACACAACCCCGGGAATGTTTCCTCTTAGTGTGGCTAAAAAGTCAACGCATGCACTTAACTGCCTTCCATCAATGTGGCTCTTCCAGTTTTACGCATGTGAATTGCTCTATATATACACACTCTCACAAATGGCTTTAAAATTCGTCCTGCCTGTTTCTGTGGCTAACTGTTCATTATTATCAAAGCCTCCGCATTAGGGTTCAGCTACAATTTGTTTTTCTTCCCGAAGATGATTTTAGCAGTGTGAAAAAATGACTGCGATATGGGGTTGTGTGTGTGGAGGGGGAGGGGCGTGCTTACATGTGGTGTGGTGGGAGCCTTAAGGGTGTGGGTATACGGTGTGTTTGAAGAATGCAGTGGGGGGAGGGGGCGGGTGTATTTGGAAGACACTGATATAAGTAAGTAATCACAGATAGACTTCCCAATAATATGGATCAAGTCTGGTATTTCTTTCAGGATGCTCTTAGACTTAGTCCTGAATGCTCAGCCTGGGTCTGAAGTTTATAGAAGAGCATGCCCTGAAGACATCTCTGTAAGCAACTGCCCCGAAGAACTGCTGTGCTCCCTAGTTTACTCTGTGATAAACCCAGGAAGCTGCATTGTTCAAAACTGTTTCCTAAGTGCATTTACTTTTTAAATATACAGATTAATATGTGAGCTGCAGTGAAATACAAATGAATATTTGTACCTGAGTGGACACCGCTTGCACTGTAAATCATGAGAACAACATTTGAGTGGCTTATCTGGCCACTATATCCCTCACAGTGAACATTTTTACATTCATTCATTTTTTTTCTCCCTAAACCTTTTCTAAATAGTAAAGCTAAACTTCCAATCCCCCCTTTCCTGAAAGATAGTAAGGATGAAGACATTCTTTATTTCGGTGGATGACTTGCTATGCAGAATGATGTCAGCGATGAAATAGTTCAGGAAGAGTTGATGACTTATTGGATTACAAATCCCTTCACATCTTGGTCACCAGTTCAAATCTAAATCAGGCCAATAATGACTGGGTTTTTTTTTTTGTTTTTTTGAGGATTTACAGAGATTGCACATTTTTGCTTTTTATGTTATATATGGCTCCTATGTCACATGAGCAGGTTATGTAGCATCCTTGGGGCCATTGGCACATTATCAGCTGTTTATTTGTAGGGAAAGTTACCTTAGGGTCAAATGACTGTAAATAGATTGTAATTTGATTGTCTATTGTTTATTTGGTACTTTTTGATTATCACTTTGAATTGTTTTATAGTTTTTTGGTTTTTTTTGGGTTTCTAAATAATTTTGTATGTTAACTTTTTATGATTTACTTTTATGGAACCTTTCTAGAACTGATAATAGTGGGTTAGAAATTTTTGAAATAAATAAATCCAAAAGTCATTTGGTGGCCCATGTGAAACGAGTTGGTGCTCTGAGTCCAGTTCCCAGTGCACAGGGGTCTACACAAGCCATGATAATTCTTTGCTAACTGGCATCATTTTTTTTTTGTTTTTTAATAGTATCAGGGGACCAAAGATCGTGCCTGAATGGAGCCACTACTTAGAAGGCTTCTTCCAGGGCAGTGTGGGGAAAGCTGCTACTGCTGGTCCTTTCCCCACTGATTCCACCAAGCTCGTTCCCTTGGCTGTAGTTTTTTCCTAGACAGTGGGAATCTCGTTCATCCATTCATACTTGTCACTAATTAGATGACGAGGCATTTGTCTACCTTGTCATTTACTCCCACCACTTACCTGAGCTTCATTGAACTTCTTCACTTTCACATTCAGGGTTCAGGGCAGAAATCGCATCACGTCGACGCCCGCTGCAGGCCTTTGCACTGCTTTGTTTTAATGAAACGGGTCTGATTCACCTGGTCTGCCCCAGTTCTAAGGCAGCTGCTGAGGGCCGGCGGAAGTGGAATGCTGACTCACCCCCGCCTCTCAGGGGAGGAGACGGGGAAGAGATGCCTGCCATAGCTGGGGTGATCCACAGGACTGGCATGGCTTGCGCCCAGAGTTGCCGCTGCCCCAGGGGGTGAGGGTGGCGCCGTGTCCAGCCCCACTTCGCACTCCAGCCTGACTGACCCAGCCTTTAGGCGCCAATCCTTATCCTGAAGTTAGGGTTCTGAACTGCTGACATTCCTTACCAACATCGCTCTAGTATGCCATCGCTGAGACCTGCTGCGGATTTTGCCTGGCTGCTTATACTGCCTCTGTGTCTGTGATGTAGCTGTTTTTTTTGGATAAATGGACTGTAGATTCCAGAACTGCCAGTCTAGTGTTTCATATCAACATAAAATGCACTAAAGCTATTTAATAGTACATTCTATTAGGGTAATGTGGTATTTCAGAGTTAGTAAAATGAAATGATGGCAGGGAAAGATAAAAATAGACCATCCAGTCTATCCAGTAAGATGTTTTAAGATCGTAACTGCTGCTTTGTAGAGGATGCCTCCACACCTCCTGTTTAGGGTTGTAACTACCGCACTGTGCATTTTACCCTATGTGCTTTTTTTTTTTTTTTAACCATCCTATGGGCTTATCCCATGCCTTTTTGAATTCTGATAACAGTTTCTTTTTCCATCACCTCCACTGGTAGGGCATTCCAGGTATCCCCACACTTCTTTTTTTTTTTTTTTTCCCCATGAAAAAAAAAATTCTGATGATCCAGAACTTACCATCCATTGAAAAAGGTTTGCCTTTTCTATATTAGTAATACCTTTCAGGTATCTGAAAGTCTGTATCATAACCCCCCTCCCCCCCCGTCTCTCCTTTCTTCTAGGGTATATGTTTTTTAGGTCCCCCCCCAAACCTCATCTCATTGAGCTTTTCATGGAGAACCCACACTTCCTCCTCATTCTGTCGGACAAGTCCAGACATGGGATTGGTCACTCTTACTAGAGGCAGTGTGCAAATTTTGACCTGATGTCTGTCCTTCCTATTTAATATGGTGCAGCACGGGAGGTGTCGGTAGTTCTCTGCCTCCAGCAGAATTTAGGAGTCTGGTATAGCAGGAGAAAGCAGAGAAGGGAAGACGTTGGAATGCTTCTGGGGCAATAGTCTTTTGAAGGTTGATTTCCTCAGTGGAACTGAGGCTAAGTCAGGGGATTTGGTGGACGACAGTGTGAGCCTAATTTTCCTTCCTTAGGGCAATCTGGTTCACCGGAGCTAAGTATTTTCCCTGGAAAAAGACCTACGTAGCAAAAAAGCTACTGGGAAGGGGAGGGAAGTGAGTCGGAGCAACGAGACTCCAGCAGGAGGGAGTCCTTTCAGTTTTATAGCAGTGTGTTTGCCCACCACCAGCCCCTCTGTCTCCTAGGAAATGGAGGTAGATGTAGGGCAAACAGACTGCCAAGCAGAGCGGGCTCATTTTGCATGAACTGTGATGGCAGTTCTGGGTAGAAGGAGAGGCAGTGAAGGAGGCCGCAGGCAGTCCGCATGCCTCCGGAGCGCTACAGTAGCACGGCAGCCATGTTTCCAGCACTGCTAGTGTCTGGGGAAACTCGCGCCTCTGCAGTGTCGGAGGCATCTTGGGGAGAGCAGAAGGAAGAGGACTTGGATGCCTCGAGGGGCTAAGAGGAGGAGTTCTCCACAGATTTTGTGCTTATGCATAAAGCATAATGTGCTCTTAAAGGCACACAGGCACCCAAGGACCTGGCAAGTTTGGACCCCTTAAGGAAGGGGGTGGGGGGGGGAGTCAATATAAGCACGGAGGGCACAACCCCTTCCCTATCAGTTGGATGGGATTCAAGGGGGGGGAAACGTTTTCTCAGCTAGGGAAGATTCAGCCATCAGGATAGTTAGAAGGGAGGAGCTGAGTTCTCTCATCTCAGAGGTAATGCAGTCCTAGCAATTAACAGATGAACACCCTAGGGAAATGTCTAAAGGGGATCCTATAGGGGCAGACATACAGAAGCCAGCCAAGGCAATTTGGATGCATCCTGCCATACAGATTAAAGGGGAGGGGCTGGCCCCAGTGAGATCTATTTTATTTATTTAAAAGATTTCTTACTTGGTCTTCCAAAGTTCAGGCCAGGTTACAATAAAAACATCCGTAAGAATTTAAAAACAAAAGTAAAACAAACAAAATGACATGACACACATGCCTCTAGAGGTCTTGTACAACAGGTAATATTGGATGGAGGATCTTGTATTGTTGCGCTGTATTCTTTCTGAAATAAGGTCCTGAGAGCTTTCTTGAAAAGCATTTTGTTTGAAATAGATTTTATCTCCGGGGCAGTGAATTCCAAAACCTAGGGCTGGCAGTCGAGAAGGCACGATCTCTTGTCTCATCAAGAAAAGCTAACTCTGGCGAGGTAGCATTCAGTAGTCCTTATTATGAAGATCTTACTGATCGACCAGGTGTGTAAAATTTTAATATAGCACAAATCCATGGAAAAGGAATATTATTTAATAGGGAATTTAATTGTGATAGCTAGCTTGTATTGGATATGATAGATAATAGGTAACCAGTGGAGGCGTTGTACAAGCGGGGTGATATTATATATTGGGGTTAGTTAAGACGGGCAGCAGAATTTTGTAGTTGATGGAGGATGAATACCATAAGCAGGGAGAACAGTGAAAAGGGCACCAAGTAAGAATTCCAGTAAGAACTGTTCAAAAGTCAGAAAACTCTAATAAAGTCTTTAAGTGACATAATAACTGAAGCTTGAAGAAATGATTGGGCGAGTGCTTTAATGTGATCATGCATTGAAAGAGAAGGATTGATATTTCCAAGGTTACATACTGTTTTGGAAACCATAATTTCTTCACCTCTGAAGGTTATTTTATCAGGAATGTTGACGGTAGGAAATCGTGAAAGCAAAATGATTTGTCTTACTGATATTAAGGGCAAGTTTATGTTGCAACCAGGCATAGATGGTGGATAAGCAGAGTGTGATAAATTGTTCTGTTAAGGCCCATGTGGACCGCAGGGGAAAGAAGAATTGTATGCCATCTGCATACAAATGATAGTGTACACTAATGGTAATATGTAAGAATGCCAAGGCAAAGAATGTTTCCAGCCAAAGGATAGATGTCCTAACTCAGAGGTGTATATAATTACATCAACATGTTGATGTAATTATATACATAGAGAGAACCTAGTATAGACTTTACCCTCAGTGTGCATTACCTAACTCAGAGGTGGCCATAGCATGATCACTTTCCCTACCATCTTGCCCAAAGGTAGGGAAAGTGTACTGAGATGAATCGCAACCCCCCCCCGGGAGAGTTATGCTGGTGACTGCAGATTGGATGAGATAACCACGGTATGTGGATTTGATTGCACTCAAAAAAAGGGGAACTGCACAGTTTTCCCAGACCAAGGGCCTGCTGAGATAAGGGCCAGTAGTCATGGAGGTGCCAACACTGTACTGTCTTACTGCATGGCTCTTGAGTGGAAGATATTTTGCAAAAGAGGTTATTTGGGCCAGGTAATATCAGCCATGCTGAAAAGCAAAGAAAAGGTCGACCTCCTTAGCCTATGTCAAGACATGGAAGTTATTTGAAGCTTGGTGTAGGCAAATATTTTATTGTTTTAATTTGGTTCATCTTATTTTATTGTATGCGCTAAATGTATTTTAAACACATTTATATACGTTTGAATTGTAAACTGCCTAGTTTTATTTAGGCAGTATATATCCAATGTTAAAAAAACCCAGCACTGGCTAAAGCACATTTATCCACTATTCTGCAGCTCCTAGAAGATGGTGTGGATAAAAGGGGGCAAGTTAGAGGAGCATCTGTAGTGGTGCACCTGGATGTGGTCTTATTTTTTATTTTTTAAGAGGGTCAACGCTCGCCAAGAAACAGCTATAGTTCCACTATGGAACCTGAACCTGGTCCTGAATATTCTGGCAAAGGCTCCATTCGAACCTTTTGAGGAAAGCTTCCATAAAAGATCTAGCCTTGAAGATGGTATTTTTGGTAGCTCTCTGTTCAGCCAGGAGGATTTTAGAACTGCGAGAATTATCCTGTAGCGATCCTTTCCTCATTTTTTTTTTTTTCAAGGGAGGAGGTTAAAATCATTTCTGCCAAAGGTAGTGTCAGTTTCATCTGAACCAGATAGTATCCTTGTGAGGATTTAACAAAACAGACTATTTGGGGCAAAGGAAAGTGCCACAATTCATGGATGCAAGATGGGTCCTCTGGTGGGATGTAAAAGCTGTGAAACCTTTTTCATGTCAGATCAACTGTTTGTTTTTTTTTTGTTTTTTTCAAAATAATTTTTATTGCCAGGAAAACGACATACACACATGGGATCCGTGATAACACAGTACAGATAGTAAACAGTGCACAATATGAACTTTAACTTAAGTTTAACTACACAGCAAGTGATCTTGCAGGGACCCATAAATGAGAATCTCAAAGGCATTGATTGCATGTTGGGTTAAGGAGACAGTCACCACAGCATATATAATAAAGGGTAAAGCAGCTTCGGGGATCAGAGCACAGATGGCATTCAGGGAAGAATATAGGTCTGTGACCCCAGTGGATATCTGTAAGGCAGCAGCATGGGCGTGTTTACACTCATTCATAAAATACTTCAGGCTAGACCTTCAGACAAGATGGATACCGTCTTTGCAACAGGAGTCCTAGAAGCAGCTCTGAGATATCCCCACCTAGGATAGCTACTGCTTAGGTACATCTCACATGTCTGGACTGGTCTGATGGGACAATGAGAGAGGCTAAATTAGGTGTTTATCGGCTAATTTGCTTTCCTTGAGTCTTGTTGGACCAATCCAGAACCCACCTAAATAAAGTGATTTCTTGATGTTTTTTAAAGAGAGAGAAACAAGGTACAGCTGTCTTTCTTCAGTCCTGTGGAATCACGCCTATCTCTAAAGATGTATTAAACAGATCTTTTGGTGGACAGGCCAGAACTTCAAGTTCTTTTAATATTCTAGGATGCATCCCATCCGGCCCCATGGTTTGTCCACTTTTCTAGTTAATTGCAGACATGCTTTTCTGTAAATGGAGTCACATCCACTCCACTCATATGTACTCTTGCCAGCAATCTGTCTCTTTTTTTTTTTTTGTCCAAAGTTGTCTTTGGTGAATATTGAACAAAAATATTTGTTCTAATCTCTCTCCACACATTGCTCCTTGTCATATTTCAGTCTTACTATTCCACTTATGGTATTCCTTCTTTTTCCAACATATTACCTGAAACGTATCTTGTCACCTCACTTTATTTCTTTAGCTATCTGTTCTTCTGCCATCCTAACTTTTTCTTTTGTCTTTAACTTTATTAGAAATGCTTCCCAGTGGTGTTCCTTTTGAGAACCTTTGTGTTTTTTTTAATGCTAATCTTTATTTTCCTTTATTTTGTCAGCCACCTCTTTGGAGAACTATATCTGTTTCCTTTTCCTCTTATTTTTATTTATTTTTTCCAAAGATTTGTTGCTATTTCTAGTTTGGCTCCTTCTAGTTTGGATCCTTCTAGTTTGGATCCAACATACGGGGAAGCATTGTATTAAAATTTAGCTTGAATTGTCTTGCATGTATACTATTTAGTGCAACTGCTTCTGCATCAGCAAGCCTGTCAGTGTGCCCTGCATTGCACAGGCCACTCAAATATTCAATCATAGGCAGAAGTGTGTGGTAACTTTTCTTGAATCAGTTTTTTCAGAGAAAAACAATTTTTTTTAAAGAATTTTAAAATTGCAATTAAAAAATGGAACAGTCCCCAAAAATCTTTATATAGCAGTCCTGCAAAGTTAACCATCAAAGCCCAACAACGGCCAGTGTTTTGCAGTAAGCTTCATCAGGAGCTATGTGTAATAAATTATAAATCAACACTTCTTAAAATGGACCAATATTTACGGAGACATGTCAATATCACAAGATTAAACATATGGCTTAACTCTTGAAATAGATTTTTAGTGTGCTTTTGGGATGGATAAAAAAACATCTTTTTCAATTTATGAACACATTTTATTTTTTCTTGTAGCCACAAGATCTTCTGTCATTGGACATGCCATTGGCAACGTAAGCACGTTGATTGACATCTAGGTGCCCTTTTAACCTGTGTCTTTTCCCACTGTTCCCTGTTTTGAAAACGCTGTGAGACGCTTCTGCCTGAAATGTTGGTACAAATCTGCTAAAGATGAGTATTAATCTTTCATAAATAGACATTTTAGAGTGTGCTAATCTTGTGATATTGCCATGACTCAACAGATACTGGTTCGTTTTTAAGAAGTGTTGATTTACAATTCATCACACACAGCACCTGATGAAGCTTACTGCAAAACACTGGCCGTTGTTGGGCTTTGATGGTTAACTTTTGCAGGACTGCTATATAAAGATTTTTGAGGACTGTTTCATTTTTTAATTGCAACTTTAAAATTCTTAAACACACTTTTTTTCTCTCAAAAAAACTGATTCGAGAGAGGCACCGCAACACTTCTGCCTATGATTGAATATTTGAGTGGCCTTTGCAATGTAGGGCACATTGACAGGCTTGCTGATGCAGAAGCAGTTGCACTAAATAGTATACATGCAAGACAATTCAAGATAAATTTTGATACAATGCTTCCACGTATGTTGGATTCGGGATTCATGGCGCTCTCTTGTGTAAAGCTCCCTTTAGTTTGGATCATTATCTATGTATAGGGGCACTGCATGTCGCTATCAAACCAACCAACTCCTGCATAAACTGCTACAGTGGAAACCAAAAACATTTTTCTAAAAAAATCTCTTCATAGTCTGTTTTATGAGGGGATTATATTATTCTGTAATGCTCATACGAATCAGTAGTCTTTTGCCCACAATGGGCTTTAAACTAGGGATGTGAATCGTGTCCTCGATCGTCTTAACGATCGATTTCGGCTGGGAGGGGGAGGGAATCGTATTGTTGCCGTTTGGGGGGGTAAAATATCGTGAAAAATCGAAAAATCGAAAAATCGAAAAACCGGCACATTAAAACCCCCTAAAACCCACCCCCGACCCTTTAAATTAAATCCCCCACCCCCAAATAACTTAAATAACCTGCGGGTCCAGCGGAGGTCCGGAACGGCAGCGGTCCGGAACGGGCTCCTGCTCCTGCATCTTGTCGTCTTCGGCCGGCGCCATTTTCCAAAATGGCGCCGAAAAATGGCGGCGGCCATAGACGAAAAAGATTGGACGGCAGGAGGTCCTTCCGGACCCCCGCTGGACTTTTGGCAAGTCTCGTGGGGGTCAGGAGGCCCCCCACAAGCTGGCCAAAAGTTCCTGGAGGTCCAGCGGGGGTCAGGGAGCGATTTCCCGCCGCGAATCGTTTTCGTACGGAAAATGGCGCCGGCAGGAGATCGACTGCAGGAGGTCGTTCAGCGAGGCACCGGAACCCTCGCTGAACGACCTCCTGCAGTCGATCTCCTGCCGGCGCCATTTTCCGTATGGAAAATGGCGCCGGCCATACGCGTATGGCCGGCGCCATTTTCCGTACGAAAACGATTCGCGGCGGGAAATCGCTCCCTGACCCCCGCTGGACCTCCAGGAACTTTTGGCCAGCTTGTGGGGGCCTCCTGACCCCCACGAGACTTGCCAAAAGTCCAGCGGGGGTCCGGAAGGACCTCCTGCCGTCCAATCTTTTTCGTCTATGGCCGCCGCCATTTTTCGGCGCCATTTTGGAAAATGGCGCCGGCCGAAGACGACAAGATGCAGGAGCAGGAGCCCGTTCCGGACCGCTGCCGTTCCGGACCGCCGCTGGACCCGCAGGTTATTTAAGTTATTTGGGGGGGGTTCGGGAGGGTGGGGGATTTAATTTAAAGGGTCGGGGGTGGGTTTTAGGGGGTTTTAGTGTGCCGGCTCACGATTCTAACGATTTATAACGATAAATCGTTAGAATCTGTATTGTATTGTGTTCCATAACGGTTTAAGACGATATTAAAATTATCGGACGATAATTTTAATCGTCCTAAAACGATTCACATCCCTACTTTAAACTATAGTCCTTCTATGCATTGAATGTTATAATTATACATAATCCTCTCTTTATACCCTCTCTAACTCTATTCATTCAAAGAATTTTTAAAAGCTATAAGACATATTTGAAAAATTGTTTGCAAAACCAATTGAGAACTTATCTTTCAAAATGCCTGTGATCAGTCTAAAAATATGCCATAAAACTGCTTGCATGAAGGTACCGATGTTTGCTGATGTTTCGGTACCGAAGTGCCTGCCTCAGGGGATCAATAAACTCTGCAAGAAAGGAATATTTTGTAAGCATTCACTTTTAAATATCACCTTCTCATCCTAAAGTTTAAATATACTACCTTTATTTGAAGTAAAACAACTGTCGACAACCCAAGCTCAAAGATGGCATCCCTACCTAGGTAACAGTTCTTCCAGTTTAAAGGGACAGGTCAATTGTCACCAGCGGTCCAAAGAGATGCTTTTCCAACCCTCCCCGCTAATGAAAACCTTACTTTTTAAATTTACTCTAGGTAACCCACCTATTACGTTAACTAAAGATTTTTCCACCAAACTGAAAGAGCCATCGGTGGTGTCAGGATCATTAATGCAAGCAATTTTAAAGTATCTTTTTAGACTGATCAGTCATTTTGAAAGAATTTTTGCAAAAACAGTTGAAAACGTTTTTCAGATATCTCTTTAGTTTGGCCATTGTTTTTCCATGTCACCAGTGCCTTCTTAAAGGACTTGGTCCATTTTACCAAACGTAGGACTTTTGAACTTTGCGTGATTCCTCTCTGCCTTGGCCCTTATATCATACCATATCAACTGATCATGGACTTAAATTGAATATTTTGTAGACAGTATAGATTTTAATGCTTTCTTTCTTTTCCTGGCTACCAAAAAAAAAGCTACTATTCATGGGAAGCGTTTTCCCATTTAGAAGTGCCAGTTTTACAGTCTTATTTGGGATTTTTCATTTTTCCCCCTTTATCTGTTTTTGAAAAGCTGTATCCTGCATATCAAAACAATTGTACATGGCTTTTTGTTCTCTGATCCTAATCCACAATCAGTTTGATAACATTGTAACTAAATATGGTTTTGGCAATGATTCAAACAGCATGAACAGTGATCAATATTTAAAAAAAAAAAAAAATTAAAAAATCAAAAAGTTAACATTTTGCTTTGCCTTCTAGCTCAATCAGAAATGGCCCCTATTGGAGTGCTCAAGCCTTCATTTCAAACTGCCAAGGATTTTATCTCATTTTTAATCTTTTTCCCTTGCCCATTTGGCCCGGTCACTGCAGTCATAGCTCTCAACCAGAAAGGGCATATGTTAAAAGAAATAGCTTATGGAGTGACAACAAGACATGGAGGCAAAATGTAGAGTGAGTGTCTGATGGATTCTTGTGAGCTTCAAGTTCATGAAGCAATGCATACCTTAAAGAAAATGCATGATTTTGAAACTTAGGGCAATATTTGAAAAATAGACAGACAGGAGTTGATAAATTCACTCAAATTCTGGATTTATGCCCTACTGGTATTTTCTGAGTTTGGCAAATAATTGCATCCTATATTTGAAAAAGGAACCAAAGCAAGGTTAAGAGGCTCAGAGTATCTTTGAAGAGTTTCATAGTACCCTTTCCTTGGCATTTTAGGATGGCCACCACTTTGATTCATG
The DNA here is from genome assembly GCF_901001135.1 of Rhinatrema bivittatum. NCBI lineage: Eukaryota > Metazoa > Chordata > Amphibia > Gymnophiona > Rhinatrematidae > Rhinatrema > Rhinatrema bivittatum. Next base: position 100,523,769 of record NC_042624.1, on the reverse strand, counting down.
TGATAGGTCATAAGCACCTGTAGAGTACAGCAGTACTAGATATAATAGGGGAATCCACAAATAAGTGCCCACATAAGACAGAATAATGTCATTTGTATCTCATTATCAGCCTTGGGTAGGATTTATTAAAGGCACTCAGTAGGGATGTGCAGAGCAAAATTTTATGTTCATATTTTTTATGTCCGAAAGGGGGTCCCACTTGCGGCCAATATGGACATAAAAAAAATCCAATGAGTTGGGTATATGTACATATGTGCAAAAAAAAATTTAAACCCCCTCACCCTCCTTAATCCCCCCCCCAGACTTACCACAACTCCCTGGTGATCGAGCGAGGAGTGAGGACGTCATTTCTGCAATCCTTGGCGAGAAGCATGTGACGTCGGTGGCACGTCGAGTGACGCGGCGTCACGTGATTCCCGGCTCGTTCGCGCCGGACGGCTCGTTCGGCCCAAAAAGAACTTTTGGCCAGCTTGGGGGGGCCTCCTGACTCCCCCAAGCTGGCCAAAAGTTCTTTTTGGGCCGAACGAGCCGTCCGGCGCGAACTTGCCGGGAATCACGTGACGCCGCGTCTGAGTGACGCGGCGCCACGTGATTCCCGGCTCGTTCGCGCCGGACGGCTCGTTCGGCCCAAAAAGAACTTTTGGCCAGCTTGGGGGGGCCTCCTGACCCCTTCAAGCTGGCCAAAAGTTCTTTTTGGGCCGAACGAGCCGTCCGGCGCGAACGAGCCGGGAATCACGTGGCACCGCGTCACTCAGACGCGGCGTCACGTGATTCCCGGCTCGTTCGCGCCGGACGGCTCGTTCGGCCCAAAAAGAACTTTTGGCCAGCTTGGGGGGGCCTCCTGACTCCCCCAAGCTGGCCAAAAGTTCTTTTTGGGCCGAACGAGCCGTCCGGCGCGAACTTGCCGGGAATCACGTGACGCCGCGTCTGAGTGACGCGGCGCCACGTGATTCCCGGCTCGTTCGCGCCGGACGGCTCGTTCGGCCCAAAAAGAACTTTTGGCCAGCTTGGGGGGGCCTCCTGACCCCCCCAAGCTGGCCAAAAGTTCTTTTTGGGCCGAACGAGCCGTCCGGCGCGAACGAGCCGGGAATCACGTGACGCCGGCGTCACTCGACGTGCCGCCGACGTCACATGCTTCTCGCCAAGGATTGCAGAAATGGCGTCCTCACTCCTCGCTCCATCACCAGGGAGTTGTGGTAAGTCGGGGGGGGGGGGGTTAAGGAGGGTGAGGGGGTTTATATTTTTATTTTGGCTCAACAATCGCGATTTCCCACATATCGAACATATCTATGTTCGATATGTGGGAAATCCGATCGTTTATGTCGAATCAATTTTTTAAGTAAAAAAAAAAATATGAGTTGCGTTTTACTAATGCGGTCAATCCGAATGCACACCCCTAGCACTCAGGTCTTCCAGATTTGGCACTGCACTCAGTGATCATTAGCTTATGGCTACATGTCATCAAAATAATAAAATATGAGGGTCAGTCACTCAGTTACAGCTATGCACATCTAATGCTATTCTACGTTTGATGGTCCAAATGTGTAGAATGTTTAGATCATTTATCTTGCTTTAAATACATTAGCAGTCCTTTAGTGAATTCCTCTACCTTACAACCCCTAACAGCTGTGTGTAATGGACAAAGACCCTTTACATATTTGTGCACTACCACTATCACCATTGTGGGTCATTTGTAGAACTATTAGACTGGCCCAGTGACATGATTTCCCGAAAATTCCTGACTGATCACTGAGATGGCTGCTATAGGACTTCAGCTGGTGCTCTGAGACCTCTACTTGAACCCCAAGGAGATTGCCTGGAGTGTCCTTCCGTATACCCCGTAAGTTCTTTCCTTTCCTTTCTGTGTTAAATGTTAAGTTTTTTTGATTGTACTAAATGTTGGGGATATCTCTCTCTCTATCTCTCTCTATTTGATGTAGTCTATTATTAGTCCACGATTACGAGGTAAATTGCTATAAAATCTACTTTGCTATTAATTGCAATATTCCCCCCCCCCCCTGCTTTTGTTTTCTAGACCTGAGACGGAGATGCCCAGTGTTGCGTTCACCACTCGTGGGATGGCCCCCCACAAGTGGTTACACTCGCTTGGACTCCACCAGTGGACTTGGGCCACTGGCTGCAGCAGGGAAACGTTGCCACTCTAGTCCTGCTTCTAGGTGTGTGTGTGTGCCAAATTTATGAGCACCCCGTGGTGGGAATCCAGGCTCCTGGCGCGTCTCGATGACATCATACAGCTGGTTATTTAAATCCCAGCCATGCAAGACAGCATTGCCTCAGCAAGAAGGTCATTTGGTTCCTAGTCTTTAGCCTTGCTCGAGTCTTCACCTTCAGCCTGGCCCGTCAGCCTTGTCCGGCCCTTTGGATGTAACCATAGTCGCAGCTTCCTGGACTTGTGCTAGGACTCGTTCACCAGCTGTCTGTGCAGACCTCAAGGCCCCACCCACAAGGTTGCATCACTTGTGCCATGGCTAGAGGGGCTCAGGTTCTGTTGCTCTCAACACCCCCTCTAGCCTGCCATCAGATTCCTCATGATAGGGTTCCTTGGTGTTTGTGGAAGGATCCAGAAGGTTACCCCTCATGGGAGCAGCACATTTGACTGATTACCAGCTGTACATGAGTATAATTGTTAGCAGAGCCTTAGGTGCTTACTGTACGTGAACACTTGGTTATAAGTTTGACTTCATGAGCTCTCTGGTTGAATGGCATGCTCTTGTGAAAGCACAGCAGTCTGTTTTGTGTGTGAGTCTAGCCAAGCTGTATTTATTTATTTTATTTAAATGATTTCTATTCTGCTAATCCACAAATCTCAGTGGATTACACACAATCGTAGAGATTCAACCTAAACCAAATAGGCTAAATAAGCAAAGGAAGATAACCACATATCAAAAAAAGAATGAAACAATGGCGTTGCCTACTAGGGATGTGAATCGTTTTTGAACGATTAAAATTATCGTCAGATAATTTTAAAATCGTCCAAAATCATTAGAGTGCACGATACAATACAAATGCCCCCGATTTATCGTCAGGGGCATTTGTATTCTATCGTTAAATAGGGCACGGGAAAACCGACACACCAAAAAAAATCCTAAAACCCACCCTGAACCTTTAGAACAAATCCCCCACCCTCCCGAACCCCCCCAAAATGTTTTAAATTACCTGTGGTCCAGTGGGGGGGTCCCGACGCGATCTCCCTCTCTCTGGCCATGACTGCGTTGAGAGAAATGGCGCCGGTGGCCCTTTGCCCTTATCATGTGACAGGGCAAAGGTAGCGCCAGCGCCATTTTGGTTCCTGGGTCCCGACGTCACGCGTGCAGGAGATCGCCCCTGGAGCCCTGCTGGACCCCCAGGGACTTTTGGCCAGCTTGGGGGGGGGCCTCCTGACCCCCACAAGACTTGCCAAAAGTCCAGCGGGGGTCCGGGAGCGACCTCCTGCACGCGGGCCGTATTGCCAATCTTCAAAATGGCGCCGGCGCTACCTTTGCCCTCACTATGTCATACGGGCGACGTTCGCCCGTATGACATAGTGAGGGCAAAATCTTCAAAATGGCGCCGGCGCTACCTTTGCCCTCACTATGTCATACGGGCTCTATTCTCCCTCTAGAGGCCCAGCCAAAATTGATCGTTAAGATGATCGATCACACGATTCACACCCATATTGCTTACCAGTTCACGGCTATCCTATTGAAAGGTTGCAAGTTACCTAGAAAGGCTGTGTTGCAAGCAAGGGGAAAAACTGAGTCTTTAGAAGCTTCCTGAACCAAACCAGGTCAGTCCCAGACCTGATCACCTGATCTTTGTTCCGTCTGTGCTGTATGCCGTGTTAGTTGTGACCGGATTATTCCCATCTCTTGATAAGGGGAGAGTACGGGTTTGAACCTTCCATTCACACTTGTATTATTATTTTTTTTCAAGTGTTACTTCCTTTCCTTTTGTTCTTTGCAACACTACTGGATTTAGTTGATTTACCTTACTAACACTTTTTCTGATCTGATTTCTCCTACCTTTATTTTCTTACTGTTTCCTGCTTGGGCCACTTCTTGTGCCATTGCATTTTCTTAAGTTTGGGTTTAAGGGTTTTAGTTCCTGAATGTAATTCTCCTTACACTTGCATTGAAAAGGTGAGAGCAAAATTAATGAATAAAATAAATAAGGTAGTATTTTAAGCCCTTGCGATGTTTTGCTCACTTTCTTCTTTTTCAGCTATATACAAACATATTGCTTCTGCAGCTGTAAGTGGAGGAAGCCCAGAGGCCCTCTCCCTAACAGGAGCAGAAGTGGTCAGCGAGGAATGGAATGGAAGAGAGCAGTCTATCCTTTCCCATGAACCTGCATTTGAGACTGTGCTCTCACTTTTTTTGGTTTGTTTTTTTTTGTTAATTTTATTTTTTTTAATATGTTAATAGTTTTTTATTTTTGCAGGTATACCTAGTATACAATATTAGTTCCTAATAACCTGCTTATAGTTACTATTTATAATGTATGCATCACTACTAGACTTTTATGCGGAGCTGTTCAGTTGTGAAACAAAGGGTCAACCTGCATATTGCACATTTTGCTGTATGCGCCGATTCATCAGCACAGCAAATCAAGAAGGTCCAATCTTTTGTAAATAACACTTCTCTGTGAGGAAAGATTATGAATGCTGAATGGTCAGTAGCATGTTCTTTTGTGTGTGTGGAATGTAGGAGCAGTGACAGAAACATGTGTGTATATATGCTCAAGGTATGACAGCATGAAGTATAGCTACCGAGTACTATAAGTAGTTGGTATGTGTGAGTCGTGCTTGCTAATATAGTTGTACCCTTGTATATATCTGTTTTATAAATGTGTGGGTTGTAGCTGAGAAGATAAGTGGAAACGTGGCAAAGAGATTGAATGCATGTAGAAAATCTGTGGAGTGCAAGTGAGTATTTGGAGGTGTGACTGCATAAGTGAGACATGGAGAGAGTGTAAAAAAAGAAAAAAGATGTGCGCATGTTGCAGATGAGGCTAGGTTCTGCCAGAGCTATCTTTAACAGATGAGTACTGTTTCACCAGGTAGGAAAAGCAGTACTGGCTTTTTTAGAAACAGCTTTTAGAATGCAAAATTTTAGGCAATGCTTAAAAATAGGAAGCAATTAACATTTTTTATAGGTATGTGTTCCATTACAGCAATAAAATTACGTTTAATTAATCTAGCTTTCTTTCCCTTTTTTCTTTCCAATTGATAGAGGTGTGAATCGTGTGATCGATCGTCATAACGATCGATTTTGGTTGGGGGGGAGGGAAATCGGATCATCGTGTTTTGTTTTGTTTTGAAATCGTTAAAAATCGTAAATCGGGGGAGGGCGGGAAAACCGGCACACCAAAAAAACCCTAACACCCACCCCGAACCTTTAAAACAAACCCCCACCCTCCCGAACCCCCCCAAAATGTTTTAAATGACCTGGGGTCCAGTGGGAGCGTCCCGGCGTGATCCCGGCACGATGTCCCGCTCTCTGGCCACACCAAAAAAACCCTAACACCCACCCGAACCTTTAAAACAAACCCCCACCCCCCCAAACCCCCCCAAAATGTTTTAAATGACCTGGGGTCCAGTGGGAGGGTCCCGGCGCGATCCCGGAGCGATGTCCCGCTCTCTGGCCACACCAAAAAAACCCTAACACCCACCCCGAACCTTTAAAACAAACCCCCACTCTCCCGAACCCCTCCCAAAATGTTTTAAATGACCTGGGGTCCCGGCACAATGATCCCGGTGCGATGTCTCGCTCTCTGGCCACGACTGCTGTGAAGAGAAATGGCGCCGGTGGCCCTTTGCCCTTATCATGTGACAGGGCAAAGGTAGCGCCGGCGCCATTTTGATTCCTAGCTCCCGACATCACGCGTCCAGGAGATCGCTCCCAGACCCCCGCTGGACCCCCAGGGACTTTTGGCCAGCTTGGGGGGGCCTCCTGACCCCCACAAGACTTGCCAAAAGTCCAGCGGGGGTCCGGGAACGACCTCTTGCACTCGAGCCGTATTGCAAAATGGCGCCGGCCATACGGCGGCCCCCCCAAGCTGGCCAAAAGTCCCTGGGGGTCCAGCGGGGGTCCGGGAGCGATCTCCTGGACGTGTGACGTCAGGAGCTAGGAATCAAAATGGCACCGGCTCTACCTTTGCCCTGTCACATGATAAGGGCAAAGGGCCACCGGCGCCATTTCTCTTCACAGCAGTCGTGGCCAGAGAGCGGGACATCGTGCCGGGATCATCGCGCCGGGACCCCAGGTCATTTAAAACATTTTGGGGGAGTTCGGGAGGGTGGGAGTTTGTTTTAAAGGTTCGGGGTGGGTGTTAGGGTTTTTTTGGTGTGCCGGTTTTCCCGCCCCCTGTTTAATGATTCAATACAAATGCCCCTGACGATAAATCGTGGGCATTTGTATTGTATCGTGCACTCTAACGATTTTGGATGATTTTAAAATTATCTGACGATAATTTTAATCGTTCAAAAACGATTCACATCCCTAAATTGTAAAATAGTTCTTAGTGTCACAGTTACTCCATAGAAAGTAATGGGAGCTTCATAGCTATAGTAGAGGCTCAGCCCAAAATTATTTTAACCTTGAACAGGAGTTAAATACATTCTGTTCTGAGGGATGCTAGATGTGAATTAAAAGTTTGCATATATTTTGGTACATAATAGTAAAGGTCAGCAAACAAGTTGTAGGTGATACTTTTTATTGAATTAACTTCATCCATACAAAACAAACTGAAACCTTTATCATTGCAAATCCCTATTCGGCCATTTGTTGGATACAATGAAGGGATGTAATTTGTTAACCTATGATGGCTTCTTCTACTGTGAACTACAAATATCTTTATAGCCCACATCAAATATTTTTTTAGCTGCCTAATTTTTCCCAAATTTCTGCTTTAATGACAGCTACGTTTGGGATTTTGGCTCTATTCTCCCTCTAGAGGCCAAGAAGAATTTGGGTGATTGAATTGATAATATTCAATTGGTGTTCAATAGTAGAGATGCACAAATGTGATAACTGGGAAAATATTTTTTCTATAAAGGATTGTCGAATTGGCTTAAACTATTTTTAAAATAAAAAAAAATCCAAGATATCCAACACAGATCTGAAAATTTACTGCTGATTTCATCAGCTCTGTGAGATCTGTTGTGTTTCTTGAAAACTTGAAGCATATTTTTTTCTTTTTTATTCACTTTGGATTGTTCCCCGCATCTGCTAGATGGATCTCCCGAGTGGATCTGGGGAAAATCTGTAATTTCCACGAAATGCAAACCAGGCTGACGTTTTTCTGGTTCAAGCTTGACTTCAGTGTGTTCATATGCCTGGTCCATAGAATTTTCCTTCATTGAAAAGAAAACAGGAGCCATCACCACAACCCCAGGCCAACCACATGCCCAGACACTGTGTAACCTTTCAAAAAGGCATTCAGAGCATGTCTGCAAGCTCGTACGGTACCATCTCACAACAGCTGCAAGAGCACATCCAGCGCTGAGCTGCTCCAGCCACGACCACTTTGTCAACTGCAGTAAAAGCAGGTTCTGTGATCCTAAATGGCATTTCAACCACAAGCGCTTCCATGTGAAGAAATCTCCAAATGAAGTTCTTGTGGGTCTTATGCTGTGAAGGAGCAGAATTCCTGCTTGGACCCTGGAGACTGTTTCCAAAACTAAACAGTTTCATACTAATGTCATGGTTGGAGTTCCTTGGCTTTTGAACATTATTTGTAGTTTGTTTTCCCCAAAGTAACATCCAGGACTTCATGTTCTTATTACTCACATTAATAAAATTTGTTTTTCTTAGGAGATAGTAGGAATAACTTTGCTGTAATGTCTTTTGAAAAAAATTAGTAGAAATCTAGAAAAGATATTTATGAGATAACTTATGTATCTTCAGTCCGATAGTAATATATGTTGGGTTTTTTTGTTTTGGTTTTTTTTTTTAAGCTATTGTGTATAAAATGTTAAGAAAACAGCTTGAACCCTTTTTGGTCCCCTGGCGAAATTAAACTTGATAGCAGTCCGCTGCCAGTGGAACAACATATTATTTCTTCTGGAAGTGATCCCACAAAGCAACAGAGGTTATCCAAACAGATAAACCAGAAGTTGAAAGTTGGCAGACTAGCACTGTTATGCAAAAGATGAAAATGGTCTGGTCTCCAAACAAAACATTGATCTGATTGGTCTGATTTATTTTCTCTTTACAACTATTACAGTTTTTCATTGCTAAAATCTTAATTTGATATAGTAAGTTTTGTATACTTCTAATTGTTTCAGAGCTATTTGACACCAAAGAAGGCATAATTTTGTAAGACTAGAATTCAGTCTTCATTTGCATGTGCAGAAACTGCGATTTTTTTTTGTTTTTTTTTTTTGTTTTAAAGGCTGCACTTGGTACAATACAGAAAGAGGTACAGTTTGTATAATGTGGCATGTTCCATTCAGAGAAATTGTGGATGCGTACATCTGTGTGTTTCCATATGTATGTGTATAACTTGTTCACCATAGATGGGCTAGAAATATTTAAAAATAAAATAAATATATATTCATCCCAACTAATGTGTAGAGAACACACAAATGCACTTTATCAAAATATAATATCAGAAAGATATTAAATATTCAATGGTGAAAATACTATATTGTAAAACATTCATTAAGCTGGATGAAAAAGCCAGTTCATAACACTGCCATATTTATGATCATGCAAGTATTGCACATAGTAGCAATGCCCATAAGCATAGGAATGAGTTGACTTCTGTCTTAGTCAATGAAAGTTAATCATTTCTTTACTTATAATAAACTTAGGACTTAACTCAGGGCTTACCACACCTGACCTGGGAACCCCACAGCCAGTCTGATTTCAGGATATCCACAATGAATATGCATGAGATAAATTTGCAAATAGCAAGTCTCCATGACATAGCTAAGGGATCCACAGGACATGTTTGTGAAGCCCTGAATTAAGTCCTAGTCTTGGGATAGGATTCACCTGTATGCCTGCGATCGACTGCCAGTATGGCACCGATCGCCTTTGCCCTCACTTTGTCACAGGGAGCGACGGTTGCTCCCTGTGACATAGTGAGGGCAAAGGCGATCGGCGCCATTTTGAAACCAGTCCAGCACCGGCACCGAGGGTATGATTGAAGGAATGGCTCCCGGACATTCCCGGACCCCCCGCTAGACCACCAGGTACATGTAAAAGGTTTTTTTTTTGGGGGGGGGGGGGGTCGGGAGGGTGGGAGAAGCAAAGGGGTAATTTGTAAAGGGTCGGGGTGGGTTTTTTTTATCGGGCCATCGGCGCCATTTTTATCAGTGGTAACCAAAATGGCGCCGATGGCCCGAGAGCGGGAGATCGCGCCGGGACCCCCCCCCCCCCACTGGACCACCTGGTAATTTAACATTTTGGGGGGGTTTGGGAGGGTGGGGGAGGGTAAAGGATTGGTTTTAAAGGGTCGGGGTGGGTTTAGGGGTTGTTTTGGTGTGCCGGTTTTCCTGCCCTCCCCCCAAATAATTCCCGTACTTGATTTAACGATTTTTCACAATAAATCGAAGGAATTCCTATTGTATCGAGTCCCTTACTGATTAATGATGATTTTAAAATTATCGGACGATAATTTAAATCGTTAAAAAATGATTCACATCCCTATCACTTATAGAACAAACTTCACCTTTCCATGGCAAATGCCTACCATGTACTTGAACTATTCTTCATGCAAGCTTTGAACTGATATGAAAGCTTCCAGGTTCATTCAGGAAGCATTTTTGTAAGAAACTTCATTATCTCACTAGCTAAGTTTTTCTGAGCTATGTTGGTTTTTTTTTTGTGCTACCTTTGATACAAGCTTTGAATTTATTTTTATGCTTTCAGGTTATATAATGAAGTATTTTTTGAAAGAAAATTTTGATAAGCTTGTTTTTTAGTCACATTTTAGTAGGATTTCATCATATAAAAATATATTAAAAAAAAAAAAAGTTTTTCTGACTCATGATTTTGTCCAAATCTGTGAAATTTCATGGGCTTGGCCTCTTAAGTCTTTTCCTCTTAAATTAAAAAAAAAAAAAAAGGTTCAATGGAGATGGTGTGATTATGTAGGCTTGGGTGCAATATTAATTTGGTAGAGATATATCTATGCCAGAAATGATATTCAAAGATGATAATTCAGGGGAACTGAAACAAATCTCAGTGAACCTGGAAGATGTACTATGGCAAATTGACAAATAAAGAATAGCAAATCACCTGTACCAGTTGGTATACATCTCAGAGTGTTGAAAGAAAAATGAAATAGTTTACAAATTTCCAATAGCAAAATACACAATCAGTAACGTTGTCTATAGTACTTAAAGACTGGAGGGTTGCCAATAGAGATGTGAATCTGAACCGGAATTGGTTCCAGTTTCAGATTCGTGGACTATTGGGAAATTATTTTCCCGTGGTCCAAACGTCTTTTTTTTTTTTTTAGTGGCTGCGCCGAGCCGATAACCAAAATCACAGCCCAACCCTTTAAAATTAGATATTTAGTATCCCCCACCCTCTGGACCCCTCCAAACCCCCCCCCCCCCAATTATAAGTACCTCTGTCACATGGTAGGAGCACTGGATGGCCCACGCCATTTTTAAAGATGCCGGCCGTCCATTGCTCCTACCATGTGACAGGGGCCGGCCAATGGCACGGATACCCTGTCACATACTAAGGGCAAAGGGCCATTGGCGCCATTTTGTTTACTGGCAGCCGACGGCCCGAGAGCGGGAGAACGCTCCTGGGACCCCCACTGGACCACCAGGTACTTATTTTGGGGGGGATGTTTGGAGGGTGGGGGGATACTAAAGAACTAATTTTAAAGGGGCGGGCTGTGTTTTTATAAGTGCCCTTTCTTCTTGCCCCCCCCCCATAACGATAAGAGAACCCACGAAATGAATCATAGGGTTTCCTATCGCTATCGGGGACCCCCGATATCTGATGAGATTGAAAATATTGTCCTATATTTTCAATCGTCAGATAAACGATTCACATCCCTAGTTGCCAATGTAATGCCAATTTTTAAAAAGGGATCAAGGAGTGATCAGGAAACTACAGATGTCTGTGCCAGGTAAAATGATAGTTTCTATTAAAAAAAATAATAAAACAAATTGCTGAATATATAGATAGGCATTGTTTAATGGGACAAAGCCAGCATGGATTTGGTCAAGGGAAGTCATGCCTCACAAACTTGCTACATTGTTTGTTTTGCATATGCATGAAAATCAGCTCAGTACTAGTAGATCTGATGCAAATAAAATAATGCAGCTTACTTGAAAATGCTCAAGCCGCATTTTTAAGGCAAGCTCGTTTACACCTCAGCTTACTTTTCCTGGGAGCATAACCCATAGCCCAATGCTTCTGACGCTTAAAGTCCTAAGTGGCCCAAATAGGTCTGCTTCCTATGGCGCCTTCGGGTGGCCCTAGTGGTTAAAAAAAAAAAAAAAAGAAAATATCCCATACTTGGCACCTCTGCCTCCCTCCAAGACCCTTACCCTCTTTTGGCAAAATTTAACCTGCCTGCCTCCCCCCCCCCTCCTCCTCCCAGGCCCACATTCTGACCCCCCCACTTTTCAATACCTAAAGTTCTTTTGTGGACTAGTGGGGTCCAGAGCACCTCTAGGGCTTTAGGCCTGGTACCATCATTTCCAAAATGATGCCATCTGGTGCCACATAATTTGCCCCTTCAAATAATGAGCAAAGTATTACATAGGTTGGAAGACTCCATTTTGAAAATGGCAACACTGGGCCTGGAGCCCTAGGGGCTACTCCAGGCTCTATTAGAACACCAAAGAGCTTTAGGTAATGCAAGGAGGGAGTTGGAGGGTGGGCAAGGGTGTGTGTGTGTGTGTGTGTGGGGGGGGGGGAGTTGTAGGAGATCGGAGGAGGAGTTAATTTTTTGCTAAAAGGGGTTTGGGAGGGAGGGGAAGAGGCCAGAGGTAGGACACTCTTTTTTTTAAATTTTTACCATTGGGGCTGCCTGATGGGTGGATGGGAAGGGGTTTCCTGAGACCCCCAGGGTTTTCTTGAGGCTGGGAAGCATATTTGGCCAGTTTGAGGAACCCTGGGCTGTGGGGCTGCCGTCGTGAGCTATGCATTAGGGGCATTTTGCTGTTGTATTTTTCCTAGCAGTAAAATACAGCCAGGAAAGATCTTGTGAGATGTGAAAGCTGTGGTACTAATTACTGCCGCTTTATCCCTACTGTAGTTTATTTCCCCCAAAGAAAAATACCAAACCTTAGTAAACAGGGCTCCTAAATTTGTACCAGAGGCAGTGGGAGATAGCAATTTGTCTAATGTCATAAGGAATGTTTGTGGGAGACTAGGATTTGAACCCTGGTTTCTAGCCCATCACTCTGACCACTTGGGCCCCTCCTTCTCTTATGTGTGCCATGCTAAGGCCGCAATGTAATAAGACGTGCAAAATATGGGTGTTACGCCCATGGGTCGCAGACAGCTGCGACCACACATGCTCACCTCTTTCTATCCTGCACCATCAATTCTGGGAAGAATGGCGGCCTCCGCCAACCACCGCCGACCTACCTGGTGTTCCTGGGATGGCATGGGCGATGCTGACCGCCATCTTGTTTCAGGAATCATCTAAGCCGCGCGTGCATGGGCCACCTTTGTACACGTCATGGCGGGAACCTCGGGGGCGTCCCCTCCGGATGACGTCAATTCGCTGCTGTACTTAAGCTGACTGGCCCAATGCTTCTATGAGTTAGCAAGGAGTTCCCTCGTTGCTGAATCTGCTCCATCCTTGGATTTCTGGTTCCAGGTTTCTCTCTTGGCATTGAATGCTCTGGGTACCTGCTCCTCGGGGGCCCTTCCGCATTCTTGGTTATCCGCTCCTCGGTGGGCCTTCCTGCCTTGGACTGCTACCTGTCCTGCTTCTCAGGACACTCTCCTGGAACTACCTCTTGTGAGTACTTTACTACAGACATCAACGATACCAAGCCTTACTTAGATCCTCTACGGTGTACCCTGTGCCTCGGGCCACTACCGTCTCTTCCTCAGTAGGAGTCGCTGTGGTCTTCCCTGCGCTGCAGGTTTGCCACACCTATCTACAGGATCCCACGGGTCCCTGCACCTCAGACTACTTTATCTTCATTGCAGTACAGATATCTTCGGCATACCCCACTCTGTGGGCCACTACCGGATTTGCACATCTGAAGTATTTACTACACTTCTGAAGAGCCTTCCTGGTGTACCAAGCTCTACCGGATCTTCTTGTCTGAGGTATCACCTTGGGTATACCTCTCTGCTCAGAACTGTTCTTATCTACACCTCCCGCTCCGCGGGCTTTACTTTTCCTTCCTTCATAATAAAGTCTCTACCTTACAACTGTATTCTATGCCACTGAGACCACGCCTACCGATGGTGAGGCTCACAGGGCTCCTCCTTCTCACCTCGGCCCAGGGTTCATATTCTTACAAAAACATAACAGTGGGCACGTTTTATTTATTCATGTGCTAAGAGAAAAGAGTGTCATCCCAATGCAGTTGCTTTATCTTATTCAGCAGGAGTTTAAAAAATACAATAACATAAAAATGTGCATACTAAGCAGAAAATGTATGTGCATAGATTGTATTTCATTATTTATTTACTTATTTTATTTAGATGTTTTATATACCATTGTTCCAAAAGATGATCACAACAGGCTCATATCCATGATTAACTTTCATATGCTTTGAATTAATGTTCACTTATCAAATTATATATCATAGTAGAGAGAGAGAGACAGAGAGATAGAGACTCTATCTACAAGGCCCTCATAGTAGGGAAGTATTTATATCTCTATAGGAGGGCCACCTAATAGGTCAAGGAAAGGTGTGTGTTAGTGTTGTAGGGTTTAGGGGCCAATTTCGCATGTAGAGTGAGATGTACGAACAGCACAGTACACCTTGGTGAAGATTTGACGTCATTTGGAGTGAGGAAAGTCTCAAAAAGATGAAATTTCTACTATGTTCTCTCACCTTAGCATGATGGACTCTATAACAAGGTACCATCAAGCTAGGGTGAGATAACACAGTACACTTTTTTGGGCTGCTCAGAAATTAACGCCTGATTTGGGCTGGCATTAATTTCTGAGCGCTAAAATGTGCGGCTTGGGCGCACGTTTGGTTTTTTTTGTATCTGGGGCGAATAGCTAATAGCCTCATCAATATGCATTTGCATGTGATGAGCGCTATTAGTTTTGGGGAGGGGGGTTTGGATGTGCGCTTTGGACGCGCAAAACCCTTTGTGGTGTGAGGGGTTGTGACACGTGTCTAACCACGGGTTAAATGCGCTCATCTGAGCGCACTGTATTGTATCGGCCTGAGTGGGTGAGATGTGCTAAGCATTTTTCACCCATGCGTAAAAACCTTTAAGGACACTTTGAAGACTTTTCTTATTTCAGGTAACATTTGACGAATGAATGTTTTTCCTTGATTTTTAGTATTCTGACATTTTTATGTAAAGAAATTTTGTGTGTTAAGATTTAATGTTGTTTTTTTTTTATGAATGTTCTTATTATGAATCTTTTTTTTTTCTTTTATTGTAAACTGCTGTGAAACTTTTGCCTTTGGCGAGTATATACGCGTTCTTTTAAATAAATAAATAAAATGGGGAAAATCCCTTTAGTACAGATATGTGGTTCAGTCGGTTAACCTGTGTCCAAACAACATGGAACCGCAATATTGTAATAAGGACCCAGAAAATTAAATGAGAAGCATTTAATTAAAAAAAAAAAAGTGTGGTGGCTTGAAGTGTGCTGCCTAATTTGAATGGTGCCAGTTTGGCTGCTTGATATCGAATTCCTGTTACAAGTAGTGTTCCTTAGTGGAACATTATCCCTATCCTGTCATGACCCTGTCATCCTTAGCTGCCCTCATTTAAAGAGAGAACCTAGTTAGATTATTCTTTAAAATATGATGCCAGATTCATATTGATTTGCTGTAAAGTATATTCTCATGCAGAGTTGGACTTTTGTAAAATATAAAAAAACAAGCCCATCGTAAAGCTTAATTTCTATTGCTAAAGCTGAAAGCATGCGTTTGAATTTGGGATTATTTATTTCACAAGTTTAACCTCCTCACACTTTGGTATTTTTCAGATCCACTGAACTAGCGATGTTTTGGCAAACTCTTTTAACTGCATTTCTACAGCTGGGTAAGTTTTTTATAAGGACGCAAACTGATACAGGAAGCACGTGTGTATACAGAGTCTGGCTTCCGATATCTGTCCTGGGGACCCCACATCCAGTTGGGTTTTCAGGATATCCACAATGAATATGCATGAGATAAATTTGCATATACAGAATCTCCATATGTAACTTATTTTATCTCATGCATATTCATTATGGATATTTTGAAAACCGGACTGGCTGTAGGGTCCTTAGAACAGATTTGGGGAGCCCTGGTCTAGAGGTTGAGAATCCCTTGGTTTAGTGTGCACAAAAAAAAACCCCCATCCTATACTCTAATGCTCCTGGGTACACACTAAACCAAGTTTGGAAGACATTAATGGGTGGGCACTAAAATTAATGCCTACCCTCATGTAAATGATGGAATATGATGTGCAAATTAGGCTTTAACAGGCAAACCTGAAATTGCATGTCACTGGGGTCGACCAATGGCGGTGGTAGCCCCTGTGACATAGTAAGGGCAAAGGGCCGTCGGCTGCCAGTAATCAAAATGGCGTCGATGGCCCTTTGCCCTTACTATATCACAGGGGCTACCGCTGCCATTGGTCGACCCCAGTGACATAGTGAGGGCAAAGGGCCGTCGGCGCCATTTTGACTACTGGCAGCCGACAGCCCAAGTCCAGGAGATCGCTCCTGGACCCCCGCTGGACCACCAGGGACTTTTGGCAGGTCTTGGGGGGGGGGGGTCAGGAGAGTGGGGGGTTGTAGTAAATTAATTTTGGAGGTCTTGGGGGGCATCAGGAGGGTGGGGGGTTTTGTTAGATTTTTACGTTTTTATTGTCTGCGAGCCCTGGACCCCCGCTGGACCACCAGGGACTTTTGGCAGGTCTTGGAGGGGGGGGGGGGTCAGGAGGGTGGGGGGTTGTGTAAATTAATTTTGGAGGTCTTGGGGGGCGTCAGGAGGGTGGGGGGTTTTGTTAGATTTTTACGTTTTTATTGTCTGCGAGCCCTGGACCCCCGCTGGACCACCAGGGACTTTTGGCAAGTCTTGGGGCGGGGGGGGGGGGGGGGAGGTTGTAGTAAATTAATTTGGTAGGTCTTGGAGGGTCAGGAGGATAGGGGGTTGTAGTTAGTATGGCTCTCACGGAATTACATTTTAAAATATGTGGCATTCATGGCTCTCTCAGCCAAAAAGGTTCCCGACCCCTGGTCTAGATGCTTGGAGATTCTCTGATGACTGGTGTGGTTTCAGACCAGGCATTTAGCAGGATTCTTGGGTAGATGCAGTCTATGCTACCCAAAACAAATTAAACTTCTCTCTCTATTCTAAATAAAATCACAACCATTTTCCCCATTATTCCCTGCAACTCAGTTTTCCTAATAATAATAATAAAATGCAAGCAAATATCTTAGTACTGTTCAGTTAACTGTAAATAAAATAAAACCAAAAGTTATCTAAAAATTACCTTATTTCCTCTTTCTGCAAAACAGCAAGATTATCCTTGTTTCAGTTTACATACACTCAAGACTCATCTCTGGATAAGTGATTTCTTGCCACTAGAAAAAGTCACACACAAAGAAACTCATTTTTCCTTTTATTTCAGCCTAAAAACAGGTTTCAGGTAACATCCTACCTCATGAATATCCCTGTTTCAGTCTCTCTATCTCTCTCTTAAATCAAAGAAAGCTCATCTATTTTTACGTTATTCTTTAAAGTGACAGCTGTGATTGGGTAATAAATATAATTGGCATTCATTCTTTTGCCCATTATTGACTACAGGAATAAATAGGTAATGTATTGCTTAACTAAATTCTGAGACCCAACGTTTATCATACGCCAGTTTGAATTTCAACAGTGTCTGATAGGCTCCAAGAGAGGTGTTAATTATAATATCCCAACCTTGGGTATGTGATATCCTCAGGATATCACTCATGTCGATTCAATAGGATCACTTATATCTCCATAGTGTCAGGATCTCTCTGCTTCTGGGGGTACATTACCCCAGGAGCGACACAGAACTGCCAGGCAGGATGGGAGGGCAGGACTAGGGCCGGTCTTCTGCCTAACCAGCCTCTTCCCCTGCAGGTTGATCCCTTGGGTTCTGGGGGCCAGTAGGACTCCTGTGGCGGCAGTACATCATGGTGAGTCAGTACTATGGAGCAAGACAGGACCAAAGCTTGGATGTGGCGAACAGGCCAGGCTTGGAGACAGGCACAGGCTGGAGACTTGGACACAGAACAAGGAATAGGGCTGAAAAGGACAGAGAAGATGAGGCAGTGTGTGCAGCCAGGAATTGATACAAACAAGACAGAGTGCTGGGCAGGAACACGGCTGGAGCTATGGACAGAATACTGGAACAGACAGGGAGCTGGACTGGACACTAGAACAGACAAGTCAGGACAGGATACTGGATCAGACAAGACTGGACAAGAACAAGACCAAATAAGGCAGACTTGGGCGATAACTTAGAGCATTGATATGCTCTCATTTTTGTATTATTGATTCAGGATTTATATAAGTCAGACAAAGGTAACACAGAATGGAGAACATAGAAGCCCAAAAGCAACAAGGCTGAAGGCCTGTAGGCCACTAGGCAATAGGCCCGAAGACCTGTAGACAAGGTAAGGCCTAGTGTAGGCCACAGATTGAGATACTAGGAGCAAGAAGACCCATAGACCACAAGGGGAGGAGCAAGAAGGCCCATAAGACACAAGGCAAGGAGCAAGAAGGCACAGAGGCCACAAGGCATAAGGCAGGGAAACAGCAGCTGGGTCAAAGAGCCAAGAGTGACTCCATGAGAAGACAAGATTACAATGCTGAGGCTGAGTTACATAGGCCTGGAGATTGGGTGTGGTGCAGGCAATGAGGAGGAGCAAGGCTGGAGGATAAGCTCGCTGAGGTCCCCTGGAGGAGAAGAGGCTGCATTGTGAGCTGAGGCAGGAGATGGCTTAGGTAGTTCTGAGCAGAGCTCACTGGAAGCCTCTGCTGATAGAGAGGTGTCATTACAGGAGGCAGCAGGGTGGGATGAGGCCACTTAGGTAAAATCCTAGCATGTAGAATATTTTTGAAGTTTATAAGGTACCAAAATTGTCCTCTCTCCATTGAATTTCCAGGGTAAAAAGAGAAGCCTAAAGTGGTCATCATTGCCATGGCTACCCAGCCTTTAATGTCTTTCAAAAGGACATTTGGTTCCTGCCTGCTATGAAGTATTACCTCTTTAAACAAGAATAAAAGTTGCAGGGACCTTTTTTTATGTCTCAGCTGCAACTAAAAATTAAATCTTAGCTAGATAGATTGAGTAACAAATTTTAAATTAATAAATTATTTTATGTTACAGATTTACATTTAGTTCTTTTTTTTCTAACTTTAAAAGCAAAATGTTCTGGGGATGGGAAGGGGTAGAGGTTGTTTAAAGACATTTTTTTGTACACTGAAGGCACTCTGTATTTAGCCTTCTGTACTAAATCCTTTAGGGGCAATTTTCAGAACTATTCAGGTTGTTGCAAAGTTTGGGGACTTGCTGTGGCAGGGGAGATGGAGAGCAGGGGGCCTTGCTGTATAGATGTTAGACTTTTTGGATGGAAGGGACGTGTATCTTCAAATCTCCATGTGTACTTTCCCGCTCATACTGGGGCACCTGCTTCTGTGCAGGTGTAAGCCACACGGGTACAAAAATACTCTCAACTGTGCGAGGAGTTTCCCTTTTTGAAAATGAGCTGGCAGCCTTGCAGCAACAAAGCATCCATGGGCTGGCAAGCCCTGCGGGCAGTATCAAAATTGTCCTTGCCGTGTTTAATTTTACTTTTGTTTAATCTTAGATTGTAATTTAATTACCTTTTTGATGAGATGAATTCTCCCTATCAAGGCACAGTTCTAATGAAGCCAGCATATCAGGCTGAGCTGTCTGCATCTTATTTAAGCAAGAATATAATATTGTTTTTCAGGTGTATGGTTTTACAGGTTGGTATTTTTGATGGAAATTAACATTTTAGAACCTATAGCTGTAATGTGAAGCTGCAGATAATTGCATTAGAAAAACATTGGCTCCTTAGTGTGATTGCCATATTCAGATTCATCTGTGCCCATATGTTTGGTAAGTTACTACAATGAATCTGTGCAGTTGAAATAATACACACCATCCAAAGCTTGGTTTGTTTCTCTGTTAATCATTCCTGTCTTTTTCATAATCTATTCCTGCAGCAATTTCCAAAATTTGACTGTGTCCTGGAAATAATGAAATCTAAACTAATCAAATAATTGTATAGTTATCTCAAGGAATGCACGGGGGGGGGGGGGGGGTATCATATCCAAACTGACATCAATTATGGGCAGTTTTACTATTTATTATTTATTTATATATATATTTTTTACCATAAATCTGCCTTTTGAGTCATCAGAAACCTAATGAGCATGCCTGGCAGGTACAGGAAGTCTTGTTACATAAAGTCAGTCAAGAAACAAATAACTAGTTCTGTTTTAATACCTTTAATTTTCCAAGCATCCACAGCAGTGTAGGCCCCCCCCCCCCAGGGACTTTCGGTAAGTCTTGGGGGGGGGGGGGGTCGGGCAAGTCTTGGGGTGCAACCGCGCGTCTACCTATAACTAGGGCTTATTTTTGGAGTAGGGCTTATAGTTCAAGCCCTACTCAAAAAATCTTGAAAATCAAGCTAGGGCTTATTATCGGGGAAACACAGTATAACAGTGACCTTTAGCTCACCATCATGTTCTGAAAAAACACTCGATAAGGAACCCTCATTTCGCCACGCAAGTGGCTTCCTTGGGGGAAATAAATGAGAACATTTTAAAGGGCAAAACGTCTTTATATCTCGTCAAACTGGGAGGATAATGGTGTACTCTCCTCACAGTTGCGATCACATCTATTCAGCCAAGCGTTCCCTGAGAGCTAAAATCCGATGAATCGAGCTTTATAGACGCTGGTCCACCAATCCCACTGTAAATATGTTTTGAATTGTACTTTATTTTAGCTAATCATGTTTTGAATTGCAGTCCACTTGTTCACTGTAAGTTCTTTTTCAACCTTGTTCCAATTTATCCGCCCTGAGGCGACAGTTCAGTTCTCTGTAAACCGGTGCGATATGTATTCTATACAGGAACATCGGTATATAAAAATGAAAAATAAATAAATACATAAATATACAGAATGATGTTAATTTGTTTAAATGGAAAACCATTAGAATCACAATTTCCACTCGGCCGCTGGTATTACATTTTAACACACATTTCTAAAAATTTTTAAATGAATTTAAACATGAAATCAGAGGCGCCCAAATGAACCCAAAAATACCTATCACAACTCACTCAATTAACAAGCAATAATCATATATTCAGTGATCATCATTCAAAACATGGTCAGACAAAGCCTATATATATTGTATACACAGGCTTCCTTAGTTATTCTAAATGAATATGATATAAAGTCACTTACTAAAAACATGCTAGCTCTTGTGATAACCGAATGCAAGCTATTCAACTACACCATTTTAAATAAAAGCCTATATGTCACATGTTATAAACCACCCAATGACTTTGGTGCTAACGTGAAAAATAAGACCATAACTCAAAACCCTAAATATATAACATCAGTATAACTACACACACCCTATATGTCCTCAGATTTGACCCACAACAACTTACCTTCAAAACATAAATGAACATGATCTCATGTGCATAGTTTGTTTAGATGTTTTAAATAATAAGAACTGATCGATATAGTTATCAAAGAACCACTTACATCAAGTGTATCAGCTCTTTATATTCCAAACTACTAATGCTAAGCAGATGTGGAATGTTCTGTGTGCCATTTTTTAAAGGGAATCATCATGTCACTTGATGCAGTTCAACCAATCAAATCAGTGCTGATTTTGACAAGTATGGCGATAACTGAACTAGAAGAGAAATAAGATATGAAATACCATGACTATAAAAAAACCAAAACAAAAAACCCCCCAAACCCAGTTAAATACAAAAACATCTTTTGCCTATGTCATGGATGACACCATATAGCATAATCCTAATTATTGCCACAAAATAAGCACAGACTCTGGCACAGAAAGTGATCAAGGTACTCATTTATATAAAGATGACATTTATTTATATCCCAACTTTCAGACACTTCGAAGAAGCGGTCATATACATATGATCAATTCAGAAGAGAACCATAACATGAAAGCAAAATAGAAACCTTGCAAGTGTACAGTCTTGAAAATCCAACAAGGGCTACAAGAAGAGTAAAGGATACTCCACTTGCATGCACCTGGGGCTCAGTAATGCAACTGTTGCAAGCATAAATTCACCCTGCTATCCTTCAAGTAAGAACATAAGCAGTGCCATACTGGGTCAGATCAAAATTCCATCAAGTCCAGCATCCTGTCTCAGGCAGTGGCCAATTCAGGTCATAAGCACCTGGCAGGGTTCCAAAGAATGGATCCATTGATCCCAAAGAATAGGTCCTCTGCATGTGCTTCCCTGGATTAGTGGAATTGGGACTCTGGGCTTAATGGTGCCTTGGTCTGTCCCAGGAGGAGAATCTGCAGGGTGAGGAGCTGGGGCAAGTGGAAAATATGCCCATGCTAAAAGATGGCAGAGTGCGGCGGGCGTGAAATGGAGAGGAGCAGACCCTAGCGGAGGGGACCCCTGAGGTAGGACTACTCTCTGCACAGCAGTAGGACCAAAATATGGATGAAGTCCCCAGGTAAGTGTTATTGGAAAAAGGTGCTGGAGCTGTGTCGATAACTCACAAATGCAGTTTGTACTTCATCCTCCAGTGCCAGAGGAGCCACGGAGATGGTGAGGGGAAAATGCATGGATAACGACTGGAGGAACAAAGCCAGCTGGAAATATCTGCACACCATGTGCATGCATGCCTATCCTTTACTCTACATGTATATATATACATATATATTTATATTACACCTGCTTAATGCCGGTAGTGTGGTGCAACCTGCTGCCCTCACCACAGGTATGTTGTCAATTAATTTCAAAACCTATTGGAATGCTGCTGCCTTGTGATGGGCTCGTGTGTATCTCCGTTTCTTTCCTGATAAAAAATGGGAAGAGAATCTGGTGGGGCTTTCAGTGCTTCCCTAGCCCTTCTTTTGTCCATATGAGTTTTCTCTGTGTCTGCACTGCCTGCTCTGTGGAGGCAGGTGTGCCACACACTATTTTCATGAATGTAGATATGTCTTGGGCTTGAAAAGGTTGGGAAGCATTGGTGTATTTTCTTTAATTTTATTTATTTTATTTAAAAATTTCTATACCGCTTATCAACCATTCTAAGTGGTTAACAACAAAACACTCTTAAAATTGATACATAAAACTGCAATCAGTACAAAAGTGAATTACATTAAACAAAATAAAACCAACAGCCTTGACAAAATCAATACTTAAAAATGCAATTAAAAACTAATAACATAAAATAGATCAGAATACTAGAAGCATTAGTAAAAACATAAAAGATAAAACACGAAACATCAAAGCATGAAAAGCACTGTTGCATATCTCTGCTCTTAATTCTACTGCCTAACAACCTTTATTCTGCAAAAGGATTAAATCAATTGCAAAACATTGCTCATGTCATAAATTATAGATCATAAATCTGCTGGAATAGGTGGGTTTTAACCAATTTCCTAAATTTTAATAGAGAGTGTATCAGACTAAATATTGCCTGGTAGCATATTCCAACCTGCTGGTCCCTGTTCATAAAATGGATGTTCTCGAGATTCATCAAGTCTCACTTGCTTGAAGGAAGGAAGTCATAGATCTATTAGTGCATGGTAACTTAGCATACATTTTTGTGGCGTGCTGAGATGTATTATTTATGAAGGCAGTAGTGTTGCTCAAAAGGAAGTGAGGGCAAGGCAAAGTGTGTCCAAAGGGTTTTGTTGCTGAAGAATGTAGTCAAGGCATCTAGCATGGTTGAGTCTAAAAGGGATTTTGATATATTCCTAGAGATAAAGTTCATAAACCATTATGAGCCAGGTAGACTTGGGAAAACCACTGCTTATTCCTGGGTGTGAGCAACAAGGAATGAATCTGGTCTTTGAGATGAGCCAGGGTACTTCCTAGAGACCCCGTATTGCTCAATGTTGCAGACAGGATGCTGGATTCAATAGACCTTGGTCTGAGCCAACATGGAACATTGTATGTTCTTTTCATGTGAGCCTTAACTCCTGCACAACATTCTGTTTAAGTTCCTTGTAATCATGACAATGCTTTTTCTATGAGGAATGAACCTTTTCTGTTTTTCTTCTATCCATTCTTTTCTCTACTTGATATCTATGGAGCTGGAGCACATAAGTGTTTTTTTGGATACACATTCAGCTAAGGTTGTGTGCTGACTGAAGTCTTGCCTTTATTTTATTTTTTGGCTTATTAGCTTTAGTTCAACATAATATCATGCCTGTGAACTGCTTCAGTGCGTTTTCTTCACCCAATTTCCGATCTGGATGACATGGAGAGAACAGCTTTGCATATCTGAAAAGGGATCATAAGATTCCATCCTCTTCTGTCCTTTATTTGGTTTTGGGGATGTGCACTGCTGCTCATGCTGCAAGTGAAGCAGATCATAACATGCTTGAGGAGAGATTAAGATCTTAACAAACTGTAACAGGAGTGTACAAGGGCTGTACATGTGCATTGTTTTCCACGTTTGATATAGAATTATAGTGAAGCCCAGGCATCAGGACTAAGCAATCTCGAACTTTCTCATCATACTTATAACGAGGGCTTCAGATTTTAGGTTTTAATTGATAAACCCCTATAAAACACCCCTCAGGCAAAAAAAAAAAAATAGGTGTCGATTAGAAAAACACCATTTCCCCTAGTATTTTCTCACCCCTTCTTTACCCGGATCCCTCCACTTTGTTTTGGTGCCTCTTCCACTTTAACGACTCTGCTGCACATTTGATTCAACCAGAAAAGGTACCCAACAATAGTACCTATGCTGTGACAACACCGATAAGCACTGATTTTGAGGTCCTTCCCCCACAAAGAACCCCTAATTAGCTGGAAAATAAACACCTAAATTTACAATTTATAAACCCTTAAAATCGGAAGCCCTACTTCTAATCATCTTAATCTTTTCCTGGGATAATATGTGTATGCTGTTTACTTTCCTGAAAGTACAAGTCATGCTTTAACCTTCTGTGCTGCTTTCCCTTGTTCTTTTGCATTTTCAGATTTTGTTCCGCTGTCGGCAACACGCTCCTCAGTCTTTCAGGTCCCACCATGGAATTTTATTTTGTCTTGTATACTGCCGAACAAAACGTCTGATTTCTCTATGGCTTCTGGATTTCTAAAGACTGTCTCTAGCATGAGGGAAGAGCAAGGAGCTAATGCAACCATATTTCATTCGAGTCGCACTTATTCAGCAGGATTACAAGCCAAGGAGGATCCCTTCTGTTGCATTTCGAGTGAAACAGATCTGAATTGTCCTTTGCATAAGGATGATATAGCAGCTAAACAATTTTTTTCAAATATGAGGGCCTTATTTTATCACCAGATAGGTGGGTATCTGGAAAAAGAAGTTAAAATGCCATATAAAAATGATCTTTATTTTTTATTAGGTTGATATTCAAAGGGGTTTGTCTGGGCAACTTTTAAATTATTTGGGACAAACCCCAAGGTTTTAAATTCCTGCCCTTCTAACCAGATATGACTTACCCAAGTAAAATTTATCTAGATAAAAGTTGGGGGCTGTCTTGTGGTGGGCCAAAGTTATTTGACTAACTTAGGGGCTCATTTAATAAGCATTTTTCTCATAGATATAGAATGGGAGAAAAAACTTAGTAAATCTGGCCCTAAGACAGATAACTCGGATATTCAAAGTAATCTGCTACAAACAAGATATTCAGACCAGTTTAGGGGATATTTGACACTGTCTCTCCTGTGCATACTTTTTTTGCACATTTCCAAATTTTGCAGATTAAAGGCCTTGTGTTGTTATTTACAGAACACCATCATGCACTGTGTTCTATTTTTTTTCATTAAAGGATTTATCTTACCCTTTGCTTCTAGGGTTGCCAACTTTCAACTGTGAGAATTCCGAACACTTGGACGCATGGAGTAAAAGTTTCACCTTTGTCCTTCCACATGTCTATATATTGAAAAACAAAAACATTGGGGAAAATCTTAAAGTATGCGCAACTGGCGCAAACAAAAATATGCAAGGCTGCACAAAATAGGCAGCCTGCGCCGCCTCGCCATCCCCCGGCACAGGCCACAGTGCCGGGGGACTCGGGACTGCCCTCCCGGCCCGCCCCCGAACCATGGACACACCCCCAGACACGCCCCCTCCCACCCCTTTTACGAAGCCCTGGGACTTACGCGCATCCCAGGGCTTTGCGCGCGTCAGCGGCCTATGCAAAATAGGTGCGCCGGCACGCAAGTGACCTACGCGCGTAAATCCGGCAATATTGTAAACCTCCCAAACCAAAAGAGCACTAACTGCCAGCACACAAACAGTAAAAACCCTGCCTAAGAAAAGACAACCCTGAAAATATACCAGGCTATAAAAACACCAAATCACCAAATAGCCTTGCTTGTTCTGTTTTCCTAATAGATATCCCTACACACAGGGCCGGGACATCCATTAGGCGAACTTCGGCGGTCGCCTAGGGCGCCAAGCTGTAGGGGGCGCCAAAGAGCAGTCATGTGGTGCCACAAGCGGGGCCTATCCCGCTCGCAGCAAACAGAAATAGAGACTGTGTGCTTCTCAGGGCCGCGAGCAGTGTCGCGCTCCCCCCCACCTGTTTTGGCGCCGACTGTTTCTATTTCTTTTTGCTGCGAGCGGGATAGGCCCCACTTGCGGCACCACATGGCTGCTCTTCGGCGCCCCCTATGGCTCAGCGCCCTGAAAAGCACACAGTCGGCACCGAAACAGGTGGGGGGGGGGGGGGGGGGGGGGAGAGCGGCAGCACAAGGTCGCCTAGGGCGCCCAATACCCTTGCACCGGCCCTGCCTATACAGAACTACATGCTTCCAGAATACCTTACAGATATTAAGTCGAGGAACCAAACATGAAAACAGTTTTTAAAAATCTGCTTGCCGGAGAGCGGGTTAGAAAAATGAACGCTCAATTTTACCGGCGTCCGTTTTCCTAACCTGTCGCTGTCAGCGGGTTTGGAAACCGACGCTGGTAAAATAGAGTGTCAGTTGTCGGGACCCACTAATGAGGCGCTCGAGATGCACTTTTGTCCCTAGTGCTCCTTATTAGCGCGACCCCTCTTTTTAAATAAAGAATTGCACACCCAGGAGAGGTGGCTGGGCGCGCATCGGGAGAGCGGGCGCTCAACACCGAGTGCCCGCTCTCCCGTGATTCTTATTGTATCGGCCTGATACACAGGTTCTCTCTCCATTACCCCCCAGAAGCTCTCATCTCACAGACACAGGTCCTTTCTCCCTGACACATACTCACAGGTGCTCGCTTGCTCACACAAATAGGTTTTCTCACACATACTGGTTCTCTCCCCCACCATACACGCACACATAGGCTCTCTCACACTCATAGGCTCTTTCCCCCATTCCTCTGTCTCACATTCACTGGTGCTCTCTGCTCTCCTTACATACACACACAGGGGTGCTCTCACATTCACAAGTTCTCCACATAAATACACACACTCACACACACACACACACACACACTCTCACACACACACACACACTCACACACACACACACTTTCAGACTCTCACACTCACTGGCGTTCTCTCTCCCACACATACACAGGCTTTCCCCCCCCCCCAATTCACTGACTCTCCCACACACACACACCATGCACCCTCAGCCTGCCGCAGCGGGGAGGGGAGGCGCCGGTCACCTTTACGTGTTGCCCCGCAGGAAGAAGGAGAGGAACTGGTGGTCCCATTTCTTGGTTGTGCCACGGGCGAGAGTTGAGGAATTAGCGGCTCCACGGGGCCTTTTCTTATTGATCCAAGGATGTGAAGCGAGGTGCCGTGGGAAGCCTGGTGCCGGCAAGAGATGACGCATTGACGTCCTCACTGGGCTTTCGCTTGTTTCGCTGTGGGCGGGGGGCGGGACCTTTTTTTTTTTCAACGTGGGCAGGAGGTGAGGCTTCAGCGACCTCGCAGAGCCTACTTTTGTTTCGCCGTGGGCGGGAGGGAAGGTCTTAGTGGCCCCATGGAGCCTTTTTTTTTGATCCGTGGGCATGAGGCAAAGTGCCGGCAGCCCCGCTGAGCCTTTTTTTTTTTTTTTTAAATTTAATTTGGGCCGCGGGTGGGAAGGTAGATGCTGGCGGGCCAAGATTGCATTGGGGAAAGGGGGAGACGGGCATAGGCAGGCAACTTTCAAGAGGTACAGCGCCACCCTTGGCTGTGGAGTTAAACCACAGCTCCTTCGAGTTAGGTGTCCAATAAGATGCCACGCGAAAAATAATTGCTGCGCTTAACTGTAGGGTTAAAATCCAGACAGCTTCCGGACATTTTAGCCCACAGTCTGGCTTCCGGATAGTGCCTTAAAATTCTGTGCTGTCCGGAGAAAATCCATCCAGTTGGCAACCCTATTTGCTTCCCAGCAGCTTAAACAGATCCTTCACCTCAGCTTCTCCCAAAATTTATTTTGATTCTGCTGTAGCATTCATCTATAAATATCATTGCCGGGGTGGGGAAATAAGAATCCATCTGTACTTTTTTGTGTGTTTTCATCTCTAGCTCAGTGGTTAACCTTGTGAATTTATTGAAATGACCTCCTGCAGTTATGCTGCGCATTTTTTTTTTAATGCAGATTTAAGATGGAGCATGTGGTGTTGGACCACTGGAAATATGGAGATGCTAATTTGTAGCCTGAAGGCATCTGACGAGAAGTCTTATTATGTGAACAGTGAATACAGAACTAATCTCTCCTATGTTTTGTGAGTACCAAATCTGTGAATGTTTGCCTGCTGTCAGTGGGAATTTCTAGGGACATGTTCATCATATTGAACAGTTACACAAATTTTATTTCAGTTTGTAGAATTAAGGGGGAAGAAACAAGCCATAGGTGATAGCTTTTTATTGGACTAATAAGCATCAGAGAAGTATACCTTCTCTTTAACAGGTCAGTGAAGAAACAGTACAATTACACATAAGAGTCATCTAGGTCTTAGGCCACCTGCATATATCATAACTTCTCAGTAAAGGGAAGGGGTGAGGAGGATAGGTTGTTGACAGAGGTGATGAGAGTAAAACATTTCAGTTGAAAGGACTTATATCTGACAGTGGGTGAGAAAACCAGTGTCCTCATTAACTCCTTCCATGTTGTTTTAAAGTTTTCCATCCTAATTTTAAATGTTTTCCTTTGTGTACTCCTAAAGTTTCCTTTAAGTATCCTGAGTGTGAGGTCATTAAGGGAGTGTTCACTTGTCATTCTGCTTTTCTCTGTAATGTTTTATGTCTATGAAGATAAATTATTATCCTTAATTTTTTTTTATTTGTTTCACCTGTATAGCATCTTCCTTCACATTTTTTAAATTGGATCGTGTATGCAGCATTCTTAGTGAAGCATAAATGTGAACCTTTTATTTTTTTAATGTCTTTCCATGAGGGTAGCTATAGGATCTCTGTGATATGTGCTAGCACAACTTGCATTGTGATGTCTACCCACATGAGAGAGAGATTCAAAATTGTTATTGTTTAAACCCATTGTAACTATGCTGTACCTTCATTGTCCTGATGAAGAGAGGATAACTCTGAAAGCTAGTTACAAACTGGGTCTATATTAAAATAATATTTAGCTGGATAAATCTGATTTATCCAGCCAAGAAGCTGCTGCTGAATATCCAGCTATATTACTTAGCCGGATAAGTCATTTATCTGGCCTAATTAGCCAGTCAGCATAACTGAGTAGCACTAGCTATCTGGGTAACTTTGCTGGATAAGTAGCAATATTCAGCATTATCCGGTTAAGTAACCAGATAAGTTAGCGTGACAAGTCTAAAGTTAGATGGATTAGCTTAACTAGCTTACTTTAATACTTATCCGGGTATATTCAATGGCATTGTGGTGCTGCTGAATCCGGCTAATTTACATAGCCAGATATAGTTTAATATTGGCCCCATATGTATTTAGTAAAAAAAAAAAAAAAAAAAGGCATTGGCTATAACTTGTAGGCCCTTAATTCTACATATCCAAGTGGACTAACACGGCAACCACAATTCCTTGTCGTAGTTTCAGAGAGCTAAATGCATGCTAAGAGGCTCTAGCACAGGCAAGCATAATGCAGGCTTTAATTTGATCAGCTAATTTTGATCACATGCTCTGCCGCTGACCACCATGGGGGCTTAAACTGTTTTCCTTCATTGGGATCCAGCTCTCTAGAAGCCCAAAAGGTAGTCTGAGCATCAGTAGAGAGAAAAATGAATTTGCTTCTGCAAACCAGCTCAGAGTTTATGGCACAAATATAATGCATAGGAAGATTATTTTCTCCCCTGAAGGGCAGAAAGAGCTGTATTTTAGCACATTGTACCTGGTAAGGGGCACTGAAAGGTAGATATTTTGGTTGATCACGTTAAAAGGCATCTTTACGGGTCTATTTATGTTTAATTGGCCTCTGCTCACAGTTATCTGATAAGGCTGTCAAGGCAACATTAACTGAGGGTTGTACTTACCTCCTAATGTTTTTGCAAATCTGTTTAAAAAAAAAAAAAAAAAGTACCATAATTTCCTGCTATTATATTGTTAGCCCTGGATGGATATGAATGTATCTCCAGTATTTAAACAATGTCTACTACGACTTGGATACATCATAGGATATATATTATAAAACATGTAGCGTAACCCATTTTTAAACAAATATTTTGGTTGTGGGAATTTTTTAATAAAATAAATTGATTGGCTTACATAAAGAAAGAATAGTCCTGTGTAACAGATATTTTTTCGTATGGGAATAAAAGTGTACTAAACTGAGGAGGTCTGCATTTACAAATAGAGACCTTGGATACAAGGTAGCTTTTTCACACGAATGAAAGTTACCTTTTTTTTTTTTCTGTGAAATTGCTTTTCTGTCAGCATTTCAGTGGATTAGGCTTTCGTGAAAAATCGGGCAGAATGAGCTGAATTGGGCTGCTTGTGCAAATTTCAGCTGCTACCTACCTTACTCAGGAAAAGGAAAATGCGTGCGGTCTGATTAAGTCTGGCAGATGATTAGTGTTAAATATCAGTACAATAAAACCTTTTATTTCTAGGATACTGGGTTTTTGTTTTTCTAGTACAATTTCCTGCTCACAAAAGGGGATGACATTGGGAAACACTGGAATTGAAATCCTCCATCTAGGTAGAGTACCTGCAGCGGGAGTGCAAGCTTCCCCTCCGCTGCCCTGCCAATGTGTCTCAGCCTTGCTTTACAGGATCTCCCCCTGCCTTGTGCAATATTGGGTTCCTCTGTGGAGACTGTAAATCAGGGTTTCAGTTACGGCTAAGTTGTGGTGGTGGTAGTTTGTTATATTTTGAAATGTTAATGTTTGTCCACTTGAAACTGGATGGAGACCAGCAACTCTCCATTCACATAACCCATGAAATTATTTTCAGATGGTAATTGCCTTTTTGGTCACTACTGAGCTGAGCCAGATTTGAATTGGCAGCCTGGAGGTGAAGTGCTTTTGGTAATGTTGTGCCAATTTATCGTGTCACTCCCTCCCCCCCCCCCCCCCCACTGTCAAATCTTTAATTGTTCTATAAACAAACAATAATATAAAATACAAACTAGTACATCTATCAGTCAAAATGATCTTAACCTGGCCTAGGAATATGCAACTGTGCATTTATGATGAATTGTGTGCACCAGGAATATTTCTCTCTGTCTTTGGGTTGCTCTCTTCCTTCTGATTTCATGCTCGTTTGTTAACAAAATATATATACTTGGATTACGGCTCATTTTTCTTGGGGAATTACTTAATAAAAGATTATTCTTTGGTATTTCCACACCCCCATCTTCCCCAGCAGAAAGGAAACAATGGTTTCTTTCAGGAAACTTTTTTTTTTTAACAGGGTATTTGGTTGGGGGGGGGGCACTTCTCCTGCTGGCCCATATTTACTCAGACCAGTTACAACATAAGAACATAAGAAATTGCCATGCTGGGTCAGACCAAGGGTCCATCAAGCCCAGCATCCTGTTTCCAACAGAGGCCAAAACCAGGCCACAAGAACCTGGCAATTACCCAAACACTAAGAAGATCCCATGCTACTGATGCAATTAATAGCAGTGGCTATTCCCTAAGTAAACTTGATTAATAGCAGTTAATGGACTTCTCCTCCAAGAACTTATCCAAACCTTTTTTAAACCCAGCTACATCAACTGCACTAACCCACATCCTCTGGTAACAAATTCCAGAGTTTAATTTTGCCTTGAGTGAAAAAGAACTTTCTCCGATTAATTTTAAATGTGCCACACGTTAACTTCATGGAGTGCCCCCCTAGTCTTTCTATTATCCGAAAGAGTAAATAACCGATTCATATCTACCCGTTCCAGACCTCTTATAATTTTAAACACCTCTATCATATCCCCCCTCAGCCGTCTCTTCTCCAAGCTGAAAAGTCCTAACCTCTATTTATTGATACAAGGAGCTTGGTCCTCAGGAATAGCCAATACTTCAAGAAATACCGTGTTAAGATAACAAATGGAAGAGAATGTGTGTACACCTTTCCATCCTGCCTGGTTTTTTTTTTTTTCCTGTTGTCTGAGAGCTGGGTACCCAAGGGTTTGGCTCCCCTTGTTAGTCAGGGTGGAAATCTGTTTGCATCCTAGGACTGTTTTTTCAGTACATTTCTCTCATGAATCCTTTCTCATTCAGAATTCTCCAATGTAGGACTTTTCCAGTCATAGTTTTGTATGATTTAAAGTAATATTTCATTGTA
This sequence comes from Rhinatrema bivittatum, assembly GCF_901001135.1. NCBI lineage: Eukaryota > Metazoa > Chordata > Amphibia > Gymnophiona > Rhinatrematidae > Rhinatrema > Rhinatrema bivittatum. The sequence continues at coordinate 100,491,750 of NC_042624.1, read as the reverse complement.
AGTTATCAACAGTAGTCCAGGGGGCTGTGACATGCAAATTCCCCTACCTGAATCTCTGATCCATCTATTCTATGGTCATTTAAGCACCTTCACCTTCATTCTTGGTTTCCTGGGCTGGCAGCTCATGTTACTTAGCTGCATTGTCCTCTTTTTTTTTTTTTCTCTGCTGCAGTTCACTTAATGGCAGCATGCTCTTTACCTCCTCTCACTTGGGAAGGGGGTTTCAAGTGCAACTATATCTTTTTTTTGAGATGCGGCAACCAGAATTGTACACAGTACTGAAGGTGCGGTCTCACCATGGAGCGATTATAGAGGCATTATGAAATTTTCAGTTTTATTCACCATTCCCTTCCTAATAATTTCTAACATTCTGTTTGCTTTTTTGGCTGCCCTATATGGGAGACTTCAGTTCAAGATCAGCATCACGATTCCCTTCCCAAAACTACTGAAGAACTCTTCAGACAGATAATCAAGTGGAAATGCATGGGGAAGTGAAGGAGGAAGAATACAGATTCTGGCAGGACACTGGTCCACAGTCCTTCAATACTTTAAGTCCTACAAATATAGGGTGAAAATAATCAAACAAAAAATTAAAACCAGAAGCCTTTGTTGACTTGAGCTGTTAGTTTAAGATCTAAAAAGCTAGGAAGAAATTAAGACTTTTTTTTTTTCATATGAAGTTCCTCTTATGAAAATATAAACACAATTTAATGTATTTTGTGTTTTATGTACATTTATTCCAGTGCATGCATATCTTCACAGAATTATTGTAGATGTCACAATGCTAAATGCAACGTACATCAAAACTCAGAATCTCATTTTTATAAATAGTGTAATAGTATTTTATTCTCTAATTTCCCCTGAGGTTGGGAGATTGTCGGTGAGACTGTCATGCCACCTGAAAACTGAAACTTTCATGCATAAAAAGGTAGCAGCTGTGGCCTACCTCCTGAGATCCTAGTTTGCTTTTCCTGCATCATAAGCTAGGTAACATTTTATACGAGGGGACAGCGAGGGCAGCTCTGCCATTTTTTATGCTTGATCGTAATCTTACAGCCGTACAGTATGCAGGAGTCAATACTCTGAAAAGCATATTTATAGACAAAATCATGATTTCTTTCACATCACACATCTCATAAGAAGTCTGCCTTCTTCTATTTGTCACAACTGATTTTAAAATATATTTGTCAGCCTACTACATTACTGTCCTATGCTTTTAAAACTGTTAATCTGTTTTATACTTTGTTACAACTGGTTGAGCAGCATCTTTAGGAAATGTGAACAAAAATATAGAAATATTTTTTTTTTTGCACTAGCTAATTGTGGAGCTACATATTTAAGGATCAGCAGATACTAAAGCCATGGGGACTCCTGCCCATCCTCTGCCTCATTCCATAGGAAGCAGTGGAGCTCTTGGAAAGCCGAGAACAATAGTAGCTTGTTTGTTTACTTACAAATGCAGGAACTTTTTTTTTTTTTTTTTGGAGAAAGTATTCCAAGTTTTCTTCTGTCCAACAGGAAAACATTAATAGAAACACATGCAGGAAAAGGCAGAAATCTTGAAGTACAGCCAAAACGTACTTAGAAGACATGCTGTATCTTAAGTAAATCACCCGAGAATACTCTGGGAATGTGTTTCTTTTTAACAAGGTCGTTCATTCAGTAAATTGGAACAGAGCACTCCAGGAGAAAGTTTGTTACTGTGCATCAAGGCAGTGACTGACACATGCTCAGAGAATCTGCTGTATAGGCAGGAGTTGTTTGCAAGTATAAAAGAATCCTTTGCCGGCTCTGTCAGACATTTATGGTATCTTTTTTTTTTTTTTGCTCTCTGATGGGGGCCCTCTGATATTTTTGGGTTCCAGGTACTAAATCTGGATACCTCTGTCTTGGCAGCAATTATTAAATTCATGTAGTGATTTCAAAGTATAATGAAATCTCCTTTAACTTAACAGGAATCCCAGCGGGCATTAAGGAGGTAAATCTAAAGCCGCAGCAAGAACAATTGATTTAGTGGACAAATATAATTAAATTAAGTTTTATAGTAGCTAATAAAATAAAACATATGGGGTAGATATTTAGAAATATCCTGTTAAATAAGTAAGGCTTTTCTGGTTGAACTTACAAGGGATATTCAGCAGCACGGCTAAGCTGCTGAATATTTCTAACTAAATAAGTTACTAGTTAGCTGGATAAGTTTTATCCAGCTAACTTTAGACCTGCTATTGAGTAGGTCTGACTTATCTGGTTGACTTAAATATCAATATTTATCCAGCTAAATTAACCAGATAAGTAGCTCCTTCCCGGAAAGCCCATATCCTGCCTACAACTTATCCGACTAAATACTTAGCTGGATAGGTACTTATCCGATTAAATGGTAGTCGCTGAATGGGACCAGATATTCAGCTGCCACCGCTTAGCCAGTTAAGTCCCTACTTATCCAGCTAAGTAGCACTGAGTATCAGCTTCATAGGGTACTAAAGGCAATAACAAATCCCTGTAATAAAGAAAGCAGAAAAATTTTAAAAGTAGCAATTTAATAGGGTCATTCATCAAAAAGCATTATGGTGTTTACACATGCGATAATCATATTATCGTTCAGTGTGAATGCAAAGTTTTAGAAGGGGCGGGATCGGGGAGGGGTTTGGGCGGGATTAATTAAAATGAGAGGCAATATTGCACAGTGCGATAGGAGAACGCAGGCTATCGTACGGTTTTAATGCCAGAAATAACTACACCTTTTTTCCTGGCGTTAAGCTGTGCGATATGCCCGAAATGGCCATAAATCAATTTGCGATAAATTTTGCAGATTGCATTTCGGCCATTTCTGGGCTTGGAAGGGGAGAGGGAGTGGAGTGGAGTATAGAGGTAGAGGTAGAGAGAGAGAGAGAGAGAGAGAGAGATCCTCTGGGGAGGCCTTCACAGTATTAGTCTATTTATATGACTACAGGAGGGCCAGCTAATAGCTTGAGGTGAGGTGTTGGTGGTGGTTTAGGGTTTAGGGGCCAGTTTTACATGCAGAGTGAGACATACGAACTGCACAGTACACCTCAGTGAAGATTTGATGTCATTTGGAGTGAGGAAAGTCTCACAAAGATGAGATTTCTACTATATTATCTCACCCTAGTTTGATGGTTCCCTGTTATAGAGACCATCAAGCTAGGGCGAGAGACCATTGTAGAAATCTCATCTTTGTGAGACTTTCCTCACTCCAAATGACGTCAAATCTTCACCGAGGTGTACTGTGCAGTTCGTACGTCTCACTCTGCATGTAAAACTGGCCCCTAAACCCTAAACCACCACCAACACCTCACCTCACGCTTTTAGCTGGCCCTCTAGAGATATAAATAGTTGACTATTGTGAGGGCCTTATAAATAGTGTGTTTTCTCTCTCTCTCTCTCATGCATTTTGATGAATCTAGGGGTAAGTCTGCTGAAATTTGGTTTAGATAACTTGATTTAAGCAGCTTTTTTAAGTGTCATTTTATTTTACGATTATATGATTTTTTAAAAATATATTTGTATGTGTATGCATCTTTTATGAATATACTGTAACAGGACAGTTTTCAAACCATTATCCAGGTAAACCTTTTAGTTGGAAATTCCCTCCCCCCCCCCATATCTCACTAAGTGAGCTTCTCAGCATTCATTTTTTTATCGGTATGGCAGAGGGGGAGGATGGAGCCAGCAGAAAGCACCACGCACAATTTTGAAATCCTTCACCACTTTGCAAAGCAAGGGGTATTTTGCATAGGCCGCCGGCGCGCGCAAGTCCTGGGGCTTCGTAAAAGGGATGGGAGGGGGCATGTCCGGGGGCGTGTCGGCAGGCCGGGGGTGTGTCTGGGGCATGTCCGGGGTCAGGGGGCGGTCCAGGGCGGGTCCGGGGGGGTGGTGATGGTTCGGGGGCGGGCCGGGAGGGCGGTCCCGAGTCCCCTGGCACTGCGGCCTGTGCCGGGGGATGCCAAGGCGGCGCACGCAAGTTACGCCTGCCTCAAGCAGGCGTAACTTGCATAACAAAGGTAGGGTGGGGATTTAGGTAGGGCTGGGGGATGGGTTAGATAGGGGAAGGGAGGGGAAGGTGGGGGGACGCGGAAGGAAAGTTCCCTCCAAGGCCGCTCCGATTTCGGAGCGGCCTTGGAGGGAACGGAGGCAGGCTGCACAGCTCGGCGCGTGCAGGCTGCCGATTTTGCGCAGCCTTGCGCAAGCCGACCCTGGATTTTATAAGATACGCGCGGCTACGCGTGTATCTTATAAAATCCGGCGTACTTTTTTTAAGATCTACCTCCAAGTGCGAAGTTGTATAACCATGACACCTGCTGTTTTGATACTTGAGAAGTTCAACATTTGCAGAGGATTTTAAAACTATAGTCTCTTGTTGTTGCACTTTGTTATTATTATATTATAAGCATGAATGAGAGAATGTGTTTCGGCTGAAGAACTAGATAAAAACTAATCCAAAGAGTTCAGCCAAAAGTGACCTCAGGTTCTACTTTAAATTTGAATATGATCCAAAAACTTAATGCAAGCTGTTATCAGCATCTCCCAGTCCATGTCCTCTGGAGTGCAAGAATTAATCTCTGTCATACTTCAGGCTAGTCAGACTTCTTAGTCTGTGAAAATCAAAATTTATAAGATACGGTTTTACTATTGCATTTAGAGCTTAAACCAGTGTTTTCCAACCAGTGTGCCTTCACATTTTATCAGGTGTGCCACGGAAAAGTCACCACTGCCTGATGCTCAGGACCTCACAGCAACCAGAGTCACCAGTGATGGCTCTTAAATATGTAGGACAGGGGTGGGCAACTCCAGTCCTCAGCCACAAACAGGCCAGGTTTTCAGGATATATAAAATAAATATGCATAAGAGAGAGATTTGCATGCTTTGCCTCCAATGTATGCAAATCTATCTCATGCAAATTAATTGTGGATATCCTGCAAAACTGACCTGTTTGTGGCTTTCAAGGACCGGAGTTGGTCACTCCTGATGTAGGTGCTCCTTTCTGAGAGCATGTGCCGTCATGCATGCCTTCTCTTCCTAGCTACAGCATGAGCCCTAGAGTGTGGTAATTAAGGGCAGCATATAAGGCATGGATGGCCAGGCCTCAGAAGGTGCACCCACGCTATCTCCTCATCTTTCCCTTACTGAGCTTCCTCGTTTGGGTCCTTCCAGCCTGTCTTATCCCTAGACTGAGTGATACATGGAGAGCACGCACTAGATGTGACTCACTCTTGGGGCTGGTGCAAGAATATTTGGCACCCCAGACAAACCTTTGGTCATTCACCCACCCTTCTTCAACTTGACTATTGGTGGCAGTGCTCCCTCCTATTAGCAGCAGAGGCTCCAGCACAGTGCTCCCTTCTTTGATGCTGTTGGCTCTGGTACAGCACCACTCTAAACCTCATCCTGGCAGAATTTTGCCACCCCCAAAATCTTGGTGTGCTTGGGACTGCCTAGTTTGCCTAATAGAAGCACCGGCCCTGTTCACTCTGGCTATTTGGGCCAGCAGCAGTGAAGGAGTTCTGACAGCCACGTGTGGCAGCCAAGGTAACCACCTAACTGAGCCCTTTGCCCGCATCGCACTGATTTCTCCCTTCTCCCACACTTGCATGTAGCGGTAACTAATCCATTCTGGTGATTTTGTCTCTCTCTTCCCCCTCTCTCCCTTTTGTTTTAAAATTTGAAAGAGACTGGTGGGGCTTTCAGTGCTACCCTAGCTCTTCTTTTGGCCATACGAGTCCTCGCCACATCCACATTACCTGTCCCATGGAGGCTGGGGTGCCACATAACATTTTTTGTTAATGGTAGGTAAGTCCTGGGCCTGAAGAGATCGTGAAATAATGGCCAAAATAATTTATTACAGTTCTGGAATGGAGATTTTCTTTGCATGGCTGTTCTGGTAACTATATGCGTCTGAGACAAGTTTTCATTGCCACAGATCTAAGCCAAAGCAAGAAAGAGCTAGAGCTGTCAATCAAAGGCATGCAAGCGTTGTACGGTTTTAGGCGGAAGTTCATCTGTTCCATCTTTTGGATAAAATTTGAAGCCTGGGGGGCGAGATCCAAGCCTTTCAAGTTTCCCAGGCTTGGCACCTGGTTCACATCACTGGGGTATTATCCAATGAGAGCTGCATCGTCATAACCCTCTGATAAATTCAGGAGCTCTTTAACTTGAAGGGCAGATTTAATGGCTGCACAAAACTATGACAATGCTATTTCTCCATCTTTAGGTGTGCAAATTTATGCATTGGGCAGATCTAGTGCCATTTCAGATTTGCATAGTCCAAGAAATTTGCAGCATATTTGCAGATTCCCCCCCCCCCCCAACAAATAGATCCGTAATAATTTTAAGAAAAGATTCTGTTGTATGAGGCTTCAGTTTGATGCACACAAAATCCATTGCATAGACAAATTCTCATAATCTTGAGGGGAAATTTTATGATTTTTTCCCTTGGCTGTGCATGAGGATTTTTTTCCCACATTCAGCTGACCTGCACTCCTATTTGCACTGCATTCTTTCACAAGGAAATGCCAGTCTTCAAAACTCATGGGCTGGTTTTATGTAGATACATCTTATGTGCAGTGAGGTTGCTATAAAGGCACAGATTTCTGTGGAGATTTGAATAAAGTGTTTGGATGTCAGTGGGCAATCTAATAATGATTCTGTGTAACACTGTAGAATTACCAGTGAGCAGATGAAAAGTCTATGCAGAATTCTTAGGGACCTTCGTTTTCAGTTTTTATTTGATGTTATCTAGGAATTTCAACATGATAAAAAGAAATCAGTGTAAAACATTACTTTGTTATAATACACAGGTGGAAAAAACAGTGAAAAAGTCATTTTTACTCTAATTTTTTTTATCTCATTGAAATCCCAAAGAAAAATAAAATAAAAACTGAAAATGAAGGTCCCTGGGAATTCTGCAGTGTAGATTGCTATAGTTGTATGAAATCTACATTAATAAACATTTTAACGCTGCTCTTTTAAGTGCTGTAGCAGCATGGCATAGTTATTCTAGAATAAGACTAAATATTTATTTTAATTGTTACCCAAATAGGGATGTGTGTGTGTGTGTGCGCGCGCCCGCTAGAATGAATGACAAAGAATATAGACCAATCTTATGCCTGCTCTTTGTTTACATTGCATTTTTCCAAATAGATCAGATTTCTCATTTGAAGAATCATCCATAGTTTCGCAGAAGGGCAGCGTGCTGGCTATCCCATGTAACTGCAGTGCACATGAAATCTGCGAATGCCTTGTGCCCTCTGTGAAACTGAAGAACACATATACTATGTGGGTAGAGATCACAAATGGAACAACTTCTCTTCGGTCACCTTTAATGTCTGTCAAGCCCCTGGATATAGGTAGGTGAGGCTGCATTTTGTATTTGTTTCTGTAGAAAACAGGACAACTGAACTCAACTTGTTTTATGCACAAGTCTTTGCTCTGAAATTTATATCTGAAACTTCTTTTTGTAGCCAGAAAATGACATTAGTAAAATTAAATGTAAGATTACAGTATCACTAGAAAGGGCACTTGACTCCCTCAGGAGGGAGCTTTTGATTTTTACCATGATTCATGCTGCAGTACAGCTCTGTAATTCAATGATTTCAGTGATTATTTAATGCTGTGTCTCACATACGCACACACAAACCCCTCCAGAAATTCCAAATTAACAGATTTAGATATAATCAGGATTTTAAATCATGTCATAGTACTGCTTAGATTGGTATCCTTCTGTCTCCATTGTAATGCAAAGCTGTAGCAGCTGTATTGGTTCTGGCAAAAAAACAAAACAACTGGATTCTTTCCAGTGCCTTTTTGTTTTTATTGAACCAACAGAAGAATAATTTCAAGATGTCCTGATAGATGAACTATTGATCCCTTTGTCAGATGTGACATCATGTCTGAAGATGATGCCTAATATGGTCCCAGAACCTTCAGGTGTGACATCACCTCTGAAGAAAGTACCTATATGGTCACAGGAGGTGCAGGTGTGATGTCACACGAAAAAAGGACCAGTCTGCTCTCAAAAGGTCATGTACTACATCTTAGGGTAATTTTTATATTAGCTCAATGAAAAGAATCAGTATATGTTGTAAGTATTTATAAAACCCAGGTTTATTCCATTAAAATATTTGCTGAGTTGCTTTCGGATGTGAATGTTATGTTTTATTTTGGGCTACATGCTCTGTTCTGTATGCAGTTATTGTTGTGATTTACAAACTGATAATCTGATACAGTCTAGAGAATAAACAATGGCTTTACATTTCTTTATTGCATTTTTCAGTTTAGAGCAGTTATGGATATTGTTGAAAAAGCAAATGATTATTTGTGTATATATATCCTAGATCACTGAGGTAAAAGTGTCTAATGAAAAACTGTTTGTTTTTTTTTGTGAAGCTAACAGAGCAGACAATATCCATGTCTTCAAACATGGTGCTTAATGAGTGGAGGGCTCTAGTCCTGATGGACATCAAGGCAGATCAGTGTGTGTATATGCAAAATTTCCTTCATTTGCATTAAAAAAAAAAAGAAAGAAAGTCTCTTCAAATTAATTGGGATAAAACGAAAGTGCTTTCAGTCCCATTACCCATGCAAACTAAAATCAGTTTATTTATTTAAGAAATTGATATATCACATAATAAGCAAGGCTAGGAAAACTGAGTACAATAAAACATACATAACACAAAAATAAAAACAAAAAAATAAGATAAAATATACAAAGTCATAGGCTACAACTCCATACATAGAACTACCAGACAAACCAAGGACATCAGCAGACCTGTACTTTGAGCAAAGAGATATCATAGCATCACCCTTCTGGGAACAGCCAGTTTTTCACTCGTTTATGGAACTTCAAATAGTTGAATTCAGATCATGTATCACACAGAAGACTGTTCCACAAACTAGGAGCCTAAGATGAAAAAGCTCTCACTATAATAATGTTTTTTAAATGCATACATTTCCTAGAAATTGTTCAGAATGAGTGATTCTGGTATTTGCTCTTTGGAGCTTTAAAGTGGTGTTTTCTCTTATGTAGTCTTTAACTAGAAGATGAAATGGTTACCATTTGCAGTTCTTCTGACTCTTATGGCTTGTAACCCATAATTCCTGTTTCCTGGGTTATGCTGCTGTGAGAAAAGCCGCCTGCAAGTTGTGGTGGTTTCTGGTAAAAAGCAATTAAGAGAACAATTTTTTTTGAAAGCCATTTACTCAGGTAAATTTGACATGGTTGAAAACTGCCCTCTGTCTGTCTAAAAGTATGCAATGGGCTTTCACAGTGCACACACTTTGAGCCGGGTTAACGAGAGACATTCCCGGAGGTGTGGGAGAGGAAAGTGGGTGTGTGTGTGGGATTTTCAGAAGCCTGCACATTGTTTTCTTAGGGTTCTGGCTCTTTTAAAACAAAAGGGAAGCCATGACGGACATGTTTATGTTTAGCTTTGTGGTGTTTCCCTTCTGAAATGACATTTAAAAAATACAACAAAACAAACAAAATGTTTCGTTTACTTGCTGTCGATATAGCACGTGTTAAAGCAACAGAAGCAAAATGAAACGGGGGGAAAAAAAGCAAAATAAATAAAAGATGAAACAAACAAAAAGATATGAACCTGTTTCCATTTTTACCCTTCTTTCTGACTTCCCCTCCTACCCCCACTGCCGGCTAGCAGTGCATTGTACAGATCAGTTCCTCTTCTACTTTCATCGATTCAAACAGCATAAAATCTTCAGTGATGGCAACTTTGCTGTTCGTATCTCCTACTGTGTATGTAAACCACCCCCCCCCCCCCAATCTCCACACCGAGTTAAAAGTGGTATAAATAGTAAAGTTGGCTACAATATGGCTAATAAATGAGGTAAGACTTTATACAGTCAGAGCTGTTGGTAAATCAGACAACCCACTAGTAACTATACCAACATGTACCTAACCATGAACTAAATTAAGACGCACACTGCACTTATGACCATCTTACTAGGCATCATCGTATTGAGCTATCGCTTTTTACACTCTGCCTTATATTTAATCATAGGGCATTTAGTTGGAAAATCCCATACAGTCCTTTTTTTTAAGTTTTTTTATGCGATTAAAATAGTGAAGGACTTAACTTGATATTTAAACAAATTCTTGACAGTCCTTGTAGTCCCGACTTAAGACAAATAACCTGACACGGTTCTGTGTTTCGGACTGCTGACAATTCGGCAAGTCCTTTCTCAAGGGTGATATTTGGTTTGTATTGAAAGATGGCGCTCCAGCGTTTTTTGTTTCAGATAATGATGATTTAATCCATCGCGATGGATTAAATTCCATTTGCACTAATACTGATGGTATTTGTTCCTATGCAAAGAGTTGATAAGGATAATTTATTTAGCACTTTAAAAATTATAAAAGAGAACATAATATATCCTCCTTTTTTGTATTGAGGGAACAAATTTATGCCATATAATAAACCTGAAAGTTTAAGTGAGTTGGGCTAATCAGGCGTGTATAAAGTTGAAATATTCTTTCTAAATTAATACATCCTGTCAAAGTATTGTAATTTCTTTTCAAAAACATAAAAAGTGGAAAATAGGATGGAGATGATTGCAAACAGTTTTTATAATATTCCATAGTAATAATGTATATGGCAACAGAATGGGGAATTAAGTGCTACCAAATGACCTTAGTATGCAATATATACCTGAAATATACTGAGGAAGTCTTGCACCTCTTTACTTATCCCTGGGGAATGGGGAAAATGTTTGCAAATGCTTTTCCTGTACTGCATAAAAACACTTCTTTGTGGTTAACATTTGGTGCTCTATGCGATTTCCCAAGGCTTAGCAGTGTGTCTGCATGAGTGGTGGGACTGAGTGCAAGAGCGTGAGTGAGTTGGCTCATGGGTTCAGGGTGGGTCCAGATAGTGCATTTTTCAATAGAATGATTGTGAGAAAGAAGAATAAATGAGCAAAGGGGCTGGATAGTGTGTTGTGATTCTTGTGCAAAAGGTTAGGATCTAGCAAGACAGCTATGCAGCAGCCACATACTACAATGTGCTGCAGCCATTACGGCACTGTCTCTTTAAAAGAGGCCAGAAATGGCTTCAAACGGGACTCTTTTTTTTTTTCTTCTTTTTCCGCCTGAGACCTTTTTCTCAGTCCATTCCAATGGAATTGGATAGAGTGAAAGGAAACAGTGTGGCATGAGGTGGGCTCCATGATTTTCCATGAGAGGAAAATAAAATAATTAAAAAAAAAAAAAAGTACCTTTTTCCTCCCATTGTAAATAGTGGAAGCTAAACAGACAAACAGAAAGCCTGCTGAATGTACTCCTGCTCTGAGTTGGAATAAATATTCTTGAAGTAGAGGCCCTGAGAAGGTGCATAAAGCTTTAGGAGGGAACAGAGGCACAGAGAAGCCTAATATTGGAGAAGAGGGGCAGTCATAGAGGAGTGGCCTAATGGTTAGATGAGTGGGCTGGGAAGCAAGGGTCAAATCCCACATCTCCTTGAGCAAGTCACTTCACCCTCCATTGTGTCAATAATAAACTTAGATTGTGAGCCTTCTGGGGCAGGGAATTACCTGCTTCTAACTCTCCTAGAGCTCAGGCCTTGGATAGTCAAGTCATTAAATCCAGTCCTTCACCTGAACACTCCAGCTCTTGCAAATAACTTTTGCAGCACTTGAAAATGCACTGAATAGCAACTGAATATTCCCAAATATTATAGTAGATATTTGAGAAAACGTGATATTCATCTGCTATTTGCCTCCTGGAGTCCACGGCCTTCATAGTGAATCAACCCCCATAGCCCAGTGGTATTCATGTGTGGTCCTCGAGGGTTGCAAACAGGTCAGGTTTTCAGGATATCCCTAACGAATATGCATGAGAAAGATTTGTGTGCACACTGCGTCAACTGTATACAAATCTATCTCCTGCATATTCGTTAGGGATATCCTGAAAACCTGACCTGTTTGTGGTCCTTGAAGACTGGAAGTGAATTCCAGTCTTCAAGGGCAACCCAGTGTTTCTCAGACTTAGCCTGGGGGATCTCAGCCAGTCGGGTTTTCAGGATATACAATGGAGACAGTGTTTGCAAATCTATTTCATGCATATTCATTGTGGATATCCTGAAAACCTTACTGACTGGGGGTCCCCCAGGACAGGTTTGGGAACCACTGCACGAGCTTATACAGAAAGGATGGAGTTTGCCTGTCAGACACTGGGGCAAATGCACTTAATGCAGAATTGCAAACTGCATTTGAGACTCGTTTAAGGGGGAAGTAAGTTTAGTTATGGGGCTGCAGCTAAAGAACCAAATGGAAGAACAAAAGGGCAAATGGGAGTTTTTATTATTGTCACTCGTACTTCTGAGATCTAACACAGTCATTCATCAAAATGCATCAGGGCATTATCGCAGGCGGGCATTAGGGCCCTAACGCTCGCGATAACGCCACAACGCATGCATTATTTTTCACATCTCATGATGCGAATGCAAATTTTGAAAATGTATCCAAAGGGGAGATGTTTGGGCAGAGTTTATGAAAATGAGGGGTGTTTAACGTTGCATGTGATAGTGTAACGCACGTTATTGCTGGAAATAACTACACCTTTTTTCCTGGCGATATACCCAAACCGGGATTTGCGATATTTATCGAATCCCGTTTTGGGCAGAGGGAGGGAGGAGGGAGAGAGGAGTGGAGTAGAGGTAGAGAGAGAGAGCGAGAGCCTCTGGGGTGGCACACATATTTGTCATCTATTTATACCACTGTAGGAGGGTGAGCTAGTAACCTGGGGTAAGGTTTTGGTGGTGGTCTAGGATTTTGGGGGGGCAGTTATTATGCATGGTCAGAGGTACGAATAGCACAGTAGACATCAGTGAAGATCTGATGCGATTTGGAATGAGGAAAGGTACACAAAGATGAGATTTGTACATTGTACTTTCACCCTGGCTTGATAGTACTTAGAGAAATCTCATCTTTGTATACCTTTCCTCACTCCAAATCACATCAAATCTTCACTGGTGTGTACTGTGCTGTTCGTACCTCCGACTGTGCATGTAAAACTGGCCCCAAAACTCTAGACCACAACCAAACTCTCACCTCGAGTTACTAGTTCACCTTCCTACAGTGGTATAAATAGTTGACTAATTTCAGAGCCTGCTAAAGAGTCTGAGTCTCTCTCTCTCTCTGCACTTCTCAGCTTGTGGGTGCTTTAAATACTAAATCACACAGGCTCTGGTAACTAAAAAGTTATCCTAACCATATCCTTCTTTGTTTTTTGTTTTTAAAGCACGGGCAGTATTCATGCAAAATTTGTAGCAAAATGATGAATCTAGGCCATAGTCAGCTCCAGTCATAATATACAAGTCCAAAAAAAAAAGAGCATTTGATTTGGACCTCATATGTCAATGGCTGACAGACTGCCTCAATATGTTCTTAGCTATGCCTTGTGGTTAAGTGGGTCCTGGGTGGCAGTTTGTTCAAGGTGACTGGACCCTGCAATGAGTACAACAGCAGTACAAAATTCATCAACTACTTATTGTGATGGGAGTGCAAGGAAGCAATATCTGAATGTTGGTTTCCAGGCTAGATTAAAAAACCTGCAAGTTTTGGTTTTGCCCCATTGCATGCATGGAGTTGTAGTTCGATATCACTATGAAAAGTTTAAGAACTACATCTCCATGCATGCAATGGGGCAAAACTAGGTCTAGATCTGCCATCTTGAGATTGAAATGGTTACAGCAGCAATCCTAGTCCTGGTGTTATTTTGGACACCAAGGTGGAGAGGAGGCTTGGTGAAAAGGTGGGGGGTACTGGAAGGGGGAATGGAAAGCAGACAGATTAAGGCTGTCTGGGTTGGGGAGATAATTTACAAAGCTTTTTACTGTTTATCCAGGTGAAAAGCTCAGTTGAACTTTGTTCCCCTCTCGCTACTGGTAAAAATATCCGTGTTGCTGACAGTGCCGTTACTTTTTACCCACATCAGAGTGGTAGGGAATGAGTGGGACTATATCAGAGGAGGGAAATCCCTGCACATGCTTTCTGCAGGTACATTTGTGCCATCTTCAAAGGAGGTGCAGATGTGCACAGGTACCGAGTACTCCCTGTCTTCCCCCCCCCCTCCCCCACTGCCCCTCCTCCCACCAGCCGGATTTTCAAAGGGCACTCCTGCGTGGAATTTCTGTTTGAAATCATGCTGCTTATGTACCAGCGGGACCTTTAATTAAGAGATTACCCTCCTAATGAAACAAAAGCAAGTTTTGAAGAAATTTTTTTTTTTTTTTTTAAATTTCTTAACAGTGAAGCCTAACCCTCCATTTAACCTACATATGGAAATTACAGAAAGAGGTGAGCTGAAACTGTGCTGGAGCAACCCCAAGCCAATGCCTTACGAGCTTCAGTATGAAGTGAGGCGTTTGGTGAATTCTTCTGAAAATGCCTGGCAGGTAATTTTCATATTTTGTTGTTGATGTGACTTGAACAGGCAAATATAACGAGGGGCTTTCAGGGATAGAGTTAGTAATAGGCAACAGCAGGAGTAACAGTTATGATGACAAAACTTATCAGAAATCCTTCTAGAAAGGGTGATTAGTGCATCAAGCCCAATGTCTAAAGTAGTGGTTCCCTAACCTGTCATGGTGGGACCGCCCAGCCAGTTGGGTTTTTAGGATATCCTCAGGGAATATGCACAAAGAAAAATCTGCATACATTGGAAACCCTGTATATGCAAATTTTCCTCGGGCACATTCACAGGCCTGGATTTGTCAATAGGCACACTAGGCTTGTGCCTAGGGCAGCCGAAATCTTGGGGGGAGGGGGAGCAGGCTAGCTGAAAATTTGCTGCCTTCCAATAAAAATAATGTAAATTATACTAATAAATATAATGTAAAACTACTTTAGTTTCATAATGTAATTAAAAGATGGAGATGTTTGCCAATTTGCTTTCAGAATTTTTAAATTTTTGCCACAGGATCTACCCCTGAGCTGCCACAAGAAACTAGGGGAGGGGACTTTGCCTTGGACAACAGGGAAGAGGGGGATGACAGGGGGTGACAACATCAACAGTGCCTGGGGGTGCCAAAATCCTAAATCCGTCACTGCATATTCACTGTGGCTCTCTGCCAGGACACTTTTTTTTTTTTTTTTTTCCATTTTGTCTGGAACCTGAGCTTACTGCCAGTTCTTCAGTTTCTCTGGTACTCTGGAGCATGGACGATGCCGGCCGTTCCCCAGGCAGCCGCCCGTGTTGCCTGTCCAAAAGTTAGCTCTGTGTATGGTCTTTTAGTGGTCTATGCTGTATGAAGAAAAATATTACAAGTGTAGTGATTTCAATATACTTGAAAGCACTCCCGCAAAAAAAAGGTATACTTAAGGAATAATTCTGACATCCCAAGACTGCACTTGTAAAGAGTAAAACTCTTAGACTGATAAATAAGCCCCCATCTCTGAGATTGAGTGTGTGTGTATTATGCATATTTCCATACATAGCATGAAACAGAGCAGTACTCAACTTTGGTACCAAATTATTCCCGATGACGTGTTTCAGTATAAGACACTGTATATAAGTGTTTCCCAACTTCTCCTGGAAGCACATCTAACCATTTGGGTTTTCAGGATTGCCACAATGATTATGCATGAGGAAGATTTGTGTACTCTGGTGTCCAGTATAGGCAAACCTTGCTCATACATATTCATTATGGATATCCTGAAAACTCAACTGGTTAGGTGTGTCTCCAGGAGAGGGTTGAGAAACACTACTGCATATCTACATAAATAATATATATATATTTTTTGTTATTAAACAAATATGCAGATAAATTATTTTATTTGTTGGCCCAGCTATTTCCTTCTACTCCTTTGGACTGCCAGCTGCATCAGAAGTGGCCTCTGTTGGGCTACAGTGCCATGAGCCTTCATTCGCTACTATTATTTGTCATGTCTAAGGAGCTACTGGACATGCACAGAACTGCACAGATGCACATAAGAGACTGTCCCTGTTTCATGGAGTTTACAGTCTAGTCAAGACACACACACATGTCAAACAAGAGCCTGTGGGACATGTATTTATTGTAGAGAACTACTTAGGATTTAAAAGCAGCTTTGAAAAGGTACATTTTTAAACTGGATTTGAATATGGCCAGAAAAGGAGCATGGTGCATGGACTCGAAGTCTATTTATTTATTTATTTATTTATTTAAAATTTTTATAGACCGACATTCATCAGGGATATCACATCGGTTCACATTGTAACGCAAACAGATGCCTGGGGAGGCGTTTTACATCGAACAGAGTTATATCAACAATTTATAACAAATTAACAAAAGAACAGTTGAGGGGGGGGTAAGAGGGGGAATATAAGGAGGGGAAAGTAACATTGAATGTTAAATGTTAAGAATAGGCTTTACTAATATATATAAAATAAAATAATATTATAACAGTATATACATATCCAATATGAGGCGATGATATATTAAATAAATTTGAGTATAGTTTGAGAGGAGAAGGGGGCAGAGGAACCTAGGGGGGGGGGGGGAGAGGGAAGGAGGGTAGAATGTGTAGGGATTGAATGAGACGTGGGTAGAGAGATGGGGTGGGGGGGAGGGGAAAGAAGCGAGGGTGGAGTGTAGTGGAAGGTGGGGAAAGAGGGAATTGAGGAAAAAGGGAAAATAAGCGAACTGAACAGTAAGGAGAGAGAGGAGAGGGTGGGAAAAGAGAATGGAGAGAAAGATTGAGAAATTAGGTGTAGGCTTTAGTAAAGCCTACACCTAATTTTCCATATTTTAATATTCCAGGCATACGGCACAGCAAGATGAAAAGCACAGGGTAGGGTGGAGGAAAAAGGCAGAGATAAGAGCAACTTCCCTGGTGAATGCAATTCACAAGGAAGGTAATGAGCTGCAGAGTGAAATGCATTTATAGGTAGATAAAAGAAGTCTGAACTGTGTGCAGAAATGGACAGGTAGTGACTTGAGAAGAGGAGTTATATGGTCATAGTGACATTAAAGATGGACTAGTTGTGCAGCTGAATTTTGAATGGATGGCAGTGGAGAAATATGGTTCAGTGGGAGGCCCACAAATAAATAGCAAGTTGCAGTAAACTAAGCAGGAGGTGATAAGAAAGTACATGAGCATTTTGGTACCACGCTCAGAAAGGAGAGGACACATTTTAGCAGTGTCATAGAGGAAAAGCTGATACACTTTAGCAGTGTTTTCAATGTGCATTGAGCAGAGAGAGGCATCAAAGATGACCCCAAGGTCAACTTGGGAGGCTGAGAGCACTATCCACAGAGACAGGAAGAGGGGATGCAGGTTTGGAGGGTAACAAACCAGAAGTTTTGCCTAGGCCACATTATGTTTTAAGGTAATGGCGAGACCTCCAGGCGGTGATATCCGAGAAGCACGCTGAGATTTGGGCATGGATTTGTGGTGAAATTTCTAGTGTAGGGAGGGAGAGCTGGGAGTCATCCGCATAAAAGTGGTACTGAAAGCTGTGGGAGGAGATGAGAGCAGCCGAGGGAAGAAATGTAGATTGAAAAAAGAGGAGGGCTCAGGACAGAGCCTTAAGGCTCACCGACTGACAGCAGAATAGCAGTGGAGGAAGGACCAGCAGAGGACGCAATAAAAAGTGTGATGGGAGAGGTAAGAAGAAAATCAGGACACAGCAGGGTCCCAAAATCCTGGCAGGTCAAGGAGTAGGCAGTGAGCAACAGTATTAAAAGTAGTGGATAGGTCAAGAAGGATGAGGAATAGAGTAAAGGCCCTTGGTCTTGGTCATTGGAGACTTTGTCAAGAGCATTTTCTGTGGATTTCCCCCCTATTTTATATCACTTCCAAACTCACTTTAGCCCAGTCATTGCAGCAAAAGCCTTTGGCCATGCATCAGGGCTCCTTCTGGCCACTGGGTGTCACTGTTGCTCAATGACTGGGATTCCCTCTTCACCAGGTGCTGTGAACACTGCCTCTGCTGTCCCAGGAGCAGAAAACCTGACCTGGGAATTTTACAATGGTGGCCTGATTGACTTATTCTAACTTTGCTTAAAACAAAAAACTTGAGAAATGAAATTGAGTGGGGGGAAAAAAATCAATGCATTAGATCTTGAATAAAATAATAGTTTGGTGTTTGTAAGACTTGTGATGTGTGTTGCCAGATTTTTCAGATTGTCAGAGAAACCTCTGTAATCACAGATAAGATGCAACTGGGTTCTTCACACTCATTCCAAGTGCGCTGCAGGAGTCTTTATGGGCCGGGCTTCTGGAGTGACTGGAGTAACCTTTATGATCTAAATTCACAAGGTAAGTTGTCGATGTGACTTTGTATTAGTATGTTTTGGGTTTTTTTTTTTTTTTTTAGTTCTTACTAGATTTGCTCTGCTTTTCTCCTGGGGGTATTCCCACCAAGATTAATTGGAATATTTTCATGGATAATCCTGGAGCTATTTTGTATACATCTATTCTTATAGTATGAACTGGTACAGAAACCAATACTAGAGAGGTTGTGTAATTAAAACACACAATTTCAAAGGTAGTGGTATGTGTTTAACATTAGATATTGTGCCTCATATTGATGTTATCTAGCAGTGAGCTTCAATCCTATATGCACCTTAATAATCATCATCATATGGTATCTTGATGTTTTTAGAAATGTTCAGTTCAATTAGATTTGCTTAATTGGCTGAACTTTTTTGAACCTCTGATTTTGAACATAAGGTACCTTGTGCTAAAATATATATACAAAGAAAAATGAACATTTCCACTGTGCAGTCCACTTTTTTTTTTTTTTGCTACAGCTCAGGAAGGGACTGTAACTGCCTGCCTCGAGCAGATTTCATTTTGCCAACTGCTCATATGGCGCACATATGTTGGCAGGAGACATTGAATTACGCAAGGGGAAAGCGCTCCTAGTCGCACAATCGACAGCTGTGAGATTCTGAGATTTCCAGTGCATATTAAAATCTTGACCCAAACGTTGAGTAATTACCAGGTCAAGTTACATAAGAGAAGTGTTGCCATGTGTGTGTGTGTGTGTGTGTGTGTGTGTGTGTTGGGGGGGGGTGGGGGTGAGAGGGAGGAGGAGTTGCTACGTGAGTGTAGAAGCAGTCGGACAGGATTTTGCTGTTTATCCATTTCTAGCAATCCCTGGTATCACCAAGATTATTGTGCACACATTTCAAGCTATGGCATTTTTCTGAAAAGCTATAATGTCTAACTGCCTGGTCCTATGTCATTTGTACATGGTTATCACATCAGTTTCATTTAGCACGGATACTGTTATGTACCCTTTCACCGCAGCTTGAGCCTTGCAAGCCTGCTGCTCAGCAACGGGGGGCGCCAGACGGGCAAACTTTCCAAAACGTCGGAAATGGAGTGAAAAGGTGCACGTGAAATCCATTTGCGTTCTTTTTCCTTTCAGTCACGGGGAGTACTGACATCAGTATTAATGCCTAATCATAATAATTGAATAACATTGTTTTGCCCCTTTTTTTTTTATTTTATGTGCAAGGATTTTCCGCAGCATTGAAAACATGTTGGTAACTGGTAATTTGTTCTGCATATTTAAAATGCTTCATCCGCAAGAGCCAAAAGTAACATGGTGGAGCCAAGCTGCACATTTTACTCTCAGAAATTAGCGCCTACCCAAAGGCAGGCGTTAAGTTCAGCTGACACTGGGAAAGTGCACAGAAAAGCAGTAAAAACTGCTTTTCTGTACACCCTCCGACTTAATTTCATAGCGATATTAAGTCGGAGGCCCCAAAAGTAAAAAAAAAATAATTTTTTTTTTTAATTAAAAATCGGCCCGTGGGTCGGAAGATGGACGCTCAATTTAGCCGGCGTCTGTTTTCCGAACCCGTAGCTGTCAGCGGGCTCGAGAACCGACGCCGGAAAAATTGAGCGTTGGCTGTCAAACCCGCTGACAGCCGCCGCTCCTGTCAAAAAGGAGGCGCTAGAGACGCGCTAGTGTTCCTAGCACCTCTTTTTAACCACGTGCCCTCGTTTGCATCTTCTCCCCCCTCCGGAATCGCGCGCTCAGGAGAGTGGCCTGTGCGCGTGCTGGGAGAGCGGGCACTCACCCGCTCTCCCGCGACTTTTACTGAATCGGCCCGTGCATGGGGTGAGGGTTCCAGCGCAAAGGTGATGAAATGCAGGAACAGTAGCCATGTGTAACACCTTTTGCTGGGTTGTGGGGAGGGGTCGGCTTTATCCCATCAGGAGTGGGGGAGGGACCCCGCTCCTCACCAAGGGAAGTTTGCACCGGGGCATCGGCTTTTGGTGGACGTGGTCGTGATGTCTGGCTCGTCAGATCGGGGATCATCAGAATACTGCACGTTTTAGGAGCAACCATGCTGGAAATGGCTCCTAGCTTATAACCACAGCGGGGGCTTATGAAACCCGCCTAGCCTGATGGGGTATACAGCCTGCTAGCCAGACTAATAAGCAGACAGGTCAGTGCTTGGCTTGCAGTGAATTGTCTGTGCTTGTTTTGATTATCGTATTAATAAGGCTGTGTGCACTGTTTAAATTCCACGAAAGCCTCAAAAAGCGCTTAACTGCACTGGGGAAGAGGGATGGGAGGAAAATGGTCGCCAGCCCTCGTTATGTAATGATTTATTAAAACTTGGGATTTTTTTTTTCTCATTTCATGTTTGTTTTCTCGCGGCGTCTTACTCTTTTTTTTTTATTAGCTGTCCACGTCGGTGAGCGGTGAGGTAGAATCCTCAGGAGACCTAGAAGCATCCGTCAAACTGATGGAGGCTCCGCTGACTGGTACATTAAGAAAGTATAAATAAATTAAAAGCACATCGAGCGCAGGGTATTTAAAGTGATTGAAGATCCGGCTGAAGCTCGCCGCTGAGGTTTCTGCGAGCGCAGCCTGGTTTGGTGGCGCTGCTGTAAATCAGCTGGCATGCAGGAATGTGGAGCCCGCGTAGGCTAGTAAACTCGGAGCAGGGAAGCCTGCCGCCGCGTATGTTGGTGGAAATCGGATCCTCTCCCTCCCCTGCCTGTCATTCTGCCCCTGACCCTGCTCTAGAGTGAGTCGAGTTTTGTTCACTTTCCCTGCCGACTGACTTCTCGTCTCGTGCTGGTCCAATTAGAGTGCCAGTCACCTAAGGCAACCTGACCAAGCTGAAAGGGGTCCACGGAATTTTATGTAGCGCGCGCTCATCCTTCCAGGGAGAAAATAACTGGGTAGCTGAGTTTTCTTTGTAATTGTATGATTGCTGTAGGCCGAGAGCTCTGTGGTCTTTTGACTGCAGGCATTTATATACCCTGGCTGGGCCCTGTCAAGCAGTCTATCACTGGCACATGATAGACTGCTCGAGGGCGACGTGTCCCTAAAACGAGAGAGAATTATTTTACAAAAAAAAAAAGATTTTCTCATTGGAAAAGTGGGTAAACACTCTTGAAAGGACACAGGGGGCACCTCTGTCTAACTGGCCTTTTATTAGTGATGCTGAAATGCAGCTTTGAGCTTGTATTTACTCCTTGACATTCGGTTTGCTAATGCACCCTGGAATTCATTTTAAGATAGGTCAGTCATTCATGATTGTATTATGTATGTTTCTTTTATAAATAGAGCAGAAATGCAGCAGAAAGATCACATAATATTAGGGTTACTATAGATTCACTTTATAAAAAGAACTAATGGACTGAGTTTTGCACTCTTCTTTCTGCTGTACATTTTATTTCAGCTTCTCATTTTCCTAATTGCTTACCATTATAGATGATGAAACCTATTC
Organism: Rhinatrema bivittatum; assembly: GCF_901001135.1. Taxonomy (NCBI): domain Eukaryota; kingdom Metazoa; phylum Chordata; class Amphibia; order Gymnophiona; family Rhinatrematidae; genus Rhinatrema; species Rhinatrema bivittatum. The sequence continues at coordinate 100,470,037 of NC_042624.1, read as the reverse complement.
TACAGGGTGCTTTACAAATAAGAGACACTTTAGTCACCGATATAAATAGAAAAAGGCTGAAAATTGTATAGAAAATGCAACATCTAGTTTCATAGCCTCAGATAATTTAGAAATGGAGAGCGGGACTGGTCCGATGTGTTGTGGGGGGATCTGGGTTCAGACTCCAGCTTCTGCTCTTTGGGCAGGCCAGTACAGGGCATATTGCAGTGTTTGCTGTCCTCTGACATGGGAGGTGAGGGAATCTCGGCCTTCATCCAAAAGCACCACTTAATGGGCAGAGTCAGGGTGCAGGTGTGTCCTGTAAGCAGCTCTTTTTCTTATACATTTTCTCCCTTTGTGGGTGTCCCCCCTGAGGTGTGACTTTTGACCCATCAGTTCTTCTCAGTCTCTAGCTCTTCTTTCAGGGTCATCATCTCCTCCTTTAGTCATTCCTACTGCTCCCTCACCGGCATCTGGATTGTCCATTCCTTTTCCAGCGCCTTTCCCCCCCTCATTTTCTTAGTTGTCCTTCCTGAATGAAATCACGTTTTCTAAAGCTTAAATGCATCTAAACCCAAAATGCTCTTCTTTCCTGCTCCCACTGATGTTCCATGTCTTCAACCCTCACCCCTGAGAGATTTTAGCAATTCTACCCCATTGTACTTATCAGACTTTGCTAAAATTCTGAGCCTAACCCTTGACCACACCTTTTCCCTCCAGCAGCTTGCCTCATGTGTCTGCTCCTTGCTCTGCTGTGAACTGTACAATAGCCATAAAGTACAGGCTTCTCTGTGCTGTCCCATGCTATATTATTTTCACATTTGGATTACTGCACCCGTCCTGTGATCTGCTAGATTCTGCTCTTAAATCATTTTCTATGTTCCCAAAATTGTGCTTCCTCACTATTTCCACATTTATTTATTTATTTATTTATTTATATAATTTATATACCGGAGGTTCCTGTATAATATACATATCACCCCGGTTTACAAGGAACAGTAACTATCGCTACATTTAGCGGTTTACATAGAACAGAATTAGGAAAAAAGTTTTTACATTGAACAAATGAAGTAAGCAAGTTATACCTTTAATTATACCTTTAATGATCTTTATACATATACTCCTTGCCAAATTCAGGATCCTTCATAAGCTCTTAACTCTCACTTACCTATACATGCATGGCCTTGCCTTTCTTTTCTATTTCTCTCTTCTCCCCAATTTGTATCGGAACGCTATTCTCCAACACTACAAACCTACTCCTCTTCTGGCTGTGCACTGCCATTCAGGAGACCTAGGTTTGATTTCTAAGCCCAGCTTCTGCTCATCAGGTTGTGGCTGGGAGAATGCTGCAGAGGCAGCATCCACAGTCCCTGTTGGAGAGAGTCATAAGAACATAAGAACATGCCATACTGGGTCAGATCAAGGGTCCATCAAACCCAGCATCCTGTTTCCAACAGTGGCCAATCCAGGCCATAAGAAACCTGGCAAGTACCCAAAAACTAAGTCTATTCATGTTACCGTTGCTAGTAATAGCAGTGGCTATTTTCTAAGTCAACTTAATTAATGACAGGTAATGGACTTCTCCTCCAAGAACTTATCCAATCCTTTTTTAAACACAGCTATACTAACTGAACTAACCACGTCCTCTGGCAACAAATTCCAGAGTTTAATTGTGTGTTGAGTGAAGAAGAACTTTCTCCAATTAGTTTAAAATGTGCCACATGCTAACTTCATGGAGTGCCCCCTAGTCTTTCTATTATCTGAAAGACTAAATAACCGATTCACATCTACCCGTTCTAGACCTCTCATGATTTTAAACACCTGTATCATATCCCCCCTCAACCGTCTGTTCTCCAAGCTGAAAAGTCCTAACCTCTTTAGTCTTTCCTCATAGGGGAGCTGTTCCATTCCCCTTATTATTTTGGTCGCCCTTCTCTGTACCTTCTCCATCGCAATTATATCTTTTTTTGAGATGCGGCGACCAGAATTGTACACAGTATTCAAGGTGGGGTCTCACCATGGAGCGATACAGAGCCATTATGACATTTTCCATTTTATTCACCATTCCCTTCCTAATATTTCCGAACATTCTGTTTGTTTTTTTTGACTGCCGCAGCATACTGAACACACAATTTCAATGTGTTAACCACTATGACGCCTAGATCTCTTTCTTGGGTGGTAGCACCTAATATGGAACCTAACATTGTGTAACTATAGCATGGGTTATTTTTCCCTATATGCATCACCTTGCACTTATCCACATTAAATTTCATCTGCCATTTCGATGCCCAATTTTCCAGTCTCACAAGGTCTTCCTGCAATTTATCACAATCTGCTTGTGATTTAACTATTCTGAACAATTTTGTATCATCTGCAAATTTGATTACCTCACTCATTGTATTTCTTTCTAGATCATTTATAAATATATTGAAAAGTAAGGATCCCAATACAGATCCCTGAGGCACTCCACTGCCCACTCCCTTCCACTGAGAAAATTGTCCATTTAATCCTACTCTCTGTTTCCTGTCTTTTAGCCAGTTTGTAATCCACGAAAGGTCATTGCCACCTATACCATGACTTTTTACTTTTCCTAGAAGCCTCTCATGAGGAACCTTATCAATCGCCTTCTGAAAATCCAAGTACACTACATCTGCTGGTTCAGTTTTATCCACATGTTTTATCCTTCAAAAAAGTGAAGCAGATTTGTGAGGCAAGACTTGCCTTGGGTAAAGCCATGCTGACTTTGTTCCATTAAACCATGTCTTTCTATATGTTCTGTGATTTTGATGCTTAGAACACTTTCCACTATTTTTCCTGGCAGTGAAGTCAGGCTAACTGGTCTGTAGTTTCCTGGATCGCCCCTAGAGCCCTTTTTAAATATTGGGGTTACATTAGCTATCCTTCAGTCTTCAGGTACAATGGATGATTTTAATGATAGGTTACAAATTTTTCTAATAGGTCTGAAATTTTATTTTTGAGTTCTTTCAGAACCCTGGGGTGTATACCATCCGGTCCAGGTGATTTACTACTCTTCAGTTTATCAATCAGGCCTACCACATTTTCTAGGTTCACCATGATTTGGTTCAGTCCATCTGAATCATTACCCATGAAAACCTTCTCTGGAACTGGTATCTCCCCAACATACTCTTTAGTAAACACCGAAGCAAAGAAATCATTTAATCTTTCTGCGATGGCCTTATCTTCTCTAAGTGCCCCTTTAACCCCTCGATCATCTAACGGTCCAATTGACTCCCTCACAGGCTTTCTGCTTCGGATATATTTTAAAAAGTTTTTACTGTGAGTTTTTGCCTCTACGGCCAACTTCTTTTCAAATTCTCTCTTAGCTTGTCTTATCAATGTCTTACATTTAACTTGCCAACACTTATGCATTATCCTATTTTCTTCTGTTGGATCCTTCTTCCAATTTTTGAATGAAGATCTTTTGGCTAAAATAGCTTCTTTCACCTCCCCCTTTTAACCATGCCGGTAATCGTTTTACCTTCTTTCCACCTTTTTTAATGTGTGGAATACATCTGGACTGTGCTTCTAGGATGGTATTTTTTAACAATGACCATGCCTCTTGCACACTTTTTACCTTTGTAGCTTCTCCTTTCAGTTTTTTTCTTACAATTTTTCTCATTTTATCAAAGTTTCCCTTTTGAAAGTTTAGCAAGAGAGCCGTGGATTTGCTTACTGTCCCCCTTCCAGTTATTAATTCAAATTTGATCATATTATGATCACTATTGCCAAGCGGCCCCACCACCGTTACCTCTCTCACCAAATCCTGTCCTCCACTGAGAATTAGATCTAAAATTGCTCCCTCTCTTGTCGGTTCCTGGATCAATTGCTCCATAAAAATGTCATTTATTCCATCCAGGAACTTTATATCTCTAGTCTTGTCCATGACACAGCACCAACCCTAAATGGCCAAGGTTAGGGTGAACAAGTACTGAGTTCTGGAAGAAGCTGCAATCTGTTGACCCTGGCCAAGGACTGTCACTGCAATGTCTGAGCTGGTTGAGAAGGGGGTGAAGATTAAAAATCTGGGTCAGGGGAAGTCCCGTTTATTTGTGATTGTGTTGTAGCCTAGTATGGCCTGATTCAAATTGAGCTGGAAGCTGAAGGAATTAGAGGAGAATTGATAGACCATGTGAAAATTATAAATATACATATGTTTATATATTGGGTTCCAGCAGGATCTGACCGAGGATTGTTTGTAATGGCTGGGTTAAATAACATGGGAAGGAGGAGGAGGAGAAGAGTTAAAATGGTGGAGAGTCCTGGGTGGTTGTGAATGAAAGCTTATGCTGTCATTCACCAATAGATGCAAATTCCAATTGAACTATAAGCCTAAAAGAACAGGAGGAAATTGTTGGGCTAAAAAAAGAGAAATGGAGAGGTTTCTGTCCCCATCCCCCACCCCTCTGAACACATATACATTTTTCCATATCAGAAAATCAAACAAATGAGTCATCATCTTAATAAATAAAAAGGATGTAAACACAAAAGAAGAGCAGTAAAAGATGAAAGTTATTCTTGACTTGCTTAGTGCAAGGGTGGGCAACTCTAGTCCTCAAGAGCCACAAACAGGCCAGGTTTTCAGGATATCCACAAGTAATATGCATGAAGTGGATTTTCATGCACTGCCTCCATTGCAGAGTTGGCCAACACTAAGAACATGCCATACTGGGTCAGACCAAGGGTCCATCAATCCCGGCATCCTGTTTCCAACAGTGGCCGATCCAGGCCATAAGAACTTGGCAAGTACCCAAAAACTAAGTCTATTCCATGCTACTTTTGCTAGTAATAGCAGTGGCTATTTTCTAAGTCAACTTAATAGCAGGTAATGGACTTCTCCTCCAAGAACTTATCCAATCCTTTTTTAAACACAGCTACACTAACTGCACTTCCACATCCTCTGGCAACAAATTCCAGAGTTTAATTGTGCATTGAGTGAAAAAGAACTTTCTCCAATTAGTTTTAAATGTGCCACATGCTAACTTCATGGAGTGCCCCCTAGTCTTTCTATTATCCGAAAGAGTAAATAACTGATTCACATTAACCCGTTCTAGACCTCTCATGATTTTAAACACCTCTTTCATATCCCCCCTCAGCCGTCTCTTCTCCAAGCTGAAAAGCCCTAACCTCTTTAGTCTTTCCTCATAGGGGAGCTGTTCCATTCCCTTTATCATTTTGGTCATCCTTCTCTGTACCTTCTCCATCGCAACTATTTATTTTATTTATTTATTTATTTATAGATTCTTTTATACCGCGGTACGTATAGACATACATCACCTCGGTTTACAGTGAAACAATAAATTAGCAACATATCTTTATATGTTATAAAACTATATCTTTTTTATATAAAACTATATCTATATCTTTTTTCTATAAAAAAGATATCTATCTATATCTTTTTTATATCTATCTATATCTTTTTTATATCTTTTTATAGAAAAAAGATATCTATCTATATCTTTTTTCTATAAAACTATATCTTTTTTGAGATGCCTTAGTGCTACCCCTAATGCACTCCAAGTTACTGGCTATCTTCCACCCTCCAGTTGGATTCCTGTTTGCCTTTTGGTAAATACCCTGCTTGAAAACTATCCCCAGGTGGTTTATAAGGACCCTGAGACCCCACATAACCCAACAGTCATACAGTTCCTAGAAATGCCCCAGCAGACTAAATACAAAACATGCTAGGATTATCCATCAGTCACTGGACAAAGCTAAGCACAGAACTAAAAAACTAAGAAGTTTATTAACAAATAGGGCAGTGAATGGAAAAAAATGTAAATTGCAAACAGCCAACAGGTAAAATAGCAAGGATTCATATAGGTAACAACACTATCTAGATAGGCTTCACTGTACATAACTAGAGCCTGGGCAGGTTCAGGAGAGGCTGTCCTCACAAGGATATGTAGCACTGGGACAGGATCTTGAAGAGATTTAGTTCCTTTGCATTCCCAGCCCAGACTGAGCATTTCTAGTGAGATTTTGGCTAGATCTCTGTGGCCTGGTACCCAAGGCACTGGCTTCCTGACCAACAGTAATACAGAATGATATAACGTTACACTTTCTTGTGGAGAATGGGGGAGTATGCATTCCAAGCTTCACTTTGATGTATATGGCAGGTTAACTTGTTTAATCCTACCTGCCAGAAACTGCAGAGCACAGCAGAAGTTATGTTGCCACCTGCCTGTCAGTTAAAGGATTGCAAGGGAAAAGAGGTCATACTGGAGTGAGAAGGTTTCCGTGCAAAATAAGAAATCTCAACAGGCACAAAGATCCTCATGTCACCACAATTCTTCTATAGGTTTTATTGTTAGAGCTTCTGATTTTAGGTGATTATAAACTGCACATTTAGGTGTTTATTTTCCAGTTATTCAGGGTTTCTTTGTGGGTACCAAAAATTGGTGTTTTCACGGTGCAGGTACTATTGTTGGGTATCTTTTCTGTTTGAATCAAATGCATAATTTGTGTAGCTGAGGAGTTATTAGCATGGAAAAGACACAAAAACAAAGCAGAGGATTCAGTGTAGACAAAGGAGAGGTGAGAGAGTACTAAGGGAAGTTACTATTTCTCTGGTTCTTATCTAAAAAACACCTGTTTTATTTTTTTCACAGTGGGGGTTGTCAGTTAAAACCTAAAATTGGAAGACATAACTATATTATAATACAAGGATAGCAACATCAGCATTTTCCTTCTCTCATCTGGCACCTTGTTCCAGTCTGTAGCTCAGACTTCCCATGAGCAAAAGTCTGTCCGTGTCCCATCAGAAAGATCAATCCCTATGAACTGGTATTCCCTCCTATTGTGGTCCAGTAGAAAGAGGAAAGTGCAATGCGCAGGTTTAGTGGTGTTGGTGTTGTGACAGGTGCATTGCCTCAATATGTTTGAATTTTTGACTTCTTGTTTCTCATTAAGTCTTTAAATAAAGAACCATTATTTCACAAGAGCGAACATGATGTATGTGTTGGGATGGATCAGTATTTTTCATTTGCTTATTTAAGGTTTTAAAAATACATACATTTTGATAGTTAGGTGATTAAATGTCACTTATCTATTTTAGTGGAGTGTACTGTTGGCACTTAAAGATGAAAATGGGCTAGCACATCAGCTTTATTGTCTGGTACAGCGTAGCTAGATTTTCTGGTGGCTGTAACTATCAGCCCTTGATTGTGTAGTATAGAATATTCCAAATGGCTTACAGGTGTCGATTTCTAAGAAGGGAGTGTTTTTATTTTGCGAGGTACCCCAGAGTCTTTGTATTATTCATGCAACTCTGTCATTTTGCCTTTTAGCCACATATTCAGCACAATATCTGCTAGATGCTGCTAGGCCATGGTGACTTTTGCCGTAATTTCCTCAGCATGATCTTTTATAATGCTTTCATTCTTCCTCTTGTTTTTTTCCTCTTCTCTTGATTATAGAAGTCATATACACTCCATCTAAAATCCTGACCAGCGTTGGCTCTGATGTTTCCATTTATTGCATCTACAACAACAAAAACAAGCCTGTTTCTTCCAAGAAGATAGCTTGGTGGCTGAACTTGGCAGAAAGGATCCCAGAGCATCATTATACACCTGTTAATGATCATGTTGGTAAAGTTACTCTTGTCAGCTTGAATGCAACCAGACCTAAAGGAAAATTCCTCTATGATGCATTGTACTGCTGTCAACAAAACGATGAGTGCCATCATCGATATGCAGAAATATATATTATAGGTATGGTCCAGATTAATATTCTCTCCATTGCTCAAAATATCAATTCTGTGTTGACCCTGTTGCATCCTCTTTTTGTCTTCGAACTCTGATTTCTGTTTCTTGTCATAATGCTAGTTTTTCATATACTGGATGGCAGGAGCTGCACTGCTTATAAAATGCCACATATTTCAGCCCTGAAAGTATGTGTGCATGTCGCAGTATGCACTCATGTTTGTTATGCAGGAACATGTATACTTTGTCTATCCCCTTTGCAAAAAAAATACATGTGTATATAAAAATAATTATGATTCACTTATAATAACACAGAATTAAACATGGAGGCGGGTATCTTTTTTAACGTATGCGCCAATGCTTTTCTGAAAATAAATAGTTATGCACCTATTTGGTTCATCCAGACCATCGCCAGTTCGCCTGGATCCTCCAGCACTTCACCCTGAGCCCCCTTCATTTCACCCAGACCTCTCACTCAAAAACTGCAGACAAAAGACAAGTCTGATTTCAATTGCACAAGTCAGTTGGCAGATGTAAAAGTGTTTGGACACATTCAGCAATGGACACATGCATGTGTATATACCTCTTACAAAACCTGTATGCATACATATGAATCCCGTTCCGGAATTCCCCTAGATCGCCCTTTTTAACCCCCCCCCCCCCCATTAAAATATATGCACAATACTGCAAGTATGCGTATACTCGCAAGATTTATAAGATATGTATATGCATGTACTTAACACACACAAACTATTTTTAAGTCCACGACCCCTGTGTAACTCTGAAAATTCCCTCCATTGTGTGCAAATAGTCCGCGTACATTATATCAGTTTTCAAAAGAAACCATGCTTGCTGTTTCCTAAGTTGCTGCTGTGCAACTTAAAAGTGCCCATTTACTGTTTGTGCAGGAGGAGGGAGGGGAAGGGGGACAAAATAGCATGACAACTTGTGGAAAACCCAAGTATGCATGCTGTTTTCCTCCGCACAAGAACACCTTATTTTACCATAGCTAAAAGTACGTGCGTTATGGGAGTTGCATGCACTTTTATCCATATATGAGGAAGACTGCTTTCATTCAGTCCATGTTACCCAGGTCAATAAATGTCTTTTGAAAATTGCCTTCATAGTGGTGTGAGAATTTAATATACCGGGGCTTTCAAAAGCTTGAAGAAATACCATTTTAAGTATACAATAAAAAAAAATCTGAATGGAAAAGGTGAAGGGGAGTGACCTTTGTGAATCTGTTTGGTTTTTAACTAGCAAGTTTAAAAACCATTCTTGCTAGAACCAAAGCTGTCAGTAGGCTTTTGTAGCAGGTTTACTTTACCAACAATATACAGGCTGATACAGTAACCCCACATTTGGCCGCGCGTTTTCGACACACTATTTATACCCCTTATATAGTAAAGTGTAATAGTGTGTCGAAAACGTGCGGCCAACTCCCCCAAAACTGATAACGCCTGCAACATGCAAATGCATGTTGATGGGCCTATTAGTCATTTCCACGCGATCCAGAAAGTAAAATGTGCAGCCAAGCCACACATTTTACTTTCAGAAATTAACGCCTGCCAAAGGTAGGCGTTAATTTCGGCCGGCACCGGGAAAGTGTACAGAAAAGCAGAAAAAACTGCTTTTCTGTACACCCTCCGACTTAATATCATAGTGATATTAAGTTGGAGGCCCCAAAAATTAAAAAAAAAAAATTACAAATCTGCCCGTGGTCTGCGGGTTGGAAGACGGACACTCAATTTTGCCGGTAAAATTGAGTGCTGTCAAGCCCGCTGACAGCCGCCGCTTCTGTCAAAAAGGAGGCGCTAGGGACGCGCTAGTGTCCCTAGTGCCTCCTTATTAGCGCGGGCCCTCATTTGCATGCGGGCCGATACTCATTTCCCTAGTGCCTCCTTATTAGCGCGGGCCCTCATTTGCATGCGGGCCGATACTCATTTCCCTAGTGCCTCCTTATTAGCGCGGGCCCTCATTTGCATGCGGGCCGATACTGAATCGCGCGCCCAGGACGCTGGCCTGTGCGCGCGTCAGGAGAGCGGGCGCTCACCGGCTCTCCCGCGCTTCTTTCTGTATCGGCCCGATAGTGATCCTAATGAGGTGCTCTTTGTGCAGAGTAAATCTTTGTAATCAGGGCCAGCGCTTCCATTAGGCAAACTAGGCGATTGCCTAGAGCACTAAAATTTAGGGGGGGTGGCAAAATCCCACCAGCACAAGGTCCGTGGGGGCAGAGCAAATACTGCTAAAGAAGGCAGCACTGTACTGGAGCTGCCACCGATAGGTAAATTGGAGGAGGGGGTTACATGACCAAAGTTTTGCCCACAGCACCAAATACTCTTGCACCGGCCCTGTTTGTATTCTGTTCTATCTCAAAATTCAATATTCTTTCTGTTTTGCGTTTAATGCAGTTTTTCTGTGTTCTAAAATAGATGTCAATATCAGTATCTCATGTGAAACTGATGGAAACCTAAACAAAATGACTTGCAGATGGACAACAAACAGAACTATGCTACTTGAAGGAAGTACTTTGCAGTTGAAATACTACAGGTATGTGTGGAAAATGTGCTACAAAATCGTTAGAATTTAAGAAATTAGCTGCAAAAGATACCTGGTGCTAGAAGGACAGGCTATACTGAAATGTTAAAGCTTTTGCAATGTGCGTTATGGTAGAAAGCACGTTGCAAAGCAATAGTTTTCAGTGTGGCAGAGCTGCCGGGTGAACCCGTTTAACAAGGGTGATTCCAGGCCAGTCCTGGGTTTCTGGGCAACCCTGATGCGTTCTGATATGTCTCATGCTCATTTCAAGTGGTAGGAGCAGGGACCGCAAATGTCACAGCACTATAGGCTGCCAGTTCAAAAACCTAGGGCTGTCCCAAAGTCTCCCCTCCCCCCTTGAACTGGGCCACCTTGCAGCTCTGTCTGAGGTTTGTGAGTCCTGGGGGGGGTAATAAGGGGGAGGGGAGGGGGGGGTAGTTGCATGAGGTGGAGAAGCAGCCATGATCTAATGAGCCCCATCTCACCATCTGCTGAAGAAAATCCACTCCACCACCTGCCCCCACCTTGGGACTGCAGGCTCCCAGCCGTGGCAGCTGCTGCTCCTCTCCCATAATTCATTTCTGATTTCAGAGGAAGCACATACCAGTCGAGAGGGTGGGGACTGGGAGTGCCGTGTCTCTTCACTGCCAGCCTGCTATCGCTCTTACTCTTATAGAGGGCAAAGAACTGGAAAGGCAGAATGGGGGAGGGAGGAAGGAGGAAAGGAGCAGGAAAGGGGTGAAAATCGGGAACTTGAAATGGGAAGAGGAGAGGAACTTTAACGCGTGGGGGTGGGGTAGAAATGGGAATCCGAGGAAGAGATGGAAGGAGAGGAACTTGATGGAGGGTGAGCAGAGGAAGGAGCTTACAAGGGTAAGTGGGAAGGAAGGAAAGCCTGGGAAATACGGAGACAGAGGAATCTGAAAATACGGGGTTGGAAAGAAAGAACTTGAAATTGGGGGATCCTGAGGGAGAGGGACTCAGAAAAAGGTAGAGCAGGAGCAGAGGAAACATGTGATGAAGGAAGAGTGGATGATAATGGGCAAAGAGAAGACTGCAATATGGGGGGATTAGGGAAGAGAGGAGGAGGAGTGAGAATTGAACAGATGATAAGGAAAGAGAGGAAAAAGGGATGAAGATATGGATGGAGGGCTGGAAAAGGGATTGGATCATCTGAAAGGAGGAGGGACCACCCCATGCCTTTTTTTGTTTCTATTTTAACACTTGTTCAAGAGAGATTGCAAAGGATTCTCATAAAGGACACTTTTTTTTTGGCAAAAGCGGCGGTTGCTTATGTGGCTTTAGGTAGGCTGGCAAAACGTTATATAATATGAAAAAGGGTTTATGAGAGAAGAAATACTTTTGAACCATTGCATTCTCTCCTTGTTTTTCCCTTTGGCTTGCAATTTCCTTACAAATATGAACTGTTTGACTAAAAATATCACAGCAACTAAAGCTGTTGTTCTTTACAGAAAAATACATGTCAATGACAGCCATGTTGAATGACATCCAATGTCTTTCCAACACCTACATGAATTCATAAAAGGTTTGCAAAGGGAAAGCTCAGACCTACTGTTACTACCCTTAACCATTAAGCCTTATGAGGTGTTTATATTGGTGTTCCTTGATTTAAACCTGAAACCAGCAGCAATTATAATTCTATTTTTTTCACGTAGCCTGCAGTTTTGGTGTCGAATTTATGAGCATTATAGTATCGCACAGTTTTAACACCAGAAATAACTATACCTTTTTTCCTGGCGTTAAGCTGTGCAGTATGCCCTTACAAATTGCTTTTGATAGAGAAAGAGAGACTATAAGGCCTTCATAGTAGTCAACTATTTATATGCCTATAGGAGGATCAGCTAATAGCTCAAGGTGAGGTGTTGGTGGTGGTTTAGGGGACAGTTTTACATGCAGAGTGAGACGTACGAACTGCACAGTACACCTTGGTGAAGATTTGACATCATTTGGAGTAAGGAAAGTCTCACAAAGATGAGACTTCTACTATGTTCTCTCACACTAGCTTGATAGTACCCTGTTATAGAGTCCATCAGTCTAGGGGATAATTTGGTTTTGATTGGTAAACACAATCACATCTATTTATTGATATAATAATGCAATGATAATTATTGTGTTGCCAGTGGTTGACTGGTTTTTCTTACTGATGATTATTCAGGGTCATAGTAATTGGTTTTCTGCGATCATCTATCAGCACATTCAGTCTGCCCAATTATTCTGTCTACACTGCTAAGGATTCATCCCAGCTGTTAACTATAGTACCAGAGTAACAGAGTGACTGAGAGCAGAAAAAGACCAAATTGACCCATCCAGTCTGCCTAGTTACAATTCTTTCATTTTGGGTTGATAAGTTTTTTATTTATAAAAACTTATAACCTGCCACCTCCAGTGCTTCAAATCTCATAGTCAACCCATTACCAACTCTCTGCCAGCATGTCATTTACCTGAACTTTCAGCCTTTTTCTGCTTCTGCTCGCCATATCAATTCCAAGTGTTCCCAGAATCTGTTAAAGTACTGGCTCTGCTGCTTCCATTAGTAGCCATTTGAGGCCTTGTTAGGGGTGTGCATTCGGATTGACCGCATTAGTAAAACGCAACTCATATTTTTTTTTTACTTAAAAAATTGATTCGACATAAACGATCGGATTTCCCACATATCGAACATAGATATGTTCGATATGTGGGAAATCGCGATTGTTGAGCCAAAATAAAAATATAAACCCCCTCACCCTCCTTAATCCCCCCCCCCCGACTTACCACAACTCCCTGGTGATGGAGCGAGGAGTGAGGACGCCATTTCTGCAATCCTTGGCGAGAAGCATGTGACGTCGGCGGCACGTCGAGTGACGCCGGCGTCACGTGATTCCCTGCTCGTTCGCGCCGGACGGCTCGTTCGGCCCAAAAAGAACTTTTGGCCAGCTTGGGGGGGCCTCCTGACCCCCCCAAGCTGGCCAAAAGTTCTTTTTGGGCCGAACGAGCCGTCCGGCGCGAACGAGCCGGGAATCACGTGGCGCCGCGTCACTCAGACGCGACGTCACGTGATTCCCGGCAAGTTCGCGCCGGACGAACAAGCCGGGAATCACGTGACGCCGACGTCACGTGATTCCCGGCAAGTTCGCGCCGGACGGCTCGTTCGGCCCAAAAAGAACTTTTGGCCAGCTTGAGGGGGTCAGGAGGCCCCCCCAAGCTGGCCAAAAGTTCTTTTTGGGCCGAACGAGCCGTCCGGCGCGAACTTGCCGGGAATCACGTGACGTCGCGTCTGAGTGACGCGGCGCCACGTGATTCCCGGCTCGTTCGCGCCGGACGGCTCGTTCGGCCCAAAAAGAACTTTTGGCCAGCTTGGGGGGGTCAGGAGGCCCCCCCAAGCTGGCCAAAAGTTCTTTTTGGGCCGAACGAGCCGTCCGGCGCGAACGAGCCGGGAATCACGTGACGCCGCGTCACTCGACGTGCCACCGACGTCATATGCTTCTCGCCAAGGATTGCAGAAATGACGTCCTCACTCCTCGCTCGATCACCAGGGAGTTGTGGTAAGTCTGGGGGGGGGATTAAGGAGGGTGAGGGGGTTTAATTTTTTTTTTGCACATATGTACATATACCCAACTCATTGGATTTTTTTTATGTCCATATTGGCCGCAAGTGGGACCCCCTTTCGGACATAAAAAATATGAACATAAAATTTTGCTCTGCACATCCCTAGGCCTTGTCATCTTCCTCTATGATTCTTATAAGACCAACAACAAATCCAACATCCAGGTTCTTCTTCTACTAATTAAGTCATTGTCCAAAACATCTGGCTTACACATACTCATTGACAATTTGGGTTTTAATCATGGTCACTCCATGCATGTTACTCCAGTCCCTTCTTGGAAGCCTAATGCAACCATTCCACTGCTGTTAGGGTTGTACAGGTTATCCCAAGGCCTTCTTGGAAGCCCTTTGCAGACATACTACTGCTCTTAGGGTCATAACTCTTGCTCCATGCAGGTTACCCCTTGGCTATCCAAGGGGTAACCTGCCAGCCTGTGGTGCCACTAGATCATGCTTCCACTACCCCTTCACTTTTTTGCAAGTAAGGATCCTCTGTGTTTATGCCATAACGTTTTTAAGACCATTATCATTTTAGCTCCTACCATCTATTCTGGCAAAGTATTCCCGGCATCCACCTCTCTCTCTCTCTCTCTCTGTGAAAAATGTTTTCTGACATTTTTTTACAAGTTTGCCCTCTTGGAACTTCATATCAAGAGCTCTATTTCTGCAACTTCCTTTTCATTGGAAAAATGGTTTGCTTCTTGTGCATTATTAATACATTTATCAGCACGTGACCCACCTGCAAAATCTCACCTTAACCAGGCAGTCTTTTTGTCTTTCTTGGGTAGGTGAGCATACAAGCCCCCTCCTAGTTCTCCTCCCACTCTCCACCTCTATGTCTAACCACAAAAGTTCCATAATTAGATAGACAGCAATACTAGTGCAGTCATTGGCCAAACATCTGGTCACCTAGGGCTCCTGTATAGCCTGTCAGATAGACCAGCTATGGGAGTGCCTGCATGCCACTAGGTCTATCGGTTAGTATAGTATGTGCAGCCTGCCAGCCAGACCCAGCAGCTAGTTTGATTCTGTCATCTCAGCCTGATGTAAATAGTTAATGTTGTTAATGAGCCTTCTAGTCTCATTGTATATTCCTTACAGCTCTCATTCTAATTTCTCCTTTAAGAGAAGATGTCAGTTACCATAAAAACTACCTTTCTTTCTGTAATAGAATAGAGTTAGTTTTAGTATTTTTATTTATGTTTAGATTCATGTTTTATCCTGCCATTTTGATTTTCTAGCTGAACATATTATTTTGTTTATATGAATAATAAAACAATTTCATTGCATTCTTAAAAAGAATGTAGGGGAAAATTCTGAGCATAATGAAGGCTGCCGCATCCTTTTAATGTACTCAAGTATACGTATATGTAAATAACAAAAAAAGAAGAGAGATGTTAAAACCAACAGCTTGAAAAGTGGAATTTAGAAATAGGCAAACACTGATATTCACAAGGGAATATCTCTTGCAGTAGCAATATTTTCATTCCTAGAGCACAAAACTTAATTATGCGGGGAAAGTCCTTTTAGTAGCATTATTTAAATTATTCTAAATATATTCTCTAAATCAGGCATGATATTGCCCTAGTGTTTTCCTCCCCAGAGTTTAGGAGTAACTTGATTTTGCTTAGAGGATTTAAAGGGACATCTAGAGAAATGTAGGGTTGCCTGGGGTATGAGACAGTGAAGAGCTGCAGAAGCTAGTCTCAAGAGAGAATCTGGATTAAGCAATTTAATATCAGGTATAAAGAATATGGTGTCTTACCTGCAAATTGGCAGGGTGAGCCTGTCTTGAGTGAAAAAAAAAAAAAATTCACCAGCAAATGGAACCTTTTGATTATTTATTTATTTGATTTTACCACCCTTCCCTGAGCAAGTATATAACAAATATTATAATTTTATATAAAATATTACAAAGTCAAACCCATACAGAGTTCAATTTACATATAACAACCCAGACAAATCATATCATATACAGTCACCACATAATAAAAAATGTTAAATCCTTTTCTACATGCAGGTGTATTTTTCACCTGAATCTTGAAATCTGGATAATCCAGCTGTGGTACTCATCTGGGATTAAGGTACTGGCACGCAAATGTTATATGGATGCCCAGGAGTTCTGCCTCTTGAATTTGACAGTTTTTATCAAGAACCGGAAGGCGCTTAGTTAAAGCAAAATGATTTTATGCAGCTATGTAGAGTCAGCATTGCTATGGCCGGGGATAATCCTATTTCTCTGTATCACGCTGAATACCTATAAAATTAAACTGTATTGAAGATTTCCTATATATTGTTTTTGGAGAGAGAATGCAAAGACTGTAGCTTAATTTTTGAAGTTGGTTTGTCCTCTAATTTGATAACTGAAAGAGAAATCTTTGGAAACCAAAGGCTGTGTGTGGCATTTTGAATTGACCGCCAGGATTGGATTTACAGTGTTCCTCATGAGTAGCATCTTGAATCCCTACCTAAGTAAAAGAACTCCATGCCACGTGTGGTTGTTACTTACTCCTCCATGTTTAAATTCCATATACTGTTTAAACTTATTGTAAATTCATTCATTTTTGTAGGAGCAGACTGTATTGTTCTAGTATGGAGAACACTCATCAACAATCTGACTCAAAAGGTTGCCAGTTACAGAGGGATGACTTCTTTGAATGCACATTTCAGCCTATTTTTCCTTTGTCTGGATATACAATGTGGATAGAAATAAATCATCAATTAGGGACACTTGAATCTCCACCGGTGTGTGTCATTCCAATGAATGTAGGTAGGTAAATTATTAAGCAATAAAAACAGACCGAACTGACTTAACATCAGCTTGATAATATCCATGATTCAATTACGTGTGGATTTAAAATCAGTAGTTTTTCTTGGAGACCACTGGAGTCTTTGTAGATTGTGATACCTTTCAAAGGACCAGCAAAATAGAGGTAGTATGTGAGCTTTGGAGAATTACAGGCCTCTTTATCCGATGTGATTATAGGTTGAGGAAGAAAATGTTTATATCTAGATAATATTGTAGAGTGAAATTCTTAGAAATGGGGTTATCGGGAGATATCCAAGGGAAACTAGATTAGCAACAATTTGCAGAATCTTAGATGCTGTAGGTGTTGGAATTCTTGTCATCAGGGCTGAGAACAGAAGATGTTAGAGCCTAAGGTACTAAGACAGTAACTTTCATACCGGCGCATGGCTGCACATGTGTGTGCGTTTGTTAGCCCACGTCCATGTATATGCGTGCATGTTATAAAATAGTCTGGCCGCGTGCACATTTGTGCTGAATTTTAAGTGGGCGTGCGCCCGAGTGCGCAAATCCCTCTTCTACCACATAAGTGGGATTTTAAAAGGGACGTGCGCCAATGCATTTGCAAGTTTTATCAGTTGTTCCCAGTTTGCCTAGTTAACAGATCCTGCAACCCTCCCTGGTTTGATAGCCTGTTCACCTCCCAATTATCCCAGATCCATTAAACCTCTCCGGAATGGCTTGTTGGGGGTTTTTTTGGGGACTTACACACCATCCATAGCAGAAGTAAAGTTACACTGCTAGAATTTAGAGGGTTGGTGCAGATGTTCTGAGCTCAGTAGTTCGTCCGGCTCTGTTCTGCATTGCAGGAATTTTGGGAACTCTTGCATTGCCGCCTGTATGGAGAGGTCTATATCGGAAGATTATTACAGTTTTATATACCTCTTTGGCTGGCATGGGCAAGAGGAGGGATTGGGTTTTGGTTTTGGGATTTTATGTCTTGGGGTTAGTTGTTGGGGGGGGGGGGGGAGTTGGATTTGTTGATGTTTTATTCTGTTTCAAACTTTTCAAAACTGACACTATATCATAGTAAATTTTGACAGAGTGGAAGAAATGCAGGTGGTATATTTTCCAATGGCTCTTATGTTTAATTTTCCCTGGAAATTTTATTTTATATATATTTTTATTTTATATATATTTGTATAATGGCTAATTTTAATTTTAAACTGATTTCCTTCAGTGTTAGAGGTATTTCTAGTCCCATTAAGCAGACTAGTATTTTGCAATATTTAAAGAAAAAGAAAGGACAAATTGTTTTTGCAAGAAACTCATTTGACAAAGATAGAACATGGAAAACTTCTTCAAGACTGGGTGGGTCAAGCCATTTATGCTTCCTATACCTCTAGCAATAGAGGGATTTGCATGTTAATACATAAAGCCTTTCCTTCTATATTAACTGATTTGTATAAGGATCCAGAGAGTCATTATTAGGGGTGTGCATTCGTTTCCTACGAATTGGTAATCCACAACATATAGGGCCATATTCGTTGTATTCATGGGGAAGCGAAACATATCGCGAATCCCCACGAATACAACGAATCTTCGCCAAATTATTCGGCTGTCTAAAGGAGTGAATTTAAACAAACCCCCCACCCTCCTGACCCCCCCCCAAGACTTACCAAAACTCCCTGGTGGTCCAGCGGGGGGTCCGGGAGCTATCTCCTGCACTCATGCCCTCGGCTGCCGGTATTCAAAATGGCGCCGATAGCCTTTGACCTTACTATGTCACAGGGGCTACTGGTGCCATTGGTCGGCTCCTGTCACATGGTAGGAGCAATGGTTGGCCGGCGCCATGTGACAGGGGTGCCATGTGACAGGGGTGCCATGTGACAGGGGCCGACCAATGGCACCGGTAGCCCCTGTGACATAATAAGGTCAAAGGCTATCGGCGCCATTTTGAATACCGGTAGCCGAGGGTGTGAGTGCTAGAGATAGCTCCCGGACCCCCCGCTGGACCATCAGGGAGTTTTGGTAAGTCTTGGGAGGGTCAGGAGGGTCAGGAGGGTGGGGGGTTGTAGTTAATTCAATTTTAGCTGGGAAACAATTAAGAATGAACGCATTAACGTATCGGGGGGCCCCCTTGCCGAATGCAACGTATCTGCCCCTCGACGAATTCGAAATCCGAAAGCAACGTATGGCGTCCCCCTGCACATCCCTAGTCGTTATGTTATTTTAGAGGGAACAATATATACGAAAGAACTAATAGTTAATGTGTATATGTCCCAATAATAATCCGGGCAAGTTTTATGCTTCTTTATTTGATAAACTTCAGCATTATAAGACTTCTCTCTGATTATGGGTGGGGACTGGAATATTTGCCTGAATTCTGTTTTGGACAGGTCTTGTCCTTCTGGTATTCCAGATACAGTGCCAGAAGCTATTGCCTACTGCATTATGGATATATAATCTGGTAGATATTTGGAGGGCATGGTATCCTAATGGAAGGGATTACAAGTATTTGTCTCCAAGGTATAATTCTTTTAGTCAAATTGACTACTTTTTGTGTAGTTCTTATCTTAGCTCCAAAATATTGGATTGTGATATTTTTCTTCATAACTTTCTGACCATTACCCTATTAGTCCTGTTTTCTAAATCCAATTGGCAACTTAATTTAGCTTTTAATCAAACAGAATTATTTTACCAAGATGATTAGAGAAGCGTGAAGGACTAACAGGCTCTCCACCCTGTGGAGGATTATTCTCCTTTGCTAAAATGGGAAACTCTCAAAATAGTGCTGAGGAGGAAGATAATTTCCCTGGCTGGTTTTAAGAACAAACAACAATTAACATTACAGATAGATTTTAAGGACCAGATTAAATCTTTGGAGGAGTGACATAAACAAGGAGGATCGTGAAAAGTATATAAGGCCCTTATGTTAGCTAGAGAAAAGCTGGTTACATTACAATATTCTAATATAGAGAAAGCTATGTGATATACTTAACAAAAAATTTTTATGAAAAGGGTAATAAATCAGGTAATTTGCTGGCTAGATTGGTTAAATCATGCAAGTCTTCTAACATTATTAGTTCTGTTAGGAACTCTCAAGGCACTCTCTGCCATTATCCTCATCAAATTGTTGATATCTTTAAAGAATATTTTACTGATTTTTATGGGAATGCTGACTGGGTTGGTGATGGCGAGATGGCAGCATATCTTGCACAAATACATCTTCCCAGCATTACAGATGAGATGAAGGCCTTTTTGTCAGGGCCTATAACAGCCCAGAGGTTTTGCAGGTCATGAAGTCTTTATCTCCAAATAAAAGCCCAGGTCCCGATGGGTTCCCGTTGGATTATTATCAAAGATTTTCCAGATATTTGTTTCCTTGTTGACTGAACTTTACAATTTTTGGGGGCAAAAAGATTCTCCTAGTTGTGAATTTCTTGGATGCAGTTATAGTCCTCCTTTGTAAACCTGGGAAGGACCCTTTAGAGTGTAGTTCATATAAAAGCCCATTTCTTTATTAAATGCTGATCTGAAAATATTGGCTAAAATACTCCAAATCCGTTTATGGGAATGTCCATTGATTTGTCTTCTCCATTGTGTTTATTGGTAAAGTGGAATTTTCTTAATCTGGATAAAAATCATAAGCAATTGCTGTCAAATCTGTTGCACGGAGGATCGCTATAGCTAATTATTGGAAGAGAATGCTGCTTTTGAGCCATTGGAAAGGGGTAGCAGCTGAAATTGCTATATTAGAAAAAGTCACGTATCTCCCAGCTTTGGCATGCAGAGGGCTTTTAAAATCTGCCTGATAATGTTTTGCAGTGTGTTTTATGTTGAATGTCTAGCTATTTGTAACTCGCCTTGGACAGTTCTGGAAAGGTAAGGATAAATACACATTTGATTTGATTTTCATTCCATGGGTTTGGGTTCTAAATGCTAATTTTTATATTATATGTGCCTGTTTTTGAACCTTTGGATCTGGTTTTGGTGCAAAGAAGTGGCAGGTTCATACTTAGTGAAGGTCTTGGCTCTGTCTTTGAATATCATGGAAAGTCTGAATATCTAAATATTCACATAAATCTGAACCAATCCAAGTAAATCTAAATGGAAAATAATAATTAAAAAAAAGACTGAAAATCAGAGTAAATTTAAATGAAATATTTACAGATTCCAAATGTGGATTTAAGCAGAATTGGAAGTGCTCTCTCCTATCCCCTAATCTTAAATCTGCCTCTCTTCATAGCAACCAGACACTTCTTTCCTAGCACATCCTCTCTGCTAATCATTTTGCACCTTTATGTTCAGGTCTTTGTACACAGTGTATGTAATTATGATATGCACATAAGTATGAGCCATGGTATAAAATAAATATGCTTGTAAGTTTTTGTATGTTGTAGAATATCCATATTGAGTCTTTCTTACATTTTGCAGTAAAGCCTCTGCCTCCTTCAAGAATTAAAGCTGAAATCACAGTCCATTCCGGACTTTTGAATGTGAGCTGGAAAAGGCCCATACTTCCAGTGTATGATCTTCGGTTTCAGATTCGCTACTCTGTGCATGGAGAGGAAACAGTTTGGAAGGTACCATCTCATTAAATCCATTGTAGTGTGTATAAATAACCCTCTTCCTGTGGCATCTGGGACTCTGCACAGGGACCACTCACCTTGTGCTCATTGTAAGCCATGTTTGACGTCTTTAAGCAATCACTGAGTTTGTGCACCCCCTTGTCCAATAAATAATATGCTTTACGGTTTTCATCAGATTGCTCTTCCTCGGGGGTTACAAATACCATCATATGTCCCTGTCCATTACTATATGTGGGTAAGACCCTCCAGGAGTTTAAGACCTATATTTTTTTAACATTGCTCTTGTATCTGCCAGTCGCGTTTGGAGGTTTCTTTCGTGACATCCTGGTTGGCAACACAGCATTCTTTGTCTGATCTCCGGTTTTTTTTTTGCTATTGGACATTGCACACCCCTCTTGGTGAGGCACGTTTCCTCTTTTAGTGCTGAATCTTTTTATTGAATTCACTTAATCTGGCGAGTCTTAACCAGGACATAAAATGGGCTGTATTCTATTAATGGTTTTTGTTTCATTTGTTGCTGCTTTTCTGTTTCATTTTTTTGTTTGTTTTTCTGGTTTTTATTTTATTTTTGGGAATGTAGTTGTGATTCTATTTTATCTGTCATTTATATTTTTATATAATTACATTAGTTTCTTCTCTTGCAGTTTCACTGGCTATGATTTGGTACTCTGATTGCCCATTTTGGGAGTTGTGATTTTTTTTTTTTTACGCTCTTTTCAAAGATCCTTTACTATTTTAAAAGGCTGCATGTTTTGTAGCAGTTTGAACGTTCCTACAGAATTTGATTACCCCTTTTATTGTTAACCTTGTAGTTTGTATTTCAGGTATGCTGTTTTTATTTTGTCGCGTCTGGTCTGTCGTCACCTTTGGGCTGGACTTGTTTTTTTTTTTTAATGGATTTTATTCTTTTTAGGCCCGATTTTAAAAAGGGTCGTTCATGTAAAATCTGGGGGTTACACGCGTGGCCGGGCCTTGCGTTCACCGCGTGCATTTTAGGACAGGTCCTGCAAAGGGGGCGGGCCTGGGGGCATGGTCTGGGTGGGGAGGGGTGGGGTGGGGAGGGGTGCTGTCCAGGACAGCACCATTAGCTGCTGTCCTGGGGAAGCGCGCACCAGCAGCCAGCCAGCACACGGAGTTTACTTCTGGTCCCAAGGAGCAGTAAGTATGGGGAAAAAAAAAGTGGGATAGGTAGGATTAGTTTAGGAGTTGGGGAGGAGAGGGGAAAAGGGAGGAAGGGTAGGTAGGGCTAAAGGAAAGTTCCCTTCCCATCCACTCCTTAATTGGAGCGGACTGGGAGGGAACTGGGCAATGGCCCGATTGCATCGCCGCACATACTTTCGAAAATTCTGCCCCCCCCTCCCGCGCACACAAGTCACGGGCCACCTTCACATGCACATGTGGACATCGTATTTTATAACATGCATGCACCAACATGCGCATGTTACCAAATGATTGCATCCATGTGCAGGCGCTAGGAACCGCACGCACACTCGTTTTAAAATCTACCTTTAAGTGTGATAGATTTATGTCCCGATGCAGACCTGGTGAAACTCAATCTGTGTCTTTTTAAATGGATGTTATTCCTCTTATATGACAGATTTATGGTCCTGATGCATAGGCTCCATCACAAAATTATATAACTCCAAATGAGAAACAGAATTTGATTCTAGATCCGAGGTTGTGTTGCATGCTATCACTTAAAGGATCCAAGTTTCTGGTTTGACCTTATTTTCCGAGGACCAGCTGGGGAAAACGTAGGAAGGTTGGCCAATATGCGAGTGTTATAATTTATTTATTTGCACCAAAACCCATAATTTGACCGTTGGGGATAGGCCTACAGTATAAAGCACATGCAATATTATTTTTAAGAATCAAATACATGAGAAAACAAATATAAAATTGTACTGAATATGTTGTACTTTCTTTACAGACCTATGATGTTGTGCAAGTTGAATCTGGCAGTGTAGAAGTGGTGGACCTTTGTGCTGCCTACCTGGTTCAGGTTCGTTGCAGTAGAGTAGATGGACTGGGATACTGGAGTGACTGGAGCACTCTGGTGTGTACAGTAATAAAAGATGTCAAAGGTACACACATTTTCTGAGTACACAATTTTACCAATTGAAGAAGTTTGGTGACTTTTTTTTAAACATATGCTCGTCTACTTTTGTGATTATAAAGGCATATCAATGAAGTAGGGCCAGGAAATTCTAGGATACCTGCTGATTTAGGGACAACAGTTCCAGCTGTTACTACTCCTATAGTTGGGTTTATTGACTTACAATGAATTATAGGATGGGGTGAATGCAATGTTTCTGGGGTTGTAGGATTTAGTGATGCTTTGATGCTGTAACTCTCTGCGTTAAAGAAGGAAATTGCCACACTTAGAGATGAAGCATTGTGGGTTCAAAGCCCCATTAATGGAGTATGTAATCTAGTACCAGTGACCAGACACATGGGAGTCCATCTTCCTTCAGGACTCAGAGAAAATTTGCACGTAGATGACAGTTGCTTCCTATGTACAAGGCCAGATTTAAGATTTTGGAGTCGATAGGCACTAAATTTAGAACACCCCACTGTTTCATGGTTCTTTCCCTTCTGCGTCCACCCGCCCTCTCACCCCATGGCTTTTCCTGGCTCATATTTTCTCCCCCCCCCCCCAATAGCTCTTTTTGCCCTCCTGCTATCTGTCTCCCCCCCCCCCTCATGGTCCCTTCATGGCTACTCTCCTTCCTATCTCCTCTAACCATTGCCTCTTTCCAGGTCTTTTCCCACTTAGTTCCCCTGTCTGGGTTCTCTCCCTCACACTTTTTCCTATGGCCCCCTTCCCACGTCCTCTCTTCCTTTTCCTTCACTTCACCTCACCTCTTTTAGCTGGTTTAAGTCCCAGCCACGGTAGGTGATGTGAGCAAAATTTAGTGTGTGGCATGTGACTTGGTGTGCACTCACACACACCCTATAGTTGCCCTGCCCCTCACATGGCGTTCCTTGGTAACGGGAGGACTGTAAGAAGGAATGGGCCTGCTGCAGCGTTTCTGAGAACTTAACAGGCCTGCAATATTAACCCCTTCACGGGGAGGCTTAAGGAATCCAAAATGCACTTGCTGGAAGAGAGAGAGGAAATGGGGGATCTACTAGAAACGTTAAAATATTTAGTGGACTTCAACAAAGAACAAAGAGGAAGCATTTTCTGGTAAAAAAAAAAAAAAGAAATTTAAGGACTAGCGGGCATGCTATGAAATTGGAAGAGGAAGGCTCAGAGAAATTATCAGAAATACTTCTTTACTGAGAAGATGGTCAATGTCTGGAATAGCTTTACCAGCAGAAGCAGTAGAACCCAAATTTAAGCAAGCTTCAAAGAATTCTGGCTGAGGTAGATACAAGAAATGGGAGGCTGCTGGGTGTTGGACTAATTATGGAAACCTATGTGCTCAATCAATCAGAGCAGCAGCGGGCTGAAAAGGGGAGAAGACCGAGCTAACTTACACAGACCAATGGGAGTGCAGCATCAGGCTCCCAAGATGAAGCAAGATGAGCCAGTATGAAATGGCAGCAAGGCTTTAGTACATTTTTGGGTATCTGGAGGGTGAGGCGGGGCAAGAGGAGGAGGGGTGACAACACATTTCCTAGCATGGACTGCACGCTGACCTGGCTACAGCCCCAGCTAAAGGGGAAGACATAATTTCCAGCAGGTGGTCAAGCTTGTACATCTAACAGCTGGGATATATATTTTAGGACAGCAGATGGGGGGATAAGAAAAGGGTGATGTGTACAGCTGGATTGGGGGTAGGTTGTCCAGTTTGCATGCCTGATAACTGGGGGATGTCCTTAGCTAGAGATGTGTAGGCAGGAGCAATCAGGCAGACTGGATGGGCCAAATGGTCCTTATCTGCTGACATCTGCTGTGTTCTTATGTTACATTTTGCAGCTCCGGTGAGAGGGCCTATATTTTGGAAGCATAGCCAAGAAGATCCTGTAAATAAACAGAAAAATGTTACTTTGTTTTGGCAGGTAAAACACCTTTGTAATTTAATGTCTGTTTCTGTTTGACTTCTATCGTGTAATATTTTACAGTCAAACCCCACCCTGGTGTGCAGGTCCAGCATGGGTGAGGCCATAAAGTTATTTATACTCTTTGGGGGCAGGAGCCCTGACCAGCCTTTCAATCTTCCTCACTTGCCCGGGTGTGGATTCTTTGACTAGGGGTAGAAGGGAGTCCTTTCAAGACCCAGTGCGGGGGTGACCGGCTTCCTAGGCCGAATTCCCCTGTGTTACGTGAATTTTCTCAGTGTACTGGGTGCCAAAGGAGACACAGGAACAGCTGAGTTAGTGTCCAAAGTTATTCTTTACTGGAAACAGCTTGGTTTAGTGGCACAGTAAATATGATTTCCAGCTCCACAGTTATCTTTCTCTCTCTCTCTCTTACTGTCTCTGGTAAGGCCGGGAATCCAACCACCCTCCTGGCTTGGGTGGAGCAGCAGTACCCTAACCTTAGGGGAAAGCCCCTCCCGGATGGCAGCACAAATCTGTCTTGGCACAGAGAGTTAATGTCTCTATCTCCCCAGGGTTTCGGGGACTCCAGATGGGTGTCCTCGCATTAGATCTAATATTTACTCACAGTTAGTTGTCCTTTCTCTGGATGAGGATCCCTGGTGCAGGGCATCCAGGATGGAACTGCAGGTCCACTGATGGTGTAGGAAGAGGGGACAGAAAATCACTTCCTCCCCAGGTCTTGAAAATAATTTCTTTCTTCCCCAAAATAGATAACACCGGGTGTGCTCTGCAACGGGTCACCACCACTTCATGGGGCAGGTCTTCCCTAAACCTGGGGCGTCTTCAACTCAGGGTTCCCCAGTCCCCGAGTCTCGGAAAGGCCCAGGCCTTCAGCAGGGGCCTCCTACTAGTCAAAAGTCCAAAAATCCAAATCAGTCCCCGAGCAACCACTCTGCACCTCGTGTGGAGAGAGCACAGCAGTGGCGCCCTGGCCTGCCCTGCATGGGGTCTCAGAGGATTTCCAAGGCTCTAGGTAGGCCCAAAAAGTACCTCAGAAAATTCTCCAAGCTTCCTCTCAAACTGCCAACTAAGACTGCCCCCAGAGCCCTTTGCGGAACTCTGCCATAAAACCTCCCGCCAGGACTATCCATTCTAGCCCAGCAGTGGGAAGGACTGCCAAATGAACAGATCCTCCCCCCTAAATTATACTTCTCCAACTGCACTGTCAGGTCTATTCCCAGGGCTTAATGGTAACCCGAAAAGCTGCCCCGGTGATATGTGTGTGTGAAGATGATCTAACCGTTTAGTTGGTTAAAATTAATGATATAATTTTAATAATCTCTAACCATTTTCGTGGAACTATTAAATCATGTTGCTTTTAAATATAGTAATCTGATATGTTTGTATTAATTACGCAACTTGGCAGACACTAGCTGTTGTTACTCTAGAAAGATCGAAAAACATTCTCTCTCTCTGTTTGTATAAAGAGCTTGCTTTCAATTAAGGTCTCACAAGCTGTGGACCAAAAATATGTCAACAAGTCAAACCAGCTGAATTTCAGCCTGTTTCATCTTTGACAGAATTTTTTGATTTCCCCCAGATGTGCTGGGAAAATCCATCAGCCTTTTTATCAGCATTTTAGGGAACAAATTGAATGAAGATTTGAAAAAATTCACTTTGGGTTTCAAAATCTCTAAAGCAAAGCCATCAATTTGATAAAATTCAAAGCGATTTTTTTTTTTTTGTTGTTTTTTTAAAATGGGAAGCAGATTTTTTTTTTTTTTTAAACCAGCTTTGGAAATGTTTCTAGGTTTGTCAAACTGTTTTGTACAGGTCTGTTGTAAGGGATGGGCAAACAGGGCAGTGCCCTGGGCGGTGAGGTGGGAGGGGGCGTGCCATGCCTCCATTTTGAATCGGTCTGTGAGCACGTGAGCCCATAAGGAAAGGGGAGGGTGGGGGCCACTCAAAAGAAACCCTTGCTCAGGACACTCATTTGTCCAGAGATGCCCCTGGTTCTGTAACACCCTTTCCACTTCTGTATGGGACAAAGGGGTATGTGAGGGGCTCCATGGATTCTGCCCTCCCCGGGGGGTGCATGGTTTGCTGTGGGGTGCTTGAGGCTTAAGACACTCTTTGGGGATCCATGAAAAAAGATACGTCCACAGTTTGAGTTGTTCCAAAATGTGTTTACTGAAATACACGGTTGAGGGATGATCCATTAACAAAAAAAAGAAAACACACTAGAATCTAACCAACCATATGAAGGTGAAAACAACAATGTGAGCAGTGGCAAAAAAAAAAAAAAGAGAAAACAAGAATTGTGAAGGTAAAAACGAATGGAATAATTTACATAAATAATGAACAAATGCCCAACAAATGCAGGCAATTTGCTGAAACATGGCCATGTTGGGTGTTTGGTTAATTTAATTTATTAATTTGTTATACAACCTTTCAGAAACAAAGTGGTTTAAAATACTGTATTGTTTGCACAGTTACACGTAACATAAAGCAAAACAAGAAATGCAACATCATAAAACTAAAATAAATGAAAACTCAATAAATGCAGAAATACTTGAGAGATAAAAATCAATCATCAATTAGTCTTATTCAATAAAAACTTGATTAAAAAGCCACATTTTAATTGTGTTACAAAATCACAGATAATTCAGTTCCTTACAGATCTCTACACTCATGGCATTCTAAAGACAAGGGACTTGATAGCTGAAGGCTACTTGACTTGTACATTCAAAATCATTTTATTAGGGCCTGGAAATTCTAATAGATCCTGCTGCAATGAACATAGGGCCCTAGACAGACAACAAGGTCCTAAGAGATCAGCAAGATAAGATGGGTAGCCTCTGTATAAGTCCTTAAAGACAGAGGGGCCAACGCAATAAGATGCGCGCTGAAAACGGGCATTCACATTGAGCACCTGTTTTCCTAATGCACACACAGCCACAGCCCCTGGGTGCCTAATGCTGTATTTAAATGAAGGGCTTTGTGTAAAAAAAAAAAAAAAAGGGCTTGCTAAGAGAGACTTATGCATCCGTAGCGCTTAAATGCATTGGGCACCCACAATTACAATGGGCGCTCAATTCGAGAGTCCGTTTTTATCCCGCTTCTTCAGGCCGATGTCTTTGTTATTTTGCTGAGGTGGCTGAAGAAACCCATAGCTAAGTGTCCCTTGCTATGGGTGGTGCCTAAATTGTGCTGCCAGAAGAATTTTTTTTTTTTTTTTAAATCAAGCCAATACACATTTATTTTGTGACACTGCAAGCAGTAAATTTAAGAGTCACAATGATAATAAGTAGGAGGACACACAGAGGACGGTACATTTTTTATTTTTCATGAGCCCTTGACTCGCAAATTGCCGCGTTAAAAAGTGTGCGTTGGGTGCACAGCAGTCTCCTGCATCGGGGATAATAGCTAACAGCCTCATCTATATAGATTTTATATGTGACGGGTGCTATTGTCTACGCATTTGTTTGGGTGTGCGTTTTGGGCGCCCTAATCTACTTGTTGCGTTGGGTGCTAGTCTAGCATGTCTACAACGCACGCCCAACCTCCCGTAGACCCATTCGTTGGGCTGAGTGCACTTCATTGCATTGGCCCCAGGGTAATTTAAAGTGTGCTCTATATGATACAGGCAGCCACTGCAATTCTTTCAAGCTAGCTGCCCCATGATTACATTTCTTTACGCCATTTAAAATTCTGGCAAATGTGTTTAGTGGTATGTTTTATTGGTCTTTGTTCGTCATTTATTATTTATTTATCATGTATCTATCCTCCACTGAAATCCTCTGAAAACACAGAGTGCATCCCCTGCACCAGATTGAGATCCTCCTTAGTCTAGGGCAGGGCTTCCCAAATCGGTCTTGGGGACCCCGCAGCCACTGGGTCTCCAGTGTGTGCAGATTTACCTCATGCATATCCTTTGTGGATATTCCGAAAACCCTACTGGCTGTGGGGTCCTAGGATAGATTGGGGAAGGCCTGCTCTAAGTGTCCCTCCACTGAGGTTTCTATCCCCGTTCACATGGACAGGAGTTCCTGCTGCCTCCCTCTGGGACACAGAACCTGTTCAGCTGCAGACCTTGCTCTTCTTGGAGATTATCCTGCTCCTGAAAGTGTATCTTCTGCTTCCACAAAACACAGATCTGGGTGGCTCTCAAAAGAGCGAGAAACCTGGGATAGGAAATCTTTAAAAGATTCCTGCTCAGAGTTCCTTACATCTTCTCCAGGGCTCCTCCTCGCAGTCTTGCAGCTGTAGGGATTCTGACCTCGCATCCTGGACTGCTTCAACAGAAAATGAGCCCAAAAACTTCTAATTTTCTTGATTTTTTTTTTTTTAACCTACCAAAGGTTTCAGGCACCTCTCATTTGGGAAAAATCTGAACATCATTACACCTCTCTAACATCCTGGCCTGAGTAGAGACACAGACTTCATTAGCAAGGGACTTTTAGACAACTGCACATCCTTGTGACTTTGAACAAGTCACTTTACTGACCATTGCATCAGGTGGTAAGGGGCAAAGGCTTGTCTGCGCCATTTTGGAAAATGGCGACAACTGGACCCAGAGCTAGGGGATGCCCCAGGCCTTTCATTCACCACCAATGAACATTTTAAAGTTATTTGGGGGGGGGGGGGGGAAATCTAGAGAGGGTACTAGCTGATCAAATAATGTTTGGGGGAGGGGGAACCTACATGGAGTTGTTATTAATGGAAAGGGGGTCTGGAGGAGTTGGGGGGCAGGTCTTGGAGTTGGTGGGTTACTAAAAGGGGGGGAGGTCGTTTTTTTCTGCTGAGAGGGATTATTTGATTGAGTGAGGAGAGGTAGAGCATTGCCTCAAGGGTACTATTCTATTCTTTTTTTTTTTTTTTTTTTTACTTTTTTTGCAAGGCCTCCAGGGAGGTCTTGCAAAACCCTCTGTGGCTTTTTTAACACTTTTGGCGGGGTTGTGTTGGGCCGCATGGCCCTTTGATTTAGTGCTGGGGGCATTGGGATGTAAGCAAGTTTAGGGGTGCAGGGATCTGTCTGCTACAAGACACTGCCAGCTGCCCTCCCACCTTATTTGCGATCCTAAGTCCTGGAAAAGACAACGTTTATTCTCCTCAGAAATAGACTTTTATTTGTCAGATTTGGCAGGATATAGCATTTAGAAAATAACTATTCCTGTCTCTAACATCCTGGTCACTAAGCATCAGTTTTCACTAAAGAAAATTCTGAACTGTGGGTGATTTCACACATGCCATGAACCTGAGCCTGCTTATTATATTAATACTTTTATGGCTAACTTACTTTCCCTTGTCCCAGCTTCGGGCGACACCTCTCTGTTCACCTCTGAAGCAGATGCTGGCTGGAGGTCTGGAGAACGTGAGCAGAGGAGAAACTTGCTTCCTAGGCTTCGTACTGGCAGAGCAGGCAGGCGGTCCTGGAAGGAGACGGGCTTCTGACTCTGGTACTTGTCGGGCTGTCTGAGGCTGGCTCTCGTCCCTCATCATTTCAGACTCTGTGTCACTCTCCGCACCTGAGCAGGGGTCTCCTGCCCTGATCTCTTGGCCACACCTGGTCTTCTTCCCCTTGATAGCAGGGAGTGCTGACCTGCTTCTGGCTCCCCTTTCGCTTGCAGGGATGCTTCGCCACAGTTTCTCGCTTTCTCAACCGTCAGGGGGGTCCTTCACTTGCAGGGTCGCCCTCAGGGTTCCCCCTCAGGGCTTTTTCATAACCTCCTTCTTCTTTGCCCCCCTGTCTTATACTTTCCAGCTGATGAATAGGCATAATCCTATGCATAACCATGTGGTGGCTGGAGGGTCTTTTGCGCATTGCAGGTCTTTCCTCCTTCCCCATTACTTGAGAGGGGTCCTGCCATGTTGCAGGTCGCCTTCCCCCTACCCTATGTCTTTGGGGGGAGAAATGCAACGTCTGTATGCCAAGCTGTCTGCCAGTGTCAGTGTTTTTCTCCATACACTCCCCCCCCTCCTCCATGGCTGGGGGTCTTTCTGACCTCTGCCTGCTTATGAGCTTAAGTTGTCTCTCTGTTTTGCTCCTATTGACACAGGAACATGCAAACAGGCACATCTGGAGAAGGTATCCTTCAGTGTAACAGGACAAACGTTCTTCAATTTCCACTGAGACAGTGCAGTTTTTAAGGTTCATCTGGGGAAAAGGTCCTTCTCTGGCTGTGACAGTGCTTGGGGGCCTGTCAGTTTCTTGGCTATTATGATTCATATTTGATGATTCAGTGGTAAACATGAGATATTTCCCTTCAGGGACCCGCGTTGGGGTCCCAGGGCTCCTGTGCTAGAATAACGAAAACTGGAAAGGTATAGATAAAATAACTTGGCTGAAAAATTTACTATGCATTAGCTGCTGTGCATGCATTATGCGATTTTATGCTTGCAAATACGTGCAAAGCAGCTAACTGTAATGGGAGCAGATTTTAGTTAAAAAAAAAAAAGTGATATCACCGTGATATGTCTATAGCGAGTGATAAATAGGGTTATAATGTTATAAACATTATCACAACTTAGTAAATATACCTTTTAGATTGTAAGCCCTCTGGGAATAGGGAAATACTTACAGTAGCTAAATGTAATTTGCCTTGAGCTATCAGTTAAAACTTCAGCTAAATTAAAATAAAATAAATATTGTTCTGGGATTAAATGAAGCAGCATTGGGCAACCTGTGTAATGGTTGTGATCCACATGGCTCCTACATCTTAGAATTCTTAACTGATAGTAGCCAGGGTAGAGGGCATTAACAGGGAATAATTGCCAGCACCTATACATTTTTGTCGCTATCAGTTTCAAATAAAATCTGTCAATACAGTAAGGAGAGTGAACTAATAATGGGGCCGATTTAAGTCACGCTCAACCTGCCACGGGTTTTTGCATGCGTAATTGCACGTGGCTTTCCATGCTGAACTTAACGCATGTATGTAATAATGCAAAAAAAAAACAAAAAACCACGTGCACAAACCTCAAAAACCCACGGCTGGTTTTGCATGAGTGCATGCAAATGGCATGTAAAAGAGGTACTTATCTATTAACAAGCAATGCAGGGAGCCACGCTAGCAGAGAGAATGGTTAGTGTGGGTTTTTTAAAGTGGGATTTTTAGTGCCTGGCTCAGGGTAGGAGTTAAGTGAAAGTACCTGACAGCAGACCCATTTATGCCATTGCTGGCATTAGTGTGGTTGTGTGTCCATGCAGCCTTTTCCTCGCCAGGTGCCCGGGGCTTGCTGATCGAGATCCCTCCTACCGCTTTGGCGGCTTTTGGTCCTGGTACCAGCAATTCTGTGGCTCCAGGCAGTGTCGGAGCTTTGTCTGTAGTCCTCGGAGATTAATGGTCCTTCTGACCCAGATCCTGCTGTAATAAATTGGACATATTTTTTAAGACGGAACTCCAAAAGTTTTTTGCACTGGAGGACATTCCCATATATCATGGAATAATGTGGCATTTGGACCTGAACACTTTAAACAGTTAGGTGATTCTGCAATTCCCATCTGAAAAGCCTTCATGGGGAGATATCACTGTCCTATGCAACAGGCCCAATTGCTGATCCCGTAGTGAAGCAGAGATGATGCATCTGTGCTCCATGAGAAAGCCCTCCAGCACATCTATTCCTGTCAAAATCTTTCCCCCATTTATCCACTAATTCAGCAATTATGTTGTATTTAGTGTGCACTTGCAGATACTTATACATGCTTGATAGCTTATATTTTTCTGTTTGGTATATGCGCAATAAGTTTTGAAAAGCATTAAAAGTGAGATGTCTAGTACCACAGAGGCAATGTAACTTGAAAGTTGTTTGTAAACTAAAAAAAAAATAAAAATCTGATTTCTGGAAACCCAGTGATTCTTGGCATTGATCTAAGCTAAACATTTCCCTGTTTTGGGCATTAGTGAAAAATTTCAGCGTATCTATATGCCTTTTCCTTAAGTTTTTAAAGCACCTTCTCTGCTAACCCGGCTCATAATCAGGATTTCCGCATATTGGCATCCATAAAGAAATGTCCCATACTAGCACCAAATGCTGGCTCAAAAATTCCCAGTCTTGACGCATATCTCTAACTAGAACATTCGTACATATCTGTTTTTGGTAATTTATCTGCTTGGGCACGTGACACAAATCTTAAGTCCGTCGGTGCCACCAGCAATTGCACCATCTGTATATCTGCATACACATTGGATGCACAAACTCAATCCCCAAGTGCTCCCCGGCCTACATCCCATGTTATTATAACAGAAATTAGGGAAGCCCCATCCTTTTTTTTTTATAGGAGCTGCCATTTTCCCTTTCCAAAGGAATTTAGAGCACATCTGTTGCATAAATCCGAAGATCTTTCTTTTTGAATACGATAGGAAGCATTTGTAGTATATAAAGAAGCTTCGGAAGCAGCACCGTCTTATCATTGCTGTTCTACCTAATATATTCAAAGGAAGATTCACCCAGCCCTGCAGCTTGATTTTAAAGACTTGCACAATAGGGGCTACGTTGCTTGTAAACCATTCTGATAATTCCCTGTGAATGTATACCTCTGTAGTTGCTTAATTTTATGTTGTGTGCCCATTTCAGAGGGAAGTTCTCCTATGTTTGCTCTAATGTCCCAGATCAGCCTGATCTATCAATTAGAGAGAGTTTTCTCTCTCTCATATTCTCTCTTCCCCTCACTCGCTCCTGAATTCTCCCTGCCCAACCAATTAAAGGCCTAAATGCAGCAACAATATCCGCAGCTAAATATATCACAATTTAATCACTCTCCTTTGAGTAAAGTAGTTAATGGGAACACTAGACAGATAATTTAGGCAACTCTCACATCTACAAGACTTCAATGCAGCTAAGCCTTTACGGGATAACGAGGTAAAGTAAGATCCTGCTAATCATTATATGTTACGGTAGTTATCAATTAGCACAAACATGTGAAACTAAGAACATTAAGTATCCTCAGAATGCAAGATTTTATGGTAGGGGGTGTGCATAACAAAAGATTTAATTTTGCTGTGGGGTTTTGGGTTTGTTTTTTTTGACAATTTTCAATTTTTTTTTCCTTGTTCCATTTTGTTTCTCTGCAAAACCAAACCAAAATGAAGAGGTGGTTTGGTTTTTTTTCTTCTGCTCTTTTGGCTCAGAAAAGTCATGAAATAAAACAAACAAATGTTTGGGTTTTTCAGTGTCATTTGAATGACTGCAGGTCCCTAATTTATAGTATGTTGTCAGAATGGAGTAAGAGAATAGCATAAACAAGTCCTTGTGTTAACAGAATTTGTGAAGGTTTCTCCTCCCCCCCCCACCCCCAGAAACACACACACACACACACACACACGTGAAATTGTTTGGTTGGGGGAGCCATGCCTACCAATGGCTGCTCCCTACATACCCTGTCCCATTCCCCCCCTGTGTGTGTCTCCTCCACCCCACCTCGCTTCACCTGCCCGTGCCCCACTCTTCTCTGTCTTCATCTCTCTCTCATTCTCTCCCCACTCCCCCCTCTCTCTTCCTTACACTCCTCCTACATTCCCCCTTTCCCTCTCCCATGCTGATCAGTGGAAGGAGGAGGAGAGCTGTGGGGCCTTGGGTTATGTCTTCCTCTTCACCTGCTGCCTGTGGTCTCACTGCTGCTTTGGCTGCACAGAGTCCCGTTTTTGGTTCAGGCCCAGAGCTGCAGAGGTGGAGAACACTACTGCTCTTCGTCTCCTGCCACAAAATAGCAGCTGCCTGCCTGACGCGGCCCCGAATCTCCCTCTTCGATTATGCAGGAAGGGCAGATCCTGGATGGGCTGTGGTCCCTGTGGCGCAAATACAAAGATGCTAAGGATAAAGTACAGAAAATGCCCTGGCACCACCGGTAATGGGGCATTCATGCCCCCCCCCCCCCCCCCGGTCACAGACGGCAGCAAAGTCCCAATGTATGGTTTTCCTCCTTCTCCTCCCCCCCCCTTCCCCCCCACATACACAGTGCACCAAGGCCTCCCCAATTGTCTGGGGTGGATGAGTTATGCTCAGCTCACGCTGTTGCTGGGGCCCCGGTGGGCCAGTGAAGTCCGTGTGGGGGAGGAGGTGAAAAGGGGGGGGGGGGGGTGGTGGAAGCTCTTCTGCACCTCCCACTGGGCTCATCTGGCAGGGTACTGGACGTAGCGATGAGGCTCCAGATGTGGTACTGCTCACCTTGTTCTCCCTCCAACATAGCAGTCGCTGTGTGGACGGAGCATGGCATGCTGGGGATTACTCTGCAGCGATGCTGGCCAAGTGCTGACGTCTGTGCTGGCCCAGAACACCGGTGATTGGCCAGCCACTGGTGTCAGGGGAGGGGGGAGAGGGAGGTGGTTTGCAGGCTTTAAATGCTGGCAGGCGCTGGCTACCTCTGTCTTTGGAGTCCCCACCGGTCACGCCTGTCCCCACCCTCCCGTCCTGCTTTCAAGAAGCCTCAGGTTCTCCACTTTACTTTTTGGGTTCTGTTTGAGTGCTGGCGTTAGATGCTTACTGTTTGCAGTGGGAGTCTGAGCTGCTGGGGGGCTGGTGGAGTTCTGGGGGGGGGGGGGGTGTCAGCGTAGGGTCGTTTACCTCCTGTCTGTAACCGCATAGTATGAGAAGGAGTTCCGGCTTGTCATTCCACAGGTAAGGCCTTGCAAGTCACGGCAGGCGCTGGGAGAGTTTCTGCTTCGCAGTGGGGCTGGTGACCAGGACTGCAGGAGATGCAGTGACTAGAATTGCACACAGTACTGTAGGTCTGGACACACCTCGAAGCAATATAAAAGGTGTTAACGTATTCTCTATTTTGTTCTCCATTCCCTTTTTAATAATTCCTAACATTGTTTCCTTTTCTGATCGCCACCACACGCTGGGCCAAGATTTACAATGTATTGTCCATGATGATGCACAGATCCTTTTCCTGGGTGGTAACTCCTAATATGGAACCTAACATCGTGTTACTATAATTTGTATTATTTTTCCCCATGTGGATCACTTTGCATTTGTCCACATTAAATTTCATCTTCCATTTGGATGCCCAGTCTCACAAGGTCCTGCATTTTCTCAATCCACTTGTGATTTAACAATTTGGAATAATTTTGTGCTGTCTGCAAATTTGATCACCTCACTTATTCCCATTTCCAAATCATGTATAAATATATTAAAAAAGCATCAGGCCTAGAACAGATCCCTGGGGCATTCTGCTGTTTGCTTTCCTTCGCTGAGAAAACTGACCATTTAAGTCCTAATTTCTTTTTCCTGTCTTTTAAACAGTTTGCAATCCACAATAGGACATTGCCTCCTATCCTATGGCTTTTTAATTTTCTCAGGAGGCTCTCATGAGGCACTTTGTCAAATGCCTTCTGAAAATCCAGATATACTATATCCACCTGCTTACCTTTATCCACATGTTGATTAACCCCTTCAAAATAAAACATAGCAAATTAGTGAGGCAAAACTTCCCTCCATGTTGGTGGTGTCCCATTAAGTCCTGTCTGTCTGTATGTTCTGTGATTTTTTTGTTCTTTAGAATAGTTTCCATGATTTTTTCCGGCATCACATTGGCCACCTTCCAGTCTTCAGGTACAATAAACGTTTTTAAAGCTGGGTTACAAATTACTAGTAATAGGTCTGCAGTTTCATTTTTTAATTCTTTAATCTAACTGGCACTAATGAATCATTTTAAAGAAAAATCTGAAGTAGAATTTGCTGCGCCAGTGGATTGTCTCTGAACGTTTTGAAGATCTATAGCAATTTTTTTTTTTTGGGGGGGGGGGCCTATTTTCCCCAAATCATGCCAGGGAAAAATCAAATGCATTTCCCCAGTGAATCTGAGAGAAATCCAAAATTTCTGTCAAACCTAAACAAATCTGAAATGGACCTGGGTTTGAGCTTGATTTTGAATTGTTCACACCTCTCTACACATGCTCTCAATTTGTCAATATTGGTGTTGTTTAAAAAAAAAAGAAATCAAAACCAGATTAGGTAATGGCTATCAGGATGCCTTAATGGTGGCATAGCATGCTATATACATTGACACTAGAGATGTAAGAATACTATTGTAATTTTTAAACAGAGCCTGACTTTTTTGTTTGTCCTTCATACTTTGGTTTCTATGCAGCATCAGCCCAAATACTCTTATAAATCTTATGGAAAGCACATAAAATAGAAGACTTGCAATTTGTGTACAGATATGTCTTGTAAGTAGGCAGTCCTCTTTATCCAGTATGCATTACTGTAGATTAAACACTATTGAACAAGATGCGTACCGCAGAAATGTTCAGATTTGTCTTGTAGATCACCATTCTCATCCAAATGGATAGCCTTGTTCCAGAACGGCTGTGGTTAGAGCCATTTGCTGAAGTGCATCAGCAGAATTATTAGCACAATGAAGTGGTAGACATTAGAGTGGACCATCCTGAGGGTTAGTGGACTAACTGGAAGGAGTACTTTAGAAAAGCAATGTAGGGCAGCTGTGATCTGAAGCTCTATTCATACTCTCAATAGGCACTTAACCATTGCACTGCTAAGGCTATTATGCTAAGCAAACTGCAGAAGTAGGTCAAATCAGATTCATCATCGTAGAACTGAAAGGTTTAAAGTTCTACTTTCCTATTATCACAAAGGAGATTTTGACTTTTGATAATTCAAGTCAATATTTCCTTTATAGTTTCTGAGCTATATAGTATTTTAATACCTATATTACATTGTCCAAGCACACAATTCACCCCCATTTAATTTTGGCCTCTGCATGGCAAACAGAGAAAATGATCTGGGCTTTGCTGAATAACAACTTGTCAAGGGTATTATTCACAAGACAGTCATTAAAAAGTATATATATTTATTCATCATGGACCACAAAAAGATATTTAGATCACGTTGGAGCCCTCCATAAAGGCTCCGTTAACGATCTCCATTCAGGTTATGAACCTGCCCACACACCTTTGCACACTTTCCAGACATTCGCAAAAAACATGTCAGGCCTTTTGCTTCTTATTTGTGGAAAATTTTATAGCCACAGCTTTATTAATAATCAACAGGATTGATAGTTAACCTCAACAATTATGTTACAGCACCAAACGCTGGTATACCAACCCAAATATCGAATGTCGCCAAGCAATTTTCTTGTATGTTTCTACATTTTTATAAATATATCAGAATTGAAACAAGTTGCAAATGATATCTTTCTACACATCCAAATGGACTAACACGGCAGCCAAAATTCTTTGCTATAAACATTAGAGATGTGGTTCGTTTTTCGCCTGAATTAGGAAATTACCCGAAATTTCCTACTTCGTTGTTGTTTCGGAGGCCCCGAAACCCGAAAAGAATTTTCCCCGAATTTCGGGGAAATTTTGTTTTTCGGGTTTGCCTGGGGGGAGGGGCACAAATTTTTTTAAAATTAAAAACCACCCCAAACCACCCCAAACATTTAAATTAACTATAATACATCACCCCCCCCTGATCCCGATCCCTCCCCAAGACTTACGAAGTACATCCCTGGTGGTCCAGCGGGGTCCCGGGTTCTATTTGCCCTCCGTGCCCGTGCTACTGCAAGCCGTGCTCTTTAAAATGGTGCTGAATAGCCTCTGAACTACCATGTCACAGGGGCTACCGGCGCCATTGGTCAGCCCCTGTCACATGGCCATCAGCGCCATCTTGTGCTCCTGTCATGTGACTGGAGCTGACCAATGGCGCCGAAAGCCTCTGTGACATAGTATGGGCAAAGGCTATCGGCGCCATTTTGATTACTGGCAGCTGACAACGAAATCGCTCCCGGACCCCCGCTGGACCCCCAGGGATTATTGGCCTTGGGGGGGTCAGGAGGGGGCACCTGACCCCCCCAAGGCTTGCCATATATAAGCTCATATATTCAGAAAGATGGCAAGGACTTTCTCAAGAAAATATAAAAAGGATGGTTGCACTGTGTCTCAATCCAAAACAAAAAGTGACATATTTACATATTGTAACTTATGGAGGTAATTTTCAAAGGAGTTACACATGTAAATGTAACATACTATCATAGCAATTTTCAAAAGCCCATATATATGCACTTAAAGCCTACTGACAATCCAGTTCTGAAAGATTTAGTGGGGGAACTGAAGGAAATTCAGCAAAGGAGTCTGATTCCAAAGTTAAGATCATCACAGATGAGAATTAAATTTATCACTTTTTTATTTGCAATGTTTAGAAAATGGACAAAAAAAAATCTGTGCCCCATTTTGGATTAAAATGACCAATGATTAAACACGAGGCAATTTGAAAGCCTCATGGCTGGTAGTGGTTGTAATTAACAGGTCACTAAAATCATTCGGCCCAATTTTAAAAGGGCCACATGCGTAAAAACAGGGGGGTTATGTGCGTAGTCTGGCCTTACGTGCGCTGCACACGTTTTCGGAAGGACCCAGCTACACGCGTAAACCTGTTACACGCCAAAGTGCCAGGTCTCTCCAAAGGGGCGGGCCTGGAGGTGTGGTCGGGCTGGGACAGCGCCATTAGACGCTGTCCCAGGGAAGCGCACACCGGCAGCCGGCTAGCGCGCGATTACTTCTGCTCTCCAGGAGCAGTAAGTAATCGAACAAAAAAAAGCAAGTAGCTAGGAAGGGGTTAGGGGTCGGTGAGGAGAGGGGAAGAGGTAGGAAGATTAGGTAGTGGTATAGGGAAGTTCCCTCTTAGTCCGCTCCTTAATTGGAGCAGACTGGGAGGGAACTGGGGAAACCCTACTCCCATTGCCGCATGTGGCCTTTTAAAATCCCCCCCCCCCCCCACACGAGCGGGGCCATCTGCCCGCACATGCATGTGCGGACGGTAAATTCCACTGCACATGTGCACGCGGATATCATTTTATAACACACAAACACTGGGAACCGCTCATACATGGACACACGCGCGGGTCTTAAAATCAACCCCATTGCTTTCAACTTTGCATTATGGAAAACTCATTCAGGTGTTAAAACAGTGTTTTGGTTAATATGTAATAACTCTGCAGTATAATATAAATGGAAAATGCATGCTCTAGAGCCCATGGGAGTAAGGGATGTGCAATCCCAAAATTTTTGGTTTGGCTTGGTTTTTTTTTTTGTCTGTATTTAGTTTGGTTTAATTTTTTTTTTAGTTTGGTTCATTTGCCAAACAACAAAAAGAACTACACACAACCCCTAAAACAAAAAATATCTTTGAACCGATGATAAACACAAAAAAAAACTTGGGCCTTCTGTGGCCCTGGCTGGGCCATGCGAAGTCAAAAAAGGAACCAGTCCTGGCTCTGAGGCCCAGTCTTGGCACAGAGGCCCAGCCTGAGGCCGTGCCATATATCAAAGTGATGCCATCTCCAGAGGAAGGAGCCACAATGACGTCACTCCAGCGCTATCTTCCAAGTGGACAGTGTAATTTATGAATTACAGGGACTTGAAGATGATTTTGGGAGGTCTGGGCCTAGGCTGCAGGACCTAAATCTCCGATCTAGGTCTAGGCCTTGGACATGGGCCTGGGTCTTGAGTCAGGCCTTTGTATCAGGCCTAGGTGCTGGGCAAGGATCAGGCCTAGGCCTCAGTAATGGGTTCAAGTCTCTGTACCAGGCCTGGCCTAAGCCTAGGCCTTGGCACTGGCCCAGCACCAAGTCCTGGTTCCACTGGAGGCCTTTTTTTTGTTTTTGTTCTGGGGGGTTTTTTTGGGGGGGGGGGGGGGGTTTTTAATGCAACGAATATGAAAATAACCTAAAATGTTCAGGTACTTTTGCAGGAGGTGAAAATAGCTTCTTTCATTACATTATTTGCATTCGTTAAAAATATCATCACATCCCTAAAGGGAATCCAGTTTAATAATATTGGTATTTTATTGTCTACTTATCGTATATAGCTTTTTGTTGTCATACTGCTGAAATGCATTTAGGGCTCCACCCATTGATGAACCTGTATAATATTTTAAATTATCACCAGAAATCTAATTTAAGTTAATCTCTTCTACAGCCACTGATGAAGAATCAGTCATTATGCAGCGTGAAAGGATACAAAGTAGTGCATCACACTTCAAATAATGACTCTTGGTCAGAATATATAGGCAATGAAACAAGATATGCATTTCTGTGGACTGAGAGTGTACATACCGTTACAGTTCTAGCCATCAACTCAGTTGGAGCTTCTTTAACAAATTCTAATTTAACATTATCAGAGGAAACTAGCACAGGTAAGAGCAGCCATAGAAGAGGTTGTGCCAATAGTTTTGACGTGTGTGAAAACCCACCAAGGTGAAACTTGCAGACAGTCCAATTCCGGATATTCCATAACTTTATTGTGCACTTGCTTATTGACATGCATTAGTAGTTTCTTTTGAATTTTTCTCTAGCATATATTAACGAACCAGGCATAAGAATTATTAACAACTAATAAGGCTGGGCCAGTTCATGACTCTGGCATTGCTGTACGCTGTTATGTGCAAAGTTCCCCGGTTTTGATTCTCGATTTATTTTTTTTAAGATCAGGTGGGATGAAGGGGATATTGGACCTTGATTGTTTTAAGCATGGGGTAGGGGGGTCACTGGCTTGGGGGAGAGGTGGGGGGTGCAGATTTGACGTGGGCTAGCACTGATTTTCAGCTGTGCCTGGCTAAATTTAGGCGCCCTAAAATCTGTTACCTGCTGCATAATTGTCTAAGCTGGCAAGGTGTAGTCACCATAAGTTTATTTATGTGTTTTTGTCATTTTCTTTTGCAAGTAAATGTTGTGCATTCCTTCCGTGCTTACCTCATAAACTCCAGCAGTGTAGCTCTTTCTTGGACCCTCTTACCCGGTGTTCGAGGTTTAACGGCTTTTGTGGTTGAATGGGAAAACCTAAACAGAGAAGAGCAAATAAAATGGATACAGGTTCCTTCAAATATGAGCAGATTCTATGTCACTGGTGAGTTCTTTACTGTACAGGACATGCAATGGCTTTTAACCTGTGTAAGTTTGTCCAGTTGTGTGCTAAGATGTGCTAACACTTAATTAGATGGTGTGATTTTAAAAGTTCAAGAGATAATAAATGTGGGATTTCATGAAACCAAATAAGTTCATAGACTGGAATCCATGTGTGTGTGTGTGATTTGCTGCTGCATTTGTGTGTTGGTCACTCTGTATGTCTTGCTCCAGAAACCATATTTGCACTTCCGTTTCAGGAGGTTTAATGATTTGATTTCCTTTCCTTAGGGTCTGCTCTTAGTACCAAATATTGTGCCCTAATAAATTTAATTGAACCTGAAATACAATGCAAATTATTTTCTTATGGGGCACACAAAGACAGCACTACACATGTTAATATGGGTAAAATGGCCTTCCAAATATTGGCCTGAATAATGGGTAAGAGGATGTGCACTGTGTATGTAACCCTGCATCTAATTTTAGTGGCTTGGAAAAATGATTGCGTTATGTCACAGCCCAGGTACTTCTACCTGCTGGGAAACATTCACAAAGAGAAAAGAAGCAGTCCAGGGGCTTGGGGATGTAGGGAGAGCAATTATACGTATAGAGATTTGCTTTCGAAATCTTTGACCCATGGAGCAAAACCCATACCAGTGCCACTGAAGCTCTCAGGTTCTTTCCCGATGAAAAAAAGCAGCCCTGGACATTTGCAGCTGTTTCGTTCAAGGTACTTATGTTGGTGAAAAGCATTTTTTCCCAGCACCTTTGATGTACTTGGACCGGTGCTTTTCAATATATTTATATAAATGATCTGGAAAGGAATACGACGAGTGAGATTATCAAATTTGCAAAACTATTCAGAGTAGTTAAATCACAAGCAGATTGTGATACATTGCAGGAGGACCTTGCAAGACTGGAAGATTGGGCATCCAAATGGCAGATGAAATTTAATGTGGACAAATGCAAGGTGTTGCATATAGGGAAAAATAACCCTTGCTGTAGTTACACGATGTTAGGTTCCATATTAGGAGCTACCACCCAGGAAAAAGATCTAGGCATCATAGTGGATAATACTTTAAAATCGTCGGCTCAGTGTGCTGCAACAGTCAAAAAACATGCAGTCAAGCAGAATGTTAGGAATTATTAGGAAGGGAATAGTTAATAAAACGGAAAATGTCATAATGCCTCTGTATCGCTCCATGGTGAGACCGCACCTTGAATACTGTGTACAATTCTGGTCGCTGCATCTCAAAAAAGATATAGTTGCGATGGAGAAGGTACAGAGAAGGGCAACCAAAATGATAAAGGGGGTGGAACAGCTCCCCTATGAGGAAAGGCTGAAGAGGTTAGGGCTGTTCAGCTTGGAGAAGAGACGGCTGAGGGGGGATATGATAGAGTTCTTTAAGATCACGAGAGGTCTTGAACGAGTAGATGTGAATCAGTTATTTACACTTTTGGATAATAGAAGGACTAGGGGGCATTCCATGAATTTAGCAAGTAGCACATTTAAGACTAATCGGAGAAAATGTTTTCTCACTCAACGCACAATTAAGCTCTGGAATTTGTTGCCAGAGGATGTGGTTAGTGCAGTTAGTGTAGCTGGGTTCAAAAAAGGTTTGGATAAGTTCTTGAGGGAGAAGTCCATTAACTGCTATTAATCAAGTTTACTTAGGGAATAGCCACTGCTATTAATTGCATCAGTAGCTTGGGATGTTATTAGTGTTTGGGTAATTGCCAGGTTCTTGTGGCCTGGTTTGGCCTCTGTTGGAAACAGGATGCTGGGCTTGATGGACCCTTGGTCTGACCCAGCATGGCAATTTATGTTCTTATATTCTTATACTTGAGCTAGTACTGAGAATTAATCAAAATGGGGTATTCAATGGGATGTGCATTCGTTGCTCCATTCATTTCAGCAGGCACCCACCTACATGCATGCATACCATCAGTTTTGCATGCCTATCTTCTGTTCATGAGATACATGCAAAATGCCAAAATGAATGGACCAATGAATGCACATCCCTAATATTCATACCTATGTGGTCAGATGTAAAATGATTAAAGTATTCATACACTGCCACATGTATAATCATATCTCCAGTGCTCATTTTTATGATATTTTATAGTTTGCAAATTTAAAAAAGCCTCATCAAAAAACCCACGCTTTTGATAAACAGCAATGGATACTTAAATTAGCAAATGAAAAAGCCACTGGACATGATATGGCCAAGTTTTGGCATATAAATGCCTGCTTCGGGGCAATTACTCACAAGCACTCTAGTGCCATTGGAATATGTTTGCAACAGGAAAGCGCCACTAGAAATTACTGAAAAATTCATAAGATACAGTCTTTCTGTCTCCTCCTTTGCTGAAAATGGTTGACAAAAAAATAAAATTGCAGAGGGATCATACATTTTAGCCCATGTTCTATCAAAGAGAGGCTTTTGAGATTGTACTGATGTGTGTGTGTGTGGGTGTGTGCGTATATCCCTCTTTCTTCCAAATGGCAAGAGGTGCAATTTCCAAATTTTGGGGAGCTGTAGGCACTTGGACAGAGATCAGCTCTTTGCATTTTCCAAGGTTGCAGGGTGATTAGAAGAGGGATATTCAAACTGACAAATCTAGGCACAGCATGTTTAGATCAGCAAGACTTGGAGGGTTATACAATAGTTGAGAGGGTTAGATCTGGAATAGGCAAGTTTCAGTACATGGGAGATCTCTATGTGAGAAGCTTGTATTTGTTTCTTGATGGCATGATACTGAGCTGCCAATCAAGACCACATACAGGCCGATTCAGAAAAACGCACGGGAGAGCGGGCGAGTGCCCACAGGCCACTCTCCTGGGCGCGCGATTCAGGAGGGTGGCCTATGCAATTAGGGCCCGC
This sequence comes from Rhinatrema bivittatum, assembly GCF_901001135.1. Lineage (NCBI taxonomy): Eukaryota > Metazoa > Chordata > Amphibia > Gymnophiona > Rhinatrematidae > Rhinatrema > Rhinatrema bivittatum. Next base: position 100,425,119 of record NC_042624.1, on the reverse strand, counting down.
GGTAAAAGGAGCGGCGGCTGTCAGCGGGTTTGACAGCCGACGCTCAATTTTGCCGGCATCGGTTCTTAAACCCGCTGACAGCCATGGGTTCGGAAAACGGACGCTGGCATAATTGAGCGTCCGTCTTCCGACCCGCGGGCCGTTGGCTGATTAAAATTTTTTTTTTTTAATTTTTACTTTTTTTTTTTACTTTTGGGGCCTCTGACTTAATATCGCGCGGGAACAACTAATAGCGCCATCAACATGCATTTGTAAAACAAGTCCATTCGTGATTTTCCATTGCAGACACTTCTGATTGCACTGGAGAGGATGTGATTTGGCATATAAATTCCTAAAGCAGGAATTTATATGCCAAAATGGCCATGTAGGGACCAGAGGCTTTTTCAATTGATAAGCTAAGCTCCCCTTGCTATTTATTTGGACTGAAGACTAACCTGGGTGGCTATTTTGTATTTGTAAGCTATAAAAAAAATTCTTAAAAATGAAAACTGGGGCTGCAGTTATATCTGTAGATGTATATGCACATTTTTGATCACTGAAATCTGTCCATTTTACCGATAATCAAAATTTTACAGACAATCAAAATGCTTCATTCTGAATTTCTGATTATTGGTATTCAGGTCTTTCAGTTTATTTGCTTTTGTGCAACTGACATTTTTTTTCTTTTTTTGATGTTTTGCTTGCGCAAATCTCTGGTTTCCTCATTATTGATTCATGTTTTTAAAAGTGTCATTAGTTTTATAGTGTGGGATAGATTTGATTGAAGGATTGTGAATTGGCTGAGCATTGTGCGGTGTTAGAACCTTGTGGTACTTTAAAATCCATATTCAGTCCACTATAGTACAACCACCTCTGGAAAAGAATACCAAGTTGTACAGTAGCACACCCCATTTTCTTCTAAGAAAGCCAGAGAGCCAAGGAAGAGGCTAAACCCACCAAACTCGTTTTATTTTATGTCTCCAGGACCAGAATCAAGCCTGGATCTTGGAGGCTTGTTACATGAAATCTCCAGGGGAAAGAGGTGTGGTCTAGTTAGGACACTGCCAAAAAAGCAAACCGGAAACCGATCCAAAACAGCAGTTGTGACCAAAACAAGAGGATCAGTGAACACCAGGAGTTCTTTTATTTTGCACAAAACATCATAAAAAGCCCGACTCAGGCCGAGTTTCGCTCTTTGAGCTGCTTCAGGGGCTATTATGTGTAATGCCGGTGGTTTGTTTCCATGCAGCAGTTCAGCCTCTTTTAGAAATGTTACAATTGCCTTCAGGACAAACAGTGATGAATACACCTCCACTCAAATGCCGGCACAAAAACATCAGCGGCAAGTTCCACTTTGGGTAGGAGCTCAGCCAAATAGATACTAGCCTTTAGACAGTCAAAGCCATACATTTTACAGCCTCTGCAAGTGGCTACCTTCATGACCCTCAGCATTTCACTTTATTTTCCTGTGCCTTTGGGACCCGGTTGGAAAGAAGACCTTTATGATTTAACCTGCCGTTTCTGCTCAACAAATTATTTTTTTAATCTAAAAACTGGAACACAATACTATCACCTAATAACTCAGAAATGTATTAACTCTAGGACTCTTTCATTGGTGCCCCCTATAGCTAGTCATCAGACCAAGAGCTGAAGGGTTTATAGCAATTGTTTTCATCCTGCTTGCTTATACGGTTCATCTTTAAATAGAAGCATGAGATTCTTTGAAAGCCCCATGATAGCGATCACTTGTATCCAGAAATACAATACCAACAGTATGCACTTACACATCATTTGTAAATACATAATTTAAAGGTCTCTTTTTTAAAAGGAACATTGTTTTGCTATAAATGTTTATTAATGAATAACATTTTTCCATACCACTATAAACTGTTTTCATTAAAATTAACCATCTATTTCTCACACCACCCTACTAGTAGCAGCATCTCAATATGCAGAAGCAAAATGCACCACTAGAGATGAAATATGCCAGGAAAAAAACAAGGGCCATTTATACCATCTTGTTTTTCTCTGCTTCCTGTTTCATAAAGTAAACATTCGTCCTGTCCTCCGCTCCTCCAAAGTAAACCCTGCTGACCAGCCCCCCAGGCTGTTACAACCTCTTCTCTAGCTCCCTGTTTTCCTAACGCCCTTCGAGGGGTGGATTCTGAAGCAGGGGCTGGAAGATTCAGCAGCATAACTTCTGAAAATTCGGTGGCACGTATAAATGCATATGGAAAAAATACAGTTTTAGGAAAAATCTTGATGGACCCTTGGTCTGACCCAGCATGGCAATTTCTTATGTTCTTATGTCACATTTTTAAAATGTTCCTTAAAAAGAACATATTTTCCCCACTTGAATCGTTCTTATTTTTCCTTTTCCATTTTTCCTCATTGTCTTTGTTCCCTTTCCTTTTCTTCTCATCTCTTTCTCTCCTCTTACCCCACTCTGTTACTACAGATTCCACCTCTCAGTTGTCTGAGTTGTCACATTTCCTTGCAATTTGTCATTGTTCTTCCAATCTCTCCTTTTTTTCCCCTCCAGTTTACTCTTGCTTCACTCATTTCCTCTTCACCCTTTCCTCTTCCCCTTTTTTTTTACCCCAGCCCTCCCCACTCTCTCCTTTCTTCCTCCAATGCTTTTACCCCTCGTTCTTCTCTTCCCTCTCATCTACTTTCTTTTCTCTCATTCTTTCCTTCCCTACCCCATCCATCTCACCAGCTTCCCTTGCTCTTTTCTTCTCCTGAACATTTCTTCATCTCTTCCCTCCCCGACGCATTATCTCTCTCTTCCCCCTCTATTTTCCCCTTCCCATCTCTCATTTGTCCCTTCCCAGGGGTGGTTCAAGACGATCTGCTGCCTGAGGCCAGGAAAGAGAATATGCCCTCCCCCTCCCGGCCCGGCCTGGCACAGGTCAAATCAGTGAGAAGGCAAAAAGGGGAGATCCCCCTTGGCACTTAGCCCTTTTGGCTATTTGAAATGCTAGGGAAAGAGAGGATGCAGGGTCGGGATTCCCAGAGGAGTGGTAGATAGGGTGCTAATGATATTTCCAGGAAGCTGGCAGGACCCCTTCCACCTGCCTCCCAACTTTCCCTGGCATTTGCCCCCTAGGTAACTTGAAGATGGCTGAATGATGTGACTCTCAGAGCTGGTGCCAAGGGTATTAGGTGCCCTACGTGAACCTTACAGCCTTGCGCACAACTTCTGCCCCCAGCCCTCGGCCCTCCCCATGCACAATTAAAAAATTATGCATTTATAATAGATTTTATATGAAACAGGACACAGTAAAATCTCTGAGGTAAAAACATCACTTATAACAGAAACATTATGGGCCAGATCTTAAAAAATACGTGCGGGCGTAGATTTGTTCGTGCAACCCGGCGCGAACAAATCTACGACCGATTTTATAACATGCGCGTGCAGCCGCGTGCATGTTATAAAATCTGGGGTTGGCGCACGCCAGGGGGTGCGAAATCGGAGCGGCCTTGGAGGGAAAAGTTTTTTGCGATCCCCTCCACCTTCCCCTCCCTTCCCCTATCTAGCCCACCTCCCAGCCCTACCTAAATCCCCCCCCCACGCCTGCCGGCCAACTGCTGGCACACAAACGTGCCGGAGGACTCAGGAACGCAAGATAGGCTCGGTGCGTGCAGGGGCAGCTTTTCGGGGGTTAGGCGTGCAACCCTTTGAAAATCTGCCCCTATATTTACGTGCACCGTTGTGGTGCCAACCAGAAAACCCTGCAAAAAAAGACACTTGGAACCCATGTGGTATTGGGTCTATTGTGAAGTGCGTTAGGTGCGAGCTTGGCCCTCAGAAAGCCTTGAGTAAACTGAATTACAAGTTACAATATGGTAAACCTCCCACACCAAAACAGCTCCAACTGCCAGCACTCAAACTACAACTCTACCTACTGAAATGCAACACCGCAAATATTACATCACGTTTTAAAACATCAATATACCTCCTATTTAGAAAACAGAACAAGCCGGGCTGCCTAAAATACCTGTAAAATAAAATAAAAAAAAATACATATACCTAAATATATTGTACAAAAACTACATAAAACTATATAAGTCCCTTCTTCAGATGTCAGATCAGAGACATTCACATCTAAAAATGGATCCTATACTGTCTCAGTAACTCATGTACAGTAGTTTTGGATAATATTTACATATCCAATAAAAGCTATCACAGCCTGTCAAACATATAGTTTACCCCAAAAGACAAATCTGCCATATCAACAACACTAACTACCAGAACTCAAACAGCAACAACCCTACTCAGGAAAGAGCAGCACTGCAAATATTACATCAGACCTTAGAAGATCTATTGACCTCCTATTGAAAACAGAACAAGACAGAATGCTATAGACCTACACAAGCTATACATAGCAAACTCCCTCACCTTGATCACACATACAGAACACAGACCCTTACCAAAGGCAAAATAAGAGACCAACAAACACCAAATAAAAGAAATATAATACATCAATCATAACAGTAAAATCATACCAATAAAAAAGAATAAATATTTAAAAACTGAGTAGAAAACCCAATAATTAAAACCTCAAAAATGTTTATAAAATTTCCCACAATATATTTCAAAATAGCAGACATATCCAATAATAAAGCTAATAAGGATTTTAAAAATCTCCCACTCTTCATATCTGGGATGTTTCAATTTATAGCTGCTCTGAGATTGTTGTTGATTGGGGCAATGGAGAGCTGTAGAAACTTTATCCTTTCTCTCACACACACATGCAGGCACTCACGCCCTCACACACATGCACCCAACACACAGGCTCTCTTCCATACTACCCACTGGCTGTCATACACACCCACACACTAGCAGTCACACATATACAGACATCCTCACACACAGGCTCTTACCCACCCACCTGTGAACACACAGACTCTCAACCCCCCCCTCACCATGCAAAGAGCCTCTCTCACACACATGCCCTGACACATAGTCAGGATCTCACTCACCCACCCACCCATGAAGTTAGCCACACACATGACATACACACAGAACCTCCCACCACACATACACACACACACACACACAGTCACACATACACACACCGACACTCAGGCTCTATCCCAGCCACCAACCCATATACACACACTGGCTCCTACCCACTCACCGCCATACAAAGAGCTTCTCAAACCCATCTCCAAAGAACCTCTCACCAACACATACACAGGATCTCACCCACCCATCCAGGTAGTCATACACACACAGGTAGTCACCCACCCACACCCAAGCATTTACACCCACACCCACACATAGGCTGTCATACCCCCCACCGACACACACAGGCTCTCATTCTCCCACCAACACACACACACACACACACCCACACAGCCTCTCACACTCACAGGCTCTCACCCCCCTTCAACACAAGTAGTCACCCATCTACCCAGGCAGGCAGTCACCCACCCGTGCACACACACACACACACAGAGGCAGTCACCCACACCTACCCATAGAGCCTAGGCCTTTTTCTCAGCCGCCAGTAGGATTTACATTTACATTTATTTACATTTATAAACTGCCTAACACTGTTAGGCCTAGACGGTGAGCAAAATTACATACATAATGTAAAAAACAAATATGAATAAAACAACATACAATTATAATCACTAAATGTCAGAATAAAATGAGCTAAAATGAATTAAAACTTATAAAAATTTAAAAAAAAGAAGTTAAAAACAGATGATGAACTCAAGGGTATGAATAAAAAAGGAACAAAAATAAAATTAACCATAAGCTAAATTAAATTTTAAAAAAGTCTTAATTTGTTTTCTAAATTGTTTAAGTGAGCCACATTGTCTGATTTCTGTAGGAAGGGAGTTCCATAAGGTTGCTGCTGCCACAGAGAAAGCACACTCGCGAGTGATGTGAAGCTTGGCTAATTTTGGAGATGGAATCTCCAATAAGCCTCTTTGTGAAGAGCGCAGAAGCCCTAGTTGGTCGATGGAATTTTAAAATTGCATTGGCCCAGAGGCAGTTTTGATGGTTAAGGAGATGGTGTACAAGCATTCCAAGTTTGCATTTGATACGTTCATTGATTGAGAGCCAGTGTAATTCCACTAGGGTTGGAGTGATGTGTTCATATCGTTTAATGCCAGCCAGGAGCCGCGCGTTCCTACTTTGCTCACAGCAGCAATCTTCCTGAGGCTGGAAGCCATGCGCTGGCTCTCCTTCCAAAGCCCTGCATCCTGGGCTCTAAATCTGGCCACACGTTTTAGAAAATGTATTCCAAAATCAACTTACAATTAACAAAAGAAAAATCTTCACCTGTTCAACCTCAATATTATCTTCTCAAGGACCCTTAAATAAGATCATTAACGTAAAGGTGTTGCCCTTGATAATGACCATGACTCTCCCCTTCTGACTCCACCCCAAGAGCTTTTAACACTGCCTCGGCAGCATCCCCAGCTGACTCGGAGTGTGGAGAAGACCCAATCCAGGAATCAGACAAGGGATTCTCAGTATGACCATTGGGGGGGGGGGGAAGGACGCCTACAGGCTGCTTGTCTTTTTTTTTCCTTCACTTTTTTGGGCTATAGGCTAGGTTCCCTTCACAGCAGAAGGATAAATCTAGGTATGCAAATAGCCTCTCTTGGGAGAAGTTCTTGGAAGGATCTGGTGGTTTTGCATGCCTATGGTAATGGCAGCACTGGAATATTACTGATAACATCTGCTTGGGGCCGACATAGGACAGATAATCTAGAGAAATCGTTTTCCTATTTGTGGGTTGAAATAATTGGCAGGGCCTTATTTAAACCTTGTTTGTGGTAGGATGCTTTGTAATGTACCTGTGGAGGAATGGAGATTATTATGCTACGTTATGTTTTAAACATTAGTATAAAGCTATAAAATATTAGATTCCTAAAATGCCTTAATATCAAATTGTGTTACTAACTAGACTCAAAATCATTTTCTTTTCAGATTATTTTGTTGCTATTGATAATTACCGGTTTATTCTTTACCCAATACTTGCTGAAGGCGTAAGCAAACCGAAAATTACTAATGGATTTACCAAAGGTGAGTCAGTATGTTTCCATTGTCATATCAAGACATGTTGCTTTAAAGAGATTGATTCCTGAATGGAAACATCATTTAAGTGATTCTCCAGAATACCACAGTCCCATTGGCATCACCACAGCACCACCACAGTTCCACCAGTGCCTACCACAGTGACAGTTTTGTGACACTTGACCTCTCACACTCCTCACTGTTTGAGGAGCCCACTTGTGGCAAGTGACAGTGGATCTGGTGCTAACATACGGAGACGGTATGGTTGAGGATATTGTATGTATTTGATTTATATTTTGCCTTTCAGACAACACAGAATATAAAACGCAGGAGGAAAATCGGTGGAAGTCACTTTTCCACAGATTTCTTTTTCATTATTTCATTGAAATTCCCAGGTAAAATAAAATAAAGGCTGAGGATGAAGGTCCTGGCATGAGGCATCTCTTTGCGAGGGTCATAAACTGAGCTGTCTGAGAACCGCTCTTGCCAACATTTAGTGAAAGTATGTTGGGTGGAGGAACTGGGGGGAGCGTTTCCCTGCTGTTTCAACCAGGGCAATAAATTCTCTAGTTATGGTGCTAAGTCTGGCTGTTTATGTATAGGGTACACTGCAGACTGCCTCCTTAGTTAGATGCACAATTGTTATCCCTAGAATTTAATTGGAATGCAAATTATGAGTATGCTGATTATACAGTACCTGAATGTAATCTGCTTTCAAGTGCCTGAAGGATGGAATATAAATCAATTAATTGAATAAAATATTAATCTGGCATGTCCCAAGTATGGTTATGCTGACTATATATTATGCTAGTGTAGCAAGCTACTATAAACCAGGGTCCTGCCCCCACGAGCTTATCATGTGTTAGAGCCTTACAATGTGGATGGAGCTGCATCTAGATCTGAGTGAGGTGTTTTAGACCTGCCAAAAAAGCATTTTCAACCCTGCAGAGACTGCAAGCCTTTGCAGTCAAGATGAAGGAATATAAAAATACATTAAAAAAAACCCCCTATGAATGACAAATGTTCTGCAAGAACCAGCATCCAGCACTTACAGTGTTACAAGTTGGGAAAAGGACTGTTCTGTTTAGCCTGCCCAGAGAACAGCACTACATAGCCAGCAGAGGAGGAAGTCAAAGGAATGCTGGGATACCATTTACGGTAGAAAAAGTGCAATTTGGCTGGCTGGCTGGCTGTGCGGTGCGGGGCAGGGACGGCCAGGAGCTGGAGCCAGGAAAAGAGATGTGCATCTGGCAGCCCTAAAATCAATTCTTCTCATGAAGAGGTAATTATTGAGAGGGTGAGGCAGAAGTCTACGCTCTAAGAAAATAGAGAGACAGACAGCTGTTCTTTCTTCATAACGAGCTACATGTAAAATCCCTACAAGGACAGAGGAGCAAGGAGTTAAGAGAGTGAGAGACTTCCTTTCCAGAAATATCCAGGCCTAGGAGAATATGGCTGGATCACCCTCCTAAGAGACTCGAGTTAAGTAATCTAAACTTTATACAGAGAGTATCTTAGCAGAGGAGGGAGAAAGTTTATTTCCTTGCCTTTTCACAAATTAAGTATCTCATCTTAACTGCTTCAGCCTTTCAGCCAAAGTCAAGCATAAACCCTTGCTGGCAGGTACTGGGAAAGAAAAACTGGTGGACTGGGGTCTTTCTGTAAGAGAGTGAAACCAGGCCTGCTTTCTGTTTAGTACCAAAAACAATTTGGGGAAGCTTCCCAGGAGAGAGAGAGACCTTTTACACACTGCAGTGCTTATCTATTTGGCTTATCACCTAGCAAGTTCTACCATCAAGAGGAATTCCTTCATTTTCTTGATCATTTTTTTCCACACAATTTTGTGTTTGGGACAGGGTACACCCTTTACAAACTGATGACATTGAGGTGGGTTTGTTGCCACCCCTGGGCTTTTTGATACTCAGGGGTAAAAACAATCTTTGAAAGCTGTGTACTTAACTGCTTTACACCCCAAACTTTCTCTGTTAGATTCCTTTTTTTTTTTTTTTTTACTATCCATATGAATAGGTTAGTTGCCCTGGCTAACAGACCATATGCAGTGTTATTTTTGCATTGCTTGATTTAAAATAAGAAAACTGCAAATTACAATAATAATAATTCACTATTATATTTTTCCCATTTAATGTTCTGGTTGGATTTACTGTCTACTTACACTATACCAGTAAAAGGGTTAATTACTATTTTATTCTGGTGTGATGATTTTATCTGGTCTGTGGTGCCTCAAATGAGAGTTTGCTTGGGAAAGGCATAGAATTGTGGTATTAAGGTGACGGGGACCCTGTCTCATCCCCCATTCAGGCTACGAACCTGAAGATAAATCATATTAGTAAATATAATTTCTCATGTGGAACTCCCACCACGAAGCATAGGGGTAATTCATAGTCTGGACTAAAGGGGGGGGGGGCACATTAGCATATCCCAAGTATGATTATACTGACTATATATATTATGCTGGAGCTAACCTTTAATAGAGCAACTTTTAAACTAAATCAAAGGAGAAAGCTGTCAGTCACTCAGCAGCGCATGGTTCGTAGGGAGGTTTCTTCGAAGGATACTAATGAAGCATAAGTTGGGGCATCCCGACAGAGAGGTTCCAATAATAAGAGAAGTAGTCCAAGTGCCTATAATTAAAAACTCACCTAAGCTAAAAGATTCAATTTATCCCGGTCAATTGAAAAGCAGAATGTCAATACAAACAAAAAACACACTTTGAAATGTTTGTATGCTAATGCCAGAAGTCTAAGAAGTAAGATGGAAGAATTAGAGTGTACAGCAGTGAATGATGACATAGACTTAATTGACATCTCAGAGACATGGTGTAAAGAGGACAACCAATGGGATAGTGATATACCAGGGTACAAATTATATCGCAATGACAGAGAGGAGCATCTTGGTGGCAGGGTGGCGCTTTATGTCTGAAATGAGACTATATGTACAAACTGAATCTTTATGGGTAGAAATCCCTTGTGTGTTTGAGAGGAGTACAGTGATAGGAGTATACTACCATCCATCTGGCCAAGATGGTGAGATGGACAGTGAAATGCTAAGAGAAATTAGGAAAGCTAATCAAATTGATCATGCAGTAATAATGGAAGATTTCAATTACCCCAATATTGACAGGGTAAACATCAGAACATGCTAGAGAGATAAAGTTCCTGGATGGAATAAATGACAGTTTTAAGGAGCAATTGGTTCAGGAACCAACGAGAGAGAGAGCAATTTTAAATCTAATTCTTAATGGTGCACAGGATTTGGTGAGAGGTAACGGTGGTGGGGCCGCTTGGCAATAGTGATCATAATATGATCAAATTTGAATTAATGTCTGGAAGGGGGACAGTAAGTAAATCCATGGCTCTAGCACTAAACTATGAAAGGGAAACTTTGATAAAATGAAAAAAATAGTAAAACAAAAAAAACTGAAAGGTGCAGTTGGGCAAACTGGATGGACCATTTGGTCTTCTTCTGCCATCATTTCTATGTTACTATAACAGGCATAGACATTGTTAAAAAAAAAAACATCCTAGAAGCACAGTCCAGATGTATTCCATGCATTAAGAAAGGTGGAAGGAAGGTTAAATGACTGCCAACATGGCTAAAATGTGAGGTGAAAGAGCCTATTTTATCTTAAAGATATTCATTCAAAAATTGGAAGTATCTATCAGAATAAAATAGGATAAATCATAAGCATTGGCAAGTTAAATGAAAGAGATTGATAAGACAGGCTAAGAGAGAATTTGAAAAGAAGTTGGCCGAAGAGGCAAAAACTCACAATAAAAACTTTAAAAAATATATCCGAAGCAGAAAGACTACGAGGTAAATGGTTGGACTGTTAGATGATCGGGAGGTTAAAGGTGCACGTAGGGAAGATAAGGCCATCACGGAAAGATTAAACAATTTCATTGCTTCGGTGTTTACTGACAAGGATGTTGGTGAGATTCCGATTCCGGAGACGGTTTTCAAGGGTGACGGTTCAGATGAACTGAACCAAATCATGGTGAACCTGGAAGCTGTGGTAGGCCAGAATCTCAAACTGAAGACTAGTAAATCGCCTGTACCAGATGGTATACACCCTGGGGTTCTCAAAGAACCAAAAAATGAAATTTCAGACCTTTTACAATTAATTTGTAACCTATCATTAAAATCATCTGTTGCCCTGAAGATTGCCAATGTAACCCTGATATTTAAAAAGGGCTCCAGGGGATGATCTGGGAAACTACAGACCGGTGAGCTTGGCTTCAATGCTGGGAAAAATCTTGGAAACTGTTATAAAGAATAAAATCACTAAACATTTAGATAGACATGGTTTAATGGGACACAGCCAGCATGGCTTTACCCAAGGGATGTCTTGCCTCACAAATCTCCTACATTTTTTTGAAGGGGTAAATAAACATGTGGACAAAGGTGAACTGGTAGATATGGTGTATTTGGATTTTCAGAAGGCATTCGACAAAGTCCCGCATGAGAGGCTTCTAAGAAAATTAAAAAGTCATGGTATAAGAGGCAATGTCTTTTTGTGGAATTGCAAGCCCAGAGGCAGGCGCAACTTATTAAACAAAGGTGTGTGGGGGGGGGGGGGGGGGGAGTTTAGGTAGGGGAAGGGAGGGGAAGGTGGGGGGGAGGGGCAGAAGGGGCTCCCCTAGGGCTCGGCGCATGCCAACCCCAGATTTTATAAAATCTGGACCATTATGTGTAGATTTGAAAATAGAATCTACACTTGCTGAGGTCCACATTCAGTAACAGTCCAGATAGCAAGGTTAACCGGATAAACTTATGCGGCTAACTTTGGAGGTACATTCAGTAGTGTACCCGCACTACTGAATATAGCCAGCTATCTTAACATCAGCTGAAAACTTTATCCAGCTAACTTTAGGACAGCTCTACGGCATGACCAGACACAGCTGGATAAATTTATTCAGCTAATGTAACTCCTCCCCGAAATAAGATATCCAGATAAAATTTAGCCGGATCAGTGCCCAGATATTCATCTTGCTGAATAACTTTTGAGTTATCTGGCTAAATGCCTCTGAATATGGACCTTGCTATTTTCCCTCCCCCGACCTAACAACACATGCACTTTTAGATGCACTGGAGGAGGGCAGTTTCCAGATGGCCTATTTAGCAGGATGAAGACCTTTTTGTTCTACTGTTAATTGGCTTTCACAATTAGCCTCAAAAGTAATAGTGGGAGCAGTTTTCGGAGTTCCGTCTAGGTGCAACGTCCATGCGTATTTTGTAACCCCAGCCCTATTGGGCAAATTTTTAAAGAAAAGCACATGTGGTTTTCCTTCTGGAACTTTGCTTACACGGCTAAAGGGACGAACAGGTCCTTGCGGACTTTGCTTTTCCTTTTTTTCTGCAGCTGGAGGAAAGGCAAAACCGGGCACCTGCAGATATGAAAATGCCATTGTGTGTAGATACGTTGCCCTCCAGGAAGGTCCATTTTTAATGCAGCTAAAACTGCACCCCAGGTGTACTTTTTAGTCACTCTGAGGAGGGAAATTTTCAAACAGGCCAATTTATCCAAGTAAATGACTACTCAGGTAAAAATAGCTTTGATTCACCAGGTAAAGTTAGGGAAACAAGTCTGGTCAGAGTTGAAGGCCTGTCCTAAAATTATCCAGATAATGTTCTTTGGGTATATTCGGCAGCAAATTATTTGAATTATTGTCCTTTTAATAATACAAAATTCACATATTTTATCTTTAGTATTTTTTTGTACTGTTTCATTTTTTTTCAGATGATCATCAAAGAATACAGAATGACATGGGCCTGTATGTAATTGTACCATTAATAATGTTGTCATCAGTTTTGCTTCTTGGAACCCTGCTGATATCGCATCAAAGGTCTGTTGTCAATTTTTATGCCTTATTTATATGCTTTCCTGGATAGATACCATGAAGTCTATATTCAGCTGCCACACAGCTGTGCTAGTTAGCTGGATAAATGTATATGTTATACTGTATGTTCAGTAGTGCAGCCCCATCACTGAATGTACCCAGCTACCTTAAAGTTAACTGGATAAAGTTAAACCTGCTAACTTTAGGGTACCCCTGTGACTTGACCAGAATTGGCTGGATAATTCAACAAGCTAACTCTGAATATCGAGTTTAGCTGGTTAACTTATGCAGCCAACACGACTCCTCCCTGATCCGCCTGTTCTCTGTCCCTGACTTTGCTATCTAAAATCTTAGCACATTAAGTGACTTATCTGGCTATGTGGTGCCCACTGATCCTATTCGGCCGTTTTGAATATCAGCCTCCATAATTACCAAACTTGTTTTATCCACAGATTAAGGAAAAATTCAATAAGATGTTAAAAATGTACAATTCAGCGGTGCAAAACTGTTTTTGCATTTTTAAATTCACCATAGTATCACAGATGGTACTTTTATGTAATATGCCATATGAAGAAACTACTTAATTGCTACGGAGTGTAATTCTGTATTTTATTCCATCTTAAATCAAATTACTGTTTAAGGCCATGAACTCTTTCAGATCACCACACGGTTCCAGGGAAAGCCTTCCAGATTGGTCATGCTTGTCAAATAATGCAAAAATGAATTAGAATAGTAAGGATTGCATGCAGTTAAAAGTACATTAAATAGAATATAACAACAACTATGTCTGGGCTGGCACAGTGGCTGGCGCTGCCATGAGAAGGGACCTGAGTTGGACTGCAGGCTCAGATCTTATACTTCCTGGATCAGCCAGAGATGGAGATTCTGCAGAAGCGGTGTTCACAGCCCCAGAAGGTGAGGGTGGGGATGGGTGAAAGGGAGTCATAATCATCGTGCAATGGTGACACCAAGTGGCCAGATTTAGGGTCCATGTTTGCAGGGTTCTAGAAGGAGCCTGGGTGGGTGGCCGGGGATAGTCACTGCAGCGTCTGGACGAAAGTAAGCGGAAAGGAGATATAAAATAGTGTGAAAAATCCCTGGATAGTCACAGGAGCTGGACTGTTATTGCCCCTGCATGTATTCAGTTAGTAATCCATGCTTATTGAGGACTGTTCTTTGGTGGGATTTCCATGTAAGTCCCAAAGTAGGGAGGAGTGGTCAACAAATTCAATTGTCAACTATTAGAAGATTCTTGTGAAAGGAAACTTTAATTGAATCTCAGTGATGTGTCACAAACTCAATAACTTAATAGTCCAGATAAATGGTCCCCTGACACGGAACATGTTTTGAACTATCTGCGTCGGGAGGGACCTCCAATCCGCATAATAGAAATAAAGAAATTTTGTGTCTATGGATTCCTTTTATATTATCCCTCATTTTAATTTTCATTCTTTAGTTCTATTATGCAGATTGGAAGACCCTCCCGACACAGCTAGCTCAAAACATGTTTCGTGTCAGTGGACCATTTATCTGGACTATTAAGTTATTGTGTTTGTGACACATCACTGAGATTCAATTAAAGTTTCCTATTTTGGGATTTCCATTTGTATATACATGCCAGGCTGTCCATACATTCTTCCTGATGGAGACATCTTTGCATCTACTCAGGGTCTAATTGTCTCCACGTTATACTGAAAGGGACAGTGGTCAGCATGAATTTGAAAATCACAGGTGTTTTCCCAACTACAGTGCAGCAAAGATTATACAAATTTAAGCATCAGAATTAGTCTTCCTTGCAGAGATGTTTCTGGTAGAGATGCTGCTGAATATCTATTATTTTTAATGTCTTTTCTGTTTTACCACAATTGTGAACAAATATCAGCCATTGCATTGTGGTATACCCCAGGGTTAAAACTTGAGAATATTTAGCAAAACGGTAAAAAAAATGAGTCAAAAGAATATAATAAATGTAAGATATAACTAAATAGGTGCAAAATATTCCCATAAGTATAACAAGATTTATCTTTTAGTGATTTTCAAATTCATACTTCCCAACTAAGATAGTGTCTTGTTAAGAAAACAATTCTAAATTGGATTGGAAGACATTGATGAAGTGATGGCCTCATGCCATTCTGATGTATATAGGATGTATATTAACAATGGTCTAAGTACATGCTAACACTTCAGAGGGATGTACAGGCTTACAATTTTTATTTGTTTGTTTTGTTTTGTTTTCATTTTAGGGTATTTATTTTGGTTTTTGATTCATTTAATATTTTTTTATTCGTTTCTTTTCCTGAACCAAAAAAAAAATCATTAAAGAGACAAACCTGAAAACAAAATAAAAATCCAAAATGGATCTCAACCCCCATCCTGTAAAATCAAGTCTGGGGCTTGGGCCTACCTGGCTGGGCTTCCCTGGGCCTCAGTGAACCCCATTTCTGCCTCCTTAAACATTTCAGGAGCTGTGGACCTCCCTGGCCCCCACTTACCCTGTCCTTAGTGCAGCAAAGTCCGAAGGGCGGGATCAAAGCCCACGTGCAACGTGGTACTTTAAAGTGGTGCTGGTTGGCTTCAGGATGGTGCCGAAGTGACATTGCTTTGGTGCTCGTTTCAGGAATTGCCAGCACTATTTTGTTGTGTGGCAAGAGCTGAGTAGGACTGGGCCTGAACTTAAATTTTACAGGGCAAGTGTGGGATCAGAAAGGCCCTAAGAGGCTTTCGCTGAGTTTGTTTTAGGCCCCAGCTTGGTTTTTTTGGGGTGGGAGGGGGTTGAATGGCTTTTTTTTTTTTTAATAGGAAAATGAAAATACCCTAAAGTTTTGGGGTGTTTTCATGAAAAGCCATTTTCAGTTTGTTCTAAATGAACAGAAAATGGCCTCATTCGTCACATTTTTCACATTCATAAAAAAAAGAAATGCGCATTCCCTACTAATTGTCAAACAGCCCACACAGTGGTAAAATCTGTATGTCACAAAGGTTTTCAAAGGAAACTTGCACGCATAAAGTTTCTTTGAAAATCCTTGGGTGACTGGCAGAGTATGCACACGAATTAACGTGCACAAAGTTACACCTTCTCCAGGCAGGGTAATATAAGCACCTCCAGCCCTCCCCCTGGAATTACCCTGTGCAGTGCGCATAAAGGTACACAGAAAACTGACTTACTTCTGTACTTTTACACACACACAGGCACCCGACTGATTTTCAAAACCAGATATACTTGCATAAAAAGGGATTTGGGGGTACATAAATCCTATTTGAAAATTGCCCCCTTGATGGATAGTGTAATTCAACTGAAATCTGTATTCTATTAAAAAAAAAAAAAAAAAAAGAACGCAGGTAATGGTTGATAGCTGTTATTTTCCATTTTTCACTTATGATTGTGCACATCAGGCAATCATTAAATGGCAGAGAGTGGTAAAAGAACGATTTGATAAGCCACACAATATTCTGCATTTATTTTACAGTCATGTTAAACAAGTTTGATTGTACTCCCGAGATTCTCTATTTTCTCCCTATGAGCACATCGTAAAAGTTACCATTGACTTTTTTTTTTTTTAAACTATCATAAAGATATTTTGACCCACCTGGGGATCCTATGGTTCCTTCTCCTGCCTGTCCTGAACACTCATGCCTGGTCCACATATCTTAGTCTCCTCCTCTAGGTCACACTTATTGCTATACTTCAGTAGTTCAGAGACTGGTGCCTGAACTAGGCTACAAGCACTAATGCAGGAAGTTAAAGGGCTTTCAGCACTTTTACTTCCTGTTGAGGGTGTGAGCTGCAGGAGTGAGTCGGATTAGCTATTAGGGCCAGAGCCAGTATAAATTTATTAGGTATACTAAGCAAATCTTCAGTCTTGTGTTACCCCCCCCCCCTTAACTTTTAGGCCCATAGGCCAGGCCCCTCCCCCCCCCCCCCAAGATTATGTGATTTAACTCAATAATCATGATGACCCCACCACTACCTCTCCCAGAACAATCTTGTAAAATACATAATTAGACAGGGAGGACCATTTTCAAAAGTCATTTTTATGGGTAAATACCAATTTTTCTGAGGACAAGTAGGACCATATCAACCATACAAGTGGGTGATGCCATTCGATGACACTGATGCTTTCTCAGAGCTTAGATAGACATAAAAGTCTGTCTGAGCATGCCTAGGTGTTCCCGCACAACCACCGTCATGCAAGTCTTCTTAGTCTCTTTTCTTCCACCAAAGTGAAAGGACGTGTTTGCTCTTTCTTCACAGCTGCTCATCTTTTTTGGGTCATTTCTTGATTCTTATTCATGTATTACTTTTTTCCCAGTTGACCTTTTGCTCTTTTCTTTGACTCTTCTCAAAAAAAAATGTTTTTTTTGAAGTAGGTTCCTTTGCTTTATTTGTCTCCATTTCTTCATCATGTCAAGAAAGAGACCTTTTAAGAGATGCTGTAAATACGACTTTAAGATATCCAGCCTTGACTTCCATGAACTCTGTCTGCAATGCCTTGGGCCTTCCTAAGATTTCACCAGTTATGCAGCTTGTGGTCAGATATCTTATAGAGACCTCAAGCTGAAGTATTACTTAATTTCACCTCCAGAAAGAAGAGAAAATATTCCAAGAGATGGAGACCTAAATCAAGCAAGTTAGAGTCTTCTCAAGACTGGCACAGAGACAATCTTATATCTCATTCTGAGTGCAAAAAGGAAAAAAAGTCTTCATTGGTGCCAAAGTACTCCAGTGCCAACATGAAAAAGTCTGCCCTGAAATTTCTTTAATGCATAAGATGTTGGTGTTAATCATACCTTGGCACCATCTTCATCAGCAGATCTGATCCAAAAGTTCACACACCGATCTACATCAGTGCCGAAGTTTCCATAGTATAATCCCCTACCCAGCATTTCAATGGCGCCCCACTCCTCTTAGTATAGAGGTTCATTAGCCAAATCACAGCTTCTGTTTCCATTGAATGAGAAGAGTACTCCACCAATTTTAGTGCCAGAGTACTCCCTTCTCTTCCTCCGGACCACCACCCCTTCATCCAGAAGATATAGTTGGATTTGTGCACAAATCTATTCTACTACTCTGCCTCCTTCTCAAATGAAGTAGTCAAACCCTTTATTTGAGATGGTGGACTCAGCCCTCAAATCTTCTTTGTGGGCAAACTTTTCATCCCCTCAAATTCAACAAATTATTACTACAGATGCCTCCACTCAAGGCTGGGGGAGCACATCTCAAAAACATTTGTTCTCAGAGAACTTGGAGCATACAGGAACATAAACTCCATATAAACCTTTTTTGAACTATGAGCAGTTTTGAATGCCTTTGAGCCATGGTTGAAGGGAACAGTACAAATCCAGATGTACAATCAAGTATCAATGTACTACATAAACAGAGGAATAGGATATTCATGACTTAGCTGAGAAACATGCAAATTATGGAACTGGGCAATTACATGAAACATATTCCTAAGTATTATTCATCTCCCAGGTAAAAATAATCTCATAACAGATTCATTGAGTCATCACCTTCAACCACCCGAATGGTCCCCAGATGCCAACATAGCAGAGCATCTTTTTTTCTCTCTGGGGCATTCCACAAATAGACATATTTACAACACCATTCAACCACAAGGTGTCCTTGTACTGTTCAAGAAGACCAGCACCTGATACCTAAAGAAAGATGCATTTTCCATTCTTTGACATCAAGGACTTCAGTATGGTTTTCTTGCAATACCACTTGTAGCCAGGATGCTTCTCAAGCTAAGAAAAGACAAAGAGGAAATGTTCTCAGTAACCTCTTTATGGCCACCTCAAATATGATTTTCATGGCTCAGTCCGCCATATTAGAGATAGTCCCAAGCTTGACCACTCAGGACAATGGAATTCTTCTCCATCCCTATCTTCCATCTCTTGCTCTTACTGCTTGGATATTGAAAGCAAGTTAGTTCGTGCTATTAGGGTAATTTTAAAAGGAACACACGTGCATCCATAAATGTGCATATCGACATGTGAGTGGAGAGATGCTGCAGTTTTAAATTTTGCTCCCAAGTACATGCGTGTTCATTTTGGCTAGGGCTTTAGAGGCTTTTACATGCATATGCAGGCAGATTTTAAAATTGTGCTCGTGTGAGGGAAAAAACCAGTTTTTCCAAGTAGTCCAGTTTGCCCAGTTCATATTGAGGTCTTCAAGACCCCTCTGGTTCTTCATCCTGTAAGCCCCCCACTTGATCCCAAACTCTCATGCTGTGCTAAATGCCCTAAAACTCGAGATCTCCAGACTTGCTCCTCGTCAGGACCAGAAATAAAGCCGACACACACCATGGTCCACTTTTTTAAAATGTGGACTTAACGTGCGTAAGTCTTGGCCTTGCTCCAGAATGCCCATGCCCCACCCCTTTTCCACCCTCTTCTTCTTGACGTGCACATGGGAATGTACACTCATACTTTGCAGCTTTTTAAAGTGCATGTTGCTCATGCAAGGCTCGCATATGGCCATACAGTTGTGCTCATAAGTTTACATACCCCTGGCAGAATTTGTAAGATATGTAGCATTTTAAGAAAACATGAGTGATCAGACAAAACACGTCTGTTATTTTTAATGTGTTTCAAATTAAAACTATTATGCATCACAGAATATCCTAGTCATTAAACAAACCATAGCAATAAGGGAAATAATAAAATGATCCTGTTCAAAAGTTTACATACTCTTAGTCCTTAATATCACGTATTGCCCCCTTTTGCATCAATGACGGCTTGCAGTCTTTAGTGATAGTTGTGAACGAGGCCCTTTATTTTCTCATGGGGTAAAGTTGCCCATTCCTCTTGGAAGAAAGCCTCCAGATTCTGTAAATTCTTGGGTTGTCTCGCATGAGCTGCATTTTTGAGTTCTCCCCAAAGTGGCTCAATGATGATGAGGTTAGGAGACTGTGATGGCCACTCCAGTACTTTCACTTTCTTCTCCTGCAGCTACTGAAGGGTCGACGTGGCCTTGTGTTTCAGATCATTGTCATGCTGGAAATTCCAAGTGCGCCCCATGCACAGCGTCCTGGCTGACGAATGAAAATTCTCCTCCAATATTTTCTGATAAGATGCTGCATTCATCCTGCCATCAATTTTGAGTAAATTCCCTGTGCTACTGTAGCTCTCCCCCATCCCCCCTTCAAAGCAGCAGAGATCCACTGCCATACTTCACGATAGGGATGCTGTTGACTCCTCTCCAAACATAGCGTTTATGGTTGTGATCATAAAGTTCAATTTTGGTCTCAACGCTCCAAATTATTTTGTTCCAGAAGTTTTGAGGCTTCTCTAGGTGCAGTCTGGCATATTGTAAGCGGGCTGTTTTGTGGTGTTTGTGCCACAATGGGTTTTTTTCCTGGGAACTCTACTATGCAGCCCAATTTTGTTCAAGTACTTCCTTATTGTGCATGCTGAAACACCCACACCACTAGGTTTCAGAGAAGACTTTATTTCAGTAAAAGTTGCTTGTGGGTTTTTCTTTGCAACCTGACAAATTTTCCTGGTGGTTGTGTCTGAAATCTTTCTTGGTCTACCTTGGTATTATAACAGAACCCATAATTTTCCACTTCTTGATCAGAGTTTGAACAGTTCTGATTGGCATTTTCAAATCTTTGGCTATCTTTTTATATCCTTTTCCTGATTTATAAAGTTGAACTACTGCTCGCAGATCCTTTGACATTTCTTTTGCTTTCCCCATGCTTCAGTAACCACCAACAGTCAGTGCAGCTCTGAATGAAATGCAGAACGGTTTCTCAAGAGCTAAGGAACTTATTGACTAATTAACTCATACACAGACACTAATTACAATCAAACAAGGCACAGGTGTAGATATCTACCCTTCATTGCCATCTCAACCTGCATGTGTCAACTTGAGTGCATATTACAAGCTCAAACATTCAAGGGTATGTAAAATTTTGAACAGGTAATTTTATTATTTCCCTTATTGCTATGGTTTGTTTAATGATTGTGCTATTCTGTGATGCATAATAGTTTTAATTTGAAAGACATTAAAATAACAGACATGTTTGGTCTGATCACTCATGTTTTCTTAAAATGCTACAGATCTTACAAATTCTGCTGGGGTATGTAAACTTATGAACATAACTATATCTGGCCGTTTTAGCACGAGCAACGGTTTTAAAATTGACCTGTATATGTCTACCCTTAGGTGTAAAGAAAGTCATTATTGCAGCAAGGAAACCTTCCACCAAAAAGTCATATAACTTTAAATGGAAAAGGTTTTCAATTTACTACACATCAAAAATGAGAAACTATTCATCTATCTGACGGCAACAATACTTTAAGCTTTGTTAAGTCTCTCCAGTTCCAGATTGAAGACTATTTCCATAGGAGTCTACTTGAATGCTATAACAGCATATCAAAGTCAGGGGCTTCATATATCCCTGATTAAAGGCCTTTATCATCTTCATCCTCCAATAGAAAATCCATCTTCCCAGTGGGACTTAAATGTCATACTTGCTCAACTCATGAAACTACCCGTTAGCAAGAGTAGATCTAAAATCTTTCTTAGAAAGTATTGGGAGTAATATTCAGTCACTGGCTGGATTGCAAAATTAGCCGGATAAACAAATCCAGTTAAATCTGAAAGGATATTCAGTGGTGCAACCGCACTATTGGATATAGTTGACTATCTTAAAGGCAGCTGGATAACTTTATCCAGCTAATATTAGGGTTACTCTTTGGCAGGACCAGAGTTAGCCAGAAGTCATCTGGCTAATTCTGAATATTGGAGTTAGCCAGATAACTTTTCCAGCTAACTTAACTCCACCCCAGAATGCTCCTGCATTATCTAGATACATTTTAGATGGTTACTGAGATCAGTTTATAATTATGTGGATAAATGCCTCTGAATATTAACCTCATTAATTTTAACAGCAGTAACTTCAACACATAAGATAATTGAAATGCAGACCTTACTAGCGCATTTTTAAAATAAGGTAATGTTAAGGACTCATCCAAAGATTTTGCAAAAAGTGGTTTCTTAATTTTATTTAAATCAATCCATAGTGCTACCACCTTTTTGCCCAAAACAACATTCAAATACAGGTGAACAAGCTTTTCTTACCCTGGACTGTAGAAGAGCTTTATTGTTATATTTGGAAAGATCAAAAGCTTACAGAAAAGCATCTCAGTTATTTGTTTTAATCCAGTAAAGCAAGGCTGATCAGTCACGACACAAACTCTCTGGCTGCATTTTGTACTTCTATGCTAAGGCAAGCTTCCAAATTCACTTCAAGGTAAAGACACATCAAGTGCAAGCTACTGAGACTTTCTTTTATTTTATTTATTTAGGAATTTTATATAAAGAAGATCACAACAATTTACAAAAGCAGCATTCACATTATAGGTCAACATAACACTTTCTTAGCACATTTTTGCTCAGCTTCATTAGAGGAAATCTGCAAAGCTGCTATTTGGTCCTCTATCTATTCATTTGTTAAACATTTACTACCTTGAAGATGATTCCCAATGGGATATTAGTTTTTGTCAGATAGTACTAAAAAGCTTATTAAACTAGTTGCTTCAACTCTCCTTCCATCCTCAAATTCCACATTGCTGTACCTTGAATACTAAAACAATTAAGCAATAGTTACATGCAATCCTTGTATGGATGACATGAATCTGCTTTTCTACAGAGAAAGCAAAGTTGTTTACCTAGAACAAGTGATCTCTGTAGATAGTAGGACAAATCAGTCACAATATCCCTGTGGAGTTGAAACTTGGGGCTAGATTCATCATTCTTCGCAGAATGATGAATCCAGTGAAAAAGGGGGCAGGCCTGCGAAAGGCCGCAGCCGTTCGCACCACGGCGGTGCGATTTCACCAGCCAAATAGCGCCACTGTAAAAGGTGGTGCTATCCGCCGTGCTACTGTCCCTCACATTATCGCCGGCAGCGGTGCCGCGGCCGACTCCTCCCTCTCCCCATCCCAACTCCTCCCCTCCCTGCTCCGACTCTATACAACTAGTGCAACTATGACTTTTTTGAGATGTGGTGACCAGAACTGCATACAGTAGTCTAGGTTCCCTTTGAAAACTGTTGCAAAACCTGCAGGTTTGTCATATATATTTATATATATGACAACCCAATATATATTTATTGGATGTAATTGTATATTTGTTTAATTGTTCAATCTGTTTGATGTAATTTTCTGTTCCTTGTTCTGTGTAAACCGAAGTGGTATGCACTAGTGCATGAACTCCGGTATATAAAAGCCTTTAAATAAATAAATAAATAAATAAATATATACCATATATATAGATACACACATATACATAATACAACTAGATTTCAGAAATCATGTCTGTCTGATGAATGCCTCATCAGTCATGGGGGAGGGGAACTAGACTGCAAAATGAATAAATATTCATAAATTAGAATGCCTGGCTGTTAATTGTCATGGTTTGGCAGTTGCTACAGACAGTGCAGGTTGTTGTCCTCTTTTCCTTGGTAACTCCACATGTTAACTGAACATTTCTTTCAGAATGAGAAAGATGTTGTGGGAAGATGTACCAAACCCCAAGAATTGTTCCTGGGCACAGGAAGTTAACTTTCAGAAGGTCAGTCTTTAACATGTAGCCACTTCTCATTTGGTTGAAATAAATTAGGATCAACAGAATTAGTATTCAGTTAATGCACACGCACATTCTTGAGAAATTAAATGTGTTAAAGATAAGAAAAGCGTTTTCTCCTAGTATACAGAGATGGAAAGGGGAACAGTATGGGGTGGCAGGAGGAGGTTGTGTTAAATCCATCCTAGGTGAATGCATTGCTGAGACGTGATTTACAAAATTGCTGAATGGATGTACAGTGCTTGCTATTAATATCACTTTTATGGACTTTGGCCAGTCTTCTTCAGTACTCAGCTACAACTTTTTTAAATCCCTACCCCAATTTAGATAAACCCTTATTTATAGTTTAAGAAACCTAAGGAAAAAACCTAGTTGGCAATTAAAAAAAACAAACAAACCCCTCCACCATGTTGCTTTTCTACGAAGAAGGAAAATTCAAGCTAGAAAGCAGATATTGTTTACCAGGCAACAAAGCAAAATGATGTTGCAACATTTACAAAAACAACTCCAGATCCTTGATGTTTAAATGTATGCAGTTTGCCCAATATTTATTTTATAAATAGCCCCTCTAGAAACATGGCAGGTGCATCATGTTCTGCAAAGAATGCATTCATTATTAAAATGCTTATGCATGATATGATATTTCACATTGTACTAGGTGTAGAACTGTGTCCTTGCTAAATATGCTGAATTAGCTACTGCATCACCTTGAATTAAACCATTAAGCCATATGCCAGCTTCTTTTGGGCAGGTAGTTCCTACCATATAAATTTCACATATATGTTATGTAGCTCAAATTATATATGATCACAAGTAAATCGTATGATTTGGTCTTTCTAAGGTGTAGGTCAGATCAATGTAGGATCTCCTTTCTATATATGGACAAATAAGATGGCCAAAATAAAATTGAGAATTAGGCAATTTAGATCAGAGACACAAATGAATGTGAACAATGTTTCTAAGTCCATGCATAAGATGGTAAATATTTAGAATTTGGAACTATCTAGGGTCTTTGATAAACCGGGGTGGGGGATGGGGAGGGACGTAAAGGATGAAACAGGGGATTTATTTCCAAAAAAGAAATTAGAGGGATAGAAATTATAAAAGAGCCCTAATATAAGATCCACAATTTCCTCAAAATCAAGGTTTAAGTAGGACCTTAAAAGTAAATAAAGCCTTTAGATTTATTTTCATATTCAGATAATATATCCCTTTGAATTTAGGTTAGAGACTGAGCTATTTTATGACAGGGATAAAAAGTCATAACAAAACTGATCATCTCAAAAATAGTTTTTCCTTAGGATTCAATTCACCCCCAAAATGTGAGCCCCCATATGGCAACTAGCAACTGAATATCAGGGGTTTACAAACTTCTCCTATCACATAAGGGGTTGTTCAAGCACTGTTCAGGGTGTTTTAGAAAATGCTAAAAGTTACTTGAGTTGAGCAGAAAGATATCTGAAGCATACAGGAGACATAGCCACTATATACTCTCCATATCTGGGCTCTGCTCTGCCTTCAGCCTAGCCAACAAACTGTTATTCACCCATTCAACTACACAAGTACTCTTTGCTTCTACAAGGCATCTTCCTTTAATAAATGTACTAGTACTCAGAGCAGAAGTAAGTGTAGGCATTATTCTATTATAAAGTAGTGCACAACCCAGTAACAAGCAAAATGCACAGTACACAACACGTACAGTTCCATTATCTAAAAGGGTCCACACATACCAAACAGAGAAGCAGTTGGATGATCTCTGTGCAGTCCATAAAACTCATTGCAGAATAGAAGGAAAGAATATAAAAGAGAGATGGGAAAACAGTATCAAGAATGAAAAAACAATTATAGAAGTGGAATCCACTGAATAAAGAAGAAACATAATGTACAGAATTGGAGAGGTGTTAGCCACATCAAGAAACAGACTCCTTCAGAAAAAAAGGTGTGTTTTTCATTGAGTGCAAAAATCAACCATGCCCAAAATGCAAACTGGAAAGTATGATATAGCACACAATAGTACAAAGAACAGAGACTCAAGGGCCATGCAGCACTGTCAAGTCTGAACTGTGGCACACACAAATATATAACCAGAACACAGCATGTGGCTCACCAGCATGCCTTAGATTTGTTTGGTACAGAGGTGCTTTTGTAAATGGAGCAGTAGCAGTTAATGGCAGTAGTTGCTTTTCCACCTTGAGATGTGTCCGTTTCTTTGTGTATGCTATGATTTCCAACATATCTTAATGTATGCTATATCCCGGTAGAGATCTATAATAGAGGACAATGACCAGATCTTCTAAAATATGTGCCAGTATCCCGATGTGGTTGCAGAAGTTGGCAGGATGCTAGCAGGAGTAGGATGTATAGTAGCTGAACACCTTATATTTTGGAATGACTGCTGGGATACAGGGTGGTAGATGCAGTAATGAAGCCCTTATGTATGACATTTAGAAACACAAGCCTAGATTAATCATTTTGCTATAAAAGGGCTGCACCTGCGGGGGGGAGGGACTCTTTGTAAGGCTCACATATTAGTCAACTATTTATACCACTGTAGGAGGGTCAACTAGTAACTGGAGGTGAGGTTTTGGTGGTGGTGTAGGGTTTGGGGGCCAGTTTTACATGCACGGTCAGAGGTAGGAACAGCACAGTACACATCAGTGAATATTTGATGGGATTTGGAATGAGAAAAGCTACACAAAGATGAGATTTATACAGCGTCCTCTCGCCCTAGCTTGATGCACTCTCTACCTAGCTGCTATCAAGCTAGGGCAAGAGTGCATTGTAGAAATCTCATCTTTGTGTACCTTTCCATATCGCAAATCCCAGTTCGGGCTCATCGCACAGCTTAACGCCATGGAAAAAAGGTGTAGTTAAAACATGTGTTACGCTATCACAAGCAACGTTAAACACCCCTCATTTTCATAAACCCGCCCAAACTCCTTCCTTTTGACTACATTTTCAAACTTTGCATCTGCATCTCGCGATGTGAAAAATAACGCTTGCGTTATGGCGTTATCGCAGGCGTTAGGGCCCTAATGCCCGCAATTTTTCTTCTTTCCGGCTTGTTGCAAGCTTCCAAGTTCTCTCCCCCTGTTGATTGTAACTTTGACTTATTCCTTCTTATTGTTATCTTTCGTTTACGTGAATTTGTTACTCTAGTTTTTTTCCCCTTGTTAAACTGTAAACCGATCCGATATGGTAATTTACTATGAAGGTCGGTATAAAAAACTGTTAAATAAATAAATAAATAAATTACGCCCTAACGTATTTTGATGCATGACCCGGATAGAAACATGAAAAAAACCCATATGGACCATCTTTTCAATTTATCTAGCCCTTACAATTCCCAACACGCCCCCAGAGATCCCTTGTATTTATCCCATACTTGAATTCAGATGCTGTTTTTTGCCTCCACCACCTCCACCAGGAGGCCATTCCATGCATCCACTACCCTCTCTGTGAAGAAATATTTCCTAATATTACTCCTGAATCTACCCCGTTTTATCCTCATCCCATGACTCCTTATTCTAGAGCCTCCTTTCCATTGAAAGAGGCTTGCCTCCTGTGTATATTTAAATGTCTCTACCATATCTCCACTATCTCACCTTTCCTCTAGGGTATATATGTTTAAGATTAAGCATGGTGCATGTAAAGCAAAACTACTTGGCCAGGGTTATATGAATGATCTTTCTTCGTGGACAGGATAGTTTCCAGTGAAGGATGGTATTTATTTATTTCTTCCTTTTATCAACCATCTGAAGAGTCAAGATGATGTACATAGTATCAACATAAAATAAATAAAATATAAATAATAAAACACATCATTATCAAAAACCAATAAAAATAGAATAATACAAAGTAAATTAATACAAGCTCAGGCAAAGGTCTGTGTGATCAGCCAGGCCTTACATAATGTTCCCAACCAAGTCACTAAACCCAACTCCCTGAGGTTCAAAGGTAAGGAATTCTACAAAGTGAGGCCACAAGATAAGGGTTTTTTTTCCCCTAGTATCCACTTATTTTAATGCAGGAGGAACGTCTAAAAGGCGTTTCTTCACTGAGTGCAATTGTCTTGCCAGACCAAAAGATTTTAATAACAACATCAAATAATCTGGAGCTCTGTCATGCAGTGATTTAACAACTAAACTGTAGATGATAGAAGGTTGGGTGTTTTTAGATTTTGATAGATGCTGGCCTCACATACCAGCAGTTTCTCCTGCATTTTCATTTGCTAAGCCATTCATATTTATTTTCTTGCTTGAATAAGGGGCACTGTATTTACGTTTGACTGCTGGGGTTTTCCTGATTGATTTTTAAGGGATGGGGGGGGGGGGGGGAAATAAGTGCTGGAGAGAGTATGCAAGTGAGGTGGGTTTATTAGGGAAGGTTGAACTGTCATTTTGGTTTCTTGTTCTTCGTTCACATTAACATCATGGCCCATGCATATTCACTGCTGCTTCTTCATTTTTTTCTATAGGTGACTAATGTCACAGGAGGGACATTGCATGTCTGAAAAGGTACAATGAGGTCATGCATAGGGTAATGCCTCCAAACCCGTCCAGCCCCAAATGTCTCATTAAATGCTCATTATCACTCAAATTGCCACTCTTCTGTTGCTTGCGCACTCTCTGCTCAAACTTGGAATCCCATTTTTTTAAATTTATTCACTTTCTCAAATAGCTCTTTGCCACAGCTTTCTTACCAGCCTTAACTTCTTAATTTATTCTTCATACGGTCTTTTATTTTTAATTAAATAAAATGCTAGATAACCTTTCTTATAGGTGCATGAGGTAGATAAGTACCTAGTGAACTTTATGCACTGTACTAAATTGTACTAACATTTTAGTTATTTTTATCCCTATTGCCCTCAAATATGCAAAGCATTACATTTTCTCTAATCTCAGTTTCTGTTAATGCATGTTTCTTTAAAGAAAAATGAGAGAGAGAGAGATGTAAAATAACTGCAAAATATATAACCTGTTATCTTTCAGCCTGAAACACTGGAACATCTTTTTATTAAGCATCACGAACCACTGGCGTTTGGTCCTCCTCATCTTCTGGAGCCAGAAAACGTTTTTGAAGACTTCCATATTGATAAAGCATTCAAAGGCGAAGACAAAAGAGACCTGTTGGCAGAGCTCACCATGTTTGCAAAGACCGATGATTCTGATCATGACTCAGCTTGCGTTAGCAGTCATTTCGAAAGTGATTGTTTCTCTGAGAGTCATCATGGTGACAAAGTCTATCAAGAAAGTGTATGGCAGTCCGACATAAAATATGCCACGATTGTGAATAACTCTCAGTCTGTCAGGCTTTCCCAGCAGGAAGAGAGTACCCGCAGCAGTTCGGTAGATGGGTGCTTTGCGGGCAACGAATCCTTAGCTCAGGATTCTTTTACTAACTGTGGATGGGAGGTGGAAAATCAGGAATTTCTAATCCTAGCCAGCCTGCCCCCAAGTCAACCTTGCAAAATTTCATCATATTCAACCGTTTCTTCAGAAGGTTTTTCAGAGTCATCAGATACAGATGAAAACTTTCTCGAAGGTCCTGAGAAAGACCTTTATTATTTAGGGCTAACTGCGATTAAACAAAATGAAAATGCTAGTTACCTTATGGGAAATCGTAGGGTGGCTAATCAGTTTCAGACTGATGGGTCATATAAAGGGATACAGCTCTTTCAGGATGATTCATTGGATTTGAATACTTTTATGGGACGTAGTCTTAAAATGGGAACCTCATTTAACAAGGCCTTTATATCGTATATGCCACAATTTCAGACAAACTCCCCTAAAAGAGATCTTGTGAAAAGAGAAATTTATAATATAACGACTTAAAAGTTCAAAAATATAATAGTTTCACATGAAAAATTATATACTTTCACAACTGTTGCAAATTATCCATATGCCTTTATAAGTTATATTATAAATAATATATCATCCATATAAAAGCTAGTTGAAAGTACACATATCCACAGCATAAATAATATACATTACACAAAGCTGAAAAGAATAATTAAACTGTATGATGCAGAGTTTTTCATTTGAAAATGTGCAAAGTATCATCTGCTTTCTTTTTTTGCTGCACATCAAGTTTATTTCTTTTATAACTTTCAGATTCATGAAAAATATGGTATCCAGCATGATTTCTCAGGGATTATTTCATGTTCGGACATCCGGTATGAAAATATTTGTAAATCTCAAAGGACATGTATATTGTAAAACAAAAAAATATTGAAACAGTTCTAGCAAACAGCTGTTTGCTAGAACTGTTTGCTTTAACTGTCCTCTGACAGTTAAAACAAACACAATCATTGATTCTTTGTTATTCTTACTTTCCTGTTGTTCTTGAGGTGATATTAATGTTTTAACATGTTTGACAACTCCTCTTGCTTAGTTAATTCTTACCATGTTGAAGCTAAGTAAACCGGGGAGCTCTTCTGCTCGCTCTTATCAGAATCTCGTATCAGAAGTAATAGGTGGAATCGCAGAATATAATTTAAAAATGGGGAGGGGGAGGGGAGAGATGGCAAGGAAACGAGGCATACAGTTTACATTCCAAAACAAGTATATGAATATTTTTTTTAAATATGACTTTATATGACTTTTCAAAAAGAAAATTAAAAGACGAAGCAAGACCAAAGAGAAGGTCCAAAGAAGAAAGCTTATAGAGCCAAGAAAGTGAACATCAGCAGGGTTGGATTACAACACTGGGAAATGTCCCACTAGGCCAGTGCTGTACTTAAACCCTACCTACAAATGCTGTCATCCCCTCTCTTGGGTTTTTGCAGCCTAAATGCATTTTTTACCATTAAATCTTAGCTGCTAGACCCTAGACCATTCCTCAAGCTTCGCTAGATCCCTCCTCATATCTTCCCCATCTTCCTGGTTGTCTACCCTGTTGCTCAATGTCACTCATGAAAATGTTGAAAAGAACAGATTCAAGACCGATCCCTGAGGGACCGATCCCTGAGGGACCGATCCCTGAGGGACACCACTAGTAATGCCCCCCTCCTCCGAGTGAGCTCCATTTACCACTACACTACCCGTTGTCACCTCCCATTCAACTAGTTTCTAACCCAGTCGGTCACTCTAGGGCCTTTACCAAAGGTGCTCAACTTATTTATAAACCACTTATGCAGAACTGTGCCGAAGGCCTTACTGGAATCTAAGTAATACTACATCTAGTGCTCTGTCTGGTGGTGATAGGCAGTGAGGTAATTCAGGGAAGATAGAGCACTGGGAGGAGGAACAGTGAGGGGAGAGATTCAGAGACGAAAGAGAAAAAGTGAATAATGGAGGAAAAGAGAGGCAGAAAAGGTAAAAAGCTGATGAGATGTAATATGACAGAGATAGTGTAGGTGTTAGAGAGAAACGGAAGGGGCGAGGAGACAGAGAAAAGAAGCGAAAGATGGAAAGGAGACTTGATGATGGTATTGGGGGAGGGCCCAGTGTCAGGCAGTGAGGTGTTGGGGGGGGGGGGGTGGAAAAGAAGAGCCATAAGAATAGGCTGGGAAAAAGTAGGGAAAGGTGCTCAGCAGGGGACAGTCTCCTGAGATGCTTTGAGAAGATAGTTCAGTCCTGTACCCCAATTAAATCATTGCATAGGCCTCGATTCTGCAAGTTGTGGAGATAGAAAATTACTCTCCACAGGGCAGAGATGAATATCCCGAGACAGCTTGAATATTGTGTGTAGGAGTATGAGAAAAAAAATTGTTGATGGAGTATCATCCTGATATTTGCTTGGGAATTTTACAGAACAGAGGCATGTTTGTTGAGATGGAAAGAGGTGTTTGTTGGTATTCAACCTCTTCTGATTAAGTTACAATTCCCTATTCAGAGTCATCCAGAAAGAAAAATACCCAGTCCCATGCTGCATCTGTAGCCAGTCAAGAGAAAATTATAATTCCTTCCTGACACCAAAAGTTGCGATTAACATTGGTGTCTTTCCCTAATTTGTAATAACTTCAGTAGTAATGAAGTAGCAAATTAATTTTCTCTCTCTCTGGTCCAAATTCTACTTTAATTCAACCAACTTTGCTTATTTAGTGTGAACATTTTTCTGCTAAATAAAAGTTTAATTAAAAAATACGGGAAGTTAGTGTCCCTAAAATGTAAACACTGCTGTGATTTCAGAATGTACAAAAATTGAATTGTGGATACATCTTAGGGAATCTTTATTTTCTGAGAGGTTTATAAGACAAGATAAAAGATACTAGCTATGATTTTATAATAATGCAAAATCTGCTGCTGGCCAAAATTATATTTTTTATTTTTGCTAGTTATTTTTATACTGAGATTATTATACTTAAAACTCTATTAAAAAAAAAAAAAAGTAAGAACTGATAGTACAGGATATGTTTTTCCAAAGGTTAGTATATGTTACAGAGCCGTACACGATGGAAATCAAGAAGCAGAACTGTATGGTGAAGTTGTTATTGTAGTATAAGGTAGTGCACATACTTATATTAACAGAAGCTTCAGCAGATATATATTTTATCAAGGGTTGGGCTAATTAATCTTTATTAAATGTGAACCCCATCTGAGTCGGGAGGGTTTTTTTTTGGCTAACTGGAGTCAACATTAAGGAGAAGGTGTGGTTACAGCATGGTACTGTGAATGAGGAAATCTCCTAAAATATGAATTGCATTGCCTTGGGCAAATCGCCTTCTCTCCTGGCGATGTTTGTCTTACTCGGCCTTTCCTAATCAGAATTAAAATAAGAAGCTCCACCCAGAACTAATCCCACCTTATTTTCTGGAAGGTGTGTGTGCAGGCACATCTGTAGTTTGTGCAAAGGCGTGGATCATAAAAAACAAAATGCACTAGTCAGAATCCTCATTTTCCCTCTGATATATCCACCAAGCAGAAAGATTATTAGGGGAAACGCGCGCGCACACACACACATGCTTTGGATACTTCAAATCTGTGAATATGTGCATCAATAAAAAACAGTCTCCGTAAATCAATTTTATTTTTAAATTTTAAAATTAAAAGCTATGATTACGTGGGTACATTTAAAGCAGTTATGTGAAGATGCACAGAGCTTTATGACTTTGTATCTGGCATATATTGTATGGGTTTGTCAAATAAATATGGAAAAACATGCCTGCCATGTTTTTTTTCTATTCCATTGGCCATTACTGACCTGTGAATGCATTAAGGAACGCTGGAAGTACAAAAGGGTGGATGATTTGAGGGAGCAGCGGGCAACAGCAGAATGCGATGAAGAACTGACACACAGAGGACCTGAGGCACTCCTGAGTGTCTTCACGTATCTTGGCTTTTATAGTTCCTCAGTGCGTCTCACAGTAGGCGCTGTGATACTCTCTGCAGGGCTTAATAGGTGGGAGAGTGGCCTGGAACGCAATTCCACCACTTTTCAGACTTAAAGAGGTAGAGCAACAGAGGTGTTTTGCTACAGTCCCTCCCCTTCAAGCAGCCTGCAGGGAAAAGGAGAAGAGAGGATGAGCCTGGAGCAGACAGGACAGCAGCTCTATTCCCTAATCCAGCCCCTTCCCACCTGTCCCTCCCCCCTCCCAATCCTCTTCTAAAGGGAACAGGAAGAAAAAGGATGATGCTGAAGCACAGCCGGCAGTGGAAGGATTATGTCTGGCCCCCAGACCAAGCAGGTCAGAGAATGTGGGAGCTGCCTACCCCAAGAAGAGATCAGTCACGTGGCTTTGATTTGTGTGCGGTTTCCTGGCACAACTGGCAAGCCACGAGAGAGGATGGGAAAGGGCGGAGAGACAGAAGGCAAAATGTCTGTCAGTGCCAGGGCAACTGGGGGTTTCCATATATAATGTATATGTGTGTGTGCGAGTGTAGGAAAGAGTTCACATCTGGCCCAGGCCTCATTCCCTCTCCCTCCCATCCGTTCCACGGTTATACTTACTTTTTGTCTACAATTTAAGCCCTGACCCTCTGACTTGTCTGTGTGCCGACGGTATGTGTAGCAACAGCATGGCTCTCCCACTGACAATGGCAGGCCCAGAAGTTAGTCGTACCTCAGATTGTAGAACCATGCCACACTTGGTAGCTATGCAATGAAGGGTACATTTTCAACTAAGCATCTAACTGATAAAGTGTATGCGCAAGCCAACCTGATTTTCAAACGCAAACCATCCACGTGCTGTAATTCGGCACAGATGAATGGATAAAGCGCACGCATTATGCACTGTTCATATATGCATTTTAGATACATTCATGTACGTGCCTTGTTTTCTTACCCAACCACGTTACTCCATCGCCCTTCCAGGAGCACTTCCTTTTTTTTAAATTCTGCTAAATAGCACGCATGTCGGGAATGTACGTGCATGCTTTACGCGGCTGAAAAATCCATATAAGTGGTTTCAGCTATTCTACCCATATAACCCCCAGTTTTTACTGACACAGATATAGATCCTGGGTAACCCTTTTGAAAATTCACCCTTTTGAACCCATCACCCACCTTCATCTTTCCTGGAGACTCCACTTGATCGATCCACAAACAACCCACTGCCGCCTCCCCTGTGCTTCTTGTCTGCTGACATTTGACGCCCTGTGTATTTGTTCCTTCCCAGCTGTCTGCTCCCTAGGGAATTTCTGGCATTAGCAGGACATTAAATTGAAGAAGTGACGGAAAGCAAAATTATTGGCGTGGTGGGGAAGGTGGGTGGGGTATCCAGATAAAGTGAGAGCAGTCTGTAACTCAGCCACCCTAATCCGAACCTGGACAGTAATTTGGTTTTTGCTTTCTGAGTCATATGAGATGGTGAGACCTGATGCTAAACTTGTCAGCCATTGTGTAGTTTGTATTTTCCTACGTTACACTTTGTGTATATGGACTTGGATTATGATTTCACAAAATGTGCCGTACAGCATCCTGATCCCCAATAAACTTAGCTGATAGGCAGGCAGCTTCAAGGCACCATGATAGTTATGAACCACATAGCGGAAAGCTTGACATGTTTTGTAAAGTGTTATAAAAAAAACCCATAAAAGATAAAATGCTGAAATGTATTTTTGTAAAGATGCAAATCATTTAAAAGTAATAGTTAATGAAATGTCTGTCTTTATATATATTTTTTGTGACTGACATTAAAGCATTTACAAGTTGCAGTAATTTCAGAATATACTAAAGTTTTTTGTATGTTTGTGAATTATGTTTACTTTTTTTGTCACTGTTCTGCCAATTTGACCTTAATAACTCTGACTGGAATGGAAATTGTTTTTTTCCCCTTAAAACTAATGTGAATTTGCTCTATGCATGCATGCAGCTTTTGGGGCATTTTCAATTACTTAAATCATGATT
This sequence comes from Rhinatrema bivittatum, assembly GCF_901001135.1. Classification (NCBI taxonomy): domain Eukaryota; kingdom Metazoa; phylum Chordata; class Amphibia; order Gymnophiona; family Rhinatrematidae; genus Rhinatrema; species Rhinatrema bivittatum. The sequence goes on along the minus strand of NC_042624.1, from coordinate 100,390,357 downwards.
TTTAAAGTATGTTTCCAGCTTTCTAGACTGTAATTGTAAATTGTGTTTATAATAATGGCAGAGTGATTTTGTATCTATATTTTGGGGATAAAATATTGTTTATCATTAAAGTTTTATAAAAAATCGCTTATGTGCTTACTATCCTTCAAGGAGGGTACTGCAGTTCTTTTCTGAGCCACAAACGACAGAGGAACAATGTTAATAAAGGGTGATTAAAAACCAAAAATATTAATGGAAACCATAGCCTTACAATCTTATGTATACAATTCTTTTACAAAAAACCCCCCCAAGGTGTCGTCATAGTATTATGGTGCAAATGAATAAGGAGAGTAAAACAGCATTATCAAGTGACCCAGTTTGGTCTAGTGGTTAGAGCAATGGGTTGTGAACAAGGGACACAGGTTCAAATCCTGTTTATCCTACTGACACGCCTTGTGACCTTGGGCAAGTCACAATGGGGTTCACAATGAGTGGGATAAACATTCTGACATTGCTAGGTCACGTGGGTACCAAAATTATTAAGAGGATATCCTAAATTCAGGATTAACCAAAAGTGGGATAAACATTCCACTGAATGCACTTGCTTAAAGTTATCCAACTAACCATCGCCAATAATGAGATGCATAACTGGACACTCTTTTTGAATATCGCCTGTTCTGTATGAAGTTGTTCAGCTATGGTTAGCCATAGAATTTGAGACTTAACCGGATGTATTCAGGTCAAGAAAAAAAAATCCCAGCATGGCCTGTTCCCCTGCCTCCCTCTCTCCCGAGTTGGAAAGGCCCTCCACCCCACCAAAAACAGCCCATTTAAATAAAATTAAAAACATTTAATAGCGCCGGGAGAAATTCCCCCCCCCCCCCCCCCCCCCCCGCTGCACCAACTTCCCCTTAAATGCATACATTTTTAATTTAGTGGCCCTGTGAATCACCTAACCCCCAAGGCCCACTCCAACCCTTTTCCTTCTCCCACCCACCTCCCGCCCACTACCGTTATTTAAAGTCGATGGCCAGGACTGCAGTAGCCTACTACTGCGATCCGGTTCTGGCGCTTCTGGGGACGCTTCTGACATCGCTAGGCCACCGCGGGTACCAAAATTATTAGGAGGATATCCTAAAGTCAGGATTAACCGGAAGTCATACTCCAGAAACTCAGTCACTGGGTACCTACTGTATACACACAGTGCAGCTCACAAGACAGATAAAGTTTGCTGTGGAAAGCTGTGGCCAGCCCTCTGTAAAACAGCATTTCCTGAGGACACCCACAGCCCGTCTGCAGTAATCTGCAACTGTTTGCCAGCTTGCACTATATACATGGAAATACTTGGTTTATGTCCAAAGGAAGCTAGGATCGAGGAGTTGTGATCTAGTGGTTAAAGCAGTGGCTTATGCGTTCGGCTCTTACTTGTCCCACTTACTGTCTTAAGAGTGACTTTCTCTCCATGTCACCTCCATTTGCCCATCTAGAAGAAATATTAACTTTGATTCTGCAGAAAACAGAGTTCCCCACTATGAGAGTGGTAGCATGTTACTAGGCACCGCTAAGCGTGCCTCATATGGGACTTAAGGAGCAGCGAAACCATGAATACATTTGAATGTGAAAACAAGTGGTTTTTAGGGAGTCGAGAAGTGGGGGAATAATGTGGCAGAATACTGAAGGCGCTATGGAGGACTGTTCACATCCTGTTCTGCAGGGGCTTTACTGTCCACCCCCCGCCCCCACACACACACACATTCTACGGTGTCCTGCTTTTCTTCTTTGTCCCCAGTGAGGTGAATAGATACACCCTCGGACTTCCACTGCAACCATCATCTCTTCCATAGTCAAATCACTGATGGACTCATCGCCATGGCAACTCAGGTATTATATGAGCCGGCAGTTCCTGCCAGGACTCCGCGGCACAGCATGCCCTGAGTGAAACTAGGAGAAGCACCTGTGGCAGAATGGAAATGATAGAAAATATCCATCACAGTTGCTGCTTCCAATTCACATGAAAAGTGGCACTGTTGAGTACGTGATGCCCACTGGAGGGGAGCTGAAACGAATAGCAAGTGCATGGTGTTCCACAGCAGGTATCCACAAAGCTGTAAATGCGGTATATGGCCCAGGTGGTTTTCTGGTCACATGCTGGCCCCATCTTGGTACGAGGGAAGAGTAAAGAGGAAGAATTCAAAAATTGTAGGGCTATATGTTAAAAATTGAAAACATAAAAAGTGAAAAAAATTATTGTGATGAATGTCTGTATAAATAGTTATGCAGGTATAGTATCTACAAAAACTGATATAATTTAACAATTTACAGCATACATTGCCTTTCTAACATGTTGCCCATGGCATGTTACAGTAATAGAATCATAAAAAACATATGGACATGTAAACCCCTCTGGGGTTCACTAGAACGGAGCTGCTATTGAAATGCAGAACTTTCCAGCAGCGGGAGGTGGGTAGAGGACAGTGGTGGATGGTGGGATGGGTTTGTGGAGGTGTATAAAAGTGCTTCCCAAGAGGCACAGAAGAGAGTTGTCTAAGCGGGAGTCCTTGGAGAAGGTGGTGAAAGGAGCAGTGAAGCACTGTGGGGATCTGCTGGCCAGAGGGCTTGCCCCAGAACCAGCGGTGGCCAACTGGGAGGATAAGGACCTCTCAGTCTTTTCAGGCATCAGTTTGGCCTGGGGAAGCCTGACGTTTTGAGGGAACTGAAGAAATGAAGTCTGTTCTTCATCTGTTCACACCACTGTCTGTAACAAAAAAATAAAAATAAAATCAGGAGCAGTTCTGTCTCTCTGGTCTGACTGCCAGTCCTCCATCATCTTCACACAAACAATAAGTTTCACAGTCCTCAACTTAAGGCTGTTCTACCTTGACGTCACTAGTGACAAAAATCTGTTAGTGGAGCTAGTTCAGCATAGACTACTTCCAGATTCCTAGAAAAGCTAGCCTTCAGGCTAGCAAAAAGGACCTGTTCCACTCTTACTCACAGTTCCAGATAGGTCGACAGACGTTACCACAAAGGGATTCCATATTCTTCCCAAGCAGTTATTGGCAGCCAGACCGACCAGGAAGCCATCAGGTTTCTACCCGGCACATGGTTCTGTTTGTGTTTGCTCACTCCATTCACCTGGATGATCTCTTACTCTGGGCAAGTCCCTGGGGGTTCTCTCTCTCTCTCTGTCTCAGAAACGTCTCCATACACGCTCAGTTATTTCCCTCTGCACTCAATCACCAGAGCTACCAGTACAAGGGTTTTTGGGACATGCTATTAACACACAGGCTGCCTTTATTGTTCTTTATTAGAGAAGAGGTAACAAATGAGGACAGAAGAGGAGCAGACCATTTGCTATAATGGAAGAATTGTAAATCTTATTAAATTTTACATTTTAAATTATCAATATTTTGTCTGAGTGGTCTCTAAACAGATTGCCTTTGGACCATTTCAGTCTGATTATTCATATCCGCCCTCAGGAAATGATGTTTTCCTCTGAGCATGGCATGAGAGGTGTTGCTTTTAAAAATAAAATATGATTCCTACATTTTGTAAGATTGCTCCAAGTTACAACTTGTACAGCATGGCAGAGGGAAGCCCTCTCAGAGGAGCCCTGTGCACCTATAGCTGGGCACACACAGACTCACTGCGAAGCCTTGTTCAGAAGTTCCCTTCTTGGCCATGACTCATATGTTTTCCCTTTGCTGTAAATATAATGTTCTCCTGACGGCTATTATAGATCGCCTACCTCTTTGTTTTTTGGGACCAATATAATGAGGCAGGACAGGTTTTATCCAAGGCTGGTACAAGAGCATTTGGCACCCTAAGTGAACCTTCCCTCAGTTTACCTATTGGTAGCAGCTCCAGCACAGGGCTTCCTCCTACCAGGGGCAGTGGTCCCAGTACAATGCTCTCTTTGTTGGGGGTGGTGGCTCTTGAACAGCACCCCTCTGGGCTTCACGCTGGAGGGATCTTGCCAACCCCAAACTTTTGGCACTCTAGGTGAGTGCCTAGTTTTCCTAATGGAAGCACTGCCCTGGCTTTAGCACTCACTAATATTAGATATTGCACGTTCATATTAACCTGACTTACAGCACTCTAAAACAAGTATTTTATTGGAATTGCATATGTGTTTGTTTAGAAAAATAGATTGAAAAGGGTTTCTGAAAGAGACATGTGCTGTATTGTGCTCTATCATTGAAATGAAGTGATAAATTAAAAAGGGGAGTTAAAATTATTGCTTTAAATGTACTTTTCACACAGACGTTCGTTCTGCAGATCTGTGTTGTACACTGTCACCACCTACTGGCTCATTCTTTCAGTCAACAATCTGTTTTTGTCTGCAGTGTAAGAAAAAGGCAAAGTAAAATTAACTTTTTTTCACTTTATTCACCCCCTTATTTGTGAGAGTGTGAGCTCAGAAATGTTTATCGGTAAATAATATCAATACTTTTTTAAACATAATTTTGTTAAAAGTGAATATGTGGAAAGATAGACATTTGGGCTTTGTATGCTAGGTTCTGCTATTAGTGTAAAACACAAAATGTTATTTAAAAAACAAAAAGCAATAAAAACTGGGTCCATGCACAGCGGGAGGAATGTGTTGGGGTAATGCGTGGGAGAACACAGACATCAGGGTTATATGTGCAGAAAGTCACAAAGACTGAGCATGGAAGATGAAAGACAGGGCCATGTGCAGGAAGGGAGAGACTATAAGGCTGTATGTGATGAGAGAGACATGAGAGCTGTACACAAGAGGAAAGAGATACTAAGGCCATGGATGGAAGGAAAAAGATAGTGAAGCCATGGATGGGGTGGATTTGACTTTTTTTTTTTATTCTACTTTTTGACACTTCAAAGCAGATTAAATGCAGGTATTTCCCTATCCCCAGAGATCTTACAATCTAAGGCCTGGATTCATCATTCATCGCTGAATGATGAATCCAGCGAAAACGGGGGGCGGGCCTGCGAAAGCCCGCAGCCTTCACACCATGGCGGTGTCTTCGCTGCCAGCTTTCGCACTGAATAGCGCCACCGTGAAAGGTGGTGCTATTCGGTGCGCTACTGCCGACGATAACATTGGTAACGTTTTCGCCAGCAGTGAAGACACCGCCGACTCCTTCCTCCCCCCACCCCAACTCCACCCTCCCTCTAATTAGCATTATATCGCATGCGAAAAGTCCCTTTTCGCATGCGATATGGCCTTATTGCGTGTGTTAGGGTCCTAATGCACACGATAATGACCCTATAAGTTTGTACCTTAGGCAACAGATGGTAAAGTGTCTTGCATTGGGATTTGAACCCTGGTTTATAGCTTTCTGCTTTAACCACTAGGCTATTCCTGCACATGAGGTCATATGCAGGGGAAGAGAGACATGAGGTCATATGTGCGGAAGGAGAGGGATACTGGGGTCATGCATGGGTGGGGGAGGGAGAGATGTAGGGGGTCTCTGATAGTGGGGCCAAGCATGGACAAACACTTGACTCATGTGTGGGAGGACAGAGACATTAGAGCCATGCATGGGATGAGGTAGACATATAGCCATATTTGGAAGACAGACATGAGGTTATTGGTTTAGAGAACGAGAAACACAAGACCATTTCTGGTATGAGAGAGATACTAGGGGCATATGTGAGGTGAGATAAATTCATGGGAGAGGCATGTAAGGTAAAGTATTATTATAAACATGGTGAAATATTTGTGTATACAGATAGAGGGAGACAGAGTACAGCAAGGGATCATGAAAGAAAAGATGATTAAAAATACGAAAAGTCAGAAGTAGTGATGTTTGAAGAAAAAGGAAAAGAAATAAAGATGTTTAAAAAATATGTTAGGAAGAGAACTAAGGAAATAACAAAAAAAAACATGGGCAGACAGAAAATAAATTGGACAGGCATGGCAAAAAAAGAGACCAGAGCCTGGCTGATGTACTACATCTTCTGATTCAACCACTGCTAATATTCAGCAGAGTGACAGGATGATTGGCCAGCAGATGGCATCATGCAACAGAAAAAATATATATATCTATCTGAATATTAGCTGAACAACTTAAGCTTTTTAAAATAGATTTCTTTCTTTTGTGTCATGAAATTCTTGCACAGAGGTGGTTATTGGAGGGCTTGTCTAGAAGTCCTGCCCCAGGTATGATTTTTTTTCCCTTTCTGCTTACACATGGCATGGAATGCATTGTCAGCCAGTTTGATGGGACAGCTGGACTAGGCTTCCAGTGAGTGCTTCTTAGGAATGTGATTTGTTTCAAACAAATTTAAAAAATGCAATGAATAAGGCAAATTTGTTTCATCTCGGGGGCCCCAAAACGAAACATACCTTATTTGTGGAATTCATTTGAAAACAAAATTCATTGGGCCGAAGTCTAGGCCTGAGGCCGAGGCATCGACTAAAGCATAGGCCAAGGCCCAAAGAAGGGGCGATGGCTTGGGCCCGAGCACGACACTGGGGTTTCTGCCTAGGCTCAACCCTATGCTGGAGCCTCAGCTGAGACCCGAGAAAAGTCTTATCTGATCTGTCGGGTATCTGATGGCAAGGCTGGGCCTCAGCCCGGACCCAGACCTGATGTTGTGACCCAACCTGGAGGCCTCGGCCTAGGCAGTTGCCCGGACCAAGGCCCACCAACATGACCTGGCCCGGTGGCCATTCCCGATGTTGGGACCTCAGCCCAAACCCAGGCCCAATGCCGGGCCTGGCTTGGAGGCTAGGTCCCGAAGCTGGGGCTTCAGCCCAGACACAGGCACAATGTTGCAACCCGACTCAGAGGCCAGGTCCCAATGCCTGAGCCTAGGCCAGAGACCAGACCCAGGCCTGCCAACACGACCTGGCCCAGAGACCATTCCCAAGGCTGGGCTCTAACGTTAGGGCCTCAACCTAGGCCCAAGCACAGGCCCACACCCCAGGCCTTGCAGCTGCTCCCTCATTGTCTTTTTCTTCTTCTCTTCTGACGCCATCCACTGGGGTGGCACTGAAGAGGATGAAGAGAGAACAGCTACGAGGCCTGGGCTCCGGGCCTGGGTCAAGGCCCTGGCATCGGGGTCTGGCCTCCAGGCCAGGTCGTGGCATCGTGCCTGGGTCCGGGCTGAGGCCCAGGCATTGGGACCCAGCCTCTCGGCTGGATCATGGTGTCGGGCCTTGCTCTGGGCACCGGCCTAGGCTTAGGCCAAGGCCCCAGCATCAGGTCTTGGTCCAAGCACCGACCTAGAGCTAGGATAAGGCCCCTGTGTTGAGGCCTGGCCTCTGGGTTGGGTCGCAGCGACAGGCCTGGGTCCAGGCTGAAGTACCGGCATCAGGACTGGCCTCTGGGTTGGGTCGCAACATCAAAGCCTGCGTTGACATACGGCTCCTTCAGCCTACACAAGGCCGAGGCTTTGGCCTCGCCAGTGGATCCATACTGGACCTTGTAAGTGGGTCTGGGGGGGGATCCTGGCCCGGGCATTTTTCCTGGTGGGCGGGAGGCCCTGGGAGAACTCATTTTTTGCTTTTCATCTTTTTTTTTTTTTTTATTTTGTTTGATTTGGTTTTTTTCTCACGAATGAAATGAATCAAACAATCCATGAACAAAAATTCATAGGAAAAAAACCTCTCAAAAAATGAACCGAAAATGAATTTTGTTTCCCCTGCACATCCCTGGTTCTTCTAGAGAGTGTAGCACTTCTAATGATGGCAGAAACACTGGGCCCGGGTCGCAGAAGGCTGCTACCACAATCCTGGCTAAAGACTAAACTGAATTAAGTTATCGTGAGCAGGGCCGGTGCTAGCATGTTTGCTGCCCTGTGCAAGCAATTACTAAGCTGGCTCTTCCTCATTCGGTTGTTTTTTACGCTTAATTTGTAATATTTTTTCCAGTCAGCACTAGTGCAAGGCTATTAGGCACCTAAGGGAACCTTTCAGCCTTGAGGCCTGCCCTTCCTCTATCCACAGCCCTCTCCGCACACAATTAAACATAATAATTTCATAATAAAAAATTTGACATGAAAAAGGATGTTCAAAGTACAAACTTTTGAAGTAAAAATATCACAGTAGCATGTATATTATATTTATATGCACTGTTATGTTGCCAACCAGGAAACCCTGCAAAAAGAAAATGAGACACTTGGAATTCGGTGTATTGCAGTGCATGTTCGGTGTGGGCTCAGCCATCAGACAGCTATGAATAATCTAAATTACAATTACATTATAGTAAACTTCCCGTACCAAAGCAGCACTAGTTGCCAGCACTCAAGAGGTAGCAACCCTACCTATGAAAAAGTGACACTGCAGATATTACAGTATACCCTAAAATACCAATACACCTGCTATAGATCCCTACACAGAAACTATATGGTAGCAGAATACCTCATCTCAGTCACACATGAAAAACAGGCAGACCTTCACTAAATACAGAATAAACAGACCGTAAAGTATAAATAAAAGCATGCAGACAAAAAAGTACTGGAAACTGCAAATCATGAATCATAATAGTAAAACCATACTAACAAAAAAAAAAACATATTTCAAAACAAATGGCGAACAGAACATCCAATAATTAAAAAATCATAAAACATGTTTTCTTTAAATTTCCCAAATACCAATACAATATTTCAAAACAGCAAATGAATCAAATAAACACCTGATAATTAAAACAAATAGTAATTTTTAAAAATCCCTCACTCTCCATACTTGGGAACCTTTGATTTCCAGTCACCCTGATATTCTTGTAGCTTAGGGCCTCATTTTCTAAAGTATCGCAGGCCTGCGATACTTTAGGTAATGAGGAGCAGGGGCCGAAATGGGGGGGCGGTCCTGCGCTAGCCGGCAGCGATCGCACCGCTGCGGTGCGATCGCTGCCGGTTTCGCACCCAATAGCGCCACCATAGAAAGTATTGGGCGCGAAGTAGGACGCGAATAGGCCCTTACCTTTTCGTCATCCGTGGCATCTTCACGGAGTCGGCCCCGGTGACGCCCCGACTCCTCCTCTTCTGGGGCCGACCCCGCCCCCATCTTTGTATCGCACGCGATAAGGAACTTTTCGCGTGCGAAACGTCCCTTATCGTGTGTGATCCCTTATCGCGTGCGTCCCTTATCGCGTGCGATCCGTCTGGTAAATGACCCCCTTAGTGGGAGGAGAGAGAGATGCACAAACTTTCTCCTCTTGTATACACACACACACACACACACACACACACACATGCTTCCACGTGCTCCCATTCTCACATTCACATACTCCCTCAGTCACATTCACCCTCCCTCACACTCACATGTACACACACACATACTTCCTCTATGTAAGGCACACACATACTCCCACACACATAAACAGGCTCCCTTTCTTGCAGGCATCCACATGCCCTCATGTGGGATCTCTCAATATTTTCTTTGGCCATAGGGGCCTCCTCTTCCCTTGGCCACCAGGCAAGATAAGATCCACCGGTAGCCACTGGGCCTCCTCTTCATTTGGCTGCCGGGCAGGATGGGATCCCCTGGGGGTTACCAGGCCTCTTCTTGAATAGGGCTGCTTGGCAGGATGGGATTCCCAGGCCATGAGGCCATCTCGTCACTTGGCAGTTAGGTGGGATGGGATCCCCTGGTAGAAATGGGGTCTTCTCTTCCCTTGGCTGCTAAGCAGGATGGGATACCCCGGTGGCTGTGGGGTCTTATCTCTTCGGCTGCTTTTCTGCACAGGATGGATTTTTGAAACCACATAGACTCAGTGGGGCAGATTTTCAAAGCCCTACGTGCGTATGTCGTAAAATCCGGTTCAGTGTGTGCAAATTTATCTTATGCATATTCATTGTGGCTGTGGGGTCCCCAGGCCAGGTTTGGGAAGCCCTGAATTAGATAATACAAACATCTTGGCACAGCAATAGGTTGCAGCGGGAGTCACTCCATTTTTTGAAACGGCCCTAAATGCTGACGGAAGTGCTATCCGCAGAGAAATTGAATTGGAAGCCAGAGCCCCTGATGAGTATCTAAAACGAAACACAAGCTGTGTCGGGTTAAGCATTTCGTGGCTGAAATCACGTTACACATCCGGACGTTTGGGATAAAGGCACATAAAATTGGCAGTGCCCTTTGCAAGACCAGGATAAGTGTTTCTTTCACTTTACTTTATCTGTGGATAAACTTTATTAATCAAGGCCAGTTTTTGAATTTGAAAGAACTGTCAAGAATTTTTGAACCGTCAAGGTTTATTTGCAAAACAAATTGATTCAGATAATTCTAAAAAAAGAATCTTAAAAAATAATTTCAATTTTCAGGTTTGTGCAACACACCCGATGATTATATATAATACATGGTTAACAAGATTCACTTTAAGGTGAGTGCTAAATCCCACAGTCATTTAAGTGAAGAAATATTGACCCATTGAAGAACGCATACATTGCGGGTTTTATATGTATTTTTTACTCTGTATTTAGAAACTTGCTATCAGTCTAGGCTAGTTATAAATCTTAGTTGACCATGTGAGTCCCTAGCTTTAAGCTATCAATAATTGTTATACCATGTTCAGTTAAAAGTTTCGTTGTAATTGTTGTCCGACAATGTTCCATGACCTGTTCTATGTAACAATTTTGTTCTACTGTAAACCGGGATGAAGGCTAATTGCTAAACCTCGGTATATAAAAGCCCCAAATAAATAAATAAATAAATAAATAAATAAATAAATAAATAAATATGAGGGTTGTTGTTGCAAGCTCTTTAGTGCATAAATAATTATTGGCCTTTGTATTAAAACGTGGTTTATTACATAAGTTGATTGTTATACTCTTACCACTGTTTAGTTCCAGTTATTTATAAATTTAATTTTGAATTGGGGTGGGAGCATACTTCAGCCCCATGAGCCACATCAGAGAGAAAAGTGGCTCATCTGTGGCTCCAGGGGGGGGGGGCCCACATTGAGGAGGGCAGAGTTTCTTCTACACCCCTGGGGGGAGGGCAAGTTGGCAACCACAGCATGGGGAGGGGGTGGCGGCCACTTTGTTCTGTTTGGCCCAAGGACTGCCGAGAGCAGCAGGAAGGGATTGAAGGTGGAAAATCTTTGCTCGCTGGCAACCTCCAGATTTTTGTCACCCTAGGTGCAAGCATAGTGCAAGCATAGTGTCCCCGTGCATTAATCCAGACCAGTCTCTGTCATTTGTCTGAAATAATATAGACAATATCAATGACATTGTCTAAGCTGTTTCGTTTTGTTTTTTAAATGAAATAGAAAAAAAACAAAATGTCAAGTTTTTTTCTATTGTTTTTTTGTGTGCACTATTTGCAAACAGTATGCACAGGTACCTAAGGCAGCACAACCTGGTTCTTCAGCCTGCCCTCCCCCAGTTTACCCAGACCCCTTCCCCAGACAGTTATTGGCTAAAACAAGTTTTTTTCAAACTTACACCTGAAGTATATATGTGCAGCTATGAGCCCTACATGCAATGTGTTTGCTGGATTTGAAATCGGGATTTATGAGTGTAAATGTTGGATCTGCCCTGGAATGCCCCTCGCCCACCCCAAATCTGCCAATTTTTTCCACATGTAATTTTCCGGTTGCAAAATAAAAGTTGATCACGCTCGACCCATATTCTCAATTATAAGAATCTTTTTGCGCGAGCAACTCTTTTAAAATTCACGCCACAGTTTTTTAATTTCCTGTTACATTGACTGGCTCTGACTTATCCAGACAAATCATTATCCAGGCAAAAATTAGATGGCTAATTCAGAGGCATTCCAGGGGCATTCTGAGCCAGCACTAACTTACAGCAGTATCTAGCTAAAATTATTTGGGTAAATCTGGTCATGCTATGGAATAGCCCTAAAGTTATCTGAATAAACTTACCCCAATAACTTTGATTTATCTGGGTATATTCAGCAGTGCAACTCCAATTCAAGTTACTGGGATAGGTTTATCTGGATATCTTACCCAGACTGCCCATGGTAGAAAATGGCTTTCCATTGCTTCCTGAGGAAGGAGATAAAATCTGTCAACTGAATTGCCTAAAACATATTATACCAGTCCTGTTGTTGTATACAGATCAGATTGAAAGACTGTGAGGTCATATCTGTAGCAATCAGTAACAACTATGAAAGGGTGAGATGGGGAACACAAGAGAAATATACTAAAATTCAGCCTGAATAAAAATCAGTTTCTGAAAATTAAATGTCCAGAATCAACAGTCAGATTTTAAGCAGTAGAAAAGAGAATAAATTTGAAACAATTGATGAATTTTTTTCTATATATAGAAAATTAATGCAATTTAGCACAGTAGTTAATAAGCAGTAATTCATGTTTGAGCATACTGAGCTCTAAGAAATTAATCAACATCTATCTTTGATGTTACCAAGACAATGGGTAAACAATGTATTCACAGGAATAGCAGAGGCGGACTAGGGAGCCTGTGTCTCATCGGCGTACATAAGGTAAGAAAGTCCATGCTGCATATTACAATCTTTTTTTTGTTTTAATTGTTAGATAAATAAGCTCCTAATCTTTAAACAGAGACTTGCTAATCTGTGTTACATAATAGTTGTTGACAAATTAAAACATCTTTTGGCACACTAAATCTGCCCAGGTATTTCTACCTATTGGGTCAGGATAAAATGAGATGCCCTTTATTCTTGCATCACATTTTTATTCCTCGACAATAGCACTCCGAAGAGAATCTTCATTCCATCCTTCCCTTTAAAATGAGACTATATCATCCACAGCATCCCTGGAAGAGATGTTGAGCATCCTTTCTTCTTAACATAGTCAAACTAAAGATGAGATGCCCAAGGTCATTTAAAAATCACTGGACAGTGTTTTAGATCATAAAAAATGAAATATTACTTTTAGTCATCTTAAGTCGATGCGCTTTTCACATAAAGAGAATAAATCACAGGCATAGTCAGCAAATGATGCAGAGGAAGACCTGTAATTCACCTTGTGTGGTGGAGGCTTATGGGTTTGCACAAGCAAATCCACAAACTTTGCAATGGATCATTCTACTGCAAAATAAGTGCTGCTATTTAAAAGGTGAATTTTTTTTTTAAATTCTTTATTTATTGATATTTTCATTTCAGATAATCAAAGAAAAAAAATGTCACTCCATTAATATATCCATTAATATACATACCAACACTGGTAATCATACTGATAGGAAAAAACATCTTGAAAAATCCTTCTCAAAATGTTATATATCTGGATTCGAAAATGTTCAGCAATACAACTTATAATAGAGAAAGACGAGGTTGAATTTAAGGAAATAAAGCAAAAATGGAGAAAATTGATTGATTAAATATAAACCAATGGAAGCATTACATATACAACTGGCATTACTTCTATGTGCCCATATTACAACTGCTCATCTATTGGTAAAGCATTAGAAGGAGACGATTCTGCAATAGGCAGTACTGGTAAGGCAACAGGTTGCTGAGCTTCCACAAATTGTTTTATCTGATCAATTTGATAAAAAATATATGTATGTTCTCCCTTCTTAATTTCACATCTACATGGATAGCGTAGAAAGAAAGAGAGCCCTAAAGAAACAATCTGTTGCCGCATAGCCAGAAATTCTCTCCGTCGAGTTCTGGTAATCGGTGCTAAATCTGGGTATAATTTAACCACTTGCCCATGAAAAATTGTTGGAAATTTTTTAAAGTATATTTTCATCACACTATTATATCTTGAGTTGTTTATAAATGATACAATTAGGGGTGGATTTTAAAACCCCTGCGCGCGCCGGCGCACCTATTTTGCATAGGCCACCGGCGCACGTAAAGCCCCGGGACGCGCGTAAGTCCCGGGGCTTTAAGCCCCGGGACTTACGCGCGTCCCGGGGCTTGACTAAAAGTAAAGCCCCGGGACTTACGCGCGTCCCGGGGCTTTACGTGCGCCGGTGGCCTATGCAAAATAGGTGCGTTTCGGGGGCGTGCCGCGGCATTTCGGGGGCAGACCTGGGGGTGTGGCGCCGGCCTGGGGGCATGGTCGAGGCCTCTGGACCACGCCCCCGGGACCGGAGGACGGAGCGGGGCTGCTGGCAACGCGCGCAAAGTTACGCCTGCTGAAAGCAGGCGTAACTTTGCCAACAAAGGTAAGGGGGGGGTTTAGATAGGGCTGGGGGGGTGGGTTAGGTAGGGGAAGGGAGGGGAAGGTGGGGGAAGGTGGGGGGAGGGCGAAGAAAATTTCCCTCCGAGGCCACTTCGAAATCGGAGCGGCCTCAGAGGGAACAGGCAGGCCGTGCTGGGCTCGGCGCGCGCAGGTTGCACAAATGTGCACCCCCTTGCGCGCGCCGACCCCGGATTTTATAAGATACGCGCGGCTACGCGCGTAACTTATAAAATCTTGTGTACTTTTGTTCGCGCCGGTGGCACGAACAAAAGTACCAGCGCGCGTAGTGTTTGAAAATCCGCCCCTTAGTATATTTCTGTGTACGACATCTAAATTAGAGTCTTCTAAGAAATTAGTTAAGTTCGCAGGGACTGGGGATTTTTGAGAGAGAAAATAACAAGAATTAATTGAAGGAATATCTTCCTCCTTGTATAATAGTATTTCTCTAAAGTATCTTTTTAGAGAAATATAAGGAATCTCTCCCAGGACCTGCGGAAAATTTACCATTCTTATATTTAGGTGTCGCACACGATTCTCTAATAATTCAAGACGTCGTGAGCTAGCAATCTGATCTTTGATTAAACAAACATTAACTTTCTGTAATGACGATATGTTCCTTTCATTCTCATTCATTTTAAATATAGTCTCATTATTTTAATTCTGAACAGTCAATAATTTTCCTTGGAAGTTCGATGTCACACTAACAATCTTCCCTTCCAACCTTGCCACTACCGTACTCAAACTGTTAACTGCTTCCAATATCCTTTCAAATGTTACCTGACCAGCCAAAGATGGTTGCTGCAGTAATAGTTCTTCAACTTTATGAACTGATGGGCCCTCCTGTCCTGTTGCAACTTCCCCTTCCTTGGGTGGCAACAGGGCCACTCCATCGTCCATACTGCGTTGAGCTGGAGGTGGGCGGCTGTCTGAGCTGAGGGACGCTTCTTCTTGGGAGCCACACAAATCTCCATTTTTTGTGGCTCCAACAGAGTCCTCTGCTCCTTGATTTTCCAATTGTGTCAAAAATGTGTTGATCTCAAGCTGAGTTAGGGTAGAAGATGTGGGTGCTGAGGGAAACACCCTAATCTTCCCCTTCCTCTTTGCAGGCATATCAACGAACTTATCAAATTTTGACTATTTATGTCACAGTTCCTTATAACGGTGAGATAAAATTTATGGAAATTCCAATGACTAATGCAGACTAATTCAGACTAAGTCAGACAAAGTCGCGCCATGCTGCAGGAAACCGCCCTTTATTCAGTTCTTCCGGCGCTCCCTCTGACGTCAGGACCAGCGCTCCAGGGGCGAATTTTTCAGGTAATAGCTAAATTTTTCTATTCAAGAAAATAGGTAATTCCTCTCACCAACAGCCTCTCTAAAAGGTGAATTTTAAAAGCAATGAGTGCATAAAGGGCCCTCATTTTCCAATATCGCATGTGATACCAAAAAGGGGTGTACCTTATACTAATAAGCATGTGTATTGCAAGTTGCCCAATTTGGGCTACATTGCCAGTATATTGCAGTTCACAATGTAGGGAAGAGAGAGAAAGAGTGCCTTACCATGGTGCCACCTCCCTAGACAGGTATTTGTATCCCTATGGGAGGCCCACCTAATAACTCGAGGTGAGGTTTAAGTATTAGTGTAGGGGGTTAGGGGCCACTTTCACACTCAACATGAGACGTACAAACAGAACAGTGGTCTCTTGTGAAGATTTGATGACCTACGGAGTGAGGAAACTCACTCCAAGATGAGATTTGTGCAATGTTCTCTCCACCTAGCTTGATGGACTCTTTACCTGGGTAACAACAAGCTAGGTGGAGAGAACATTGCACAAAAATGAGCAGAGGGAAGACTATCTAATTAAGCTGAAAAAGGCAGTGAAAGTAATCAGGATGGCAAAGGGACCAATGGAAGGAAAGATAGCTAAAGAGGTAAAGCAAAGTTTTAAGACTTTTTTCAGGTGTGTCAGTGCAAGGAAAATGGTCAGAGGTGGAATTGTGAAGAGACAAGAAGAAATGTGAGGAGAGAGTTGCAACAAATGTAAATATTATTAAATTATCCGATCGGTTATAATCTGCTAAATCTCTGACTGTTAGGGAGGTAGCCCTCCGGCCACTCCGTGAGCCCTATCGGAATGACGGATAACAACATGGACCCCTGTGTGGCAAGACAATGGAACGTGCCGCACAGGTGAACCCGTGTGGCTCCTCTCTTGGAATAGCTCCTCCTCTGAGGTGGCCGGAGGCTATACTGGAGTTGCTTTGGGTCAGAGGTGAGGGGCATAACAGTAACATGCAATTAAAGAAACATGCCATGTCTTGCAAGCAAGGTAGTCTGGAATAAGAAAAGAGTTATAAATATAAAATAGATTATACTCCTAAAAGGTGTGGAGGAGAGTTCTTTGGGATCAGTTGGATAAAGGATTACATCTTTATTTGGAATAATTTTGTTTACACAATTTGACCTTTACAAGTGGATAAGGTATATTGCCAACTCCGGTCCTTGAGAACCATAAACAGGCCAGGTTTTCAGGATATTCACAATGAATATGTATGAAATAGATTTGCACACACTGCCTCCATTGTATGCAAATTGATCTCATGCATATTCATTGTGGAGATTCTGAAAATCAGGCCTGTTTGTGGCTCTCGAGGACAGGAGTTGGCATATTGCATTAAACTATCTGCGGTTAAAAAAACAAAGTTCAACCAAATGTACTTTTAGAGAATAAGGATCCTTAGTGATATCTAAAGAATTTGAGACAAAAAATAACAAAGAGATGTGTGAACATTTCATGATGCCTAGTTTACTTCTTTGGCAACTTTAAAAATTCTTAATGACATCACAGTGTGCTCTGATCGACCTGAGATTTCAACTTCTCTTTCTCTTTGGAGATAGTTGACTTATGTGCCACGTTGCTATATTTCAAACGATGCAATCAGGGCCTGATAGGCAGTGGGCACTCACTAAGAGCAGGAGAACTGGATATTCTCTGACCTCCCTGAGATTGCAATGGAACTGCCCTGTTTCCATTTTGGAAACTAAGCTGAAAACCAAACAGTGATTCTAAGAGCGTCTGGAGGGGGCAGGAAAGGGTTGGAGGGCATGAAAAGCATGAATTGGGGGAGCAGTGGCAGCTCTGTGCCAAAAATTTGAAGGAAACTAGATGAATGGTTCAAAAGTTATTAGCGGGGGGGGGGGGGGAGAATATTTAATGACTGTAGGCATTTTAGCTAGCATTTTCCCAACAAAATAAATATTTAAGATTCCAACACAATGGAAAAAGAACCAATTTTAATGTTTTCTAAAAAAAAACAAACAAAAAACCACATTACTTGAAACATTCTCCCCAGAAAGCAACTTAATAGCCTCTTTATGTAGAAAGAAATCCAGCACAAATATATACATCTATATAAATCATAATTCTTTAATACATTTTCTTTAAAGGTGAAAATTGTGGAAGCTGTGATAAGAAGTGGGATTAAATATGAGACAGCAAAATAATTACTGAGTTAAAGAATTAATAGATACCATGCATGTGAAAGAATTCATTGGTAATCACGTTTTAAAGCAGCAATAATAGCTGCAGTGTTCAGCATTTCAACTCATCTATCTCTGGGAGATGGGGGTGGGGGTTTGGTCTTCTTCCTAATGTGCATTTATTTCTTGCCTAGAAAATTTCATTTTTTCAATTTCCATAAATTTCCTTTCATTTATGTAAATTGAACTGAAAGATGTATATCTTCTATTCAACCCCTAGATTTATGAAAATGCTAATTTACTTGTTCCTGCATCACATAGGTAATTTCTGCAAGGTGCGATAAATTTATCGCAGCTGTGCTAATTTTTGCTTCACGTGCTGAAAGGTACTTATTGCACATATGAGAGAGAGAGAGAGAAAGAGAGAGAGACTAATATATCACTTTCCTATTTATACCACTATAAGAGGGGGCACTTTTTAACTGGGTTTGGGGGTTTGGGGAGTGGGGTAGGTTTGGGAGGCATTTGTTGCATCCGTCGGTCTCCGACGGCTTCGCCCTGCCTATACCTCTCTACTTGCGGCTCCTCCCACTCACCTTGGACTGATGGCCGCCGCAGCATCTTCTTGCCGACCTCTCCGGTGTGCCTGGACCGGCTATGGTGCTGCCTCCCGCCATTCTCCTTCAAGGTACCTCTAGGGTGCGCACGGCGCCCTCATCTTTATTTCCACATTGGCGCGAACCTCAGGAGCGTCCCCCTCTTCTGACGTCACGACTCCAGGGTATATCTGCCTACTACATTTGCTAGCTCGTTGAGTTAGCAACCAGAACTCATATGGATGGGATTCGCTCTCCGTTCCTAAGCTACTCTGCCACTCCAGCTCTACTGGAACTCTTACTACCCTTCGGGGTCACTAATGGGGTACCCACTCCTCGGGGGCTTCTCTGCTTCTTTCAGGTGCTATCAGGAAAACCGGTACTTCGCTCCTCGAGGACCCATGTTCCCTGTGTCACTGCCTTCAACCTCAACCTTCTACTTGGAAGAATTAACTACAGTCACCATCTGTGAGTACAGAAACATCTCTCTCTACAGTACTGCTTCACCGGAATCAGGTACTCGCTCCTCGAGGGCCTGCTCTCTGCTCCAGTGCCAGACCTCTCGTCTAGTGGAATCTCTGCTACTGCTAGTGAGTACAATGCTACTGAGTCTCTCTGCTCTAAGGGATCAGGTACTCACTCCTCGAGGGCCTGCTCTCCCTGTCTCGGAGCTCTCCTATTCTACTTGGGACTCTGAATGCTATTCTATTGTGTGCTCATAATTCTCAGTCACTTTTCCACTACAGCACTGCCTATAGAAGATCCGCTGTTCCAGCGTCCTTTGAGAGACGTGCCCAGCCGGGCTCTACAACCACTACTCACTACTGCCACCTCTGGTGGTTCCATATACTGTTTAAATAAAGATTCAGTTCTGTGTTTGTCTGTCCAGGACTGCCTCCCGTGGGCGTGGTCAGCTGCCACAGTGTCTAAGGATCCACCCAAACACCACTAACCATAACAGCGTTATTACATACACAGTAAAAGGTACGAACAGAAAGTTGTCATCACTGAAGATTTTCTGCTGTTTGAATCAATAAAGGTAGCAGAGGAGTTGGTTTGTACAATGCACTCTCTACTTAGCTTCAAACAAGCTAGATAGACAGTACATTAAGCTAGGTAGAGAGTGCATTGTTCAAATCAATTCCTCTTGTACCTTTCATAGATTCAAACAGCAGAATAGTGAGCCTATTTGCAGATGCCATAAAAATGTGCAATAAAGTATACTTGTTAGAGAAGCTAGATGAAGATGACTTAAATAAGTGCTTTAATAAAATGCAAAATCATGCATTTGGTTTGCAGAAATCAAAGAGCCAAATATTTTTGGGAGCTGAAGAACTCTAATTGACAAAACAGGAAAGATACCTTGGGCCATCATCTCTGATGATCTCATGGAAGTCAGTGAGACAAAGTAATTGGGAAAGCTAATAGTATACTTTAGTACACAGAGGTAGGACTAGTAGAAAGAAGGAAGTAATATCACCTCTTTACAGGTCTCTGAGAAGACCCCCACCTTGAGAAATATGTTCATGTCTGGAGACAACTTCTACAAAAGGACATTGACAAGGTAGAGGCAATTCAAGGAAGGGCCATCAAAATGGTGCATGGCCTACACTATGAGCCATACACACAAGTCTGAAAAAGCTGAAGATATACTCTATAGAAGAAAGGGGAGAAATGCTAAAAGCATTCAAATATCTAGCACTCTTCAATAAAATAGCAGAAGGAAGCATTTCCATAGAATGAAAAGCTGAAGAATAAGGAGTCATCACAGAGAAGCTGAAGGGAGGAAAGATCAAAAGGAATGTGAGAAAATACTTTTTTTTCACTGAGAGAGTGGTGGACACCTGAGCCGGACGTCTAGTAGAGGTTATATGAACAGAAACAGTGGCAGAATTCAAGCAAGCATGGGATAAAAGCAATGAAGTGAGACTGGGCGTCCCAGCTAAGTTGGCAGGATAAATGTATCCTGCTAACTTATACCAGATAATCAGTATCCTAAACTTAGCTGGCTATCTTAGCTGGATATTGCAAAATATCTGGGTTTATTCAGGTAACTTAGCTGGATAAGGGGCCTTGTCCTCAGAACAGCACCAGGTTATCTGGCTAAGTTCTAGCCAGCTAACAACTTAGCCAATAACTGAAAGGCATGCAGCATATGGGAAATTTCAAATGACATTTGTCCGGCTAATTATCCAACTTATCCATCCAAACTTGTTGAAGAATATCAACCTGAATGGACCCTTAGTGGCAGAGGGAGAGAAGCGCAAGGTGATGCATCCTGGGAAAAATAACTCTTGCTGTAGTTACACGTTAGTATGTTAGGTTCCATATTAGGAGTTACCATCCAGGAAAAAGATCTAGGCATCATAGTGGATAATACTTTAAAATCATCGGCTCAGTGTGCTGCAGCAGTCAAAAAAGCAAACAGAATGTTAGGAATTATTAGGAAGGGAATGGTTAATAGAACGGAAAATGTCATAATGCCTCTGTATCGCTCCATAGTGAGACCGCACCTTGAATACTGTGTACAATACTGGTCGCCACATCTCAAAAAAGATATAGTTGCGATGGAGAAGGTACAGAGAAGGGCCACCAAAATGATATAGGGGATGGAACAGCTCCCCTATGAGGAAAGGCTGAAGAGGTTAGGGCTGTTCAGCTTGGAGAAGAGACAGCTGAGGAGGGATATGATAGAAGTCTTTAAAATCATGAGAGGTCTTGAACGAGTAGATGTGAATCGGTTATTTTCACTTTCGGATAATAGAAGGACTAGGGGGCACTCCATGAAGTTACCAAGTAGCTCATTTAAGACTAATCGGAGAAAATGTTTTTTCACTCAACGCACAATTAAGCTCTGGAATTTGTTGCCAGAGGATGTGGTTAGTGCAATTAGTGTAGCTGGGTTTTAAAAAGGTTTGGATAAGTTCATGAAGGAAAAGTCCATTAACTGCTATTAATCAAGTTGACTTTAGGGAATGACCTCTGCTATTCCTGGCATCAGTAGCATGGGATCTTCTTGGTGTTTGGGTACTTGTCAGGTTCTTGTGGCCTTGTTTGGCCTCTGTTGGAAACAGGATGCTGGGCTTGATGGACCCTTGGTCTGACCCAGCATGGCAATTTCTTGTGTTCTTGTGTTCTTAAAAGACCAGAGAACAAGTAATGCCTGGGACAGCACAGGAGGGCAGGTACAAATGGACAGGCTGAGCTGATTTCAATGATCCTTGTCTGCTGACATCTTCTCTGTTCCTGTCTCATATGATGCCTTTATGTTGTCCTGATGAAAGTGAGATCAGGAGAGGGTTCTCAGAAGGATACACAAAGTAGCACCACAGCTCATTTACATTCACAGTTTTGTGTGTGACTAAGTAGAAGGAGCCTTATGAAACTTTAAATGCTAACATTGCCTCAGTAAAGAAAGAACAATCAGAACAATAAGAAGGATCAGCTAATTTTTTTCCCTGCCAATTGAATTATGTAATCTAATTAAGTACTACTTCTGTTCTGATTATGGATGTATCAGAAATGACTTACTGATAGGGACTGGCATTATTGTTCAGCTGATTGTGAGATAAAATGTTTACAGAAATGAGTTACTGGTAAGGACCCATCTTTTCCAGGCAGCTGTGCTTTGATTTCTAAATGTTTATGCCTGCCATTCCTTTCCAACGCATGATGCAGATTGCAGGCAGAGAGCCCTGATGTGCACAGAGTGTGTGTATAGACAAACCAAATGCAAATGTGTTAGCATGCTGGAGTCAGAAGGACGGGGGGGGGGGGGGGGGGGGGGGATGAGATAGGAGACTGCAGTTGGGTGTTACTATTATTGCTTGAGAATGGTGGTAATGTATAGCACTGCAGTAAGGTAGAACCCAAGAATCAGGGTTCTGAACGGAGGAACTGGGCTATTGCTCTGATAAGGTTTCTATGAACCCTGGGAAATTTGATGCTACAAAAAAAAAAAAATAAATAAATCCCCACAACACTAAATGTTGTATCCGTAGAATACTAATTTCAATTTTCAAGTCTCTTCAGAATAATAAAATAGACAAGCATTGCATGTAAAAAATAAAAGATGGGTTTTAAATGTTGCTTTAATATGATTTAAACTGACTTTCTCTGATTATAGCCTTATTCATTTTAACCTTGTTTACAGTAAAAGAAATACTATTCCTGAAGCTTCTTTGTCTTATGCATGTACATGTCTTGAGAAGATTACAAGCTCAAGGGAATAAGGGCCATCTCTGTGTATGTGTACAGCGCTGCTTATATCCGGTGGCGCTATAGAAAATGATCAGTTGCAGATGTGCATTACACTATAGCAATGAAAATTAAAGAACTATTATGGCAAAACTAGAGTGCAGCTTATTATTATTATAATAAGCCTCATTTATTATTCATAAGAACATAAGAAGTTGCCATACTGGGTCAGGCCGAGGGTCCATCAAACACAGCATCCAATTTTCAACAGTGGCCAATCCAGGTCACAAGTACCTGGCAAGTACCATGTTACTAAAGCCAGTAATAAGCAGTGGCTCTTCCCTAAGTCAACTTGATTAATAGCATTTAGTGGACTTCTCCTCCAGGAACTTATCCAATCTTTTAAAACCCAGCTACACTAACTGCCCTAACCACATCCTTTGACAATGAATTCCAGAGCTTTATTGTGCATTGAGTTAAAAAGATTTTTTTTTCAATTTGTTTTAATTGTGCTACTTGCCAACTTCATGAATTGCCCCCTAGACCTTGAAAGAGTAAATAACTGATTCACATTTAACTGTTGTAGTCCTCTCATGATTTTATAGACCTCTATCATATCCCCCCTCAGATGAACAGCCTTAACCTCTTTAGCCTTTCCTCATAAGGGAGTCGTTCCATCCCCTTTATCATTTTGGTTGCCTTTCTCTGTATCTTCTCCAGTGCAACTGTATCTATTTTGAGATGCAGCGACCAAACTTGCACATTGTATTCAAGGTGTGGTCTCACCATGGAGCGATACAGAGGCATTGACATTCTTCTTTCTATTCACCATTCCCTTCCTAATCATTTCTAACATTCTGTTTGCTGAAGCACTAGGTGAACTAGGTGGGGGCCTAGGGGTGGCAGCAAAAGAGAAGAGACAGCTGCTGCCGTGGCTGTCTCATCTCTCTTGCTGCTGACCAACGAGCGACCCGTCCATCCTCACCCGACCCAACTACCGGCTCAAGTCCAGTTGGGTGAAGTCTAGCGTGCATAGGGGTTTTTTTTGTGTCCGTTTTGTTTTTGGATTGGGGTGTGCCATTTCGGTCCACTCCCAGATCCAAATTTTTTTTCCCATTAATTTCACTTTAAAAAAATAACCCAAACCCACCCAACTGTTCAAATTGAATTAAGTATAAAGTCCCTCCCCGCAAGACTTGCCCCATGTCCCTTGTGGTCCAGTGGGGGGCCCGGCAAAGGACGACCCCTACCATGTGATAGGATCCAGCCAATGGCAACGGTGGTCGCATCACATGGTAAGAGCAAAAGGCCGCCAACGCCATTTTGATCATTGGCAGCCAATGCACCTTGCACCGGCCCTGATGGAACCTAACATCATCTAAGTACAGCAAAAAAACTCAGGAGAAACTTGCATTGAGTCTCTCACAGCGGGATATTAGTCGTCAATGACTTGATTGCACTTCTAAGATGGTATTTTTAAACAATGTCTATGCCTGTTGTACACGCTTAACCTTTGTAGCTGCACCTTTCAGTTTTTTCTAACCATTTTCTTCATTTTATCAAAGTTTCCCCTTTGAAAATTTAGTGTTAGAGCTGTACTTATTGTCCCCCTTCCAGTCATTAGTTTAAATTTGATCATGTTTTGATCACTATTACCAAGTGGCCCCACCACCGTTATCTCTCGCACCAAATCTTGCATCCCACTAAGAATTACATCTAAAATAGCTCCCTCTCTTGTTGGTTCCTGAACCAATTGCTCCATGAAGCAGTCATTTATTCCATCCAGGAGCTTTACCTCTCCAGCATGTCTTGATGTTACATTTACCCAGTCAATATTGGGGCAATTGAAGTCTCCCATTTACTACACTGCCAAAATGGTTAGCTTCCCTCATTTCTCTTAGCATTTCATCATCTGTTTTATCATTTTGACCAGGTGGATGGTGGTATACTCCTATCACTAAACTCTTCCGCCAACACATATGGGATTTCTATTTTCTACCCATAAAGATTCTACTGTGCACGTAATCTCTTGCAGAATCTTTATTCTATTGGACTCTATGCCATCCCGAGCATAAAGCACCCTTCCCCGCCATCACCACCAAGTTGATCCTCCCTAACATTGCAATATAATTTGTACCCTGATATAGCACTGTCTCATTGGTTATCCTCCTTCCACCATCTCTCACTGCTATACACTCTAATTCTTCCATCTTACTTCTTAGACTTCTGGCATTGGCATACCGACATTTCAAAGTGTGTATTTTGTTTGCATTAACGACCTGCTTTTCAGTTGACAGGGATAATTTGGAATATTTACCTCAGGGAATTCTTTACTTATAGGCACAAGGACTATTTTTGCTTTTATTAGAACCTCTCTGTTGGGATGCCCTAACTTTCCTGTTTCATTAGTATCTTTCAAAGATACAGTCCTCCGAACCATGCACTGCTGAGCGACTGTCGGCTTTTCCCCTTGTTCTAGTTTAAAAGCTGCTCTCTCTCCTTTTTAAAGGTTAGTGCCAGCAGCCTGGTTCCACCCTGTTTAAGGTGGAGCCCATCCCTTCGGAAGAGACTCCCCCTTCCTCGAAAGGTTCCCCAGTTCCTAACAAAACTGAATCCCTCTTCCCTGCACCATCGTCTCTTCCCCGCATTGAGACTCGGAGCTCAGTCCGGGTGACTTCATTTGCTGTATCTGGCAGTCAGAGATGGGTTGACATCGGTGCTCTGCTGAGGCCAGCGCATGCTTATATATTCCCCTCAGAAGAAGGAGACTTCTGTAATGAGTAGGATTGCTGGAGAATTGCTTGAGTTGAAAAATGATTGTACCTCCAGGCAGGCCCTTCTACCTAACATAAATAGGTAAAATGGCTTGTTTCTAGACAAGCCGGAAAAATACTTGCTTCCCAGGTAGTAGGCAGGAACTTGCCTTTGACAGGTGCTGTAGGTCTACATAGTAATTATTCTCAGAACTGTACATTGGCTGTGTGAGGCTCAGATTAATTTATCCCCCAACATAAAAATGCTCAATGCAGTTAGCAGAAAAGTATAAAATTATAACACTAGAACTTGTATGTTTTTAGGTTTCATTATGTCTCATGTTTTTAGGTTTTCCCTATGGATCCTTTTGTACATTGCCTAGTGTATAGGTGATAAATACATTTTAAATAAAGTTAAAAGTTAAGGTTAAATTTGACTCTTGATGTGAAGGAAAAGGCAAGCACTGTTAGCATGCAAGAGAGGAGTAAGATAGATCCGCGGGAGAAGTGAAAAAAAAAGAAATCTGTTGCTATCGATATGTAGAAGCATCTGATTTGGCCTGATCTCCCCCGCCTGACTGGTGGTAACGACCAAAAATAGACCCTTGTGACTAACAAAACTGTTTTGTCTTGTTTTGTTTTATCTTGGCATGAGGCTGTCTGGGGAAATGGAAGCTTCAGGAATGAGTGCCATTCAGTGATAACATGAGCAGCAAAAGCTGACTTTTAATGATTGGTTCGGGACCCTGCTCTGCCTGTGATTCCACGGCGCTCCTCTGTGACACCGTACACAACCTCAAGTGGCCAGGCAAAAGAGGACTGTGACAGGAAACGTGTTTGAAATACAATTTTACAAAATAGATAAAAATATATTATGAGTGTAATGCTCTCCTCCCCCCCCCTCCCCTTTTGCTAGGAGCCACATTTCGGAGACCACAGAGCTCTTTTTCACAGTTCAACATCTGGAAACTGGATTTGCTAATGGGGGGGACAGGCTAACCTGTAAGGCCCAAGGGATCACACTCAGGCACTCCGAAAATAGTCTACACTTCAAATGTTGTGTTGCAAACCCAAATTAAGTTTTACTGAAGAAAAATAACTCCAGCAGTACAAAAAAAATAATAAGAAGACAGTGTTAGAGAGACACACTATCAAAATGCAGTTGTCCTCTTAAATTGCTTGAGCAATTGGACAAGACTCAGGGGAGCTCTCCTAACTCTCCCCCCCCCCCCCCCCCCCCAAAAAAAAAAAAAAATCTTCTCCCATAGACACCTTTGGAAGCCAGAAAATTCCTCTTCACGCTCTCAAACACAGTAGCACTTACATGGACTTCCTTTAACCCTCTGACCTTGGGATTACAAAGCCTCCTATTCTGCTTCCCTTGTGCAACCAGTCCAACCTTAATATGGAAAAGAGAGGAGAACCTCCCTTTGACTTCCAGGAGCCTTGGAGAGCCACAGCCCTTTGGCAACCTCTAAAGTAGTCTAGGAGTCCCCCTTTTTAAAACCTTTGTTCTCTATCCCACCCTACTCAGATAATCTCTAATGACCCTTAGAACCTCCTATTGATGGAATGTCCCTCTGTTTCATTAAGGGAAAGTAATAGGAGCTTCTGCTGTTTCCCTTTTGCTACAGGACAATGGAAAGCAGACCATATGTTGTACGGGGTGGGGAGGGGGCCTGTGAATTGCACCAGCGGATGTAACTAAACCACACCACTCAAAGGCTTGGCCCTGTGAGCAATGTGCTCCTCCGGCAAATAATAACTGATTGCGGTGGGCTGGCAATGTGACACCCTTCAGGCAGTGGCACTTACGGCCAAAGGCATATTGGCCCGAGAGTTGCTACGGCTCTGAGTCAACCAGTGATTTTAGTGCTTTCGCACTTCAAAATAATGCATGTACATCTTTCTTCTTGCAAATTCTTTTAATTCCTATCCGTCTGATCTCCACCCAATCTTCCTGTTATGCAGGGGCGACGTAGATTCCCAAGCCTAGCATTAAGATCTCCAGCTTTAATGAAGTAATCACTTTCCTTCTGTTTATTCACCTCCTCAGTAATGTTCCAGTTTCTTCATCTTTCCGTTCTTCAGGGGCATCTTTCCAATTGTAGTCAAGTGGCCACCAGTGATTTTCACTCTTACCATGACAGTTCTATGGCTCATAAAAACAGAATACACTTCACTCTACATTTCTATTGCCGGTCTTGGAAGACAGCTACTCCGCAGCCTTTTCCAACATTTTTATTTATTCCCTCTGTATATCATTTATATAATCTCCTTTTATTCCTCAGAGTTTCTTCATAGTCTCTGTAATTACTGCTAAGTCAATTTGTTTTATTCCTAGCACTTTCATGAGCTCAATTTCTTTTAGTCCAGGATTGCCGACGTTCCTTGTTGCAGGTTTCAGTATCTTCGCAGTCCTAATTCCGCTGTCTTTTCCTTTTCCAGGTTTAAATGTTGTAGCCCCTTTAAGCTTAATTCTATTTTGAAGTTTATGAGTGAGATCATTTGGAGGTGAGCAGGCTGCAGGAGTTGGGAGAGAAGGGATGGGGGTGGGGGCAGGAGGGAGGATATAAAATGGGAGGGGGAGGGGGTGAACAAATGCCAGGTAGTGGTGACTGAAGGTTCATGGTGCCAAATTCCAGCCCTGGCTCTAATTCAACTGGAGGTACAAGAGAGCAGGAAGAAACTACCAGGTTAAAAAAAAGGGGGGGGGGGGGAGGGGAAAGAGTGGGGTTCCAGCCGCTCTAATATGACATGATTTGATTATTATATGTGCAATTAGGTGACTAAATGTACAACCCCCACCTCCAGAGACCAGCAGGCTCAGTGCAACAGGTTGGTGGTGGCCATGGGGACCTAGGAGGCCAAATGTTTAGGCAACAGCCATGCTAGTAATAGCCTCTATTTAGATTTTTACAGAGTTTGGTGGTTAGACATGTGGAATTAAGGGGGTCAATAAACTAGCTTGATAGGTCTGTAATGAGCTTTTGAGATTAAGACCAGGGAAAGGAGAGGGTGCTGGCTGTAAGCTAAGTAGAGGATCTAGTATTCTCATCTCCCCAAGATGATAAAGGAGAAAGACAACAAAAACCGTCTTTCTCTGGAGTCCTAGCTTACAAGGATTCAAAATGTATGGCTGGCAGCTGGGATGTATCCTTAGCAGTGTGGAAAGGAGTAACTGGGCAGACTGAATGGGCCACTCGGTCTTTTCCTGCTGTCATCTACTATGCTATTACTGTGTATTTGAATTCTTTTTTCATGGTTGTACATTTGGTATACAGTAAGTGGAGTTGATTACTGCAAGTACAGAGAAAGCCCCATGCATTTCCCATTGAAAACTTCATCATCCCGGTAACCACACGTTGTAACTGAAAAGCCCAGATTAATGGGGGATTGATTGATCGCCACTGAGGTGCTGCTCTCTGTGAATTGCCAATTAGCCAGACATACAATTTAACTGGTAGGAATGAAATTGTAAGATCCTGCTTTGCAGAAATGGATGTGTTGTACAGGAAAGCCTGTGGGGCATGACATATCCAGGCTTTGGTTGTCATTTCATGAAAACAGAGTTGTCTGTTGCAGAAAATAATCCAATGAACGCCGAATGGATTTTCTGTTATTTAAGAAATGACCGAACCTGTGCTGTGATTCCTCAGTTGTCTGGCAATAGCTCCTTGCTGTCAAGGAGAACTTTTAACTTTCTTTTTAACCCTTTCACCAAGATGGAGTTCGCTTCTTTGCTTACCCTCAGCCTAATTTGATACTCATGCAAGTGCAATACATCATGCATGAGCTCTAAATGTGTTGTGCTTTTTTCTTTTTGCCCTTTTGCAACACACAAGCTGTTCTTTGACCTTACCCCAAAGATGCTGGCGACTCAATCTGGGCTGGAACTGTGTCAGTATAGCACTGTATGTTGGCTGTAAAGCAGCAGGAGTCAGATTAAAACTGTAACGGCCTTAGGACACTTTCAGGTGACAGGCTGCAATTTATGGGCGTGCAAGGACTGACTTAAACCAGCATTGCTTCTGACACACATAGCCAGCAACATGGAGAACATGCTCCCTCCCAGAACGGTGTTTTCTTAAAATTTCATCCCGCTGGTTAGTTTATTTATTTATTTTTTCATATTTTTTTCTTTTCTATCTCTGCCTTGCTGAGATCAGTGGCCGCTATGGTTCATTCTTTGCTTTCTGCCTGAGGTATCTGTTATGTCATCTGACCTCTCTCCTTGTCCTTAGTCACACAGAAGCTGTAAGGCAGGGGATGTATGGATGCAAAGCTGGGAAAGGATGATGTAAAATATGTTTGCTTCGATCCTGCACAATTAGCATTCTCAAGTGATAAACTAACAGCTGTACCGGAGATAACCTGAAAACCCGAGGGACGCCTGGCATGCTCCCTCTGCTGTACCGGTTTAGATGTTACTTCTGCCAGAGTATGGGGACATCTTTTCAAAGTGGGACTTTCTTAACCTTTTTTTTAAGGGTTGCTCTGCTCTCTGGATTGGGGGGGGAAAAGGAGTAATTTCTTTCTTTCTTTTTTTTTTTGTTTATTTATACCTTTTTTTTCCCCTATTTGCTGACCTGATCTCTTCGCTTAACAAGAATGTATTCTTGGAAATTCTATATCAAATTTCTAAATATTACAAAAAAGCTGGAAAAGCGCACTGGAAATCATATTCTTAAAGAAGGTTTTCAGATAGTTGTGAGAAACACGGGAGATTACTGCTAGATTACTTGGTAAAAAAAAAAAAAAAATATATATATATATATATCTATATATATATATAGAAGATCACTGCATATGTCACTCAAATTCAGCCAAAACTGGAGGCAAAAGGGAGGCGCTGCTGCTTTAATACAGTAAAGTAATTCCAGCATTTCTGAGTGACCCCCTATCAAAGCACATGAAGCTAATTCATTAGCCATGTAGGCGAGAAGCTGCCTAAAAAATGAGCGTCTCCCATGAGCTGAGCAATACTTGGTAACTATGCAATGGGAACTAAGGAACCTCCTGAGAAGCCCATGCCCATTGGCTTGTTTTGTCCTGCCTATTACGCAATGAATATATTTGCTTTTCTTTAATTGATCATTATCAGATCATCCTTGAGTTATGCGCTATCAGCTCTTACTTTGCTGTTCATAATTGTGTTTTGCTCCAATGATTCACCTGCTGAATTCTAAATGTGCTCAAAGAATAGCTCTTTTAAGAAAAAAAACAATTTAGAGAGCCCATTAAACTTGATTTCTGTGTAATCTCCCTATTAATAAACAAGGTTACACTATGAATGTCATTTAAAGATATTCCCACTTTCCTGATGCCAGCAGATGGCTTTCATATCTGGAGCTCTGAGGGTCAGAGTGTTTCTTTACAGACCTTGAGCGATACTATTGAATTGTGGATAGTGAATACATTAGAATATAACAACTTAAGAACTGCCATGCACTTCTTAATGTATTTCAGTCTCCCTAGCTTTCATCACAGAGCCCCTTCTCTTCTACCTTGTGAAAAATACCCAAATGTTATTTTTTCCCTCCAAATTTTGGTTGCCTAATGAGTTGTTTAAAGATTTAGCAAAGACTTTGGATATTTATTTGTGTAAGGAACTTAAAAAAAAACAAAACCCCAAAAACGTGTCCCTTCAGTTTCCTACCGCAGGTTTTCGGCTTCTGGCTCCATTGGAACTAGCTTCTGTTGCTACAGTGCCGTAAGCCTTCATCTGCAGCTTCCTGGGGATTTTTCCCTTCTGTTATATAAATACTTCTCTCCCTACCCCTCCCCCCCCCCCCCACTGCCCCCACCACCACCTAACCCAGCTATTGCAACAACAGTGTGTTGTTATGTTCAGAACGCTTTATCTTCTAACCGTAAGTGATAAATATCTGTCCTGTCTTCATTTCTTTATCTCAGCTGGATGTCTAGGGTTCTCTGCTCTGTGTCATAGGATTCGTGTTTGAATTTTTGTGCCTAGGAAGTGGGGGAGGAAGAGAGAAAGTGGGGATATAAGTTTTTGCTGTGTTTTTATGTTTTTTTGCATTGGTTATGACCTTCACTTACTCACGTGCCTACAGACAGTCCTCAGGCCTGGGATGCTGGAACCAGGGTTCCTCCAGACCTGTCAACCCTACCCCAGCAGCTCCATGGTGCCTTCTGTTTCACATGTACCACATCTCTGGCCTTTGTTTTAAATCCGTCATGCGTATTTGAAACTTGTTTTCACCTTCATGTTCGTCAAATATTTAATCTTCTGTTGTACTTTTTGAGGCAGTCATTTGTAAACTAAGCTCTGTGCTTGTAAGTGAATTTTCAAATGTAAACTGCTCTGAAATTTCAGGGGGCCAAGAGGAGAGTGGGTACTCGGGTAACCATGTGCTTTGCAGGTGCATGGATGAGGTACTTGTGGGAATTTCAGTATAAAATCCCGGCCCCCAACCTCAGTCCCTCCCCTTTTCACCAGGGATAAACGTGCAGACAGAGTGCACATATTTAAATGATGGTTTTATCTGAGTCCCTAGGGCCCAGGGACTCAGATTCTAAAACATCAAAGGAGTTGATGTCTTTCATGGAGAAAGAACAGTAGGACCATCTGTGTGTCCTCAAGGAGGAATGAATCTGCACTCATTCCCAGGAAGGAGGCGCATTGACGGTGGAGAAAACAAGAGGCACCAACAAAGGAGACCATGACCATCTCAAGGAGATTCACAGAGGAGGAGAAGGAGTCTGGAGCGCACCCTTAAGGTACTGCAATAGAGACGAAAGGAAATTACTAAATAACAGGATTGGAAAGTATGAAGTTGGGACTTTGCAATAACATCTGAATCGGAACACACTTTTCCATTTAATAATTGGGAACGAAGCTCAAAACTACTTCACAGTAAGAAATGGACTAGATCAAAAGGATGACAATTGGCTTCATTCATCCACTCAAATAACTCAGAAGAGAAGAGTCACAAATGTATTAAGAATATAAGTTGTGAAACTGCCATAGGGTGGTGCTGCAAAAGGCTTCCTGAGTTACAATAATTGTTTAAAAGTAGGGATGGGCAACAATTTTTTACACAAGGCCACAAAAGTAGCTTTTACCATCTCCTGGGGGATCTGGTCGAAGAGCAGGAGGGTCCCCCTATCCCTGGTGCAGACAAAAACTTGCCCCGCCCCCCTTTAAGTCTCCAGGAGATTTATTTCTAAGAGAAGGGATGAGAGGCTGGGACCTGAGTGGCTGGCTGCACATCTCTCCCTGCTTCTGCTTCTCTGTTCCTCTTTCTTCCAGCCTCATCGTCAGCTGCTCTTATAAGCAGCTGATCCTTTTTTTTTTTTTTCCAATTCTTATGGACCCAACTTCCAAGTTCACCAATGTCCACTGTTTATAGGACAGTGGCAAAACCAGAAGCCAAGCCACGGGAATAAAAGAAAAGTATGATCAGCTGTTCGCAAGAACAGCTGATTGTGGGGCTGACAGGAAGGAGGAAGAAAGAGGCAAGGGTGATAGGAGGCGCTCAATATCTGGAACCACCAGAGGCCAAGATACTTGGTGCTGCCAAAGACTAGAGCAGCGGTTCCCAAACCTGTCCCGGGGGGACCCCCAGCCAGTAGGGTTTTTAGGATATCCGCAATAAATATGCTTAAGATAAATTGGCACGCAATGGAGGCAGTGTATGTAAATCTGTCTCATGCATATTCATTATGGATATCCTGAAAACCCGACTGGCTGGGGGTCCCCCAGGACAGGTTTGGGAACCTCTGGGCTAGACGAAAGGCTCTCACAGGCCAGAGTTTGCCCGCCCCTGGTTTGAAAGAGTACCATTATAAGTTATATTATTGATAATTACTCCCATTGTATTTTTATTCTTACTTTATTGTATTCTTGTTTTATCTTTGTTTTATTTTTTGGTTTATTTATTTATTATTATTTTATTATACTCCTACCTATGTTATTATTGTAAACCGCTTTGAACAGTAATATTACTGGTAAAACGGTATAGAAATGTGTTAAATAAAATAAATAAATGATATATTTTAGCCAGACAGATTTTAGCTCCCATTCGCAGAACCTTATGATAATTTTAGAATCTCACTGAACTTCCATAGTCGAAGAGGGACTGTGCTTTCCCATCCCCTTCTTCCCACCTCACTGTTCTGCGGAGAATATGGTGTTGCCGCCACTCTTCTTTTCCTTTTTTTGTAAAATTAACATTTTTAAAAAATAAGAGCTCAGAAGGAATTTTGTACCTAGAGAAAATTACATTTTACTTTGGCAGACGCCTACACTGCGTTGTCATCTTTAGCTTATTGTCTGTTTGGCAGCTTAATTCTTTTTCTGACTCACATGTACCTAAACATCCCTTCCTAATTCCTAAGTAGCGTGGTTATTTTTCTTTCCCAAGTTCCTGGTCTTATTATTTGACTTACACTGAATTATTTCTTTTTCACAGGGCCGGCAAGTTTCACACCGGTGCGAGTGCGCAGATTCGCGCACATTCGTCAGCACACGCCCAGGGATGCAGCCATCTTATAACATATGCACGCACGTTATAACATAGCCTGGCTGCATGCACGCGCGCCAAATTTTAAGTGGGCGCGCGCGCAAAATGCCGCTTCTAGTGCATAAATCAGGGGATTTTAAAAGGGGCGTGTTCCCACGCCATTCCCAGTTTAACCAGTTTATACCCAATTCGCCCAGTTAAGAGAGAGGTTCTTCAAACCCCCCCCCCCCTAGTTTAATAGCCTTCCTCCCCCCTGTTAGCCCCAACCCTTAAAACCCCGCAGATCTGTCTAGTTTTCATTAATTTTTAACTTACACGGCATCCGTAGCAGAACTCAAGCTATGCAGCAGGGACCTCGGTGCGCACCAGGTTGCGTCAGTATTTACGCGCACGTCTTAGGGTTCACACCCCAAAATGCCCACGTCCTGCCCACCTCCCCACCCCTTTTAGAAAACTTTGGAGATGTGTGCCCTGCGGGAGATACTCCACCTATCTCAGCAGCTTTTAAAATCCGCTCAGCGCTCATGAGCCCAACTTTTTCGCAGATCTCCAAATTAATGCATGCATCGGGCTTTTAAAATTTACCTCTTATTGTGCCACTCCCCACCCCTCAAGATTTCCAAGACCCCATGAAGCATTTCAGCATCTGCTGCAATATTTGCATCACGTCTCATTATTTCAGTGCTAATAATAAAAACATCAATGTTACCATTTATTTCTTTAGTAAATTATTAATAACCACATAATGAAAAGAAGGGAATCCAGTAAGGATCCCTCTGGCACTCCACTTAACACCCTACACCAGTCAGTACATAGGTATTGATCACTGCCATCTGCCTCCTACTAACTATTTTATAACCTTCTGTGGCAGAGTGTACAGATGGCACAGCAGGAATCAGATGAAAATTAGGTCCACTATAAGCAGGCAGAGCCACACAAAGTATACTGAGGAAACCCCCAGGGGAGAAAGTAAAAGAAGTAGAGGTGGGAGTTCCACTGTAAGAACAGAGAGGGCCCTGGGAGTTGGAGTGCTGAAGAAAGGGAGGGTGGGGACTTCCACCCTACATTCCAAAAAGGGGATATAAAGAAAGAGGACAGGACTCAAGGGGGACAGAAGGAACTTGACTGTGGGAGAAAGACAGCCTGCAGATCAGGAGCAGAGTTAGTAAAATGAAATGTAATATGCATAGTTTATAGTTTATTTGGTTTTATATACCGTTACATCAGTCGTTAGACCATCACAACGGTGTACATTAACATAATTCGATACATACAGTTAACTATATACTAAAATTAAATACGTCATTTAGTTAGTTTCCTACACTCAATGACATCTTAAAATCTTAAAAACCTCAGAAATAATAAACTTAAAAATTAACTACTATATTATCAAATAACAAAAATTAAATATACTAAACTAAAATTAACTATGAAATAAAACATTGGTATAAAACAGTAATAAATCTTAAATTAATATTGTGTCATGGATATAATAGTAGTATACTGTTTGGATCTCATGCTTCTGTGTATGCACACGTAAAGAGCCATGTCTTTAAGTCTGTTTTAAATTTCTTAGTGTCTGTCTGCTGTCTTAAGGTAGCTGGTAATGTGTTCCACAGTTTAGGACCCGCGATGGATATTGCTCTGTCCCGAACTGCGCTGAGTTTTGCAGATTTAACAGTTGGAATAGATAGAAGACCTTTATTACTGGAACGGAGTTCTCTATGTGGTACATGCAAACGTATTGGGGGGGGGGGGGGGGGGGCAGGAGTTGAAGGGCTCCAGGGATGGAGGACTAGGGGGACCTGCTAGGCCAGACATGAAAGGGAGGGAATAACAATATGGGTGGTAATAGACGATGCCCCACAGAGGAACTAATCGACTGAAGGAGCACGCAGATCCTCATCCCCCTGGCACTAGCTAAGCCCCAGTGATGGAATGAATGATTTAGACTCTATTTGCTGGAAGTATGAGCATGGGGAATTGCATTCATACCCTATTGCCTTGGTAAGGTTGAAAGTGGTGACCATGATGGTGGCAATTGTAGTGGAACTTCCTTTCCTAATAGTGATTGGGTAGGATTAGGCCACCTTCAAGATTCTGGTGGCCAACAGATAGAAGTGTGTTCTCAACTAGGCCCAAGCCCAGGAGATGATGGGTCCGAAAGATTTACCCTTGAGGATATAATCCCATTTTCAGATCGGGAGATTTATTATCCCAAAGGTCATAGCCCCAAGATAAGGAGGAAATGGGTTGAGAAAAGGAAAGGGCCTAGAGTGGCAGAATCAGGAGAAGTGTCATCAGCTTACCAAGTATGGGGAGAATGGTGCCTGATGATTAGGGTTGGGGGGTTATTGAGAAGATCCCACTATTCTGCAGGAGCAAAGAGGAGACCCTGCCCTACGGAACTTCCCCAACTTGTCCTGTGGCCCCCAGAGCTAGTCAAGTTTTCAGGACATTTTGATTTGTCTCATTTTTTTCTTTGTGTTTTCTTAATTTCTTTTTCATTTTGTTGTTTATTCCGGTATGTTTGAACCAAAATAAACACCAAAGCAAACAAAAAAAATTTAAAAAGAAAAAAGAGCACTCATTGGCTGTGAAGTTCTCAGGACAGATTTGGTAAGCTCTGGTGACTTAGATTGTGGTGATGAACAGTAGCCTAAATGGAGCAAGAGCGATTCCCAGTGACTCTTACCCTGCTGGGTCTCAATTTGAATCGGCAGGCCCTGAAGGATGGTACCATTTTCCTGTACAGCCATACAGGAATGTGGGTGGTTTGTGCTTGAAGATCAGGTTGCTTTGTACCAGCTGAAATGTATGTGCAGGCTTTGTCAGTTAGGTTCTTATTGAAAATTGACCCTGTACATCTAAAACAGGAATGACTGCATCAGATACGTTCATGTGGTTACAGCAAGTTTTGCTTTGTTTTCATAAATGTGCTCAGGAACTCATAACTGGGAAGGGAGATGGCAGAAAGAGATATCTCAGATTATCAGCTTGCCTGTGCTTTTATCATAACGGCTCCTTTCTGGATCTCATTCTTAGATCTTTTTTCAAACTCTCACACAGATACAAACATGCATACAGGCTCAAACACAAACACACACACACACAGCCCCGAGAGCCTCCTCTCCACCATGGCCCTGCAAGCCTCATCTTCTCTTTGGGCCATGGTGGGATGGGCTCCACTATGATCCGCCGGTCTTCCTGCATTGGGGCGGGCCAGATTTGGAGCAGAAGATGTGCACATCCTCGGGAAAGGTCGTGCACAGGTGCGCACGCACATAAGGAGCACTGAGGCCTCCTTATTTTCAGCTGCTGGAAGGTTGAGCTCCACCAGCAGCCCTCAGCCTGTTTTCTTCGGCCACTGGCCTCCTTCACTTCTGCTGCCGGGTGGGATGGGAACCCCCGGTGACCATGAGGCCTTTTCTTGGCTGGGCGGGATGGGATCCCCTGCCTCCGGGTGCCCCCCTTCAGGGAGGTGTCAGGACACAGTACAGTAATGGGTTAATTAATTTATTTAAGACTTCTAAAACTTTTAATTAGCTTAAAAATGATGAAACCTCTTTTTCAGAGATTTTGTTATATA
Source organism: Rhinatrema bivittatum (assembly GCF_901001135.1). NCBI lineage: Eukaryota > Metazoa > Chordata > Amphibia > Gymnophiona > Rhinatrematidae > Rhinatrema > Rhinatrema bivittatum. The sequence continues at coordinate 100,353,213 of NC_042624.1, read as the reverse complement.
AGGGGGGGGAGGGGAGACAAAATAGTTATTTCACTTTAAAAGCCATTCTAACCCATTCTCAGAACTATTTCTTCTCATGACATCAGCAAGAGGAAGGATTTACCATCAGGAATACCTTTATCCTACAGTTACAGAATCTGGGCTGAACAACAGTTGGCACTGCTCAGGATTTTCAAAAGGTTGTGCGCGCCAAGCCTGCCCCGAGCCGCGCTGCCTTCCCCCGTTCCCTCCCAGGCCGCACCGAAACCAGAAAGTAGAGGGGTGGCAATTGTAGTGGAACTTCCTTTCCTAATAGTGATTGGGCAGGATTAGGCCACCTTCAAGATACTGGTGGCCAACAGATAGAAGTGTGTTCTCAACTAGGCCCAAGCCCAGGAGATGATGGGCCTGAAAGATTTACCCTTGAGGATATAATCCCATTTTCAAGCCTGCCAAGTATGGGGAGAACCGTGCCTGATGATTAGGGTTGGGGGGGGGGGGGGGGGGGCGGGTTATTGAGAAGATCCCACTATTCTGCAGGAGCAAAGAGCTCCGAAATCGGAGCGGCCTCGGAGGGAACTTCCCTATCCCCCCACCCCATCTTCCCTTCCCTTCCCCTACCTCCCCCTCCCTTCCCCTACCTCCCCCTCCCTTTCGCTTGTTTTGTTTTTGTTTTAAAACTTACTTCAGCCCTGGGGCTGAAGTAAGTTGTGCGCACCGGCCGATTGCCCACGCACAATCCCCAGCACAGCAGCAAATGGCCTCTGAGCCAGGAGCCTCTGACCCCACCCTGCCAGGCCTTTTGAAAAAATAGGCCCGGCGCACGTAACCTTTTGAAAATCCTGCCCTTTCTGTGCAAAGGTGGTTTGGTAAGGGAAGTACCACAGTGGTGGCATTGCTGCTTGATGTCTCTAATATTTTTGAGAGAGAAAAGAGTGATTTCCTTCATAGTACCTGCAGAGACAAGATTAAAGAATGAAAGGTTTATCACATACTTAAACACTGTGAAATGTAGCTACATTTCAATATTATAGACTGTTTACACATACAAGAATCTAGTTGTATTATTTACAAGTGATAATCTGAAGTTTGGAGAGAAAAAGCTGAGTGCCTGTATTAGCACTTCATTACATATCCTCCCTCTTTGTCATCTTAGTGAAAAGGAAATGTAATTATCATTTTCTTTTAAAACCCTAGCTAGTTACCAGTACAACAAATCATCTGGACAACACTTAGTCTCCTTTCTAGTTTTCCATTTTCTGAAGATTTTCTTGCGTTAGTGTGGTTAGGTAGCTTTTTCTTTTTTTTCATTAAAGTACAGCTCAGTGCAAGCTGAAAGACACACTATCAAGAAGTCTCCCGAATCCTGATGTAGCTGAACGTTCTTCCAGTGCCTCTCAGCTACTCAAGCTGCGAACGCCAACAACGCTCTCAATATTCCTCTCTAGACTCTAGAGAGAGGATACATCATCGCACAATGACAATGAACGCAAGCCTCCCGCACCCACCCCTGCACAGCCTCCTCTTGCTCTTCCTTCTGGCCTGATTCCTCCTGCTGCCATGGTTTTCTTCTTCTGCTGCTGCTGTGCTAGGTGCTGCTTCTGCTTTCGCTTTAAGCTTGCTGCTACACCACTGTACTGTGGGAGAGAAGGCAACGGTAGAGGAAGGGAATGCCGTCGTCATGAAACACCAGCACAGCCAGGCCCACCACACCGGCACCAGGAGTCTGCATAGATCACACACCCCAAAAGCTGGATATGGCAACAAGGCTTATTTTGGATATATTAATGAGAAAAGGAAGTACAAAAATGAGTCTGTAAGACTTAAGAGGTGAAGGGCGGAATATGTAGAGGCTGATGAGGAGAAAGTGGAATTGTGTAAGAAATATGTTTGTTTAGTGTTCACTGAAGAAGGGTTGGAATAGGACCATAGAAACTGCATAAATAGGAATGGAAGTGAGCTCAAACTATTTTCAGAAGCCTGGGTTCGCAAAGAGCTAGCATAACTAAAAGCAGATAAAGCAATGGGACAGGATGATATACACCTAAGGGTATTAAGGGACTTTAGGGAATTTCAGCAGCTCCGCTCTCTGACCTTTTAAATGCTTCTTTAGAGTCAGAAGTGGCTCCAAAGAACTGGTGATAGGTAGATGCTATTTCTCTTCACAAAAGTGGAATTAAGGAGGAATTTGAGACCTGCAGGCCAGTTAGTCTGACCTCAATGGTGAGTAACGTAATAATGGAATCCCTATTAAAACAGGGTAGTGCAGTTTCTGGAATCCAACAGATTACAGGATCTGAGGCAGCAAGAACGTACAAGAAAGTGGAATATGAAGGGCAAAATATTTTGGTTTTCCAGGATTATTCAGCACAGGTAGTCACTAAATGGAAAAAAAATGTCTCCATACTGTGCACAGCTGATACAGAAAGAGATAAAATTCACTTTCTAATATCTTGCATGCTTGCGAGTATTTCAATTCAAAAAAGAGTAAATCATTCATGGCCAAATTAGACTGAGTGGCATATAGATTGGCATAGTATTTTGGTTGTGGATGTTGATTGCCTATTTTAACACACATTTACAGAAATAATATTGATGTCTTCGATTTTTGAGGTGTGGAGGACAATAATTAATTTGAAGGCCAATGATTTGTTTCATTGGCTTTTAACAAAATGGGTGAATTTAATTCTACCACAATGAACAAGATGGAATTGTTATCTGAAAGGACTGTAAGACGTGTTTTATTTAAACCAGTCTGGAAAGCATGGGTGTTCTTAAAGTAGATCATGGAAGCCTAAATACTCACCTTTGATGTTTCTTGTTAATCCAATGTTTAAACCCAGCATGTAAAATAAAATATTCTTTACATGGAAAGAGAAGGATATTGGCTAAGATGTATTATATCTTTCCAGCAATTTAAAAACAAATTTAGCAATAATAAGTAACAGCTTTTTGACTTTCTCCAGGTTAGACATTTCTTCATGATGAATGAAAGGAATATTCATAGTTTAGCAGACAGAAATTGTGTATTAGAGTTTTGGAGAGCCTTGACCAAAATAAATAGGATATCCACTTGGTATTCTTTCAGGGATTTCAATTTGAGAGACAGGATATATGAACAATATAGTAAATATTGGCAGAAGAACTTACATGTTTCATTGGAAATAGAGGCTATAGAATTTACTTTGAACAAATGCATACGGTTCTATCTAATATTCGATTAAGGGAAATGCAGATAAAAATCTGGAACACAGAATAGAATATATAAAATGAAGATGGTTGACTCAGATATCTGCTCAAATATAATTCAAGGAAAGGTACCTTTACACATTGTATGTATGCCTATAAGCATATTTTGAAATGATGCACTGAATATCACGTTTCAGGTTTTGGTGCCTTTAGATAGTGTAAGAGCTTTATTTGGTTTAAAAAAAAACTGAGGACGAATTCATAGGTCCCATTCAGAATGGGCCAGATTTTAAGAGGAACGCCCAATTTTATAACATGTGTGCGCAGCCACGCGCATGTTATAAAATCCGGGGTCAGCGCGCAAGGGGGTGCACACTTGTGCACCTTGCGCGCGACGAGCCCTAGGGGAGCCCCGATGGCTTTCCCCGTTCCCTCCGAGGCCGCTCCGAAATCGGAGCGGCTTCGGAAGGAACTTTCCTTCCGCCCCCCCGCACCTTCCCCTCCCTTTCCCTATCTAACCTGCCCCCCAGCCCTATCTAAACCCCCCCACCACCTTTGTTTAATAAATTGCGCCCATTGGTTGTGCGCGCCGGCCAAGTGCCGGCGCGCGATCCCCTGGCATGGCCGCTGTGCTGGAGGCCTCGGTCCCGCCCCCGCCCCCGCCCCGCCCCTTTCACAAAGCCCCGGGACGTACATGCGTCCCGGGGCTTGCGCACGTCGCCGGGCCTATGCAAAATAGGCTCGGCGCCCGCAGGAGTGGTTACGCGCGTAAATCCTGAGGATTTACGCGCATAACCCTTTGAAAATCTGGCCCAATATGTTCCACTGGATAGGGGAGGTTGTACCTACCAAAACATTCTGGTTTAAGCAAATGCTTGATGTTTTGCTAATGGAGAAAATAAATATAGAGAAGAATGCATTAAAAAGTTTCAAGAAATTTTTGGAAACATTGGAATCCCTTTATTAAAAATGTGCCTCAGAAATATCAAGGGATTTTTATTGGCAGTGTAGCTGAAGCTAATACATTTGAATGGGTTCAGTATGACTTTCAAATATTTCTTCTCCATGAAATTCTATAGATATTGTGCTTTGCGGTACTATTAAATTTGAAGAAATAGTTTGTCACTGCCATGCAGGCTGGTTAAAGGTGATCCCCAGGCAGAAGCAGCACAGGACACACAGGTCTTCTGCCTGACCAGCTACCTCCCCCGTGGGTTCAGCCCGCAGGTACTGGGGGCTGGCAGGACTTCGCTGGTGGTGCCCTTAGGGCAGGAGTATACGCAAAGACGAGGCAGGCCGAGGCTGGGCAGGCAGCGAGCAAAGCGGTGTCGAAGGTCAGGCCAGGTCATGAATGAGAAGTCAGCCCAAGGCAGAGGAATGACGGGGCAGACAAGGAGACAGGAATGGGGAAATGAACACGGAGCAAAGGCAGGTCAAAACTGGAACAGAGTGCAAGGCAAGGCGGGGACCAGACGGACAAGATGCCAGAGGGACAAAGACAGGAACAAGGAAAATTAAGGGCAGGTCAAACAAGAAACCAAGGCCAGTACAGGGGCAGGACCAGGGCAGGGCAAAACAGACTGTAGGGCACGACGGGGATCAGACAAAGAAGGACAAAAAAAAACTAGCAAAGGCCACTGGGAGGCCACGCAGGAAAAGGGAGCAGGAATAGGCAGGAGGACCACTGGGAGTCTCCACAGGAGCTAGGGAAACAGAAAGGAACAAAGACGGGGCAATACGGGCCTCTAACAGGACACGACGCAAACAGGAGCAAGGCAAGACAAGAAGACCTCTACCAGGCCACACTGAAAACAGGAACCAGGACAAGACAGAATAAAACACAGGGGTGGCCACAGCACGGAGCAAGGGAGACTTGATGAGGCAGGCTTCTAAGGCATTGGCAGGGCTGCCTCGTGTGCCTCTGAGGTAAGCCTGCACAGCTCAGCTGCAGGCAGGAGGGTCGCACAGCACAGTAGCCAGGATTGTTAGACAGTTGATATGTGGAAATGTATGAATGTGAAAGTATGCATGGTTGTATGATTGATGATAGTAGAATGGAGACATAATAATCATAGAAAAATTCTAAGAAATGACTGATTATATATGAGGCTTTCTTTTTTGCATGTTATTACAGTATTTGTACAGTTACAATCTTTATCGCATTTATAAAATGGCATGAGTGGTCGGAGGCTTTTTCAAGTGTTTTATTTACAGTGCAGAAAAAAAACCTCAACAGTCTGCTCTCTCTCAGCAACACAACTTCAGGTTAAAACATTCACCTTTTCTCACTAGACGTAGGCCAGCTATGTGAAAGGGGCTGCCTTTCCCTTCTTATTCATAGATAGGACGGAAATGTTACAGGATCTTCCTTCTCCTGGAGTCCCTGTGGCCTGTCTTCCTTCTCCTAGGGCTGTGCTGGTAACCCTGCTGTCAAGGCCCACCTTACAACTACCTGGTTGCTTTACACTTTTTAAGGTGGACTAGGCCAGACATCCGGTCCAGCTTTGGTTAAAGAAGGTTTTCAGGGACACTCCTTCACACATTGTTACTGTTAAGATGCCATGGTTATACAGCTCAATAAAAAGTTGATAAAAAAAAAAATGACAAAGGGTAGAGGGGTAAACAGAGTTCATTCTGAAGAAGGGGGAGTTACCAGTGATGTGTTACAGGGATCAGTCCTTGGTCTTAGTCTCTGCAGCATTTTTGTAAGTGATATTGCAGAAGGGCTATTGGGAAAGGTTTGCCTTTTTACAGATGAAACCAAAAACTGCAACAACATGGCCTCACAATGGAGCTGGGAGCAGAGCCAGCGAAGAGCAGGGATGGCTGGAGCAAAAGGGAGAATCAGGAGCAGGTTGCTGTATTTAAGGGAAGGCTACCGATCCATGCCTGAATCCCGCCCCTTCCTCCCTAACTCCTCCTAACCTCTAGTATTACTACTCTGCCTGTCTCCTCTTTCCTACCTTGTCATCTACTTAGGTCATATCCTAGGTCCTGCCTCTAGAATCATCCCTTGCCCTTGTCCCCCACCCCTCTCTTCCCGTGTTCGTTTCCCGTACATGTTGTGCCCTGCTCTCTTTTATTGGAGAGTTGTAGGTTCTTTATGTAGGAAAACACAAAGCCATACTCACACACTTATTCATACACTGAATCAATACACAATAGATACCAGGATTAGCAGTGTTTATTATGAATGCTAAATTACATTCCAGAAAGCCAGGCAGAATACACAGATATGCAAAGGCAATAATTGCAATGATAATAATATAGTACAAATGCTTTCTTCTATTGTTATTAGGGCAGCTGAATTGCTTCTGTCAGCGAGGATTCTCTCTTGTTGTCTGTCTGCCATTTCCCTCCCCCTACCTCTGTTAGTTATAACCTTTCTGTTTGTATATCTGAAAACATGTTTTAAGAAATGCAGGTGATTTTACCAAAACACAGTCCAGGCTTTCTCTTGCAAATCTAATTCCCTCACACCAGACTCTGCACATCTGGTGTTCTCACAGTTGTTACAGTCGTTACAGTCATGTGATTTGTGTAAGTATGAGAACTTTCAATCCACTAAAAGCCTTGGCTAGAATAATCATATTCAAGCTAAATAATTTCATTACAGGGGGTGATCATATCTGATTATCTTAAGGGGGCCAAACAAGTAGATAAGGCAAGGCAAAAGCCATAAGTATGTTTAGGTGCACAGGGAGAGGAAAAAGGTAATAATGCCTATGTATAACTCTCTGTTGAGACCTCATTTGGAGTACTGTAAACAGTTCTAAAGGCTGTACCTTCAAAAGGATATAAACCTAATAGATTTGGTCCCAAAGGCAGCTATAAAAATGGTCAATGGTTTTCATCGTAAAGCATATGGGGATAGACTTAAAAATCTAAATATGTTTACCCTGCAAGAGAGAATGGGGGAGATATGCTAGAGGCATTTAAAAACATCCAAGGAATAAATGCAAAGGAGGTGTTGTGCCTTTTTCAATGGAAAGGAGGCTCTGGAAGTCATGGGATAAGGGTGAACGGGAATAGACTCAGGAGTCTAAGGAAATATTTCTTTACAGAAAGGGTGGTGGAGACGAGGAACATATTAGAATTCAAGAATACATGGGACAAGCATAGAGAATCTCTGAGAGATAGGAAGAGGCTATAAAGGTGAGCAGAAGATGTGGATTGGCAGACTGGATGGACAGTATGGTGTTTATGTGCCATCATATTCTATGTTTTTGTAAATATGGAATGCTTCACGAATTTGTGTATCATCCTTGTGCAGGGGCTATGTTTAATCTCTGTATCGTTCTAATATTAGTAAATAAACTGCCAAAGCAAGCACATGCTCTGTGTTTCATCACTGTCTCTTTCATTTTGAGGACTTTCTCCCTTGCCGAAAAGCTGCTGCACCAAGGCTAGTAGGCTTTGCAAAGCTGTTGTACATGTTTGGACTCTCAGGAAATTGAGGATTCTGATTAATCAGAGCGCATTCATGAAATAACAGCACATTTGAAAGGTTATGACATACTTTGCTCATTGCCTCACGATTATCTAGCTCAGTCTTAAAAGAAACACTTGTCAAATTGCAAATGGAAAATTGTGATGTGTTTTAAGCACAGATCACATACAAGAAAAAATGATGCACATTATTTATTAAAAATCTTTATATACTGCTTACAATAGAAAATCAATGCTAAACAGTTTACATATAAATATAATAATAAAATAAACAGAAAACAAAACTAATCGACAATACACTGCAAACAAGACATAATGCATGTTTTGTTGCAGGTTTTTAAAAATGCACTTGTCTGCTTGACTGGGGTGAGTGCATTTTCTCGACTTGCGAGACAGCCTAGGAAGCAGGAGGTGGCAGAAGCATCTTCAGCCTCGATTGGGGCATGAAGAGGATGCATTTTGGACTGGGAGAAGAGTGTGAAGAGTGAGGGGGAAGGACAGCGAGAGAGACTGAGAGGGATGAAGAGAGATGGTGTTGGAATCCTGCCTGTTGTGTAGCCTCCCAATCATCAGGGGTCCCTATGGAGCTACATATACTCTTGCTTCAAACATAGTCTCAGTTATCCCATGTCTCAGCAGAGCTCAGCCTACTTAACCCTGCCTCTTGCAAAGCCCAGTGCCTTGTCATTGAGTTTCCTTGGCTCTCTGCTTGTCCCTATCCTACCTTGGACTTCTCTCTGGCCTCCAGACCTTCCAGCCTTGCCTTGTGGTCTCTCAGGCCTTCTGCTCTAGCCTTGCTCTGTGGTCTTTTCAGGCCTTCTGCTGTAGCCTTGCTCTGTGGTCTCTCAGGCCTTCTGCTCTAGCCTTGCTCTGTGGTCCCTCAGGCCTTCTGCTGTAGCCTTGCTCTGTGGTCTTTTCAGGCCTTCTGCTCTAGCCTTGCTCTGTGGTCTCTCAGGCCTTCTGCTGTAGCCTTGCTCTGTGGTCTTTTCAGGCCTTCTGCTCTAGCCTTGCTCTGTGGTCTCTCAGGCCTTCTGCTCTAGCCTTGCTCTGTGGTCTTTTCAGGCCTTCTGCTGTAGCCTTGCCTTGTGGCCTTTTCAGACCTTCGATCTAGCCTCCTGCCTTCGGGTCTCTGTGTTCTTTTCCTATTCTGTCCTGTCCTCGTCTGATCTGGTCTTACCTTGCCTAGTCCTATCCCTGATGTCTGCTCCTTTTTATTGCCAATACTTTGCCCTGTCCCAGTTTGCCCAGTATGTCTATACTGTTCCAGAGTTCCACTCTTACCTGCACTCTGTTCCTGAACTCCAGTCCTGCACCGTCTCTGGTCCCAGCCTTGCCTCTGATTCCAGTCCTGCACCATTTCAGACTCCAAGTTCCAGCCTGCACTTCAACTTCATCCACAGCCTAAGTCTCGCAGGCCACCAGAACCCAAGGGCCCAACCTGTGGGGGGAGGTGGCTGGTACAGGCCAGCTCTGTCTTGCCTTGCCTGAAGTCCTGGGCCGCCCCCGTGGGGGTTCACCAGGCCCAGCCGGGTCCTCAGTCATAACAGATGGGCTGAGAAGAGAGTGAGCGGGAGAGAAGCCACAGAATGAGGGGGAGGAAGAAGAGAAAGCTGAAGGATAAAGGAGAGGAGAAGGAGAGAGTAAAAAATTGGGGAGAAGAAAGCATGAGAGTGCTGCAGGGGGTGGCTGGAGGAGGAGAGAGAGTCGCATCTGGGTGGTGTGGGGAATGGAGGAGGACAGTAAGAGAACTGAAGTAGGGTGGGTGGGTATGTACTAGCCAGTGCAAAAATGCACTCCTCATGTATTTCTTCCACTGCCACCCTCCGTCACAAAATAATTATTGTATGTGTGTGTGTGGGGGGGGGGGGGGGGGGGGAGGGGAGGCGGGGTATGTTATCCCTGGAAAAAATATAAAATTCCTGTTCTTTACTGTAATCATCCTTCTCAGGTGCTCGTAGTCACTCAGTTTTTCCTCTGATGTGTCGTACAGCACAACTGAAGAATCAGATTGTATTATTGTAAAGATACATTCCCATAAATTCACAGTAAATTTGATTTATGTTAAAAATAAAATAAATGGTTACGTGATTGGCTAAGGAGTATAATAAAGGCACTGTTCAGTGCGGGTTTTATTTCGTTCTCTGCCTCTGAGGAGGAACCTGGCTTGGGGGTGAGGATCTGACTCAGATGTATTTATTCAGCTGTATATTTTCAGCCTATGAGTTTATTCAAACTGGAAACAAACAAACAAACTGGAATTGGACTGAATTAGCTGGCTTTCACTTTCCCCAGGGCCTTGTGACACACCTAAACAAACCCTTTGAATTAAGAGCACAGAAAAAATGTACCTAATGGGCACAGAAAGCAAATATATGACTTATTAATTTTTGCATTTTATAAATTTTAATTTTTTCCAATATACATTTCATCAAGATAAATCAAAATTGGTGTCACTGACTCACTGAAGTATATAGAAAAGTGTATATGCATATAGAAAAGTGTAAATAGTTCCCACTTTGAGATCTGAAGTACCTGCCTACAATGCTGCCATACTCACTTCTTTTTTTTTTTTCAATTTAATATTTATTGATATTTTTAAATAAATATAAGAATTAATCTTGAATCACAACCAGTGATTAACATATAAAAAGGGAAAAAAAGAAATCCAGCTAAAAAAATATTACATGACAACAAAAAATATACATTTGGCCCACAATTATAGGAAAATCATACACAATTATACCAGAGGAGATACAAAGCTCACGTCTTGCGCAGGTGAAAATCTAATGAAACTGTCTCTCTTGGCCCGCTGTTTTATTGCTTACTGAATCAAAGGGTCAATGTGTAATCCGCATTCACCACTGATCATTTAACTTCATGTCAGCATGTGATCATTGTCCTGCCCTGGGAAACCAGGACTGAACAAATATGATAAGAAGTGGCAACCCTTATGGCTCCAAAGATATTTTTCTATTAAAGGCAGCTGTGGTCGCTTGGGAGCCTGCCAGGAGTGGGGAAACAACCAGGAGTACAAATAGGAGCCCAAACTCCAGCTGGTTCTACACAAGCAAACTATTTACAAGCAAAAACCAAAATATAGCGTAGAGGCAGCTTACCTCAGCAGTCTCGCATATGCTGGCTTCCTGCCTTCTCCCTGAGGCCTCCCCTGCCTTCTGGGCCCTGCCTTCTTATCCAAGGCTGCAGTGATTCTTTCTCGCCCAGAATCCTTTGCTGTAATGGCTGATAAGGAGGACAGGGCCAGATAGCTGTGGCCGGTCTTTTAAGGTGTTCTGGCGTTTCTTATACACTGCCTTGCATAGGCATTAAGGTCTCTATTATCTAAACAGAGTTAATGTGTTAATACTTTTTAAATGCCTGCATTAGAGCTGAATACGCATTAAAGCGGTAAAAGGCGTTTAACTTTAATACCAGCATACAGGCGCACAAGTACGGGCTTATGCCTGCTCGCGTACAGAGATGCGGCCATTTTGTAACATATACGCGTCTATGCGCGCATGATATAAAATAGGCTGAACGTGCGTACACGTGCACTCAATTTTATATGGACGCGCACGTGCGGGCAAATGCTGCCTCTATCGTGTAAGTGGGGGAATTTTAATAGAAATGTGCACCAGTGCAATTACCAGTTAAACCACTTCATTCCTAGTTTGCCCGGGTAAGGGATAGGGCTTCCTATCCCCCCTATTTAAATAGCCTTCCTTTTCGCCTCTTAACCCGACCCTTAAAACCCTGCTGACATGCCTATATTTTTTTGTTTTATGACTTACCCGCCATCCATAGCAGAAGTAAAGTTATGCAGTAGGAGACCCCAGCGCACGCTTGTGCGAGCAGGTTTTTACGTGCGGGTTCCAGAAATGCTCATGCCCCACCCAGACCACACCCGTGCCCTGCCCCTTTTTTGGAACTTTTTATTTGTGCACATATCGGGAGATAGATACGCATGCACTCGGGTGGCTTTTAAAATCTGTTCGGTGTGCTCTGGCCCAACATATTCACATATCTCCCGGTTTTGGTGCACGTCAGACTTCTAAAATTCACCTAGTAATGCATTGTCGATTTAATTGTCCCATGGATTTTTTTTTTTTCAATTAATACAGATCTTTGCATTAACATTTATATGAGCTGATTAATATTCAGAATTATGATAACAGCACATTTAAATGTAACACCTCTAGAGTTAAACGTTTGCATTAAATATGTGCATTAATACACAGTTTTAATGTGTGTGTGGTAGCAGCGCTTTTAACGTGCATTCACACTAAGAGCGTTTTCACTTTTTAGAGAATCATACATTAGCTGTGATGCTAATATATGCGTTACAATTGTGTGTTAATGTGCATATTTAACACACGTTGATAAATAGACCTCTTTGTGATAATTTAGCTAAAAAAAAATATTAAACCTTTAGCGTATCACGTATTTTGATTAGTAACGTGTGCTGACTCAAATTACATACGGAGAGATATATGTTTAGATATGAAAGGACAAAAATCTATAATAGGAGTAGAAAATATTGGGAAAAGTTTGGAACTTGCTGAAAATTGCAAATGCTTACTCTCTATCTGGGCATATACTTAAAAGCTAACGCCAAATAGATTAAATGCTTTACCCTGTGCTTATGTTGGAATCATTAAAGAACATACATCCATGTCACAAGCAGAAACAGACTTTTATTAGAAGCCAAATTTACATTCTTTCTTCATTTCTGTTTCCTTCGACAAACATATTTAAAGTGTTCCCTCTGGGTAAAGTTCCATTTTTCATTACTAGCTGAATGTCACAACGATGCTTTTGCAGTCTCTATAACTAGAGATGCCGCACATGATATTACTTCTAAAAAAAAAAAAAAAAGAGGTTCCTGAGCTCTGAGGATGCAAAATAGACTGCAGTCTGCTAAAACTGTATATCCTATACCAATATTAATCTGGGACTATTTTCTTTTCTGGTTGATCCTATATAGGAAGTGGCCCCTAGAAACTAATGCCAAGCAACAGAATTCAAAGGTAAATTCCTCGCTGTAACAACAGCTAACATTTGCAATAGAATAATCAGTGGATAGAATCCTAGTCCTGATGGAGATGTTCTAACATTACTGCATTAGGAGGGCTGTAACCACCTCAGTATAACTATCAAGAGACGAACCCCATTGCTAGCATAATTTCTTGCAACCTGTTTGCATGTTAAATAAAACAATACAAAACAACGGGCGTGGACGTAATTTTTTTACACAAAGGTCTATTGTAATTATATTTGCCTCAGTTCAAACAGAACAAATCCCAAAATCATACTGAAAGATTTTATAAGATCTTGCCACTCGGGATTACTTTAGCATTCTCCCAGCACCGTAAATTTTACAACATGAACGTATTATACACAGGCACAATATGTTCTTGCCTCAGAGAGGGCAGGGGTTTATCTTCTAAAGCTTGCTGTAGCTAACAAGCTTGTTCCTTAACCGTCATCTGCTAATACATTTATGTGGGAAATGACCATGCAGAAAAGCCACCATTCAGGAATAGACCGGCAGACCAGTAGGATAAGGATGGGCCCCTCGCTTCCTCTTCCAGTCCTGGGGAAGGGGGTGCTTGTAGGAAGGAAAATGCAGGAGTTTCTTTGGAGGTCATGGTCTGGCTTCACTTGGGAGGAGGGATGGAAGAGTTTGGCTTGCCAGTAGGGTAGGACGGGGGGGGGGGGGGGGGAACAGTTGGGGAGAGAGCCCCTGCATTGACATCTTCCTTGCCCACATTAAGATCCCCTGCAGCCCGTGCTAATAAGGCCTACGTAATTATTTAAAAAAAAAAATTGCTTTGGTTACCTATTGAAAAGAGAACTGAATTTAAATGGCATACTATTATTCATGAAGCACTGTATATAGAAGATCATCGTTTGTCAGATAAATTATCACGGTTTACTCCCTCAAGAAATCTTCGCTCCTCATCCCTGTTAATGTGACAATGCTTTCTGCTACTGCCTTCCACCTACAGAGAAGTAGCGCTAAAGCTTTTTCCTTAATGGCTCCGTATTTATGGAATTTATTACCAATAGTAATTCGTGGGGAACAAGACTAACAGGTCACAGCTTTTCTATTTGTTCAGACCTATGGTGCATGAGCTTTAAATATAAGTTTATCCTTGTTGTTGGCTGTTTTTATGTTTGTATGTTTTAAAATACTGTGAATGTTTATGGTAGAATTGCAGGATATAAGACATTTTAAATAAATTAATAACATAGACAATCCTTTGGACCACAGCTACTTCTGGACCCTGGTGCATGTGCACGCTATTGGGTGTCACCCTCGAACAATTGCTGGGCCTCCGCAACGTCCCTGGTTCTGGCTGCACCAAGCAGCAGAAGGCCGAGAAATAAAACCCTGATCTTCCACATTGCACTGGCCTCCCCACCTTTGTGCATATCTGATGTTGATCAAGCAAGTACAATTGTATTCTAGTTTAATTAAATTTGACTCCTAATCATATTCCTTCTGAAAGCCAAACTTACTGTCTCTGCTCCTTTTCTCTGATTTACAGTAGAAGAGTGACCTCAGTCCATGGTTAAAGAGACCAGCGGGTAAATAACCTCAACCTGCATGTTATACCTGTTTATTTTAACAGAGCACACCTAGCCTCCTATCCATTGCTTTCAGTTTTGGACATCCAAGCTGATTGCGCCTGAATCTATTGTTTTGACAGCCACCAAGTCTTGTTTAAGCCTCTCTAGAGCTTTCCAAATATATAATAGGTAGGGAATTTATGCTAATTAGCATGCAGTGTTGTTTCCATAGGATTGCAAGACAACAGTCTTTAATGTCTTGAGACCACTTAGCTGCTCTGTGCTTCTACACTACCTGTTTATAAGCCATATCATAAGGTGGCATTAACCCTTCCTTATTCCAGCATTCCCCTTTCCTGGCCACAATTACGGTAAGTCCATCTGAAAATCTATTTTTAAATTTTAATCTCCAGTTCTTCCTTATCATAAGGAAAAACCAAAGCTGGTGTTTCAATAAATTCAAACATTTTTATTAAAAAAAAAACAATCATTCAAGTAATAAATTATTCTATTTGTTGTGTCACCATATAGGAAAGCTCACTATTTACTTATTTATCACAGCTTGATATCCCACAATTTCATATACATCAGAGCAGGTTACAAATAATTCTCAATACATAGTACAAGATGTACACAGCACTGTGCAGACACATAAAGACAGTTCCTGTTTGTGGAGCTTGCAATTTAGTTTATCACTCTTCTACATCACTCCCCCTGCTCTCTCTGCCCTTCCTTTCACTTCTGCCCTGATTGGAATAGAATAAGAGTGTTTAAGTGCCAGACATTTGCTTCTCTGCAGGCCAGAAAAAAAGGTCAAGAGTGAAACTAAGTTTCTCACTGTGGGCCCGACATAAGAAGAAACATGGTAAAACAGTGCACTGAAATTCAGTGCATAGTTCTTAACCCGCAAGGTAAAAAAAAAAAAAAAGAAGCAACTCCCGATGCAATAAGCAAATGGTATGCTAATGCATCTGGAGTTAAGCATAGCAACATAGTAATGATGGCAGAAAAAGACCAAATGGTCCATCCAGTCTGCCCAGCAAGCTTCTTATGGTAGTAACTGCCGCTCCGTGCAGGGTACCCCCAAGCCTTATATTAAGGGTAGTAATATTAATAATCAAAACCATAACACAATTACTGCTAGCAACATTTTTACAGGGCGAGTATCCTTCCTGATAATTTATACAATGCTGCTGCTTGAACATGCTTTGCATTAGGACCTGGTCGTAGAAGCGGTCTTGCGCTTTTTCCCTAATGTCTGAGAATCAGTACCCTGGACCATAAAAGTCAGGGCCCAGCCTTGACTGTCATCAGAATCCCCCTCACTGTTGAAGAGGAGAGCGATGCTGCACTTGCATCAAAATCTTGTAAGCTAATTGGTTAAGGGCAGTTACTACCATAAGAAGTAATCTGTTAGGGGTAATAGCTGCCGCTCCATGCTAGTTATTCTCCATGCATCTTTTTCCTAATTTCCAACTCTAGCCTTTAGGGATCCACAGTGTTTATCCCGTGCCTTTTTGAATTTGATTACTGTTTTTGTCTTCACCACCTCTTCTGAAAGCGCATTCCAGGCATCCACCACCCTCTCTGTGAAGAAATATTTCCCGATGTTGGTTCTGAGTTGTCTCCCCAGAAGTTTCATATTGTGACCCCTAATTCTACGGTTTGCCTTCCTACAGAAAAGATTTGAGGAACATGCATCATCAAAACCTTTCAGGTATCAGAAGGTCTGCATCATATCTCCTCTGCACCTCCTCTCTTCCAGGGTATACATATTCAGATCCCTCAGCCTCTCTTCATAAATCTTCTAATGCAGACCATACACTATTTTGGTTGCTCCTCTCTGGACCTCCACCATCCTGTCTCTATCCTTTTTGAGATACAGTCTCTAGAACAGAACACAGTACTCCAGGTGAGGCCTCACCAAGGACCTGTACAAGGGCATTATCACCTCCTTTTTCTTACTGGTTATTCCTCTCTCTTTGCAGTCCAGCATTATTCTGGTTTCAGCTATCGCCTTGTCATATTGCTTTGCCACCTTCAGATTGCTAGACACTATCACCCCAAGGTCTATCTCCCAGTCTGTGCACATTATTCTTTCAACCCCCTTCACATACACCTCTTTTGGATTATCGCATCACAAATGCATGACCGAACACTTCTTGGCATTGAATAATCTATGCAATTTGGTGCCCATGTTATCTGGTATATATTGGTAAAACCACACATAAATTAAAAACACGTATCCAAGAACATTTGAGTTGCATCAGAAGATTGGAGCACCACTAGAAGAACATTGGGTGGCAGCATCACATAGGCTAGAAGATGTCAAAGCTGCAGGATTGTTACAAATTCAGCAATCACGAAGAGGAGGTGATTACAATTTGAAGCTGCTTTAGTTAGAGCAGAAGTTAATTTTTCATTGAAAATCAGTACATCTGAGGGGGTCTTAATAGAGAAGTCAAGTGGTCAGTGTTCTATTAATGTATACAGGAAGGGTTTGATCACATCTGATTCTCATAACATGTAGCAATAATTGCCAAGACAGCATCTTGTTAAAAGAGGAGTTGTGCATCCAAGTAGTGATTCCAAACTAACATCCCCGAAATATAACACATACTTATTAAGAAAATACATTTTCAAAGATCTTCATATTTTTTTTATCAAGAATATAAAAGGATTTTATATGGAAGTGATTGAAAACTAGATATGGAGGAACACTTCAAGATGACGCGTAAAAGGACTTGGCACATAACACTGGTTTTGGCAATAGTGAAGATGGACATGAAAAAGAACTACACACAATACACCAGTAGTACACTTTCAGTTTTGGTAATAGGAAAAATGGACATGAAAGACTACATATGACATAAAAATCGGGGTTTAGCGGACCTACAAGAGAACACAATTTAGAACTCTATATGCAGAAACATGATAGCCTTGTAGGAAAAAATGGGGAATGGTGGTACAATTTATTACAGGAGACTGATATTGCAGTTGGGAGGAAGTGGGATTGGTCAAGAGCCATTTAAACACGGGTGTATTATTCATTGACGCCATGTGATGGTGAAGAAACAAAAGGGAAATTACATATATTACAATGGTCTTGGGATGAGGATTACACAACATTACATTGTGGGGAGGTCAGTAATTTCATAGAAAATATATTTTGGCAAGTGGATAGCAAGTGATGACGTAACCTAACATAGGAGGTGGGCACCGACTTCATTAGAACGCACGATTGGTCATAAATCATTTAAATATTGACGAAGCGATGATTGACGCCGTCCAACAGAGAAGACGGCGGTGAAGAGATGAAAGGGATGCTGTAACCAAGAAAGTCAGGCATAATTATTGTCCTTTCTCTGAGATATTTATTTATTTGTTTTTATATACAGACGTTAGATCGAGATATCACATCGGTTCACATAAAACTGAGAAGGCAAATAAGACATGGGCTGCTTATTTTTACAGGCTAACATGGAGAACTTAACAACTTAGGAGATACAGAGTAACTTGGAAAGCTTAATAACTTAGAGTACTTAATTTATTTTTAGAGAGTAACTTAGAATACTTAACAGGCAACTAATTTTTACAACTTATTTTTACATAGTAGCTTGGAGTACTTAACAAGCAACTAATTTTTACAAAGTGTCCTGATAACTTGGTGGCTTGACAGCTTGGGCATGATGACTTAATTGAAGTTGAGCTTAAACATTATGAATTAATATGGATTGGATAATATATTGACTGTGGTTATTTATTATTTTAAATAAAACAAAACACAAAAATGAGCAGCTGTATATAAAGCAAAAATGGTACGAGTGTACAGTATGAGTTATAATAAACAAAGTGGTTATACCCACAAAAGTGGCAGCGTCCATCAAGCAAGGCGAGAGAACATTGTTCAAATCTCATCTTTATGAGTGTTTCCTCACTTCAAATGATGTCACATCTTCACTGAGGTGTACTGTGCTATTCGTATGTCTCACTCTGCATGTAAAACTGGCCCCTAAACTCTAGACCACCACCAAATCCTCACCTCGAGTTATTAGCTGGCCCTCCTATAGTGATATAAATTTATAAGGCCTTCATAGGCCCTATAAAGGCTGTGGGGGTCATTTTCTAAAGCTATCGCATGCTTGCCTAGGCCTCTAGTTCAATGCCTGATATCCTTAGCATCCTCTTTCCTGCCAAGGACAAATGTAGACCATCCTTACATATAATCTTCTATTGCACCATACAGGCCCCCAGCCTCCAAGGTATCCAAAACCTCTTTCTTTACACCATTTTTTTGAGCCAGACATTGAAGTTATCTATACAGCAGAGTCTTTCCTTCCCCCTTCCCATCTCAGGTATGGAAAGGGGAAGGTAAGGCCCTAACATATAAACTCAGGTTAATAAAATGTGCACTCAGCCCTTTGCATAGGCTGTGTGCACATTTTACCTTCTGTGGGGAAAAGGAATATCTCAGACTGTTCAATATCTTTGTTAGCAATATTGTGGAGGAGTTGTAGGGAAATGTTTGCCTTTTCGCGGATGACACTAAGATCTACAACGGAGTGGATACCCGTGAAGGAGAGACAGAATGAAAAGTAATCTGAGAAAATTTGAGGAGTAGCCTAGTATTTGGCAGTTAAAATTCAATGCTTAAAAGTGCAGTCATGCACTTCGGGAGCAGAATGTGGTAGGTGGTGAAGAGCTGATGTGCACTGACCAGGATTGGGACCTTGGTGTGACAGTGTCAGATGATCTTAAAAACTAACAAAATCTAATGGTTTTTGTTAGTGCGCACTAACAGGAGTTAGCGAAAAAAAAGACCCGAACCGAAAAAAAACGACATTTTCCATGGCGGCCGAAAAACGAAGAACGACACGAACACAAAAAACGATGCACATCTCTAATAAGGAGCAGAATACCTAGTAGAAAAAGGTGACAATGCCTCTTTACAGGTCATAAGTGAGGCCTCACCTGAAGTACTGTGTTCTAGAGGTGTGCAGTCATTTCTAATTAGAAAATGGCAACAAAGTTGTCTAATTTGTCTTGTTTTGGTAAGGCCACGAAAAAAAAAAAAGACAAAATTTTATAAAAATTGGTATTTTGTGTTAGCTTGCACTAACGGGACTTAGTGTGCGCTAACTGGATGTTAGCACACACTAATTAGAGCTAGTTTGTACTAACTGGGAAAAGTGTCAATTGGGAAGCAGTTCATTAGCTAGAGGTATGATTCTGCATTCCCATTTCCTGTCTCCTTAGTTACTTGTTTGTGATGCCAAGGTTGCAAGGTGGTGTCTGTGAGGGGATGGCCAGTGCCTGGTAACAAATGTAAACAAACAAGTGATATAATAATACCATCTAGTCAACAAAAAGGATGTAATGCAAATGCATATTATGAATTTTTCAGTTCCTTTGTATTTTAGGAAGGGGGCCCTGGCATTTTGGGATATGCATGTGCACAAAAATGCTTTCAACACAGAAAACTATTTTTGTGCACAGAAATCATATTTTATGCACAGAAATCATACTTTGTGTACAATACATGTTTTCTGTGCATAAAACCAAACTACAGGTCCCAAAACCGAAATTCCAGCTTATGCCCATATTAGCCCTGAAAACTTTACCTCTGACTAGAAGATAAGTTTTCAGCACTAAGAAAACATGAGCTAAGCCAGTGCACCTCTCTGCACTGGGGGATAGCAGCTAATGCCACCATTAGCATGGGAGCTGCATGAGAGGACAGTAATCTGTATGCACATTATTGTGCGCAAACTCCTTGCTGCATTGGCAGTAAAGTTTGTGCACAAAAAAAAAAAAAGTGTGCATAAATGCAGGTTACACTATGTGCTCTGCTCAGCACACCTTATTACATTGGCCCCTATTTTTCTGTTTTCATTGGACGCAAACTGACAAAAATGTTTTTAATGGTCTGACTTAGGCTTTGTTAGAAAGTTAATCGCTTAAAATTTATAGCCTTGATTAAGTTCCTTAATGTGTAACTACAAGGGCTTTCTATACTACTCCACAGGGACGGGGGAGAGGGAGGGGGCAGGATGGGAAACAGAGGAGCTTTTCACTTCAGTCTGGTAGGCCACTTTCATTAATGGAAGGGAAAAGCACTTGCTCACCCTGAAACGGACTGTGCCCCTCTCCGACCCCACGTGCCACAAATTCCCATGGAGTCTCCGTCGGCCCCCCCCCCCCCCAGCACCAACCGCAGAGGAGACAAAAACGCTCAACCGAACAATTTAAGAAGAATATCTCTTTAAGAATCTGTTGTTATCTGCAGCCAACGTGCACAGGATGAACTTGCATTGGGCGTCTGAAATTGCCACCTGAATCGTAACTGATTAAAGCTCAGCGGACGAGGTAGTAGTTGCGATAGGACCCACTGCCATTACCATAGAGAAAAATCGTTTCCGCTGCTTCTCGCCATTGACTCACAGGACTTCTCATTCACAAGTGAACAAACTCCCGGGGAGAAAAATGCACTTAATGGCAGAAGGAACAGGAATGACACGTTCCGAGCAGCGAATTGCAAAGCGGGTACGTGTGTGACTGGAGGCAGGATTGTTATGAATGGATTTTTTTTTTTTTTTTTTTAACTGCTTCAGCTGGGTGTCAGCGCATCCCCGCACCCTGTCCTACAACGTGCGCGGCTTTCCCCCGGTGGAAGATCGAGCAAGCACATGATCCACCCGACTGAAAACTTGACAGCTAGCGGCGCCTTCCCACCGCAGCCCTCAGCCTTGCACGAACGCTGCGAGCCTTTGCAGAGCGGCTGCTGAAGGAAGCGGAAAGGTCTGGTGCTGACTGCGGCGCCGCTGCCCGTTGCTACAGGGTCGCGCCGGGGCTCTGCCCGGGAAGACACGGAGCCTCTACACGGAAAAAAACAAAAACAACAACAACAAAAAACCCCCCCCCGAAGGTAAGTGCTTGGCTTTTCACTCCTGAACTGCTAAGATTAGAGGCTCTGCACCTTAAGCAACGCGCCCGTCGTTTTCCAGCACATCCAGACTCCAGAATGTATTTTATTTTATATGTTTCGAACTCTCTTGTTTCTCTCTCACTTCGCCTGGAGCAGGACGTGCCCTCCCCTCCCCATCTCCCGCCGCTTTTTATCCTCTTAAACTCAGGACCTTAATCTAACGGTGTGGTGAGGGCACCTGGTGACCTCCAGCACGTTTTTCTGATTATTTATTTATACTTATTCTGAGGCGGGACCTTTACTGGCTGCTGAATTGATCCTTTTCATTCCGGTTTACCGTCAGCTATTTCTTGCTGCACATCGCGTATACTATCGTGCACGTTTGTTATTTTGCTTGTTCTTGGCTGAATGGCGAGTGAATAAATTAACCTTTGTTCATGGCTTCAGGCTAATTTACAGATTAGCACTGGAAAATAATTTGAGGTTGTCAGTTGATACAAGGCACACATTTAGAAGCAGCTAAAATGTGGTTGTCCAACTGTTTTATTTATGGGGCAGGCATCCAGTACTTCTGTACTATAAAAACAAAGAACCTGCGACTCAGCTAAGGAAGCAGGACACAATGGGGGCGTGGAAGGCAAGGTAGGCAGGGCTAGGGAGGGGTGGGGGCAGGTAGAAAAGGGAGAGCCAGCGTGGGCGGCCCTCCCTTTTCTGCCAGGCACAGAGCAGCTTCGTCTTCCCTTGTGCAGCATTGAAAACCTAGTAGCGTTTTGCGGTTCAGGTGGCTGAGTAAGTTTAAGGTTCTGTTCTGGGCCAGGCCCATGCTGGCTCTGCACTTTTCTGCCAGGCTCGGGCAGCATTTAGAAACAATTGTACTGTTTTGCAGTTCATGTGAAGGAGGAAACTTAAGAGGAGGAAGCTTAAGACTCAGGAGGGGAGGGGGGAGTTGGGCAGAAGCAACATTGAATACATTTCAGGAGCTTAGGCAGCATTTCAGCATTGCAGTGGTTAATGTTCCTGCCAGGCAGGGCAGGGCTGGGAGCAACCGGTACAGCATTTCAGCTTTTTCCTTTTGTGTGGGGGCTTAGTCTTTCCTGAATCAGCCCTGGAAAAACAGGGCCCTCCCCTTTCTTTCTGCTCCGCACAGCATGGGGTGCAGCCAGTCCACTAGCACAGCCGGCAGAATTGTTCCCTTTAGTTTCACTTTGGAAATCAGGTAGTCAGGCAAGGCCTTCTTTCCTCCTTGCTTCCGCTTTAGCTGGAGCCTGCAGCTTGCTGGTGAACCGAGCTGAACAGTTAAGCAAAGGTATTTAATTCTATGTCCTTAAAGGGCCAGCGGTCCTGTATTTATTATTATATGTTTAATTGTATTATTATTGCTTATGTTTAAGGGCCAGCGGCCCTCAAATCTATGTGTTTAACTTTTTTATTGCATCTAAAGTATTTGTTTATAGTGCCAGCGGCCCCATGGTAATTGTCTTTTCCGCTTATTTATTATTATTTATGGCATCAAAAAGACTGGCAGCCTGCCATACTATAGGGCCAGAGGCCCTGGTGTAATGTTAAATTCACTACAGTTCTAATTTATTGCACCTAGAAGATATAAACTTATATATTTATATATATAGAATCGGGTAATTAGACTAGTGGCAATATATGTCCACCATTCAGCCAGTTTATGTTAAATCCAGGTAATTTTAAATTGCTGTTGCCCCTTGCAAAGGGCCATATGTACTTACATTTATTTCAGCTAGAAGTGTTTTGTTATAGGACCAGCGGCCCCATGATAATGTCCCCTGTTACATTACTAATTAGTATTTAGGGCGGCTAAAAAGGCTCGTGGCCTGTTTATTATTTTAAGGCCAAGGGCCCTGGTGTAATGGGTATTTGCATACTTAGATATGGGTCTGGTATTTCAAGGATTAGCAATACATAGGTAGATATGTTTACAGGTATTATTAAATAGCCATCTCATATATCGCATATATAGCATATACCGATCCCCCCCTCTTTTGTTTGAGGTATCATTTACATTATAATTACTAGCGTCCTAAAAGAACAAAGGCCACAGCGGTGCAGTGCACATTATGTGTTTAAAGGGCCAGCGGCCTGTTTGCAGTGCATGTCTTTGTATGCTGGGGTGGCAGCACATGGCAGCAGCCATTTTGGGGGGGGCAGCACATGGCAGCAGCCATTATGCCGGTGATCACCTGGAACATAGGGCGGCAGCCAGGTTGGGGCGCAGGGTTTGACGGCTGCCATTTAAGTCATCTGGGCCACATGGCTGTGGCCATATTACCGAGGATACAAACAGCAGAGATTAAAAAAAAAAAAAAAAAAAAGTTTATCAATTAATTGTAACTTTGCAATGCATTATGTAACTTTGCAATGCAGTAATTGTCAGTCGGGGATGGTGTCTACAAGTCAGCGGTCAGCAGCGGCAGAAGAGTCCTCAGCACATCAACAAGCCCTCCTCTGGGTAGCAGGCTCAAAAGGTTCGGTGGTGAGAGAGACCGAGGTTAAGAACAGGATCATCAAGCCAAAAGCGAGCAAGCAGACCGCAGGGCAGTGCAGGCGCAAAAGCAGGGGGCATCCAATACTGCAGCTCCAGCTGTAAGTGACATGGATCAGTGGCTGTTAGAAATTAAAGAGCAGACAGCTGCGCACGGAATGGAGTGGGTAGGGCAGCGCATGGTGGGGTCTCCCCCTTCATTGTCTCACGGACGGGGCAAAGGTGCTTCGTCAGGAGAGACCGAGTGCTCACCAGGAGACAAACTAGTGCAGGATATAACAGCGCTCTCCTCAGCTCCGCAGGGTCGGTGGTCAGCGTTACGCAAGAGGAGCGCCAAATCACAGCAGCTAGGGGCATTAGCGGACAAGGAAAGGCGTCCTGTGGGCCCTAGAAAAGCTATTAATTGGCCCTGATGCGTCACTGGGGTTTCCATGACTGTCTTAGGTTGCGGGGAAGCTTCGCCGGCCCTCGACCCATTGGCTACAGCTTCCACGGCTCCTAGCACAGAGGCTACTTCATATGACAGGGGGCGAGGTAAGCCTTCGAATTGTGATACTTCATAGTCGTCTGATTGCAGTGATACCGATAGGGTGTTAGCCGAGTCGCTTTGCTTTTGTTTTGTTCCTCATAAGAGGGAAGAATGCGAGGCAAAGAGGTTCGGCAGCGGTAGTCTGGGGTTCTCCTCCTGTGAATGAGCATGAGAGTAGTGGGCAAGTGGTTACTGAGGCAGAAAGGATCCCTACTACTCGGGCTACCCCTTGCCTGTCAGCCCCACCCTCGACTCCGGTGCTGCAATCAACAGTTAACAGTTTGCCAGCCTTAGTTCACACTCCTCAGTCGCCAGTAGACGTCAATCCTTCCCTTAGCCCCCGCCAGTTTGGCTTCTCAAAATCCAGCGCCAGAAGTAGCGAGCGATGTTTTATGTGGGGTCACATCCTTAGCCCACTGTGTGCCAGCATCAATTAAAGAAAAAATATGGAAGCGGGATTATATTGATATATTTTTCGCTCCTTATTACTGATATGGAAGTTGAGCCAGAGAAAGGGGGATCAAGTGAGGTGAAAGAAGAGAGACCCAAAGTGGCCAAGAACATTCAGAATTGGATCAGGGCTTTCCACATTTTAATGACCGGGATTGTGGAACGCGAGCCTGAACATTCCCCTTTCCTCATAAGATACATGGACACCATCATGGTAGCACAGAGGCGGGGAGGTTGGACTTGGCTGAACTACGACATTTGTTTTCGGAAAAACATGGCCCAAAACCCCGCCGTCTCTTGGCAGCACAGATCGATTGACCTGTAGTTGGATGAGATGACTTTACAGAAGTCCTCATGGGTGGATAGAGCAGTTCCATCAATACAGTTATTTGAGAGATAGGGGCTCATACATGAGAGAGAGCGGTTCATTTCAGGGTGCGGGGAGGCGGGACACATGCAAACAGTTCAACGCTGGTCACTGCAGGTGGAAAACTGCAAGTTCAGACACATTGCTCCACCTGCGGTTTCAGTGCACACCCGGCCATTCAGTGTCGCACCTCCAGAGATCACAGACAATTTTCAGCAGCAGCAGGGGGGACGCCCGGCTGATTTCACGGGCCCCAACCCCGGTCAGTGTTGAGGCAATGGCCCATGGCTTGATCGCTATCCTTACCAGGACGAGGCTGAGCGGATTTATACTGGCTTCATGCACGGCTTCATGGATCCCTAGTCAAATTATAGCCCCTATTACGCTGGAACCCCCTCCAAGCAATACACGTTCAATAGCGATGCATGAGGAGCAGGCAGGGAAAAAAGTGCACGCTGAATTTAGCTTTAGGCAGGATAGCTGGCCCCTTCCCTTATCCGCCTTCGCCAAATTTGGTATTATCCCCCTGGGTATGGTTCCCTAAAAAGAGCCGGGACGCTTCCGGCTGATACATAACCTGTCTTCCCGCCTGGTAATTCGGTCATCGACCAAATTGACCCTCATTATGTGCGGTGTTGTACTCCTCATCTGACGCGGCAATTCAGATGATCAAGGAAGCCGGATCCGGCGTGCACATGGCTAAGGTAGACATAGAGTCTGCATTTCGCCTTCTGCCGGTGCACCCGGACTCCTCCCATTTGCTGGGTTTTCATTTCAAGGGGCAGTTTTATGTTGACCGCTGCATACTGATGGGCTGTTCAATCTCTGGCGCGTTGTTTGAATTATTCAGTTCATTTTGCATTGGGTAATCGAACAGCATGCGGATAGAAGGCAGATAGTGCACTACCTCGATTTCCTGTTGGTGGAGAGGAATGGCGCTGACTGCTTTAACCTACTGGTCATAGCAAAAGAGGTAGCTAGACACTTCGGTGTCCCGTTAGCTGAAGAGAAAACGGAGGGACCAGCTACCACAATTACCTCCCTCGGGATTGAGCTGGATGCGGTGGCCCAGCGGTCCAGGTTGCCTGAGGATAAAGTGTTTAAGCTTAGGGAGGCAATCTCTGGGATGCGCTGCCTTAAGAAGGCCACCTTGAGGCAGTTCCAGTCCTTGATTGGGTTACTCACCTTTGCTTCAAGGGTGATTCCTATGGGCAGGGCCTTTTTTCGCAGGTTATCACTTGCTACGGCTGGGGTGCGTGAAAAAACACCACAGTCTAAGGGTTTCCAGTGCAATTAAGAGTGACCTGGTTGTGTGGGAGACCTTTGGAAAGGACTTCAATGGCGTTGCATTGTGGCAGGACCCCTAGGCAGAACAGTGAGCTGGAGTTATTCACAGATGCGGCAGGAGGCGTTGGTTTCGGGATTTATTTCCAGGTAACTTGGTGCGCTGAGCAGTGGCCACATCTGTGGTGCCGGCACAAAGTCACCAAGGACTTAACATTCCTCGAGTTATTCCCAATTGTGGTTGCCCTTCTTATGTTGGGAGAGTCACTTGTGGGGTCTCACATTGTGTTCAGCTCAGACAACATGGCTGCGGTGCAAGTGATTAATGCACTGTCTGCACGCACTTTTGAATCGAATGCTCTCATCCGGCATTTGATGCTCAGGTGCTTGCGCTTCAATATCACCTTTAGAGCGGCCCATGTCCCAGGTAGACTCAATAACATTGCTGACTCTCTCTCCCGCTTGCAGTTCACAACATTTCACAGCCTAGCACCAATGGCAGACCGTTACCCGACCCCCACACCCGAGGTGGTGTGGCTACTTGGCCCTCTGAACTTTGGAGCATGATTTTGGGGTCCTTGTCGGTGAACACGCGGAAGAGCTACCTCCTAGCGCCTCGGGAGATGCTAGATACAAGGCTTGAAGAGGTCCAAAACAGATCAATTAAGAGCAGGAGTGAATATCACCCTCCGTGAATGGTATGGTGAGCCCACTTGCCCAGTTCGTTGCTCGATAGCATATTGGCAGATACGGTGTACAACATACGGAGGTCCTCCGTTGGTACACGCGTCTGGGGTACCATTAACGAGATACCAGTTTTGTCGGGATTGCAATGGCTTTAAAATCCTTGGGTCTGGGCACAGAGGGCTATTTGTCGCACTCCTTCCGCATAGGGGCGGCGACAGCGGCAGCTAGTTTGGCAAGGTCATGGCAGTTGGCGCTCTGGAAGGTTCAGGAGATATGTGAGGCCGCCGGGTTATTTTACAGGTAGTGGGTAGCCGGGATTATCGACCCTCCCCGCTTCATGTGTTTCTTTTCTCTTGCTTTAATTTGCGCAGATAGTGGGTGGAGGATGTCATTTGTGTGGATGATTGGGCACTCTTATGTGCGGTGGGCACATAGGAGGGCCCTGCAATGCCCGACAGGGGAGCACCTAGGGATGGCACCTCAGTGACTGTTTTTGATTTGGAAAGGGATCCCAGGGATGTTGTAGGACCAGTTATTACCGACTGTGTTGGAGCTATGCAATCGCAACCCTGACATGCCTTCAGCAGTCGTCATATATCTCGGCGGTAATGATATGCCCCATACCAAAAGTGTCGCTCTCACCCAAAAAATGCAGAAAGATTTAATGGTATTGCATAACATGTTCCCGCAGTCGGTGATGGTCTGGTCCTGCATCACCCCTCGCAGAATATGGAGAGGTGAGCGCTCTCATTCAGCGATGGAAAAGGTTAGGAAAAGATTAACAAATGGATGGGAAAATGAATGCGCGTCTTTGGTTTGTCTGTTACACACGAATTTATAAATGAGTCCAGGGATGTTTTCGACCTGATGGTGTTCATCTATCGGACGTCGGCTCGGACATTTTAATTCTGATCTGCAGGTTCAAGTGGTGTTGCACCTTATGGCCGCAGCCCGGGTGGGTTGTTGGGGGGGGGGGGGGGGGGTGTGTCCCCAGTAAGCAGTGTCGCTACCGGGGAACCATGGCATGGTGACTGGCAGAAGCGACAACCCCCTCGCATTTAGGAGGATCGAACAGGCGGTTCAGACTGGGCAAGCAGCCTAACAGATCCGGCGCAGTCCCTTGACGCTTCAACGGCCAAGAGGGAAGAAGAAGGAAATGCTGGGGCGATTAGAACAAACGTTTAACGGCCAGGTGTCAAAGGACAGCTCCACGGCTTGTACGGCCAAGGGGTGTGCACCCGCCTCAGCTGACTTTTATACTTACCACATAGAAGGGGGGGGGGGGGGGGGGCTCGCTGGTCACTAATTTGGTTACGAGTTGTTATGGAGTTTTGTACAGTTATGATGACGTTATTGATATGTTTACTAATTGCTGATTATTCAATGTCTATGGGCTGCGGCCATCTTTGTCCAATCAATAAAATTTGCTTTTCGGAAGAAATTATGTAAATTGTGCAGTATTTGGGGGGGGGGGGGGTAAACGCAGCCTTTACACTGCCCCACATTGTGGACATATTTCCAAGTTAAGGGCCAAAAGTGCTAAAACAATGCTTCACATATATCCAAAAATGGAAAAATCTATTTATGGCCTCAAGGTTGATTACAAAACAAATTTTAATTAAGTTGCAGTGCAATGGTCAAAGGTTATTTGCAACCATAATTGAATCAAATTTACAATGGAACGCACTGAGAGGCCAAGGTGTATAGCATAGTCCTTACTAGATAGGTCAGAAAGTGTTCCCCTTCACAGAGACAGTCTAAAGAAAGTTGTGATGAAAGCATAGGTGTTGGAACTGGACGGGTCACTCGGGCCCTGGACCATCCAACTTTTCTTCTTGGGCAGGCCAACCTGAAAGTGCTCACTGCTGGCTCTACTCTGTACGGCTCTCTGCATGCTTGTGCTGGTCTCGTGAGACACATACCGGTAGATTCAGCTTGAGATGTTGTGCCCTGATCTGCATTTCTCGCAGCGCAAGCCTGTAGAGAGCCATGCAATGTTGGGCAGGAAGTGAGCACTTTGGGTACAGAAGGGGGAGATGCTGCAGGAGATGTGGATTCCAAGGCTTTTGGCTGGCTGGAGAAAGAGTGAGGGAAGGCTCCAAGGCTGGGAAGGCAGGGAGGGAGGGGAGGAAAAGATGAGGTTGGAAAGAGAGGGCAGAAGGTCTGAGGTTGGGGAAGAGGGGGAAGAAAGGAAGGAAGGGTCTAAGAGTGGGACGAGGAAAAGAAAGGAAGGTAGGGTCTGAGGCTGAGGAAGGCAGGGAGTGAGGGAGGGAAGAAAAGAGTCCAAGGTTAGGGAGGGTGGGAAGAAAGAAAGGAAAGGTTTCAGACTGAAGGATAAGGAGGGAGTGTTTAAGGCTGGAGACTGGCTGAGCAGGGGGAGCAGGGGTGCTTCTATGAGGCGGCCACTTCAGGTGGCAAGATTTTGAGGGGGCAAAAGTTACCCAAAACCTTCCTGTCTTATAAGAACATAAGAAATTGCCATGCTGGGTCAGACCAAGGGTCCATCAAGCCCAGCATCCTGTTTCCAACAGAGGCCAAACCAGGCCACAAGAACCTGGCAATTACCCAAACATTAAGAAGATCCCATGCTACTGATGCAATTAATAGCAGTGGCTATTCCCTAAGTCAACTTGATTAATAGCAGTTAATGGACTTCTCCTCCAAGAACTTATTCAAACCTGTTTTGAACCCAGCTACACTAACTGCACTAACCACATCCTCTGGCAACAAATTCCAGAGCTTTATTGTACGTTGAGTGAAAAAGAATTTTCTCCGATTAGTCTTAAATGTGCTACTTGCTAACTTCATGGAATGCCACCTAGTCCTTCTATTATTTGAAAGTGTAAATAACCGATTCACATCTGCTCGTTCAAGACTTTTTATGATCTTCAAGACCTCTATCATATCCCCCCTCAGCCGTCTCTTCTCCAAGCTGAACAGCCCTAACCTCTTCAGTCTTTCCTCATAGGGCAGCTGTTCATCACCTTTATCATTTTGGTTGCCCTTCTCTGTACCTTCTCCATTGCAACTATATCTCTTTTGAGATGCGGCGACCAGAATTGTACGCAATATTCAAGGTGCGGTCTCACCATGGAGGCATAAAGGCATTATTATATTTTCCGTTTTATTAACCATTCCCTTCCTAATAATTCCTAACATTCTGTTTGCTTTTTTGACTGCTGCAGCACACTGAGCCGACTATTTTAAAATATTATCCACTATTACGCCTAGATCTTTTTCCTGGGTGGTAGCTCCTAATATGGAATCTAACATCGTGTAACTACTAGAGATGTGAACTGGAATCTGTTCGGATTCCGGTTCCGATTCACATCGTGTTTTTTTTTTTCATTCGGCCCGATCGCGGTTTTGTTTATTGGCTACGCCAGAGCTGATAAACAAAAAACCCACCCCGACCCTTTAAAACTAATCCCTTAGGACTCCCCCAAAAAACTTTTTACAGGTACCTGGTGGTCCAGTGGGGGTCCCGGGAGCGATCTCCCGCTCTCGGGCCGTCGGCTGCCACTAATCAAAATGGCGCCGATGGGCCTTTGCCCTTACCATGTGACAGGGTATCCGTGCCACTGGCCGGCCCCTGTCACATGGAGGGAGCACTGGATGGCCGGCGCAGTGTGTCTGTTCTCTGGGTGCTTCAGGCTCAGCCCCTCTTCTTCTTTTCCATGCAGGCTGCTGGGAGGGGAGGGGCTGGAGCAAAACACCCCTGCTGCTCTGTCACTTAAGCCTGAAAAGAAGTGGTATCCATCCCCCCCCCCCCCCCTGACAAATTAAGCCCTGCAGACTTTGGGTTTATCAGTGCATTTGCAGCTTCCTTTTTTGGTTTTTGACACAGTGATTTATTAGGAGTGGCAGCATTGGTGGTGCAATCTCTGGAGTGACTGCTTCTTGTCTGAGTTGACTGAATTAGGAAAGGAAAAAGGTTTAAAAAAAAAAAAAGCTGCTGTGGAGAACCTCCTGTAGTGTGTGAATTCAGCAATGTATTGTAGACATCTGACCTCACCAACATAGTCACCTCAATCAGAGTGGAAGGGCATTATTTCATCAGCAAAAATTGAATTATTGCTCTCATTTTAACTACAATGGAAAAACCTTATTGCTTTAATTGCAGGGATTTGTTTTAAAAGATTTAGTTGAAATTCACAGATTTCTTTTGCTGGTACAAAAGATGGACAAAGAAACAACAGGAACCCCCATTTGATAGAAGTTTCTGGACAGCAGAAGAATAAGTCTTTTCATATATCATAGTAACATAGTTACGCAAGTTGGCAGGAAAAGACCAAATGGTCCATCTAGTCTGCCCAGCAAGCTTCCCATGGCAGCAACTGCTGCTCCATGCAAGTTACTCTCATGTCTTTCTTAAGGGTAGTAACTGCCGCTCAGTGCAGGTTACCCCCATGCCTTATGTTAAGGATAGTAATACTTACAAGCAAGATCAAGCAACTGTCAAACCCATATCAAAATTTACTGCAACATTTATACATGGTGAGCAGCCTTCCCGATAATTCAGACAATGATACTTTAATTTTCTTTGCTTTTGGACTTGGCTGTAGAAGCGTTATCCCCGATGTCAGAGTATTAGTACCTCAGACCGTAAAAGTCCGGGCCCAGCACTGGCCGTCTTCAGAATCCAATACCCTTTTTTTTTTTTCCCTGCCCCACCATCAAAACGGAGAGTGATGTTGCAGATATGTCTAAAACATCAAGGCTAATTAGTTAAGGGTAGTAATCGCCCATCTCTTCTGCCATTCCAAACCTATAACCAACTTAAATCAAACCTACTCTCACTAGGAAGGCAAAGTCATAAACCAACTAAGAAAATATCCACTTAATACTAGAATAATATACCTAACCATATCCAAATACCCCCAGTCAATTTGAAACCCTTAAATAATGCTAGCCCCAGTCGTCTTATCACTCCCAAAGAAGCCCCCAACGGGTGTGATTCTTATTTGTAGCTTAGGATGCACTTTTAGACTGCTTTGAGTGGTTATTACCAGGGAGTTTTGAAAATCCAAAACTACATGATTTGTTGTCTAACCTGATCTAATCCCACCCACTGAAATGACTCCAAAGAACACGGGTAAAATTACGCATGTTGTAGAAGAACATGTAATTTTACCTGCATTGAGGATGGCCAGGCTTGTTTTGTTTTTAATAAATTTGTTTATTAGGATTTTCTTGCTTTGGAGTGCTTGAAAGGTGGAATATGTCAATTGGTACAGAACATGGGAAACCAAAAACTGTAACTACAGTCATTTTAACAATAGTCTCCATAAATATTTGGATTTTCAGAAAGCGTTCGACAAAAGTCTTTCATGAGAGGCTTCTAAGAAAGCTAAAAGGTCATGGGATAGGAGGAGATGTCCTTTTTGTGAAGATTTTATGTGATTTGGAGGGATGACTGTACAAATCTCATCTTTGTGTACCTGTCATCACTCCAAATCGCACAAAATCTTCCCTGATGCTTACTGTGCTGTTCGTACCTCTGACTGCATGAAAACTGACCCCCGAACCCAAGGCCACCCTCAAAACTTCACTCTGAGTTACTGGTTGCCCTTCCTACAGTGGTATAAATAGTTTACTTGAATGAGAGCCTTATTAAGAGTATCTCAAATAGCACACATTGCAATATTTCGAAAATCACCCTAGCCCCACACCCTTTTTTATCGCAGGCACTATTTTTGCTATATTTATAGCAAAATGATAGGTCAATGTTGGGAAATATTAAGAATGGAATAGCAAAAAAAAATGATGATGATGTCATGCCTCTGTATTGCTCCATGGTGAAGACCGCACTTTGAATACTGTGTACAATTCTGGTTGCCACATCTCAAAAAAAGATATAGTTGCACTGGAAAAAGTGCAGAGAAGAGTAACCAAAATGATAAAGGGCATAGAACGGCTCCCCTATGAAGAAAGTCTCTAAAGAGGTTAGGGCTGTTCAGATTGGAGAAGAGAAGACTGAGGGGGGATATGATAGAAGTCTACAAAATTATGAAAGGATTGAACAGGTTAATGCAAGTCTGTTATTTACTCTCTCAGATAATCGAAGGACTAGGGGGCACTCCATGAAGTTGGCAACTAGCTCATTTAAAACAAACCGAAGAGAATTTTTATTCACTCAGTGCATAGTTAAGCTCTAGCATTCATTGCCAGAGGATGTGATTACGGCAGTTAGCGTAACTGGATTTAGAAAAGATTTGGATAAGTTCCTAGAGGAAAACTCCATAAACTGCTATTATTCAATAAAGAATAGTAGCTTGAGTTCTATTTAATGGTTGGGTACTTGTGACTTGGATTGGTCACTGTTGGGAGTGGGATACTGGGATTGATGGACCCTTGGTCTGACCCAGTATGGCATATCTTATGTTCTTACTGTCTAAATTTGTCTTCCTGTAAGCAATCATTCATCCCACATGCACACCCAACCCATTAATAGTACATAGCAGTATAAGATTAAACCTTTGTTAGTCAAGAACTTTGGTAACATAAATAATACAAAACAGAATAACTCCATTTTTTTTTTTACATTTTAAATTTTCTCTCAGAAGTGAAAGTACTGGTCATTCAAAGTATCTTAAGATTTTTTTTCTCTCAGAATTTCTCATTTGTTTTTCTATTAGAGCATATTGCTCCATCTGAATTTTCCATTAAAAAAAAGAATAGGTAACTCTTCTCTATCCAAATTAATAAAACTTTTTTTTTCTTTTGCTTGCATGAGAGAAATAGCAACAAATCTTTGTCCTCCTTTGGGTAATCTCTGATCATTATCAAATATTTTCAGATATATCAATTTTAGCCCACCTAATGGATCAATTTAGCATTTTTCTAAACATCCAAATATCCTCCTCCCAAAAGAAGTTCAATTTGTGACATCCTGTAAACGTCACACAGTCCCAATTTGATAATTGCATTTAACACAGAGATCCAAGTCCTGTAGATTCATCTTGACCCCTAGGGATCTCATTATATAAAAGTCTAAGAAGGACTTTAAACTGCATTTCTCTCATATTAACAGACAGTAGATTTTTATAGATTACACTAAATGCCCAATGAATAGCCACCACTTCCATCTCCTCCCCAAGTTCAGCGCTCCACAAATCAGGTAAGCAATGTTCATATTTTCTTTTCGTATGTTATACCAAATAGCAATTCTGTTTCTTTTGGCAATAGTTTTGAAAAATGTTTCCTCTATATCATTGCTTCTAAATACTTCCCCTTTTAT
Source organism: Rhinatrema bivittatum (assembly GCF_901001135.1). Lineage (NCBI taxonomy): Eukaryota > Metazoa > Chordata > Amphibia > Gymnophiona > Rhinatrematidae > Rhinatrema > Rhinatrema bivittatum. The sequence goes on along the minus strand of NC_042624.1, from coordinate 100,319,032 downwards.
TACAGCAACACGATAAACAATAATGTCGAGCTTGCAGATAAGCAAAAAAATGACTCTAAGAAACATCCCATTGATCTCTTAACTGCTGAAATGACAGATGACAATCTTGTGTTTCATGAATCATTTGACCTAGAAAGTGTTAATTCCCATACTTCCCACCCCCAAATCTGAAATATGGAGATTCCCAAACCAGCTGGAAAAGCAGCATTCCCTTGAAAAGACAAGGGAGAGATGCTCACACTTTTTTTTTTTAATTCTAATTCTCCATCATTACCATGTTTTCCTAACAGAAGTTAACCAAAAATTATTTTTGCAAATCTCTGGCAATTAGTACCATTTCATATGTAGCAAATTTGCTGGCTTGATGTTTCAGGTGCCAAGCTGAGGTGGCTGTTTAGGAGTTTACAGGGCTTTTGGCCCTGGCAGAAAAAAGAGAGAATTTTAGAGGTCCATAATGCAAAAGATAACTGGTTTGCTAAGTTAGCTGGATAAGTTAGATCTAAGAACATAAGAAATTGCCGTGCTGGGTCAGACCAAGGGTCCATCAAGCCCAGAATCCTGTTTCCAACAGAGGCCAAACCAGGCCACAAGAACCCAAACACCAAGAAGATCCCATGCTACTGATGCAAGTAATAGCAGTGGCTAAGTTAGCCAGATAGAAGTGAATATTACCACTTATCCAGTTAAGTTAGCCAGATAAGTAGCTCCACCCCATCAAGTTATCCAGCTAAATGGCAGCCACTGAACAGAGCCAGATATTCAGATGTTTCCACTTAGCCGCTTAAGTTGAAACTTATGCAGCTAAGTAGCACTAAATATGGAACTCCCCATGCTAATCCCTCAATTACCTGCATCCTCTTGTAGATTTTTCTTCCATGCCGCTCTGATCCTGTAATAGAAATTGGCTTTTCAATATGATCTGGTAGCACTGTGGTGTATATTGTGCAGTTACTTAATACTTTGTGTGATAAGCTGTGGGATCTGTATGCAACATTTCTTTTCCCCTTTGGGTGGGCTAACAAGTGATAGGCTCAGGGCCATACATAAAATTTTCCTTTCTGTAGTGGGTGTTCTGGGTTTTGTATATTGAAACTAAGAAATGAAAGCGCTATGGTTCAATTAAAGGTGAGGCAGTCCGACCCTAATAATTAGAAATATGATTTCAGGCTCCAGGTCACTGAAATCTCTTTGAATTTTTTTTTTAGGTCTTGTCTGTATTTTGAGTAGATTGTAAGCTCCATAGAACAGGAACTGTCTCTTAGATGTGTCCGTATAGTGTTGCATATACTTGTTGAGGCACTATATAAATGATGAGTAGGGGAGGAGACTCTGCTGCCCATTTCCGCCCTCCTGCAAATAAGGGCAGGGATCTAGCAACACATTGCCTGTCCAGCTTGCATGACTTTTCTTCCCCTAAATCGTTTTATAATTGATAACTACTGAAATTGTAGCACTACCTCTAAGGCCAAACTTTTTTTTTTGTGTGTTTACTGTAGAGACCCCTGGTAGAATACTCAGTTCAGTGGTGTAGCCACAGGTGGGCAGATGCCCACCCAATTTGGACTGGAAGAATCCTGTTCGAGTAATGCAGTCACGGGATCCCATCCCCGCGATGGCGCAGAGGAGCGCCGGAGCTGCAAGGCCGTTGTGGGATCCTATCCCCGTGGTGGCAGAAGTAGGACTTTGACTGAGCAGCTTTGCCTGATGAAAAGGCCCTGCATATGTGTGGGTGAGAATGGGAGCTGGAGTGTGTAAGTGAGCGAGAAGAGGTGCCTGGGTGTGCATCTCTGTGTGTGTATAAGAACGGAAACCTGGGGGGTGGGGAGAGTGAGAGCATGTGTGTGTGTGTGTGTGTAGAGAATGTGATCTTGTGTGGGGGAGGAGAGCATATGAGAGTGAGAGCTTGTGTGTATGATGGAGTCTGTGAGAGTGTGTGAGCGTGGGGAAGGAAGGGAAGAAGACAGTAGTAGAAGAGAGACACTGAAAATGAATTAGAAAATGAGCGACAAGGGAAAAATGGGGAAAAAGAGACCAGGACCAACTGATTAGAAAAATACAAAGATCAGACAAAGGTTAAAAATTTTTTTTTTGAGATTTTAGCAATTTGAATATGCCATCTTTGGGAATGTGCATTTCTTATATTTTTTTATTTTGCTCTTTCTTCAGTATTCAACTGTTCAGAGACTTTAGTTTCTCAGGCTTTCTATTTTGGTTTTAACTGCATGTTTCTGTTTCTAATTTGTAGTCTCTTATTTCTATATTAGGTAAAGGTCGGTCTCTGTTTTGCCTCTGCCTGTATGACTGAAGTGCAGTATTTCTGCTTGCATGTAGTTTCTCTGTAGTAGTCCAGCTTGTTCTGTTATTCCAGTAGGTGATACATTAATGTTCTTGGGCCTGGTGTAGTATTTGCATTGCTGCTTTCATAAGGTTGCTATTTTGAGTCCTGAGAGTCAGGGCTGTGACTGTATGGTATGGCAAGGATCTAGATAGCTCTTTCTTCGCAGGAGTTTGTGTTACTTCACAAAATAGCAGTGGAAGGATATTATTTTTTGCTGAGGTGACACCAGAGTTTGAATTTTTTTTTTTCATGTTAGTTGTAATGTGAATTGTCCTAGCTCTGCTCTGCATCTGTTCTGATGATTAATGCTATTTTATTGTAGTAATGATATCTGACTTTCTGCAAAGATAATTCATGAAAGAATACATTTAATTTTTGTTTTATTTCATGATTGGATCTGATTGTTTTCTTTGCTTTTTACATGTTATACTTGTATATTTATAACCTGTAATATAAAATAAATTCACATTAATAAGGAATTTTTAATGCTGGTAAGTGCTTGAAATAATTGAGGTAAAATATTTTAAAGTTTCACACATGATGCATAATGGCTGTTGCAAACTACTTAGAAAGCCATTGTAGGGTGTGGTATATGGCATTATTTATCAATAAGATTATAGACCTGCATGCCTACATCCTACCCATGTTAACCTTGTGCTCACCCAGAAAATCAATTCTGGCTATGCTACTCAATATCTTAAAGTTGAAATTTCAGGTCATGTTTAGCACAATAGTCTTCTGTACTGACTTTTTTTTTTTACTTAGATATTTTTTATCTTAATTTAATTTAACAATTTATATAGGCTGCCTTTCCAGAAAAACTGCCCAAGGTGAAATCAACAGCAATAAATACTCAAACCATATAAAATAGTAAAATAATAGGAATAATGCAACAATACATAAAATACAGTAAAATAATAAGCATAACAAGTTTCATTTCAGAAACACAAAGAGAATATTTGCCCCATACTGTCTCAGGCAGGTGATAAATTGTTTACTTTGCTGTGGCCCATGATCTAAGAAGTAAAAGTTTTGGGTTTTGTTTTTGTTTTTACATTGCAATATTGATTTCCTCCCTCGATCATTTAAAAAAATGATGCCAGTTTACACAATCTGAGCCTAACTTTATAAACTGTGCAGTGGTTAGGATTAAAGTATACTTTTTGGAAGTATGGAAAGTTCCCGAACAAGCTGTTCCTCTAGTTTCTAAGGCACACTACCTGCCTTCGTTCAGGAGGGAAAATGGTTTGCTTGTTAGATCTTTAGCTTTGCCTTTTACAGAATTGGATAATATCTCGGCTCTACTTGAAACTTCTAATAGGGAAGGGGCCACTCCTGAAACTTTGATTGTTTCCTCTGAGAGTGGGACAGAAATTGGATAGACATCAAGCTGAGACAATTCCTTAACTTTAAAGTTAGAATTTTTCTGGATGTGCCCAGGCAAACATAGAAAAAGAGGCAGCAGTTTCTTATGAGACCTAGAGTTCTCCAACTAAGTGCATTCTTCTTTCTAAAATATTCTTGCAAATGTTATATTAAGTATAGAGGTATCTTAAAATTTTATTTTTTTCTGGCCTGTTCAAATGTTCTCCTTTCTCAAACGATAAGATTCTATTGGGGGGATATTTCTCCTCAGCCCGTAGCTACATAACCTTTTTAGATAGGCAGATGAAAGTCCTGTATAAAATAGTAAGAGTCCCTGTGTCAGCTTTTTATTTTTCTTTATTATCCTTGAATTTTGACTGGATTCCTGTTAGTGTGGACTTGGATTGGAATTGACTTGTTTTACATTTTCTTGATGTATTTTGTTTGTAATGTCTATTTTTGTGTTCATTTTCAATAATTTTTCTTGGATATTGTAATAAGAAAATAGCATAAAGTTATATATATATATATATATCTTGGTTTTAGAAGAATGCAAAACCAGATTGCTTCTGGCAAGCCAGTCTGTAACCATCTCAAGTTTCTTATTTATATTCTGTATTGTTCCTACTTTTCTTTTTTCAATGGGACCACCAACTGAAAATCATCTGAATATAAACAACCCTGTACCACTAGGGCACGGAGTAGTGGTCCCAAAGTCTGCCTAAACATATTAAAAAGCAGCCGAGAAATGAGGGGGAGGGGAATCCCTGTGGCACCCCAAAGCCCCTCTTGTAGAAACCGGAGTCAACTCCTCTCTCTATTAGCCAGGAAAGATCCGAGCCAGTGCAAGGCCAGCCTAAGGATGGCCCAGTCTCCGACATCGTTCCACTAGCAGGGCATGATCTACTAGGTCAAACGTGGACGAAAGATCCCGTAAAATCAGCAACACTGTTTCCCCACATCCCTAGAGCATAGATAAAGTAACAGCTTTTCATTACTGTGCCCAGGGCGGAAACCACCCTGACATGATTCCAAGAGACAGCTTTTTCTAAAATCCTTAGCACGCACTGACATACCCCGAGAGCGCTGTTTTAATAGTGATGTTACAACAGAGCTGCATAATCTTTGGGTCATAATACCTTCCTCCAAAGAGCAATTGATCAGTAGCCTTAATCTTGAATCAGGTAATACTTTAATTACTTAGCAGGGTATGGCACAATATGTAGCTCTCAACTTCCCTAAGCGCTAATAAGCTCAACCATTCGAAAGCCTGAAATCCATCTTCAATCAGGGCCATATCAAGCGTTGTGCCGTTTCTCGTTGTTAGACCCTTGACCTACCTTTTCTTTTCTAACTCTACCTGCAACTGTGAAGTTTTACTCAAAAGACAACTTGCTCATCTCGCATTATCAAGTGTTTCATCCTTCTGATTATTCGGTATAACTTCTGTGCCAAGTAGTCAGTCCATGATAAACAACTCCCGGGCATTGGCGGTAGCAGATGCAACAGCTTCTGAAAGGAATTTTCTTTTGGGCTTTTCTTACCGTAGCATAATATAGATTAGCTTGTTTCCTCCATTGTCTTTTATTATCCGCGGGCTGGGTCTTAACCCAGAGGCATTCTAACCAGAGAACTTGCTTTTTCATATCCGGAAGCTCATCTGAGAGCCAGATGCCAACCCTGTGTTGGCGTTTAGTTATCGGTTTCAGTGTCACGATTGCATCAAGCACTTTCTCAGTTTCAGCACACCACCTATCCACCTATTCCAATATGGTTATTCCCCATTCTTCTAACAATTGTTGCTCTAATAACTCAGTAAACTGTAGGACACCTTTTTTGGAGGAATGGAAATGTTTATTAGGAGGAAAATTGGTGTCCTACAGTTTACTGAGTTATTAGAGCAACAATTGTTAGAAGAATGGGGAGTAACCATATTAGAATAGGTGGATAGGTGGTGTGCTGAAACTGAGAAAGTGCTTGATGCAATTGTGACACTGAAGCCGATAACTAAATGTTATTTTTATGCACTCGCCCCTTTGAAAATTTACTTCTGTGTTTTGCTCTCCTAGGCCTCCCCTGTTTCATTCCAGCTGATCCTTTTTGTCCTCTCCAAGCTTGGGGAAACCATATGAGGAAGAAGCGTGGTTACTCTGGGCATTGCCCCTCTCGATTGCCAATCCTGTGGATAGCTTTATGGTTCATGAAGGAGGTGGAGCTTACTTGTCTGGAAATTAAGACACGCTTCCAGTGAAGCGTCCGAGAGCCGTTGCTTCTCCTGCTCTGTCAGCTTCAGTGCCTGCGGTGGGAGATAGGCTTCTTGGTTTCCTGGTCAGCAAAGTGGCAGCTGATTCTGCCCTGCTGAAGTCACAGTAAGCTGGTGAGACAGCTGCTGGAAGTGGTCCTGTGAAAGTGGAGGCACTTGCCTGAGAGAGGGGGGGTAGTCTCAGGAAAGACGTTGGGATATCTTCAAGGAAATGGTGGCGGATGCCTGGAAAGGCCTCCCAGGGGAGATGGTGAAGACAGAAGCAGTGACAGAATTCAAGAGAGCATGGGATAAGCCCAGAGGGTCCCTGATTATGGAGAAGAGAAGGGAGCACCAAAGATCAACTGGGACCTATGGCACTACAACAGGAATGTAATTAGGAAGACCTTATGATGCTTTATCTGCCATTGTTTTCTCTCACAGGGAAGCCTCTGAGTGCTAGTGGGCTGGCTGTGGCCCAGAGTTTAAGTCATTCAGAGCTGGTCTTTTTGGTGATGGTAGATATTACTGGTAAATTAATTTAACAGTTGTTACTGCTCCTTCTGAACCTTTGTCTTCCGGTGCTGCTGACTTCTCCCTATGGAAATAATTATGGAAACCTTATGGTTAGCAGCTGTGCATAATGAAGATACTGTTTTTTTGTCTGGAATTTTTATGAAGTTTAAGAATTGGCCTGTCGACATATCTGAAACTGAATGAAACTTCTGCTCTGTGTAAAGTCATATATAGGGTGATTTGTGGTGAGGGCAGAATAGGAACATAGGTACACTTTTAATGTAAAGGATCCAGTGATTTCTTGCCATATATCTCCAACAGGGTACACAGTGTTGAGAGGTAATGTGGGAGAATAAACTGCTTTAGAAACATCCCAGCGAGTAACTGAGGAATAATAAAAGTCGAGTGTTTTAAAATATTCTAGGAAGAGAAATCCAGAAGGCAGCGAGGGAGAAGGAGCATGGATAGTGCTGTCTACTCTACACGGTGCTCTGTTGGGTTGCACACTTGTCCTCAAGGAGGGAACACTTACCGGTACCCAGTGTTTGTTTTGTTTTGGGCGGAGGCCTCTGAGACCAAGAAGAAAGATCACCCATGATTCTTTTCCCTGGATTTAGAGAGAGAAAAATTCAAAATCTCATCTGGGTTGCTTTACTCAGTGCTGGGTATTTCAGTTGAAGGAAAAGAGAGAGAGAGGAGGGGGAAGTTCTTCTCAGCACCGTAAGAGAGAAAAGGAGAGTCACGCAGTCTGGATTCAAGGAAATTCAGGTAAGGAGAATCCAAGAAGCCCATGGTAAAGCCCTGAAGGGTACCTAGCATTAAGGGAGGCCCCAGAATGCATCTGTTCTGTGTATGTGGCTATGTTACTGCGCTCTGTGGATATCACTAGAAGATAGTGACAAGTTAACAGAAAACATACTGTCTACCAAGTTAAACACCAGTAAACACTGTTTTGGAACAACCGATTTATGTGGAGTGACACAGCTGTCCTAAGGGCCCTGAAGCAATGCTGCCTCCTCCTTTTTGGAGGAATCCAAGTGATACCCATGAGGTGCCTCGTGGCCCTGCAGCTCCCAGAAGAGTGCTTTTTGTCCTGTAAGATTATTAGAAGTGGGATTACATTCAGTTCTACTCTTTGAAATGGATGTCCCACGGTGCTTAAGTGCAAAAGATTTTGCTTGCACATTTTTTTGTTCTGTGGATGTTCCCTTTTTGAAGATGCAGGAAATTAAATGCTTGGATAAGTGACAAGCTATTTCAAAACTGTGAAAAAATACTAATTTGTAGGCATTTTTGCACTTTCTTATTCCCCCACCCCCCCCTGCTTTTGCCAGAAACTGAAATCTGACTGAGTCTGGTGTCTGAAAGTATCACAGTACAGCATTTGGGATTTTCTGTGTTATGGGTATGAAAACAACACTGCAGAAAACGTATCATCTGAAGTATGGGAACATAGTACTTGGTCTGTTAAATCTTTCATAGGCCTAGTTCCAATTAACACTCATTTATCTGATTCTTGGACTCAAGAGGGCAAGTATGCTGCACACATCGTTCTCACTGAGACAAACAGAATGGAATATTTTTGTGCCAAAAAAGCTTGGCAAACTTAATATCCAGAATCCCCAGAACTTGTATGTTCCCTACTAAAGGGCATGGGTCCCTGCTAATTAAACAGTAATGGGCTCAAAGAGAACACTGCATAATGAGGGCCATTTATTGTTGGTTTGGTGCACAATTGTAATCTTTATAAGTTTATCATATCTGTCCTAACAATGTCTCTACTCACAAGACAAAGCAAACACTTTGGAGACAGATTTTATTTTTTGTTTTGTTTCTGTTCCATTTTTCTTCCCTTCGCAGTTTATACTGCACCCACTTCCTAGACGACTTGCCCAGGCAGCTCAGGAGAAACCTCCGTGGTGTACTAGGTCTGACTGGTTCCAATGGATGGGGCATCCAAATCCAGATCTCCGACACCTGCAGCCCGACTGTATATATCCTAGGCCATGTAGATGGCCTTTGAGGTAGAGTTTTTTTTTCTGAATACATTGAAGTGCAGCAGTCCTGGTCTGGGACAGGACCAATGGCCAATGAATGTAGAAAACATTATTCAACATTTATCTTCTCCCTCTGTCAGCTCCTCTCCAAATTTAACCTTATTCACTATGGGGTAGATTTTCAAAAGCATTTACTCGAGCAAAACTGGTTTTTGCTTGAGTAAATACACTTTACTCAAGTAAGTGGGCTTTTCAAAATTGCTACAATATATGCCATTGAATTGTCCATAGGATTTACTCAAGTAAGTGCACTTTACTCGAGTAAATAGCTTTTGAAAATTGCTACGATAGTATGTCACATTTACATGAGTAACTCCTTTGAAAATTACCCCCTATGTTTATGCAGATGACGTCCAAATCCTTATCCCGATTAAAGATTCATTGCAAAACACCTTACAATTCTGGAATTCCTGTCTTCTATCTATCAATAACCTCCTAACAAATCTTAATTTGATTCTCAATTCCAACAAGTCAGAGTTCCTGCTCATCACCCCTAATGGTAACTACACCGCTCCCTACTCACACAACTTATCTCCTCCGGCCTTTTCCACTCAGGTCAGAAACCTTGGGGTCACCATGGATAATCAGCTGAACTACAAAAGCTTCATTAACAACACCATAAAAGATTGCTTCTTTAAACTTCAAGTATTAAAGAGGCTAAGACCACTCTTATACTTCCAAGACTTCAGACATGTATTACAAGCAATCATTTTCTCGAAGATAGACTTTTGTAATTCTTTGCTGCTTGGTTTACCCGCAAACACTCTGAAACCTCTGCAAATGTTACAAAATGCCACTGCGAGGATCCTAACTAAATCTAATAAAAGGGACCACATTACTCCCATTTTAAAGAACCTTCACTGGCTCCCAATCAAACACAGAATCCTCTATATATCCCTATCAATAATCCACAAAGCCATCTATAACTCCACTCCAATGGACCTCACCATCCCGTTACAGCTTCACTCCACCTCTCGTCCGACTAGACAAGCTCAGAAAGGCACGCTAAGAGCCCATCCTCTCAAGACTTCACTTAGCAAAAGAGCTATTTCCACTGCCGGTCCTAATCGTTGGAACTCACTCCCACCAGACCTAAGAATTGAACAATCGACTCCCACCTTTAAAAAAAAAAAGACTAAAGACCTGGTTGTTCAACCAAGCATTCTCTTAATCTTAAAATCAATATCTAAGCTTTGATCTCCAGGACGGTCCACCACTTTGTATATAATTACTCCTATTAAGTTATTATCATTTATTTTTTCCAAGTTCTATTTACCCTGTTCATTGTAAGACATTATTCTTTATACTGTCAATCTATTGTTGTAATGTAAACCGAAGTGATTAGTAACTTTGTTACCAGAACTTCGGTATATAAAACTGTTAAATAGAAAACCCACGTTCAGTCCTTGGGTCTGGTTTTATGTTTATTCAGGCTGACACATTGCAGTGCTATTTATACTGAGCTCCATATTCAGTCACTGTCCGAATAGCAAAGTTAGCTGGATAAACTTATGTGGCTAACTTTGGAGGTATATTTTATAGTGTAGCCACAATATTGAATATAGTTGGCTATCTTAAAGCTAGCTGGCTAACTTAGCCAGATAACTTAGCATGCTAACTCAACTTCTCCCAATTATGCCCCTGGAGTGCCCCAAACTTGGCTGGCTAAACTCTACCTGGCTATATTAGCTGGCTAAAATATAGATGGCTAAGTGCTCACCCATTCATTTTGCCATATAACATTCAAGTTACCCGTATAAATGCTTCTGAATATGGGCCTCACTATTTATTTATTTATTTATTTATTTATATTCCAACCTTCAGCACCAGATTACATTCAGTTGCTGTAGGTGTAAGTTCTTTAAGAGAGTTCTCTTTGAAGCCAGACTAGTTTAGTGGCAGTAAGGAAACAGAAAATAAGAGCATACTCACAGCAAAGGCTGTTGAAATGCTAAAATATGTTCAAGGTTAACCAGTATGTTAACCTTTAAGCTTCATTTTTGCCTTCTGGGCTCAATTTACAAGAAATCATATGACTTACAAGAATCCAATCTTATTAGCATATATGAAATAAAATTATAATGCCAACCAATTGGAAAATGTTATGCAAACAAACCAATCCACGATGTGTAAGTTTAGGGGCGGTGACATATTTAACTAAGTGTAACAGCTCAGAAGAGCTGAGATGGCATTTACTCTGCATTGCTCCATATAAGATATCTTATAATGTAAAACGTTTTCTCTTGCTGGTTGTTGCTATTCATTGTTTACTAGCGTTCCCTACATAGGTATTTCCCTGTTCCCAGAGAGTTTACAAGGGCTTAATTTACCAAGGCTTTTCTTCTATTCTGTATCTGTGGGAAAAATGCTTAGTAAATGAGATCCTAAGTTTACACTAAAGGCAATGAGGATACGGTGACTTGCCTAAGGTCACAAGGAGTAGCAGTAGGATTTGAACCCAGTAGTAGAGTGGGTATCAAAATGAGGCAAGCAGAAAATTAAGTCCCAGCCATGGGTGCTTCTATTCTGGCGCATTACCTGTCAGTATGGTGTGAGAGCCCGGATCTGCTTCCAGTTGCAATGGAAGCCCAAAAGGTGGAGGTAGCTAGCCATGCCAAATAAGTCTTCCCAGACCATTAATGCCATGCATGTGGGTACCTTGTGCATATTTTAGTGGTTAGGTGCCCTACTGAAAATTTACCACAGTAAGTTGAACATTACTATGAGTAAGAATCATCTCCTCAAGAAATAACCTTCTTTAAAACCAACCTTTAGTCTCCAATATAACATCTTTGCATATTTTATCATTTCATTGTCCTTTCTGTTCCATTTTTTCATTGTTACATAGAAACATGACAGCAGTAAAAGAGAATACAGTCTATCTAGTCTGCCCAGCTCTACAATCCCTACCACTTCTCCAGAAATCTACTATGCTTGTCCCATGCTTTCTTGAATTCAGATGTAATCCTTGTCTCCACCAGTTTTTTCTTTTTTTTCCTTCATTGCAGATTTTGTCATCCAAAAGCAAGTTCTTTATTTTTTTTGCAACTGGTAGATGCATTTTTGTATTTGCAAAGCTTATTTTGTATTGGTAAACTCCAGGGCAAGTTGGGAGTTAACTCCTTTTTATCACTTTTTTACACTGTAGTTGTTATTGCCACTTCCAATGTATTATATAGTTTTTGTTATGTATGAGTGTCATCTTATTATATTTTGGAGTGAAACGGGTTTTGCAGGTAAAAACAGCATATGTATACATGCATATGCTATTTTATAAACCTTGAGAGTACATGTGTACTTTCAGTATGGCATGTACGTTTTTACCAGGGAAAAATGGGGAGGTCTGGGGGTGTTCCAGGGTTGTGCCCAGAAGTTGTTTTTAATAAGAGGTGCATGCGCATACATTACCAGACTTGTCCATTACCAGACTTGTCCACTAATGGACTTGCCCAATTGAAACTGGATATATTTGTTGTCTGCGGTGTTTGAGAGGGAGGTCTGAGTGAACTGGTATCAGTTCAGGGTGAAGTACAAGAGGATCCTTGTTGGTGTGGGGAGGTTCACTCAACCTATAGGGAAGGCCCTGTGGGTTGAGTGAACCTCCCCATGCCAGCTCCTTTCCCTTTCGGTTGATCCCTCAGGTTCCAGGGGCCAGCAGGACTTATGCAATAGTCTCATGGAGAATAGAATGGGGGTAAGTCCTGGTTGTGGCTAGGGTCAGAGACAGGTGGCAGAAAGGGATGGTTGTGGTTCAGGCTGAAGTCCAGAGGTGGGTAGCAGTCGAAAATGGTCCAGGTCCAGGCTATGGTCAATCTTAGAGTTGAGACTAGGCAGGCAGGGAAGGCTGGTTCATAGAAACATAGAAATGATGGCAGAAAAGGCCAAATGATCCACCCAGTCTGCCCAGCAAGCTTATTCTAGTATCTGCCTTACTGTGCAGTTATCCCCGTGCTTATCAGTTTCCCAGACATTAAACGTCAGGGCCCCTGTTGGATACTGTTTGAATCCATTTTCTCTTTACCCTTGCCATGGAAGCAGAGAGCAATGTTGGAGTTGCATCAAAAGTATCAGGCTTATTGGTTAAGGGCAGTAAAAGCCATATCAGCAAGTTACCCCCATGCTTATTTGTTCCCCAAACCGTAAAGGTCAGGGCCCTCAGTTGCTGACTGAATCCAATTCCTTTTTTCCCCACTGCCTTTGAAGCAGAGAGCAGGCTTGGAGAGACAAAGGCAGGAACGTACAATTAATCCTATCCACAGTCAACCCATTGCTGAGGTGATGCTCTATTTCATGGCTTGGATTTAAATACCCAGCCGTGTGATGCCATCAGGGTGTGCCGGGAAGAGTGGTTCCTGCCGTGAAGCCTGCATAGGCTGGTGCATGCCATGCATCCACACCTAGCGGGAAGGCCCCAGTGTCCTGGTTGCAAGGGAAGTCGTGGTGTCGGTGAGGCTGGTGGTGCCAGGTGAGTGAGCCAGCTCACGGGGGCAGCCTGCGAGCTGGAAAACATAACAAAGAGGATGGAGTAAGAGAGATTGAGGATGCTTTCTAGGATCTGAGAAGAAGTGAGAGGAAGGAAGGAAAATGAGTCAGCCTGGCTTTACCCAAGGCAAGTCTTACCTAACAAATCTGCTTCACTTTTTTGAAGGAGTTAATAAACATGTGGATAAAGGTGAACTGGTAGATGTAGTGTACTTGGATTTTCAGAAGGCATTTGACAAAGTTCCTCATGAGAGGCTTCTAGGAAAAGTAAAAAGTTATGGGATAAGTGGTGATGTCCTTTTGTGGATTACAAACTGGCTAAATGACTGGAAACAGAGTAGGATTAAATGGACAATTTTCTCAGTGGAAGGGAGTGGGCAGTGGAGTGCCTCAGGGATCTGTATTGGGACCCTTACTTTTCAATATATCCTCGTCTGGATTTCCCAAGGCCCGTAAGAGATATCCTTGCCTCGGACGTTTCTGATGCCCTGAGCCTTCTTCTACTCTAGTTCCAGATGCCTTCTATGGGTGAGCTTCCATCTGCTCTCCTTTCTGGATGTCCTGACGTCTTTCGTTCTTATTGTCGATGCCTTGTGTTCTCCTTCTGAGTCCTGAAGTCTTCGTCTCAGCCTTCAAGCTTCGGTCCTTGTCCATCCTCGTCTCCTGTCTGGCCTGCCGCCTCTGTCGTTATCCAGCGGCAAGTCCGAAAGGGCATGGAGTAATCTGAGGACCACTCAGAGACCAACCATGTTTGTTTGGTCTCACTAGGCAGGCAGGTCGGCAGGGGCCTGGTTGTCTCCAACCCTAGATGAGGTTCGTCTTACAGCAAAGGGGCACACATCTCACCCCCTAACGCTCTCAGCCAGTGGACCGTAACAAATTCTTTTTCATTCAGCACATAGTTAAGTTCTGGAATTCATTGTCAGAGGATGTGGTTACAGCAGTTAGTATAACTAGATCCAAAAAAGGTTTGGATAAGTTCCTAGAGGATAAATCCATAAACTTCTATTATGGTAATTAATAAGCAATAGTAGCTTGTGATCTATCTAACGTTTGGGTACTTGCCAGGTACTTGTGACTAGGCTTGGCCACTTTTGGAAACCAGATACTGGGCTTGATGGACCTATGGTCTGACCCAGTATGGCCTTCATTATGTTCTAATGGCGAGAGCTTTAACTGGCACTTCAGATCATGAGCACTCCTCAAGTCACTTCACTGGCTCCCCACTGAGTGATATATTAAAATATAAAATTGTAATCTTGGTTCACAAGCTGCCTCACAATAATCTAGCCCATGGATTAATGCAGTTCTTTGGCTTTGTGTTATGTTTGGCTGGCTGCAGGGTAGGGCATGACCAACTGCACTCACCAGGGGGCCTCCCCGCTGATGCTGCGGCTCAAGACTCCACCATTGTTCCCTTTCAAGTGTCCCCTAGGTGTGTGTGCATGGCAACTTGCACATTAAGTAGGCCTGCGGTGAGAAATCTCTGCACAGACACCCTTCAATGATGTCACATGGCTGGGTATTTAAACCAAGCCATGACTTCAGCAACTTGCCTCAGCAATGAGTCTCCTGCCTTCTGTGCAGTGCGTGTTGCCTTGCCTATCCTGCCTCCCAACCTCATCTCGTCCAGCCTTGTCTGTCCTGCCTCACCTGTCCTGTCCTCCTGCCTTGTCTCGTCCAGCCATCCTGGTCTTTGCTTGAATATCTAAGTTAGCCATATAAGTAGTGATATTCAAAGGTAGCCAGATAAGTAGCTTCTCCCAGTTACACCCCTGGAACTCTTTTTTTTTTTTTTTTAAATCCAGCTAGACTTTAGCCAGATAAGAGGCTGAATATGCCAAAACTTGCTGTTAATGTGCGGTAAACAGATCTCGAATATCTACCTCATTATTTTTTTGCAGGCTTTTGGATGCAAGACAACTTCTTAACCTCCTGGCCGGGAATTTCAGATTTGTTTATCATTCCCTGAATATTTGTATGTTGCAATGCTGCTGGTTTTCTTTTGTTCTCTTGTCTTTTGTTGTCAATTGTTTTTAATTATGTATGTACCTGATGTAATCCACCTCGAACCGCAGATGAGTGGAATGTAAGTTTTAAAACAAATAAATGGTTTTGGTTAGAAGAATTACTTATCGTGACTAGTTTATCATTTTCCTATAATGAAACTCATAATTCTGGAAACCTTATTGGTAACTGTGTGCTTTATTCCTCTGTGTAATGATACAGTTTATATTCACCTCTGGATCTTTTTTTTTTCTTGTTGCATGCTGCATTGGGTAGAAGTAGCATTTTTAATTCTTTGCAGCAAGATGTAATCCTTGTCAGTCACCAGAGTTTTAATATACTGAAGTATCTCTCTTCATTATGCCACACTCCCCTAATATGTCTAGTATTTTTAGCTAATGTAAAATAGCCCTTCAGAATAAAGCCACTCTAACAGAATGCTCAGTTCAAGATGATTCTTCCAGTAGGTGTCATAAACATTCACTAAGATGTCCATTATCCAGCGATATCATTTCAAGAAAAAAAAAATAATCTGTACTCTGAATCCTTTATCTCTGTTTAATAATGGAGGGGACTGTTTATTAAACTCTGCTAATGTGTTTAATGCATAGTAAACAGTGTTTTCTGCCCATTTAAAAAACCAGTTTGAAAATAACATGTGGAAATCCTGGCCCATAAACCTGGCATAGTAGAGGTATGGTAAAGAGCTGTGTCACTATTATACTAATTGAATAATACAGCTTGTATTAAATTGCGCAAGCCACATCATTTGCTGAAAGTTAACTGCACCTCAAGAAGTAGAGTTTAACTTTTTCCCCTGGGAACACTGAAATGCAGAAGCATGGTCTGAAGCTCCTGGGGTCGGAATTTAAAGGGGCCATACAGCCCCAGAAAAGTACCCCCTACAAGAACGTTCAAAATTTCCTGAGGGTCTGGTGGCACCTCTTCTCCAACCCCTCCTCCACCCCCCCCCCCCACACAATCTTAACTCATTAGAAAAAAAAAATTAGTAAGCCCTGACTCCAGGGCAGAAGCCCTACCCCCTTGGAAAAATTGCCCCTGTATACCTCACACTCCCCTGGACCTCCACAAAGCTTACTTGAAATCCTGGTGGTCTAGTGGGGCAGGAATGATCCCCACTCACTCCTACCCCTGCCTCTCAATGGCAAAGGATTGCATGGGGTCAGCTGGCATCATTTTGAAAAATGGCACCAGTTGGGCAGGAGTGCATAAGGGTTGCTTCTGCCTACACTGTTTACTAAGTTATATGTATAGTTACAATGTTTACTAAGTTATATGTATAGTCTGTTGCTGAATTGCTGTTCGCTGTAAACAGATTAGATGTTCCAAACGATTATCGGTATATAAAAATACTAAATACATGAGACCACCGGGATTTCAACTAAGCTGTGTGTGTGTGTGGAGGGGGGGGGGGTGGGATCTGGAAGAGGGGGAGGAGACGTCTTGGGATATGGCATATTTTGCAGGGTGGGTGGGAATTTTTAACTGGGGTGGGTCCTAAGGAGGATCTTACTTTTAATGGGTCAAGTTGAGGGAGGGGTTGGGAGAGGGAGTCCTGGTAGACTCTCAAGGATTTTGGAACACTGCATTGGGGAGGAGGGGCTGTGTTTAAAACTGTATTGAGGTACTCAGTACCTCCGTTTAGTAAATCCCTCAGTAGTTTTTCCCATAGCACAAATGCCGCACTTTAGTAAATAGGCCCTGAATGTGCAAAATTGCTTAGTCAGCACAAAGAATAGATATGGTATAGCTACACCTTCAGGCTTTCAGTGTGAATTTTATCAATGAAGGCCCCTGCCAAGTTGCCTAAAATTTAAGCCTTCCTCAAGATACTGGTAGACATGCCAAATAGGGATTCTAATAACGAACTCAGGGAGATTTTAATACATTTCTGTGTTTTAAATGTTGGCTTTACTACATGAATCTGTTACTTCTCTTTTCATACTGCATAACGTTCGTTCGTATTAACTTCCTTAGATTATTGTTTGCACTTTATCTTGGTCTCCCGCAGAAATCTATTAAAGCTTTGCAGTCCGTCCGAAATTCTGCTGTACGTATTGTAGGAGGGATTTCGACCTGAGAGCGCGTTACTCCTTCTTTGAAGAAATTTCATTGGTTACCCATTAAATGGAGGATCTCTTAAGATTTTAATGTTGGTTTACATGGGTCCAGTTACCTGCAAGCTTCAATGCTGCATTAAAGTTTTACTGCCCATGATCCGCGAATCAGAATTTATTAAAAGTTCCATCTTTCAAATTGATAAGATTGGATGAATCCCGTGAGAGATTATTTTATGTTCAAGGCCCAGAACTTTGGAATTTCTTGTCAGGTGGGCTAAAAGAGGACATTTAGAAAAATGACAAAGCATTTTTTATTTTCTATGGCCTTTTCTGAATGATGTGCAGTAATGTAGGAGATAGATACTGTATTGATAGTATCTTATTAAATGGTAAGATAATAGATCAGTGGATAACATATCCTAACTTATAGTGGAAAATAGAATGATGCAAGGATAATGAGAACGTAAGGTGTTGGGGCAACGACTTGAGAGAGAAAGTAGTTCTCGATCTTGAATTGTTAATATCTTTGTCTTGTTGTTCATTTTTATTTTATGTTTATAGTATTTGCAATTTGTATTACAGATATTTTATGAAGGTTTTTATTGCTAGCTGCTTAGAAATTACGATTTTGCGGTATATAAATTTTAAATAACTTTAATAGACCACTTATTTCCTATTACTTCATTGAGCATGATAATTACACTTCCTGTGTAAAGGATTATCATCTATTTGCTCTGTCCTATGTTGCTGGTCTTTGCAACTTTATATAACTGAATAAATGTAAGATGTATTGTCTTCAAAGGTTAGAACAGGCATTCCAAAAATTCAGTTCCTTGAGTTCAGACACAGATAAGTCCTTAAGTTGCTCATCCATGCCATGGGTGTGAGCATGACATCATGGAGGACTATTTTTTGAAGGCATTTCCAAAGGTAAACTGTGTTTTACATGCAGAAATAGCCTTTTATAAAATTGCTTTCCCAATATGCAGTTAAACTTTCGTGTATACTGCTTGTTTATGCGTAAACATGCCTGAACTGAGCAGAGGCATTCTAGGTAGTGGAGTTGGCAAGGGGTCCGGACTTGTGCACATACTTCTGAATTTTTATAAGCACGTGCATAGAATTTTCCTGAATTTTCAGCACATATAATAGCAGGTGTGATTATGTGCAGCTAAATTTGGTGGGAAAATGCTCAAAGTGGACTTAGTTGTGTAATTGAGCTTTGAAAATTGGTGTAACTTATGCATGTTTTTCCCCACTTAATTTAGGTGGTCTGTTATAAAATTACCCCAGTAATACCTGGTGCTGGAAATGCTGTAGGGCCTACAATCCTCTACGTGTGTCTAAATGTACATGGGTACACTTATGAAATTGCACACATTTGGCCTGATGTAAAAAAGCATTTACACGCTTAAAATTGGATTTTACACGTGTAAATGCACTTTATCCATGTAAGTGGGCTTTTGAAAACTGCTACAGTATATATCATTGAATTGCCCATAGAATATTCATGTGTAACTGCACTTTGTGCAATGTGTAACGTTGCTATGATAGCACCTTACAGTAACATATGTAACGCCTTTTAAAACTACCTCCTCTTTTTTTTAGCCAAATTTGGGGGAGAGGCAATTTTCAAAATTGGCATTCTACCTGGGGAAAGTAGGCTTTTACCTACGTAAGTGCCTTTTAACATTGTCCTCAAACTGTACAGAGGAAGTCAGACAAGATTTATTCAGATCTTATCAGTTCTATTAACGTTAAATATCTGTACAGTGCCATTCTTTTTCTTCTCTAAAAGGCCTTTCCAGTTTTCCCCCCTCTGTTCTTGCTCTTCCCGAATATTTGTTCCACTTTTTTTTACCTTGCCCTATTTTATTGTTCAGCGCAGAAGGACTAAGTTTGCTGCTTTCACATTGTCCTCCCCATGTGTCCTCATTACCACTGAGCCATCTTATTCACACTGTCAAATTTGCCATTTGCTCTGTGTTCCTGTGGTAGAAATCCTTCCTTCAAGAAATTATCACAGACAATGACCCTCAGCACTGTCTATCTCAGTGAGACTAATTATTTCTCTTCTCCTACCTCTTAACTGTTAGGAACAACCATATATGTGTCTTTCCATCCCTAGTACACAGTTCATTCTTTCCAGTGCCATTATCAAGAAACATAAAAGGCCATCAGATTTTTAGATCAGTCATTAAGACTTGCACATGTTAATGTATTCACACAAAACTTCTTGATTTTATGATGGCACTTAGCAGTAATGAAATGAAATGCATGAGACATTATAAATGTTATGCATAACTTTCCATAAGGAATGAATGAAATTCTCTTTTTGTGGAAGCATACATTATACAGGTACCTTTTTTTCTTTTATACAATTTGCATTTTTTTTTTTACGATATCATTTTAATCTTTTTCCCCTTGGGGTATGCTTGTCAGTACAGACACTTGTGACTTCTGGTTATAGCAGATTTGTAATAGTGCCTTCAAGCCTATGGCAGAGCCCCAGTGTTGCTAGCCATGGACCCAGCATTGTGGGTTGGCTTGATAAGACAAGGTCACTCTCTGCTTTTCTTTTGCTTTCATTTTTTTTCACAGATAAGGGTTTAAAGAAGTGATCCTGTTTTCCTTGTAGCTGAGATCAGAATCTCATGACTAATTACACTAGCTATGATTCACAGACTCACAGCGTAGGATGTGATCAGCATTCTATAGAAAATAGCAGCAGATACAAATGAGCACCCTTGTTTGTTTTATCTAACACATTAAGTAGGATATATAATAATTTTATTGTGCCATAATATATTTTATAGTACCTTCTAATGGGCCTGTGCTACTGGGGTGCTGACATATCATTCTGAGACTCTGCTCCCCCCCACCTCAGTTTTTGAAGGCAGATTCTGTTTTGTATTGTAATGGTAGAACAGCCTGCAGCTCTCCCTCCCTCCCAGTGAGGCCTATTATCTGCTGCTCATTTACTGGGTCCTACTGCCTGCCTCTTTACAGAAACACCTATATATCCAGGAGAAATATATTGCAGCTAATGTGTTACAAGGGCTAAGCAGACCAGTGATGGAAAACAGTATAATGAAGTTTTAACCTTTTTGATTCTTACAAGGCTTATTAATCTTTTTATTTTATTTTAAAACATGTATAACCGGCATCTATCCAGAGTTGTAGGTGAGGTACAGTAATGCATTCGTATGTTAAGAACATAAATAAGACATGCAAACTAATATTGTTGCACAAATGCTTGCTCGATAAGTTGCTGTATATGCTTCTCTCTGTGATGTACTCCAATTCCCAGCAAAAATTGCAGACATACTTTTTCTTATCCCATATGTAAATTAGCAGGAAGACAAGATTCTCCAAATGTTTGAGTAAAGAAACATATTTTCAAATTAGAGGACAGCATAATGCTGTACTGCGCAGTTCAGCAGTAAGAAGGTAATTTTTAAAGCCATTGCCATGGGTAAATTAGTACTTTATCCATGGAAATAGGCTTTAAAAATTGCTCACCTGATATACAGGTAAAAGTATGCGCGTAGGGCCTGTGCATAAGAACATAAGATATGCCATCCTGGGTCAGACCAAGGGTCCATCAAGCCCAGCATCCTGCCTCTAACAGTGGTCAATCCAAGACACAAGTACCTGGCAAGAATCCAAACATTAAACAGATCCCATGCTACTAATGCTGGCAGCAAGCAGTGACTATTCCCTATTGATTAATAGCAGTTTATGGACGTCTCTTCCAGGATCTTGTAAGCCCTCTAGGGATAGGGAAATACCTATAGTACTTGTAGGTAGTTCATATTCCCGGTAACAGTCTAGCCAGTATTAAAGTTGTTGTCTCTTTGATTAGAGATTTTATACATCTTGCCCAAATAAACAAATAGGTACGTTTTCATTTATTTATTTATTTATTTCTTTTGTATACCGACATTCGATCGAGATATCACATCGGTTTCCAGATAACTAAAGGAATAGGGTGGTAACAGCCCTATTTTACATTATAACATGGTATTAAATAGATATAAGAATATTTTACATAGTTGTTTTAATCCGAGCCGCATGCCTGAGGTGTGCTTTGGATAAAGTAATTGCCTGTATTGGTCTCCTGCGGCGCCCTTTCCGTCTGTATAAAATATCTGTCGGAAATATGTCTTTGTTACATACCACTAAATAAGGACAAGTGTCCGAGTTGAAATTATTATTTATCGAGTACCTCTTATGTCCAAAGAAAAAAAATTTTAATTTAAAAAAAAAAAAAAGGGGGGGGTTTGTTATATAAATGACTCAAAATGTGAAGGATTTTTGGCACAAATTAGGCTATTTAAATGAATGGATGGTGGCATTCACTTGCTTTTATTGATAGCAAAGATAGCCAGGTTTTCCCATAGCACTATGCAATAATAGTAACTGTCCCTACCTTTTGAGACCACGATAAGTAAGTCGATTAGTTCTTTTGTGGTGTTATGTTTTAACTTGGTTTGTGGGCCCTTGGGTCTTGGAGAGAGCTGACTCCACTCACAGGGAGGAGCCCTGTGGGGACTTTCCACGACAGGCGGGGTCTCAGCAGTGATGGAAACAGGAGTCTGAGAATATTTATTATACAGCAAAGAGAAACCCAAGGAACAGGTTGTAAACTCAGTCCTGGAATTAGAAGACCTGAGATGGATTCTCAGATAGTGGTCCGCAGGGCGGGGTAACCTGGGGGGATCCTTGCTTGTAGGTAGTTCCGGTAGGGGTCTGCAGTGCGGGGTAGGCCAGAGGCAGATGTAAGTAGCTGGTACAAGACAGCGTAAATCCGGTAGTGGTCCGCAGAGTGGGGTAACACGAGGATCCCACACAGCTGAACGAAGAGTAGGTCTTGTACTCACAGTGCAGTAGAGAATACGTGGTAGCAGCAGCGGAGGTCCGGTGCAGAAGAACTCACTTAGCTGGAGGAGAGACACAGGAGAGGCTGTCCGAGCAGTGGATAGCCCTGAGTGCAGCAAGACCCCCGAGGAACGGGTACCTGAGTCACTCAGCCAGGAACGCTGGTACAGCGATGTGAAGCGTTTCACAGTTAGGATTAGCAAGGATTCCATCTTGCTAACTCGTAGGTAGGAAAGTCCGGTTAGCTTAAGTACACATAGGCAGTGACGTCATGCAGAGGGGACACCCCTGAGGTTCCCGCCATGACGTGCACAAGGAGGCAGGCGCATGTGCCCTAGGTCACTCCGGGTTCAAGATGGCGACCAGGATCGCCCTCACTGTCCCAGGAACGCCAAGGAGGTCGGCGGGCAGAGGCAGAGACGGCCATCTTAGCCAGAATCGGGGCTACTAGGCAAAATGAGGTGAGCCGCAAAGGTCGCAGCCATCTGTGACTGGGCGCAACATGTGGACTACAGGTTCGGGAGAATATTTTGATGGCAATATAACACAATTATAAGTTTCAATGTGATAATTAAGACTTCTTTACTTTCCCGGTCACAATACAGCCAATATTATAGTAGATGTGTCTTTCAATTTTACAGAATAACAAGCTTACTATTTATTTGATGTGCTTGCACCTTTTTCATTTGATCAGAGCCGTATGCTTGAGAGAGAACTTAGAAGGAATAAATACTTGTATCAGTCTCCTCATGTGCCCATATTCATTTGTTTTAAAATGTCTATTTTAGTACATGTACTTCGTTGCTACCCACCGAACTAATGAGGAAAAATGACAAAATGTAAAATTATATACCTTTTGAAGTAACTTTTGGATTAAACAAAAAATATACAAAAAAAGGGGGGTGTTATTATATAATCGCATTTAAAATAATAAGTTGTGCATATGCAATATAAGAACATAAGAAAATGCCATACTGGGTCGGACCAAGGGGCAGATTTATAAATCTGCGCGAACAAGAGTACGCAGGATTTCAATAGATACGTGCGTAGCCGCGCGTATCCAGTAAAATCCGGGGTCGGCGCGTGCAAGGCTGCCCGCCGAGCCGCGCAGCCTGCCTCCGTTACCTCTGAGGCCGCTCCGACATTGGAGCGGCCTCGGAGGGAACTTTCCTTTGCCCTCCCCCCCCCCCCCCCCCCCCCCCCCCCCCCCCGGCACTATCTAAACCTCCCCCCCTACCTCTATCACGAAAGTTACGCCTGCTCGAAGCAGGCATAAATTTGCATGCGCTGGGCCGGCTGCCGTGCTCCATGTTCTGGTCCAGGGGCTGTTGTCATGCCCCTGGAATGCCCCTGAAACGCTGTCACTCCCAACATGCCCCCCCCGACACAGCCCTCCATGCAAGCCCCAGGACTTGCGTGCCGCCGAGCCTATGCAAAATAGGCTCGGCGCGCGCAGGGGGGGGTTTGGGGTAGGTTTTCGGGGGGTTCGCGCGTATCGTACGCGCATACCCCTTTGAAAATCTACCCCCAAGGGTCCATCAAGCCCAGCATCCTGTTTCCAACAGTGGCCAATCCAGGCCATAAGAACCTGGCAAGTACCCAAAAACTAAGTCTATTCCATGTAACCATTGCTAATGGCAGTGGCTATTCTCTAAGTTAACTTAATAGCAGGTAATGGACTTCTCCTCCAAGAACTTATCCAAACACAGCTATACTAACTGCACTAACCACATGCTCTGGCAACAAATTCCAGAGTTTAATTGTGCGTTGAGTAAAAAAAGAACTTTCTCCGATTAGTTTTAAATGTGCCCCATGCTAACTTCATGGAGTGCTCCCTAGTCCTACTATCCGAAAGAGTAAATAACCGATTCACATCTACCCGTTCTAGACCTCTCATGATTTTAAACATCTCTATCATATCCCCCCTCGGCCATCTCTTCTCCAAGCTGAAAAGTCCTAACCTCTTTAGTCTTTCCTCATAGGGGAGCTGTTCCATTCCCCTTATCATTTTAGTAGCCCTTCTCTGTACCTTGGCCAATGAATGAGTTAGGTCATAAGTTTAAAAAAAAAAAATTCCCCAAAGTTTTCTTTAAAGTGTGAGAGATCTAATTTGATTGTGATTCAATAATAACATGCACTTCTCTTGCCACAATAAAGCTATCTCTGTATAAAGTAATAAGTAGAAGTTTAATGCCATTAATTACATTATTTCCTAAAGCAGCACTACCTTTATTTGAAAGTGTAAAATAAACTTCTCATACTCATCTGCTATATTTGTTCCATGAAAAAACACTGACTGTGGAGCATATACGAATATTGCAGATGCAGGTAAAGAATCAAATTCTTTAATTTTTAATATTACATTTGATTAGTAACTATATATCCTTATTCTCCTTTAGAACTCATAAGTTAAGGAACTTACACTAATAATTGGAGCGTATGCCAACCACATATCGTAATCTAATAAAGTATCACCACGTTATCCGTTACATATTCCATTTTCCTTAATTAAACAATAGAACAATCCCTGTTTTCTTTTTTCTTTTCTTTTCATATAGGATGATTTTCTAATTATATTTAAAATTATATTGTTGTACTTATATAATATGAATACAAAAGTTTGTTATTCTCTTTGTACTTATTTCTTATTCTTCTGTACATGTGGTGTTTTTATTTGTCTTCCTTATGCATTTATTTGTGGTGTTTTTATTTGTCTTCCTTATGCATTTTTTATTTTTAATTTTACTTTTGAATAAGATAAAAATTTGTTTTAAATGTAATCTATAAAAGGTTATATATGAAGTACTTGTTTAGATGTTAATGCAGACTGCATATGATTGTGTTTATAATCCCAATCATTATCTTTATTGATCTTTTGTAGCCCCTGATGTAGCCCGTGTTATAGGCGAAACTCGGCCAGAGTCGGGCGTTTTTGGTATACCCATTCTTTTCAGTATTTATTTGATCTCCCTAATAAACATTTAATCAAGAACTTAATTGACTGGTCTAAGTTTTCTTATCTGCTACCTGGCTTTCATAGACTATTTTCCGTGTTGTCTTTTGGGACTCAGCTAAGACTACCACACAACAAGCCCTGCCCAAACTGGATTCTGTTTGACTCTGTCATAGGGGAAAGAATAAAATAATGGGGCTGATTTTTTTTTTCTATCTCATTTGAAAGAGGCATAGATATTTTTTCATAGGAGCATAGGGATGCTCCCATGGTAAAACTGAAAGGGCCCAGAGGCCTGAAATTACTTACTCCCCGAAGAAAATAAATAAATAAACAAAAAATCTCGACCTCCCCTGCCATCTCTTGAGGCAGTGTATGCCATAAAAGTAAAAAAGCCCTTAGAATCACGTGGCGATGCCCTGCCCCTCCTCCCATGCTACATGATGGGCAGTGGCAGGCGTTGACCATGACCGGTCCATAGCTAGGGGGTGCTCTGAGTTATCTCATACCATCAATGAGTCGTCTTTTCAGTATGGGGGGGGGTGTCTTTGGTGTAGAGTTGGGGCTCCAGGAGTCTTCCTAGATCACTAGGGTCTGTTTTTAAGGTAAGGAGGGAGGGGGCGCCAACCTTGACCACTATGGCTTAATTTTTTTTTGAAGGAGGTTCTGGGGGTGGAGGACTGGGGAGGGGGTACCTATTACCTGGGGGGTGTTTTGTTGAGATGGGTGGGGGTGGGGGTTCTGCAATGGGGAGAATCTTGGGAAGTGGGGTGAGACGTCACTGAACAATTTTAAACCTTTTTATTTTAGGAATTTATTGACTCTGTGCTGCCTCAGTAGGTGGCAGGGAGTGGGCAGAGTTTGCACAGACCCCAAGGGGGAAATTGAATGCTTTGCTCGGGGTGGGGAGGGGGGGGTGTTTTAAAAACTGACAGCCCTATTTGAAGCAGGGCCGCAATAAGCAAGCCACTCCCATGCTTATTTGTTTACCTAGCCTGTGCAATTTAATCCTTGGTTGTCTTAATATAAATCTTTTCTTCATCCCCCCTGCCGTTGAAGCAGTAAGCTGCGCTGTATATGTATTCAAAGTGAAGTATTGGTTTGGGATATAACCGCCGCAACAAGCAAGCTACTCCCATGCTTATTTGTTTTCCCAGACTATGCAATTCAATCCTAGTTGGTACTTGCCTGAATGTAAATACTCTTATCTTCATTCCCCCTGCCCTTGAAGCAGTGAGCTGCGCTGTATTTGTATTCAAAGTGAAGTATCAGGTTTTATTGGTTAGGGGTAGTAACCACCGCAACAAGCAAGCTACTACCACACTTATTTGTGAATGCAAATCCTTTGTCCCACACTTCCTCTTGCCATTGAAGCATAGAGCAATGTTTGAGTCGCATTAACCATGTGTATGTTTATTGAATCAGGGTATTAATCACCAGGAAGTAGCCGTCATTCCCGCAAGCCACCCCCATGCCTCTTCTCTTCATTCACATCCTTGAGACTTTATGGATCCACAGTGTTTATCCCACGCCCCTTTGAAATCCTTCACAGTTTATCTTCTCCACTTCCTCCGGAAGGGCATTCCAGGCATCCACCACCCTCTCCGTAAAAAAATACTTCCTGACATTGGTTCTGCGTCTTCCTCCCTGGAGTTTTAAATCGTGACCCCCTGGTTCTGATTTTTTTTGTAATGTATTCAATAAAATACATAAAAGCAATGAAATTACAATCATATCATAAAAGAATTAACAGCTAAAATTAAAAGATCAGAAGTTACAAAACACATTAGCTGTTAAAATAAAGAGAAATTACAATAATGTATACTAAAATAGATATTAAATAAAATACTAAAAGCACATATTTAGCATTGAGAAATAAAAAGAAAAGAAAATGCTGTAGATGTTGAGTTAATGTGCATGCCTATTTCTCGTTTTCAGTGTAAGCAGCATTGAACAGCCCTGTCGGTTATTGCCCAGGAACGCCCTGTTGGCTACTGAACGTGGCCGAATATTCAAACAGAGCCACTTAGCCAGATAAG
The DNA here is from genome assembly GCF_901001135.1 of Rhinatrema bivittatum. Lineage (NCBI taxonomy): Eukaryota > Metazoa > Chordata > Amphibia > Gymnophiona > Rhinatrematidae > Rhinatrema > Rhinatrema bivittatum. Next base: position 100,292,071 of record NC_042624.1, on the reverse strand, counting down.
TTTTGACCTTATCCAGCTGAGTAGTGCTGACCATCACCTTCAGAAAGTTCAAACACGTATAGACTTGCAGAAAATCCTCAGACCAGAGTACTTCTAGAATTATAAGCTACTGGGGCCTGCCTACTCTCACTGCCGCATTGTCGGGCATCTTCCTTTTCTTACAGCTCAGTAAGACAGTCCGACTCCATCAGTCCCTCTTCACTTGAAACAGACATCCAAAAAGATTAGCCTTATTTCAGATAGATTAAAGGCACTTTCTCTACCCTCTTACATCTTGTACAGATGGGCTGCCATACAGAAAGAACTACAAGACTGCTCACAATCAGAATCCCTTCTGGAAATTCTTCCTGTTTTATACAGACTTTCGTTCACAAGCCTCTGCTGATTCTGGAAACAGAGCCATAGGAGGGCTACTTATGCTGGCCCAACCTTCATGCACCAGAATATCTTAAAAACCATTATACAATACAAAAAAAGTCATACTGACTAGATGTGATTCTGGCTAGGGGCTATATGCTATTTTACATGTCCATATGTAGTACCACCCAATAACACAACAATTAGAGGTGAGTTTTCAAAGGAGTTACATGCGTAAATGTAACCTACTTTTGTAGCAATTTTCAAAAGCCATTTACACACGTAAAGTGCACTTACATGGGTAAATCCTATGGACAATTCAATGGCATATTATAACAATTTTCAAAAGTGTATTTACATGTGTAACACTCATCTCAAAGGTATAAATGCTTTTAACAATCAGGCCCTTAGGAAGTAATTTTCAAAAGGAATTACACACACAAAACTGGATTTTACACATGTAAATGCACTTTACCCATGTAAGTGGGCTTTTGAAAATTGCTGCCATATATGCCATTGAATTATCCATAGGTTATACATGTGTAAGTGCACTTTATGCACGTAAATGGCTTTTGAAAATTGCTATGATAGTATGTTACATTTACACGTGTAACTCCTTTGAAAATAGTCTTTGAGACCCTGGACTCACTTGGCTGCTATACAATAGTGGTATACAAATATTTAGAAGATCATGATAAGCCTTTATACAAAATCTTCACTAATACTTTCCTGTCCAGATCAGAATAAGTGAAGATGAGATCAACATTTTAAAAATCAGAAACATGCCAAATGTGCTAATATTTAAATAGAAGAGAGAAGGCTACATTTTCTCATAGAACCATGGAACATGATGGCAGATGAGCACCATAATGCCCATCTAATCTGCCCGTTTTATTTTTCTGGTGCAGCAGTGCAATTTTACCAGCACTATCTGATCTCTGATTTATTTTCAATTCCCTGCAAATGATCATTGCTACATTCCCTAGGCTTTCTTGAATTCTGTTACTGATTTTGGCATTCACCATCTCCACTGAGGTCTTTCAAAGCATCCATCACCCTCTTTTGCAAATAAAATATTTCATAATATCTATGTATTATTTATTGAAAACCATTTATATTCAGTCTATGGCAGCATTCCTGTCCTAAGCAGATAATCATACAAACATTTTAAACATAAAGAGGCTGATATTCAAATGCTGTTTAGCTGGATAATTAAGACTTATCTAGTTAAGTGGCGGCTGCTGAATATCCAGCTATGTTCAGCAACTGCCCCTTAGCTGGATTAGTCACTTATCTTGCTAAGCTGGTTAACTTGTGGGTGGGAGGTGGGTGTAATGGAGTCCTGCTACTTAGCCAAATAAGTTAACCACCTAGGTTAGACCTGCTCAATTGCAGGTCTGAACTTAGATGGATATGATTTATTCGGCTAAGTAGTGCCAAATGCGGGGGATATTCAGCTGCATGCCTGTCTAAGTGAGCCGGATAAATCTATCCAACTAACGAGGATGGTACCATTTAAACAGCTATGCGGGCGCAGATGTACGTGCGTATGCCGGCTCATGTCCAGAGGATGCGGCCATTTTATAACATAGGCTGACTGCGCGTACATGTGCGCACAATTTTATATGGACACGCACAAATGCCGCCTCTTCCACGTAAGTGGGGAGAATTTTATAAGGGTCGCACGCAGACACCATACTGTGTTTACCCAGTTCGTTCACCCTTTTTAGGGATAGCACTTCCAAACCCCACCTAATTTATTAGCCTCCCTTCCCCCCCCCCCCCCCCCCCCCCCCGTTAGCCTTGACCCTTAAAACCCCGCTGACTAGCCTAGGTTTTTTTTTTTTGTTTTTGTACTTACACGCCATCCGTGGCAGGGGACTCCGGTGTGCACATGTTCACGTATTTTTGCGCACATGTCCTGCCCAAACCCCACCCCTTTTTCTGAACTTTTGACTTGTTGCAGGTACATGGGCGCCTTTTAAAATGTGCGCATCAGCCCCACTTGTGCGTGTTTCTCCTGGCTTTGGCAAGTGTAATGCTTTTAAAATTCACATTTTTAGATATCTGGCCCTATTTTGACTATTGACCCCAAACACATTACATAATACCAACAAAAATTGTGCATTGAGTGAAAAATAATTTTCTTCGATTTGTTTTAAATGTGCTACTTGCTAACTTCATGGAATGCCCCCTAGTCCTTCTAGTATCCGAAAGTGTAAATAACCGAGTCACATCTACTTGTTCAAGACCTCTCATGATCTTAAACACCTCTATCATATCCCCCCTCAGCCATCTCTTCTCCAAGCTGAACAGCCCTAACCTCTTCAGCCTTTCCTCATAGGGGAGCTGTTCCATCCCCTTTATCATTTTGGTTGCCCTTCTCTGTACCTTCTCCATCGCAACTATATCTTTTTTGAGATGTGGCAACCAGAATTGTACACAGTATTCAAAGTGCAGTCTCACCATGGAGCGATATAGAGGCATTATGACACTTTCCGTTTTATTAACCATTCCCTTCCTAATAATTCCTAACATTCTATTTGCTTTTTTGACTGCTGCAGCACACTGAGCCAACGATTTTAAAGTATTATCCACTATGATGCTTAGATCTTTTTCCTGGGTGGTAGCTCCTAATATGGAACCTAACATCGTGTAACTACAGCAAGGGTTATTTTTCCCTATATGCATCACCTTGCACTTGTCCACATTAAATTTAATCTGCCATTTGGATACCCAACCTTCCAGTTTTGCAAGGTCCTCCTGTAACGTATCACGAGACTAGAAGTCTTGAAGGCCAAGGAGGCTACAGGAATAAGCAAGGTGAGACAAGGACCACACAATAGCTAGGTAAGGTGGGCCCATGCAAGGAGCCAAGGTGACTCGATGAAGATTACCGAGTTGTGGGAGAGGCAGGGTAAATAGGACAGGCCTTGCTGTATCATGTAGCCATCAAGTAGGTGGTTAGAGTGGAGAAAATTTCTCAGTGAAGGCATCTACTGGTGGGGGGGGGGGGGCGGCTGTCTAGCAGCCAGTATCATTACATTGTTCTGGTGTATAAACATTTTAGTTTGGTTCTTGCATTTGTTTCGTAGGGAACCTAAACTTGTTTCAATAGTTTAAAACTAATCAAACATTTTTTTTAAATTTGTTTAATGGGGGAAGCATGCTGCTTATTTTGGGATTTTCTAATCATTTCTAATGAAACTGGTGGATAGACATTTTTAGAAGGGTGAAGGCATGCCTGAACCAAGACACTGTCAGTGTCACCAAAAGTGACATGAAGAGCCCAAGGAACTCGCAGTGGGACAAACCGGTACTAGCTGAGGGGAGGAGTTTCCGAAGGCAACCTCAGGAGAGCCAAAAAGCAGCAAGAGTGGTAAGAATAACCCAGAGCCAAAAGAGGGGCATCAACAAACATGGCATGAACCCTTTAAGGCAGCAAGAGAGGCAAAGTGGCATCAACATCCTAAGGCACAATAAAAAGGGAATAAAGCAGAAAAGATGGCAACAAAAATCCCAAGGCACCAATAAAGGGACAAAGCAGAACAAGGAGTGGAATCAAGGCACCATGAGAGGAGCAAAGTGCCCCCCCCCCATGGCAAGAACACCCCAAGGTGTAGAGTATGGGGTGTGACAGTAAGGCAGAGGGACAGCAGGACCTGCAAGGTGCAAAGTCTATGTATGGCAGCAATGCTGAGTATAAAAATCTCCTAGGGTGTAGGATAATGGATATCAAGGCAGAATGGCATGGGATCTGTCGGTTTTCCTGTTGAAGCACTTGCCACTTGTCAGATTTAGTACAAGAGAATGATCTGTCATTAATATTTTTCTAACAAACTTTTTTTACATTGCCTATTTGAACTTGATCTTGTTGCTGGGTGGAATTTTGGTTTTCTTGGGAAATTCTTTCCGTTTGCCATTTTCTAATTAAGACAAAAGTTGCAATGGTCTGTCCTCAGTGTGGCTTTCCTGGTAATTTGTGAGGTTTGCCTTATGTAAAAAGCCTTGTCCATATTATATAGCTGAACCCAGTCTTTCCTTTGTTGATTTTCTGATGTTGCATTAGTTCCGTCTTCCTTTTGAAATCTTTACCATATTCAGAATATGAAAAAGGTCACTCATCTGCATCTTTTCTGATGTGACTACATTTCTTTCTTCCGACTGAGGGTTTTTGGGAACAAAACACCCCAGAAAAGAAGGGTGAGAGAACTAGTAAGGTAGAGAAAAGAAGTGGGGTGGGAGGAGAAACTTGTATTTTTGTTTTCTTTTTTCCAATTTTTTTTTTCTGGGGATAAAACATCCAAGTATAAGCAACAAAAATAGAGTGTGGGAAAACTAGGCTGGCACTGTAGACTGGTAGAACCAAATGAAGAACAGAAAAGAGGTGGGGTGGAATGAGAAACTTGTATTTCATTTTTTTTCACATTTTTCTGGGTACAAAACACCCCAGTATAACCAAGAACCAAACAAACAGCATGAGAAAATCAAGTTGAGATCCAAACAGCAAACATGGAGGCACCAAAACTCCCATGCTGGTACATAATAGGCATGGCAAGCAGGTATATTAACAGCATAACACCCATGGTATATTAGGGCAAGGCAAGTAGGCAGAGTGGTAGCAGCAAGACACTAAGGTGGTATATAAGAAGCATGGCAGGTAGGAATGTGGCAGACCCCTAAAGTGGTACATCTGGGACATAGCAAGTAGGCATGTGGCGGTTAGATCCCTAAGGTGTTGTATTGGGAACATAGCAAGTAAGCAGAGCAGTAACATCAAGACAGCTAAAGTGGTGCATAAATGACACATTAGGAAGAGCGGTAGCAGCAATACAACCTATGATGGTATATCAGGGGCATGGCAAGTAGGCTTAGTGGTAGCAACAAGTCCGCTAAGTGGTACATTAGGAGTATGACTGGTAGCAATTAGACTCCTAAGATGGTATATAAGGGGCATGGCAAGTAGGCAGAGTGGAAGCAATACCCCTAAGGTGGTATATCTGAGTACAGCAGATAGGCATGTCCCTGATATACCCTAAGGTGGTATATCGGGGACATGACAGGTAGGAAATGTGGTAGCAGTAATGGTATATAAGGGGCATGGCAGTGGGCATGTGGCATCAAGACCCCTAAGATAGTACAATGGGCGTGGCAGGTAAGCAGAGTGGTAGCAGCAGTAAGTTATTAGTACTTGTTTTTATGGCATTGAAATCAAATCTCCCTGTTTGATCAGCTGCAATAGTACACTCCCAAGTCGTAACTTAT